>NW_027464614.1:2215000-2832500 GCF_043290135.1 Rhipicephalus microplus | reverse complement strand
GAAGTAGTGGTGGGGCTTGGAGGGGACGAAGCAGCTGACATCACAGGTGTAAGTAACCCCCATGTGCAGGACGCTCCAGCTGAAAAGTCACAGCATGTGATAATCGCCGGGGACATGAATTTAAATCGATGCACAGAAGCCATAAAAGAGAGGGTAAAAGGTGACAAGAGGGTTGCAGTAAAGGTGTTCCCAGGACGCAAGCTGGAAGCAATCATGAGGGAAGCGAGTGCAAAACTCAAAACTACAGCTGATAGACGAAACCTCGTGATAAATTCAGGTGGTTTAAACGATGTCTTAAATGGAGATACGGCAGGACTAGCAGCTACACTGGCCAAATGCGTCAATGACATGCGCGCCACTTCTCAGGTACAGGTAGTGATATGCACGATACAGGAGGTACCGGTGCGTGATAGCAACATGCAAAGAGCGGTTGTATACGCATACCAAGAGATATGGCGAATGAGTCGAGAGAAAGGCTTTGAGGTGGTGGAAATACACACAGAGGTGCATAGGTGGGGTGGTTTTCAACGAGACAGAATTCACTTCTATCGGCGGCTAGGTCATGAGGTGGGTTGGCGACTTGCAGGACGCGCAGTAGCTTTTTTGGGGGGGGGGGGGGCAAGCGGGCCCTTCGGGGTGCAGGATAGCTAGTAACGAAGAAAACAACCAGGGAGACTCTTTGACAGGTGGTATGGACAGATACAATTCCAAAGTGGCACCAGTACATAAGATAAATAGAGCCCGGGGTAGAAATAGACGTAGCCACGAGCGCCGAGCCAATTCAGACATAGTGTATAATAATATGGAGGGTGGTAAGAACAGGCTGAAGTGAGAAGAAATAGAAGAACAGCTAAGGGAGGAGAGGCCGATGGTATACGGTTTTGTAGAGTCACATCTCAGGGACATGGAACAACCTCCTAACAACGCGGACTACGCGTGGGAATATTGTAACAGAACAGAAGGCAGCAGAAAGGGGGGTGGTATTTGGGCATTCGTTCATAAAAGTACAGGCTGGCAAAGGTTCAACCAGGAGTGCAAGGAACATTTATGGCTAAAAGAGAAAGTGGCAGGGCAAACGACACTCCTTGGTTTTGCGTACTTGTGGACGGGAGCAAAGGCTAGAGAGGAAAACCAGGCAATGGTATAGTGTATATCAAATGACGTTCAGGAGTTAGGTGGAGAGTGCGAGGTAATTATACTATGAGATATGAATGCGCACATGGAAGATATAGTTGGGTATACCGAATCAACAGGCAACATGATCATGGATATGTGTGAAAGGCTTGATTTGATCATTTTCAGCAGCACCAAGAAGTGTGAAGGGCAAATAACATGGGAGGTAAGAAGGCTGCAGTCGACGATAGATTACGCACTGATGTCACATAGGATGTATGATAAGCTCAGGGGAATGCACTTAGATGAAGGTGGCTCCAAAAGTCTGGGCAGTGTTCACAAACGTATCAAGCTAAGTTTTGGAAAAGCAGTGAAAGTGGGAAGGAGACAAAATGATCAACTACAGAAAAATTTTTATGCACAAAGGCAAATTGAAATAGCCACTAAACAAATTGAGAAAGTAATCACTGAGGATAATAAAACAGTGTGGACATACACGAATCTAATCAGACTTTTTGAGCTAGAGGTTGCTACGGCACGTGACAAGTCACCCCGGAAAAGAAGATACAAACCCAAAAGTTGGTGGGATGAGAAAGTTAGGAGAGCCATAGCAAAACGTCAGGAAGCCTCTACGGAACACAGACTTGCTAACTAAGCAGCGGGGTGAACCGACGAATGATGTTGAAAGAAAATGGGAAATCTTTCTAAGCTTTAGAAGGGACGCATGCCGTCTGATCAATGAAAAGATTAGAAGAAAAGGATCTCAGTGGCTGGCAGAACTACATAAAAAAAGATAGAACAGCAGCTGCGAAATTTTGGAACCATCTAAACTCCCTAAGAAATGAGACGAGCCTAGAGCAGAGGTTTATAACTACAGCTCAAGGAGATAGGCTAGAAGGGGACAAAGCTATTGAATATATAAGAACAAGGTTGACACAAAAAATTCAACAAAGAAGTGCTTTATGCATCACAATAGACAAGGATGAATCAAGTGGCGCAATGGCTTCATTTCCACAACAAGAAGGGGAAAGGGCTGAGAAAAGGGTTCCTAGTAGTACGGGCCTAGGTGGCATTCCAATTATGCTGATAAAGACATTAGGTTCGAAGTCTAAGCAGGCTTTGAGAGAGGCAGTGAGCAAAATAATAATCAATAGAGAAGTTTCCGATGAATGGAAACTTAGCAGAATGAGCATGATCTATAAAGGAGAGGGGGACAAAGCTAACATAAACAACTACCCTCCTATAACAGTGACATCAGTGGTCCACAGGCTGGCGATGCAGATTATAAAGGAAAGAGTGCAGGCATGTATAGAGGATGAGGGGGTGCTGGGGGAACTGCAGAATCGGTTTCAGAAACACGGGAGGTTGGAAGACAATCTGTTCTCACTGACGCAGTGCATCGAAATAGCAGAAAAGGAACACAGGCCCCTGTGGCTAGCATTTTTGGATATCAAGTGAGCGTACGATAGCGTGGTTTAAGAGGACTTGTGGGGAGTACTGGACACACTTGGTGTGGAAGATGGAGTCACTAATCTTTTAAAGGATATCTTTAAAGGTAACAAGGTAGTTAAGAAGTGGGAAAACAGCTATCCAAGCCTGCAGATGTAAAACAGGGGCCTAAGCAGGGGTGTTCTCTGTCAGCTTTGTCATTCATGATGTACCTACAAGGACTAGAGGCCAAATTAGTGGGAAGTGGACTGGGCTTCAACCTCTCTTTCGTCAAACAAGGAAAACTCATTAAAGAGGCACTACCAGCATTCATGTACGCAAATGATATAGTGCTAATGAACGACAACAAGGAAGATTTGCAGAGATTGGCGGACATCTGCGGTAATGAGGGAGATAGGTTAGATTTCAGAGTCAGTCATAATTTTTATTGACAATGAAGGTAGTGAGCTTAGAATACAATAGGTCTTGCTAGAGATAACAGACAAATACAAATATCTGGGCGTATGGATAAGCAATAAGGCCGAGTACCTAAGGGAACACGAAATATACGTGTCGATTAAAGGTAACAGGAATGCAGCGGTAATGAAAAACAAGGCACTGTGGAAATACAATAGGTATGATTTTGTGAGAGGAATATGGAAAGTGGTCATGGTTCCTGGTCTGACGTTTGGAAATGCATCTTGTGCATGAGATCATAAGTTCAAGCAAGATTAGAAATTAAGCAACGCGGATTAGGTAGGCTTGCCTTGGGAGCTCACGGGAATACACCAAATTAGGGAGTACAAGTAGATATGGGATGGATATCATTTGAGGGCAGGGAAGCTAGCAGCAAGACAAAGTTTGAGAAGCGATTGAGAGAAATGGGGGAGGAGCGTTGGGCTAGGAATGTACTCAGCTACTTGTACATGAAGAATGTCGATACAAAGGACGGAAGCGAACCAGAAAATTGACTGGTAAATACCTGGAAAACGGCAGGGGGTCAAACCAAAAAGAATTATCGGTTAAGAAGGTGAAGGAAGCTGAGACTGATATGTGGAGAATCGGCATGATTAAGAAGTCCGCACTAGATATTTATCGAACTTTTCAGCATGAAATTGCCAAGGAAAGGATCTATGATAATGCTCGGAGTAGTTCTATACTGCTTGAGGCCAGGACAAGAGTATTGCTAACCAAGATATATCGGGCCAAATACGAAGGGGTAGACACGGTATGCAGTGCCTGTGGAAAGGAAGAAGAAACTGCCGAACACTTGATTATGTTCTGCAAAGGGCTTCACCCTATAGTTCAGGATGATGGCGCAGAGTTTTTCAAAGCTCTGGTGTTTAGGGACAGTGAGGGCAAAATAGACTTTAGGCGGGTAGAATTAACTAGAAGGAGGTTATCCGATTGGTGGCTAAAGTCAAGGCACGAGTGAAAATTAAACACTTCACAGCAAAGTACCAATCCTCAACCTCACTATTTAAGGGGAAAAAATAAATCTAGTTTTTTGTTCATTAAATATTACGGCTTGGTGGCGCTAGCCACCGCCAGATCTAAAGGGTACAGCCATATCCATCCATTTATCCATCCATCCAACGTGTAAATTCACATATATAGCATATAGAATGCCGGCTTACTGCCCAAAAGTTTATTAATAATGCCCTAGTGGGTACCAAGCAAGGTGTTTGCAGTAGTTACCCAATGAGTGTTTTGAAAAGGCTCTGAAAGGCCGCTCTTCTAGCTTTCGCTGTGACTGTGCTGCGCCTACCGCGCAGGCCTGGCGCGCGCGCGCGTGTGTGTGTGTTTGTGTGCGCGTGCGTGCGTGCGTGTGTGTGTGCGTGTGTGTGTGCGTGTATGTGTGTGTGTTTTGCTATCATTCCTTGTTAATCGTTCATAACTGGTCCAGCTATCAATCCTACTCGTGAAAAGCATTCTTCAACCAGTTTCATGTGTAGCTCATGAACATACTAAACAAAACCTTTAAAAATAGGACGAAGAGACTCATGTGTGGTTCGGACTGCTTAGTGAGAGGCCCGTGGGCCGATTGTTTGAGACCGCTGCTGTTTGTTTTTGGGCCAGCAGTGATTTATTTGTAGCTAGTGTTCATCAATGTCACCACAGATGAAGACTTTTTATTATCGTAACAATACTGACGCACGCGCTTCTTTCCGTATATTTAAGTGACCAAGCTTCATGTGCACAAAAACTGTTACACGTGCTAACACTCTGCGCGGACCACGCCAGGCTATGTGCGAACTATCGTGATTTCTTTAGAACCAGCGACAGGGATAATAATATCTCGGGTTTTACACCCTAAAACTAGGATATGATTATAAGAGGCGCCATAGTGAATCAATGGCTCCGGAAATTTCAACGACCTGGTGCTCTTATAGTGTGGTGATATCGCACAGCACACAGATCTCCATCAATCCGCTTCCGTCGAAAGGCGATCACTGCAGGAGGGATCGAACCTGCGACCTTCAGGTGGGCAGACGAGCACCTTAACCGCTGTTCTACCACGGCACACCCGGTGCCACTGAGTAGGACGGAATAACTCATTAGTCCCGTTTGACTGTTTAGGCGCTTCTGTATACCGAAGAATTAGTGGCCAATGCATAGGGTCAATGGGTGGTCATGAAATCTAGAATTAGCAACATTATGCGTCATTCCTACACCACACCCCTAAGACATCTCCGATTCTGACACGACAGGGAGACTGGCAGGCGCGTGTGCAAGTGGTCATGACAGCCGTTGCGTTTCACAACGTACAGTGGACAGTATAAAATGCGCAACGCCAGATGATCCTTTTCCCGTCCTCGCACAGAAGTGCTTATAGAGCATTCCCTACTCGTCCTTTCGCAAGGGCCATTTACCTTCCAAAGCAACATCCGCGAAATGCCGAGCTAGGTCGGTGAGGAAACCGTTGCTCGAATGAACCATCCATTATTTCGAGAAAACGGCTGGAAGATGGAGTTTCAATGCGACGAAAAAAAAAATCCTCAATTCGGGAATATGTTCACGATCGATCCAACGTGTCGGGAAGTCGACTTGATTTTTTCAAGCCTAGAACTAGCATCCAATAGGAGAAGTCCACTTTTCAAAACGGTGACTCAGCAGCTCAACTTCAATTTGTGGTCAAGTCCCGCTTCAGTCGTTCCGCAAGCGTTGCGCGATCACAATGCGCACGTCGTTGGGAATCTTTACACTGCGCTTTCACATTGATACGCACTCAACGTTCCATCGGCTCTGAATTGTGACCAAACCCTTGCTATAACACTTCCGGCTCCCGGTTAGCAGTCACATTATGGGAAAAGAACATATAAAAACGATTTTTTTTCCAACAATAACCCTCGTCATCAATGTTGCGATACTTTTCCTTGCATTATCGCCACCCGCCTGGTTCTCCGATGTCACGATATGCCACCACTCTGTAGGCGGAAGCGCGATCAAGGCATGTGGCGGCCATTATTAATGATGGTGATCTCATATGTAGGGCACTCACCCACAAAGGGGGATTTGCCTGAAACCGGGAGGCAAGTTGCTTAAAGTGAATGAGAGTGACGCTGAAACCAAGCTGTGAAAATACACGCTTGAGCGTTTTCCTTTCTTCTTTTTTTTCTGTAACCTCCGGAAATACTTTTCTGTCTACATGCTATTAAAATATAGACAGGCCTGCCACAAGAAATATGGCATTCGGTCTCCTCTTTTAGATACGGTATACGTAAGCGAACCGAGACAGTACGGACCTAGGATAATAGCAGTGCTCTGTATATATGCTTCAATGGTTAGGGCTAACATTCATTTGTCAAAATGGCATATATGCGCCGCTAAGGGTCGTTATAAATTAAGCCTGCGCTTGGCACTCGTACGCGGTATTGCAGAGACTTACCGAGTAGCAATCACACGGAGGTGTTCGAGTTCCCTGAGCTTCATTATTAGCGGCACACCGCGAACGCTGAAGAGCACGTGCAGGGACTTCCGAATCGAATAGATGACGGTTACAATAACTGCAGCTTACGCAGCCACATGCCCACTACGAGGGCTCGACCGATGAGGTACGCGGCTCTAGAACGTGAATATTATGATAAATTCCATCATTGCGCGAGCAAAAAAAGAACAATGCACAGTAAACAATAAATATAGATGAAATAAAAATGACGGATGAAAGTTAGTGCATATGAACATTACATTATGAATCTTAACTTCTATTTGTTAACAAGCACCATAGAAGACGGGGAAGTGTTGCGCGTGGTGCCGTATCCATGTGTATTAGTTGATCCTGAGGCTTTTTTTAGTATGTTTTTCAGCTTTCGTTGTCAGTTTACAGATGCAAAAAAAAACTGTATGTAAAGGATCTCTCTAGCTGCTCTAACGCACCGCTCTAAAGCATGGTTCTATTTATACCGCGCAGAGGTGTTGACCCCACGACCACCGAAGTGTGGTAACTGCTCGCGATTTGGAGACATTGCGCGCAAACGCTTGCGAGAACTGAATGAGAAGCCCTAAATGCGGTGAGTAACACTCCATATAAGACTTTGATGCAGAATTTTCAGATGTTACTTGCGTGATGTGTAGTGAATGCCGAGCGCTATGTTGAACCTGTAATGATTGGCGCTGTTAGTATGCACGTGCCACCTCACATGGGGTATAAAGCAGGGGGCCAGACCCGAATAGAGCGGTCTTCTTGTTGCTATGATCTATGTTCGTGTCCTTACTCGACGTTTCTTAACATGGCGTCAGAAATGAGATGTACTAAGGCGCAGTTATGCACGCGACAACTGGTATGGACGCCGGGCCTTCCCAGCTCAACGTCGTTCTCGTCGGCACGCCGGGACTTCAAACTCCGTCGCTGTTCAACTTCGCAAGCCCTGGAGAATGAACAACATAGATAGCGTGATACGAAGATTACGTCTTCGCTGCCGGACTCAATACAGCCACCGACGAGGTGCAGGTGTGAACTCTCTTATATTGCATGGGTTCCCAAGCACGTATAGTGTGTTGTCATCGCTATAAGACTGACTGTCTGGTCCGGAAAACCTCACATTCGTGGGAGTCATTTGGCTAAGCTCCCTTCACATTTTGTCCACCCTATGAATGAGATTTCACCACCGACAACAACAAGGGGAGCCGCTTGATGAATTTTTACCGCGCTTCGGAATCTTGCCAAGCGTTGTGGGTGCAACAACGCAGAGATCAAGATATCCTCGCTATTGACACGTCTTAATTTATTCACAATTTATGCTCTTTGAGGGCTGCGGTTAATGTAGATGAAGACTGGACTAAATAAAATAGAGAAAAACAAACCACCTTGTGCGAAACAAGTCTGTCATTAGATAGCAGAGCGAGACGCTATTAGATCAAATGTGACGATGTACGAAACTTTCAGCTGAGGAAGCGTTTTGCCAAGCGCGTATTCACGAAGAAATCGAGAAAGAGCGCGTGTCCCACGAAACTGCCAGCGAGAGCGGGACCTTCGACAGCTTAAATGCGAACGCGGCGCGACGCGCGAATAATGCGTCACCACGTCGCAGCAAGTCGGTGCACCTAACTCTACTTGTGATTACTGCGGCTGTGGTCACCACTCTCGAAAAAAAATGCCCTGCTCGCAAAGCTAAACGCCCTGGTCGCTAGGCCATCTGCACATTCTTCAAGAATCAAGGTCACATTGTTGCTATTTGCCGGGCCAAACATCGGAAAGGGCTTTTAGACCAGACGGCCGGAATACCATCCACAGAGTCCAAAAACTGAACGATTCCCAAGTCTTCTATTGCTGTAATCCGAGAAGGTGTGTTGTCTGGTTCTTCATAACATATATTCATTTGCACAGACACTAATCTTTGATTTCCATTCCAGACACCTCGGCGTCCACTTTATCGAAAACAGTATATGCCTGAAAATAGGGCGAAATCACCGTTATTTCTGCTCCCGAGTCTATCTTGAAGTGTCCGAGGTGACCAATCACGTGAATGTCGGCCTATCCTGCCCGACGCGTACTTAACGAGTGAAGTTCAACTGAACCCAAGTTTTTTTTTTTTAATTTTTCGTGGGCTTGGAGAAGTGCAAGAAGAATACCACATTGGCGTCACTCAAGATTATCATTCCTTTTCCTGTAGTGTTCGTCGACGAACACCTGCTTCTGCTCGAGCAGGTGAAGAAGAAATTAGATGAAATGGAAATCCAAGAAGTCATTCACAAGCTTGACAGACGCCTACCACATGGTGTTCAGGCCTCGTTGTGCCAAAGCTGTCGGAACAGTGCATGATGTGTATCGACTTGACAAAGCTTAAGGTTATCCATCGGAAATGCTACAATTTGCCAACAGTTGAATACATCTTAGGCCAGCTTGACGGGTCACGAGTTTTTCTACGCTCGATGCAAGATCGAGCTTCATCCAAATAAAACTAACTCGTAAGAGTGAAGAGCTCACGACATTCATCACACCTTCTGGCCACTATTCTAACAAGCATTTTCCTTTTGGCATTGAGACAGCACTCGAGTGTTTTCAACGCCTAATTCATGTCGAGACTGCTTGAGGGCATCACTGGAGCCGTCAGCATGACACTCGTCTTTGGTAAAAACCATCAAGAGCATGACCAGCGTCTAGCTGACGTTTTGGTGTGACTAGCTCAAGCGGAGTCACTCTTCATGAAAAGAAGCGACAGTTTAGAGTCTCTTCTATCGCGTTCTTAGCAATTGTCATCAGCCAGCAAAAAATTAGTTCAGACCTGGACAAAGTGAAGGCCATCATGGATCTCCCACCACCAATTGATGTCAGTGGTGTTAGCTGACCACTTGGAATGGTAAACCACGTGGCTCGATTTATTCAAACTTGTCCGAGATCTCTGCACCTGTTCGTGCACTCATCAACAAAGACAACACCTGAAGCTCGAGTTGCAACCAACAACAAGCATACAAGACCATAAACTATTTGCTCATCTATGGCATATGAATGGCTATGTACAATCTCCATTACCAGCTTTAATATCGGCCGGTGCAAGCTCTCATAGCCTTGGTGCCGTCTTTCTCCAAGATCTACCCTCAGGCATTCGACGAGCAGTTGCTTATGCTTCCAGATATCTCTCTACTACAAAAGGACGCTCAGTCAAACAGAAAAGAAGCCTCTAGCTGTCACATTAGCTGCCACCAGGTCTGACCAAAACATGTTTACTAAGCTTTCAGGTCGAATCTGACAACTTTCCGCTTTCATGTCCCTTATCAAAATCTGCACATCTTGCCCCCTTGAAGTAAACGTATGCGGATCAAAGCGATGCGTCATCAGTTTCCATCAAGTATAAGCTCTCGTAAAACTGCTAGCTACAGCTGATATGCTAATAAGAGCACCTTGCAACATGACGACTTCTAAAGCACTCCTCAGCTTAAGGATCTGCCTCCACATCTACCTCCACAACTGGCAAGTCAGCTGGACAAGATCTGTCGTGTTCAAGCTAAAGATAGCGACTTTTCTCCAATTATGGCCTATTGTGAGAAACGCTGGCCGCCCAGGAAGAAGGTTCTGACCAATTTAGCACTATTTTGGAAGCAGCGAGAAATGTTGTGTACAATGGTTTACTCTTACAGGATGCCACAGTGTTGTTATCACACCAGCTCAAAGACAAGACATTCTCGCACTGCAGCACGAAAGACATCACGGTGTCCCCTGTCACGCGCTAACCCTAACTCGCACACCACACATTCCTACGTCTTGCCACTCCACTCCAACCAGCCCGAACTCTCTCTTCCCCACACACGCAACCTCCACCACTCCAGTCCCAATGATGACGATGACGCCGTCACGTAGTGTCCTCTCTCGGCCAAGTCCCGATGATGATGACGCCGTCACGTAACGCCCTCTCTCGGCCACCCTCACAGGTCTCCCCCCCCTCAAAATGTGAAGCCACCACTACACATCGCCTGCAGCGTCATGGTACAGTGTCAGCTGATCTGCGTGTCTCACACCGTGGCGACGACCCGTTTTGGGGTCCACTAGAACAAAGTCATTCTGTCCTACACGTCTCACTGCCCGAAAGGGACCGGAACGCCGGGGTGCAAGCTTCGAGGAGAAGCGCTTGGTGGCATCGCTGAGGGAGTGGCTTTCGAGCAGAACAAGATCACCCTCCCGTATTGTCAGTGGCCGCCTGTGCTGGTCGTAGCGAGTCTTCTGGGCGCGCCACATGTGGTTTTGGTGTGTCCTGGAGAAGTCAAGCACCTCCTGCAGACACTTGGAGACCTCAGTAGCAAATGCACGGTATGCTGTTGCAGGAGGCTCCGCGTCATCTTTGGCCTCAGCCTGTGTCCATGGAGTTCTCAGCTCCCGGCCATAACAGAGGAAGGCATGCGTGTAGCCCGTGACAACGCTTTCAGCCGTGCGCATGGCCAGGGCTATTTCAGGGATGTGCTGGTCCCAGTCTTTGTGGTTGGAACAATAAGCCCTAAGGCACTGCTTGATAATGCCATTGTGGCGCTCCACCATTTGCCCGGCAGGGCGGTACGGAACAGTGTGTCGGTCTTGTATGCCCCAATGCTCAAGGAGGCCCTTCCACAACCTGCTTACAAACGGCTTTCCATTATCACTTGAAATGGAGACAGGTGTGCCATGTCTGCAAAAAACCTGGATCATGCAGGCCACCACACTCTTGCTGTTTGCTGCCCGCAATGGAAAAAGTTCAATGAACTTGGTGAACTTGTCAATCACCACGAGAAGGTACTTGTGGCGTCGAGGCGTCATAGGCAAGGGCCCAATTATGTCCACGCTGAGCTGTTCCATAGGGGCAGTGGCCCATTGACTGCTCATCAGCCCTTCTGGCTTCTGCCGGTGGGCTTTGGTGCGCTGACAAACCTGGCAGCATCGCACATACTTGGATATGTCCGAGCGCATACCTAGCCACACGAAATTCTGAGAAACGCGTTTGAGGGTCTTAAAAAAGCCGGAGTGGCCGCTAATCGGGTGGTCATGGGACAGTCGCAGGACCAAGTTGCAGAGATGGTTTGGTAGCCAAGGTACTTTCCTGTTCCCTCGGTGCTGTACAAGCAACCCACTCTCTTCCATCTCGGTCGTCTCCGCCAGGTCTTTTATCAAAGGTTGATCACTGTCAGTGGGCGGAAGCTTTCCTCCCTTCATCACAGTTCGTAGTTTTGACAGTATGGGGTCCTGCTCTTGTTCCTGGGCGAGGAGCCCTGCATCATTCAAGACAGTAGTGTCGTCCACTTCAGATGCTACAGCAGCTGCCTCAAAGCTGATTTGTGGGCTGGGCTCTGGAACAGCCATAGGGAACAGCGTCTCGTGTAGACTCGGGCTTGGAACTTCCTGGTGCTGAAGGGGAGCTCTGCTCAAGGCGTCGGCTGGCACATTTGCAAGACCCCGCCTGTGCTTGATTCTGCAGTTGAAACCTTGCAGCCGCAAAACCCTACGCTTTACACGTGGTGAGGCCTGGTCTGTGGTGAACATCCAGGATAGTGAGGAGTGATCACAGTGTACCTCAAACTCGGTGAACTCAAGGTATGGTCGGAACTTGTCCACTGCCCACACCACAGCTAGACACTCCCATTCTTGCACTGTATAGCGCTGCTCTGCCTCAGTGAGGACCCTGCTAATGAAGCTTATTGGACGCAGTTGAGCATCACTCTCGGCTGCCTGCAGAAGCACCGCTGCAATGCCGACTCCACTGGCGTCTGTTTCCACCACGAATGGTCTGTTGAGGTCCGGCAAGTTTACCACAACATCGTCGGCCAGGGACTGCTTAAGTGCTCTAAAGGCTTCCTCTTGCTGCAGCTCCCACCGCCAACGTTGCTTTTTCTTAAGGAGTTCTGTGAGTGGACGTGCAGTGATAGAAAACTGAGGTATGAACCCTCTGTAATAGCCTGCTAGTCCCTGGAAGGCCTGCAGCTGTTTGAGTGTTGTTGGTTGAGGATAGTCCAGCACCGCTCGCACTTTTTCCTTGTCCGGCCTACACTGCCCGGGCGATATTTCATGGCCAAGGAACTTAAGGTATTGACAGCACACGTGCACCTTCTCTGGGTTAATGGTCAGCTGTGCCGAACTTATCCGCTTCAACACCTCCCGAACATGCTCAAGATGATCCTCTAGGGTCTCCGAATACACCAGGACATCATCGAGAAACGCCATGGCAAACTGGTGATTAATTCCCTCCAGTAGTCGGTCCATCAGGGTCTGAAACGTGGCAGGACCTCCGGCAACTCCAAAGGGCATTCTCATGAACTCGAAGGTTCCCCGATGGCAAATGAACGCTGTCTTTGGAATATCTTGCTCTTGAACAGGGATTTGAAAAAAACCCTGTGAAAGATCAAAACTTGAGAACCACCTGGCTCGTCCCAGCTGTGCCAGCAACCAATCAGTCCTCGGCATGGGGTAGACTGGCACCTTAGTGCGTGCATTTAGCTGGCGGTAATCCACAGCCATGCGGTAGCCACCAGACTTCTTCTCAACCAGGACTGGAGCACTGGCATGCTGGCCTTGGCTAGGGCGGATGAGGTTCTGTGCCAGCAGGTCTTGAATGCAGTTGTCCATGATGGCCTGCTTCTTGGAATTCACTGGTCGCAGTTTGCATCGAACAGGTGGGTTGTCTCCCGTGTCTATGCGATGCTCTGCCAGGGTTGTGCAGCCCGGAGTTGTGGTGAAGATTTCGCTGAACTCTTCTAAAATGTTTTTCATGCGTGGGTCTAGGTCCGACGAGTGGCCGGAAATGATCACATTGCAGGCTGCAGTCGCCTCCGGCACACTGGCACACACACTGGCATCACTCTCAGCAAAAATGCAGCGCAGACTGTCTCCAAAATCGTCCACTGCCTCTGGCTGTTCCTTAGCGGCCTTGACAAACGGCACAATTCTTTGTGGTTCTGTGCCGACAGTCCACCCACCAAGTGACACGTGCAGAGAGATGCCACTCACCGTCAGGAAATCCCTACCAAGGACAACGTCACGGCACAGGTCAGAAACGCACAAAAACTGCTGTCTGCGGCAACCGGCAGCCCACTCGATCTGGCACTTCAGAGACATGGTTGACTGCGACCAGCCTGATGCCAAACGCAGCACGCGTACGTCTGCCTTGGGTTTGGCTCCAGAAGCTTGGGCCGCCGCCGCGGCGCGCGGTCCGAAGAAGCTTACACTTGAGCCTGTATCTAGCAGGGCCTTGAACGTCGACGACCCGATACGGACGTCCATAAGGGGCTCTTTGCCACCGGCTGCGGTCGCTACTTGGTGCGCACTGCCGTAGGTGCCCGCCGGGGCAGCACCTACCGCCACTGGTTTCCCGGGCACTGTGCTTGCAGGTGACCCGATCGCTGGCACCGGAAGCAAACGGGTGGCCGCATTCGTCGACCCGTGGCACAGTTACGAGATATGTGGCCGAATCCACCACAGCGATGGCACTGCACACGCATTGCTCCACTCGCGGGCTCCTGCCGCGGCATCGGTCCCGGCCCGTAGGGTGAGAACGGAGGCGCTGTGTCGCACGAGTACTGTCGGTCCCGGCAGTACGACGGGTCTAGCGCAGCTGGATGCAGTGGCCAGTGATAAGTCGGCGGTGCCGGTGGGGCAGCAGCAAACGAAGCGAACGACGCCGTCGCCATAGTGTTCGGCTGCGGCAG
The DNA here is from genome assembly GCF_043290135.1 of Rhipicephalus microplus. Taxonomy (NCBI): domain Eukaryota; kingdom Metazoa; phylum Arthropoda; class Arachnida; order Ixodida; family Ixodidae; genus Rhipicephalus; species Rhipicephalus microplus. Next base: position 2,818,355 of record NW_027464614.1, on the reverse strand, counting down.
TGAGCGATGGTCGGGGGCCTGGCTAGGGCGGAACGCCAGATCTCTGGCTACTTGGTTGCTCGGAAGTGGCGGTGGTCTGTATTGGAGGCGACGCCAAGCCTGCTCCATTAGGCCGTCGGCTGCCTTCACCAACTCGGCGAGGTCGTTGTAGGCATGCCCCTCCGCCAAATCTTGCAACTGAGGGTGCATCTGCCTCAGTACGCGCTGCACCTTCTCGGCTTCGGAGACCTCTTCCCCGATGCGGTCGTAAAAAGTAGCGATCGCATATATAAACTCCTTCAAATTTTCTTCCGGGTGCTGCGTGCGCTGTTCGAGCTCCGCCTTCAGGCGACGCTTCGCGTCAATCGACGAGAACTCGGAGCGGAAGGCGGCGGTGAATTGCTCCCACGAGTCGAACCCGCGCACGAACCGCCACCACAACTTCGCGCCACCCTCGAGGGCAGCCGGTACCACGTGTGTCAGTCGCTTATCTGCGGCGACCCCCGTCACGAGGCAGAAGTTTTCCAAACGTTCGAGAAACTCCTCCGGCGACTGCAAGTCTCTAGCACCGGAGTAGCGGGGGATGTGCGCAGCGGCGAGCCGAGGCGCAGAGTCGTCGGTGGCCCGAGGGACAGCGCCAGTGTTAGCGATCCCAGTCCATGCTCCCACGTGCGGAGCCGTGGGCAGCGGCGTCGCCATCACTCGATCGCGCACGACCGCCGCGATTCGTTCGCGCTCCATGGCGGAGCCGTCGGTGCCCAGCAACAGCTCTTCAACGAGACCTTGGAGCCTAGGCATGTCGTCCGCTGCTGTTGTCGGGCCTGAAGCCATCCCGGACGAGCCCCCACTTGTCACGCGCTAACCCTAACTCGCACACCACACATTCCTACGTCTTGCCACTCCACTCCAACCAGCCCGAACTCTCTCTTCCCCACACACGCAACCTCCACCACTCCAGTCCCAATGATGACGATGACGCCGTCACGTAGTGTCCTCTCTCGGCCAAGTCCCGATGATGATGACGCCGTCACGTAACGCCCTCTCTCGGCCACCCTCACACCCCCACTGATAAGAGCACGCCCGAGAGTGCATTTGGTCGCCCCATCGTAACCAGCATATTGAGGACCTTGTGACTCAATGAGCGTGACATCACACCAAGTTACGGAGGCCTTGTCATTTGTCTAAATGGCTGCGGTTTCAGGAGATGTGTGCGATTGCTTTTAGTTTCAGACTAACATGAGAACTGTGCGTAGTGTTTACTTGTCTTTCCTTAACGCCTTTCGTGCGACTGCACTGAAAAGCTCCACCTCTGTGGTACGTGTAGGACATCACTTCCCAGTGAAAAAAAAAATAACTGTGGTCCAAAGGGCACACTGTAATGATGCTGTCAATTTGGACTTCCCTTGTACGAGATGACTTCAAACTTTTTACCCACCACTGTTTATTTTAGGTTGCAACAGGAAGACTAGATGCCATCACAGGAGGTTCCTAAATGCAGTTGTTCTTTGGCACTCGTACTCCAATAGCAGCATTCATTTGGACTCCCCAATTATAGTAGATACATAAACTTGGAGTTTGCAAGCCATAAATGGAAATCTCCTCTGACGCCACGCCTTGAACCTTCCATAAAAATTCTTTATGCGTGTTTTCCAAATAGGATTCATACTAATGTCTTGGTTTGAAATCCCTCAACTCTCTCACTTTACCTTGAAGTTCAAGCCTGCTTATAATATTTGCCAGGAATATTTCCAAGCGGCAGCAATTTATAAATCACCTGGATACGCCAACAATATTGTTGCAGGCATGGACGGCCCCTTTCAGCCTCTCACGGTCTCCTTCAAGCATACCAATATGTATGTACAGCGAAAATGGCATAATTTATGTACAAGTACATATCTGAATTCCAACATCAGCTGTATACAGTATTATAACCTTTGCACATTGTTTCAATTCGAAATGAGGGAATACGATTCACTACCAGTGATCCCTTTGGCACGTGTTTCATCAAGTACTAGCAGTCATTATTACAATAAGTACTACTTCGAGATGTGAATGAATTTTTAAAATATTTTCATAAAAAATCTGTATTACAGAGACAGTAATTAGATTTTTTTACACACAAGATATCTTAAAAGAAGGTATGAAAGGTGACAATTACAGTGAAGGAAAAAAAGATCTCTAGTCCAAACAGGGTTGAAACAGGAAGGAACATAAAAAAATTCTTGGTCAATGCTGCAACACAGGAAACGCATAATAGTATGCATACTTATGATTTTTACTATAAAATGTAGTACGTAACAAGTCTACAGTGCTCGAAAGAAGAAGCAGCCTGAAATTTTTTTTCACATATTCTATTGCATTTACGAAACAGAGATGACAAAAGATTTTTGCTTAGACCTGTCTCATTTGCGGCCAAACCACAGTACACACATAAAACCAATTCATTTAAAAATTTAAGTATCCTATCCACTGTTGACACGTAAAACAAGTTAGGAAATGACGTCATATTCTGTAACAATGTCGAAGCCTTTAAGAATACTTTATTAAATTCGATGTAGTGTTCTACTTAATGACGCTTTCAATGATGAACTGACCAGAGCTGTAATGTGGCTATCAAAGGTTAGAATTTTGTTGTCATTCACTTTTGACTATGTTTGTTTCAATTTCGAAAGGCAGCATAAAGCCACAGGAAAAATGAAAGGCGGTAGAGCCAAAAAGAACAGCGTTTTTTGTCTCTAGCTGTCTCTCTTTTCTCCTGTGTCTTGGCACTGCCTTTTCAAAATGTGTACTATCAACCAGGTAGTCCAAACCGAAGTACGTCTTCAGCAAATTTCTCATATTGTGCTCGCTTTCCTGCCAAATCCTTTTTGCTTGGACCCTGCCAAAGTATGTGCCAACCTCATCGCAATAACTACGTGTCAATCCAGAATAGTGCCCTAGTGCATTAGGCAGAAGCAGGTTTCCAAAGAAGTACCTTTTTGGCGTTGTCCAGCCTTCCTGGGGTCACTGCAAGGGTCTTTGCAAGGTTCTCAAATCAGAATATTAGCGACAGGCACGAACATTTCAAGACTGCTTCGGCCCTCTTCGCCTCAACTTTCCTTCTTGACCCCTTTGTATTTGCACTGCCTTTTTAAAACGGTTACTATTAACCAGTTAGCTCTAACCAAGGTACTCCTCGACCGAAGTACTTTTCGTTTCAAGTAATCGGATTTTTTTTCACTTTTGTGTTCGTTTATGAAAATAATGAGCTTCTGTCTAATTGAGCAACTGCTGCACATTTGGTTACAGTATTGATAAATAAATAAAAAAAGAAATACTTATAACACAGAAAATCCCCCCACATCACAATAACAACGATTTCGTTTCGAAATGATTTGGGATGTGTGGCTAGACAGTTTGTATTTCTGTAACACACACAGAAACAGCTTACAGTTCACTGATTGACAGTATTTTTTAGCTTATTTAAGGATGCTGCATTCACTCAACAAAATTTTCACCATGGTGCAGTAAATTATATAAGAATGACAAGCAAATATTCTGTGCATGCTGTAGAAGACTGAACTTTTATGCCCCTTCACCTCCCCCCAAAATAGAGTGTCATAGTATTGCAGTACCACAACACATGCAGTGAATTGTCAACAGGCTACTGTAGAAGACAAAAATACAATGAAAGTAACAGCACATAATCATAATATGTTAACAAACAATCGGTATACAGTCCCAATATAACCTTAACACAAAAAATTTGAAGAACTCTAGTCAGTTATATACAAATTATTCAAACATAAGCTGCAATACGAGAAGTAAAACCATGGACTCTAACAAATCGACAAGATTCACTTATGCCTTTTTTTGCTTGCCGAAGAAAAAAAAAGGAGGGGCTGGCAAAAAATCAATATTGGTCACATTCTATGAACCAGTGCAAAGAAGGGGCGAACAATGGGTGACTTCGGAGGGCACACGCAACCATGGAGCACCAAGAGTAACTACAAAAAAATCATTTTTAAAATAAAATAAAAACAGAATGAGGAAAACGACAGTGAGATAGCACAACTTTGAACATTATACATGAAGCTTTGCGATAAAGTTATTTCTGCGTTTGAACACGTGAAATGTATGGAGCCAAATATATCCTAATCGTACAGATTTGGTGCTGTAATGGTATTAACTTCATTTTTTGCACATTTAGTAGTGGGCACAGCTTGTTACCGTAAAATTTTGACAGTTCTTAAATCAAGATATTTCAACATTTTGTACACCTAATATCACGAGCCATAAGAGTTTCTAACTGTTGCGTGAAATTTTATAAAAATCTTTTGCAAGCTGTAAATTTTTTCCTTCTTGGTAATAAAAAAGCATTGCAATGACCCGTGTGCTGATATCTAAATGCAGGCTGCATATTTACAAAAAAGGCATATTGCATGAAATTGTTTAGAAGCCCCTCTCCGGTGGATAATCCACAGGACTTCTTGACAGATAGAACTGTTCAGCCATTTGATCAGCACTTGAACAACAATGAAATGATGCTATTCTACCTTAAACGTAATTTACTTTGCAACTTAGATATAATTGTTCTTTCAAAAGCATTGTAAAGCTACGTACAATCAAAATTGGACCTTATTGATTACTAGCCGTCGAAGTTTGTCACTGTCTAGCTGAAAAAGAAACATTGCAAAAAAGTAAGATTATCATTATCAATATCTGAATATTTTAAGTGGAACGTTTTATAAATAGCAAGGGATAAGCTTTTGTTATCATAAGCATTTCATATAAACTCGACAGTATCTGAAGTTTACTCAGCTGCTGTTGCTGCGAGTCATCCTTGACGCACAGATGGACAGTGAGAGTTTGTAGTATAGTCAAACCCAGTTGTAACAATACTCAGGTACCACAAAAATTTCATTGTTAAAAGTGATAGTTGCAATAAATGGGTTGCAATAAAGAGTGCTAAAGAGCAGGTGGCAGGCTGCTGTGAGAAAATGGTAATAACATCATGAAAAACAAACGGAATCACTGACTGAATGATTTCACTAAACATAAACAAGCATAGTAAAAATGTTTTACGTAGTGTCTTTGGACATTTTTTGTAAATGTGAATTATTGGTGATGAATAGAACCTTAATGAAATAAACTGAGTACTTGCATCTAGGTTGTGAAGCAAAATATTCTCACAAGTGGCCTCGCTTGGTATATGGCACCAGTATTTTTACTTTGGCAACTAGCATTGCTCTTTCATGTTTTCATTCAGAGGGGCAGTAACATGCGTGGAGGATTCTGACTAGCAGGTGACTAGGCTGTGTAAATTACTGAAGTCCTTCCATACGTAAGAGACTATATAAAAAGCGCTTTCTTTACTCAAAGGTTTTCTTTTGAAACAGCAAACAAAAGGTTGTCTGACAAGAAGTATTGCAAAAAGACAGAGAGGTTGGCGAGCAGGAAATGAAGCATACTTTGAAAATTAGTGCGAACACACCAGAGATACAAGACAAGAAGGACAGAGTGCTAGACCCATCTAACAACTAAAGTTTATTGAGACAAAAAATGAACGCACAAAAACCACCATGTTGCATGCTCGTTATTTTAGGTCATGTCAACAATATTGTTGAACGTATGTACTTCGCAATCAAACGAACAAATAGAAGATTCAGGTATGTCATGCACACCCTACATTTCAATGAAGAGCCCTTCCGCGAGTTCACAACCCTTTTAAATGTGAAGCTCTAAAGTTTAAAAAAATGCCGGGTGTCTACAAAAAGCCCTCCATGCCATTGTTTATCAGCTGACACAGAGACAGTCCGCACAGCTGTCCTGCTAGCTGAGTACAAGGAACGAAAGGCCCATGCTTCTGCCAGGGTTGCGACAACCAGCTTTGCACATTAGTTCTCGCACTGAAGTTTGAATATTCTTGCACAGCCTGTGACAGGCTGTGGTTCGGCTACTTCATCTATGCCAAGGAAAGACATAGCATGAGGCAAGAAGGCTACAGTCATGTCCCTAAGATCAACAAGCTTTGCTGTCACTCAAGCATTAAATGGGTAGTGTTAACTTCTCCTTTTATTTTTTGTGCTTCAAGATAATGTGGGTTATTTAAAAATGGTGTCATTACCACACACATGAGTTTTAAACACAGTAATAACGAGAACTAACAAAGAATAATGTTTCATGATTATTGTGTTATTAATAAAATTTTATTATTCTTGTGTCTAACAGTGAAACAGGGGCTCTTGAAATCACCACAAGAAAGCTGACCTCCACAAAACAAAAGTAGTGCTCAGAAAACCTCCGTGTGACTTGAACCTTCGCACCATAAGACAGGAAAGCTGCTCAAGGTATATAGCCAAACCTAAGTAAACGGTAGCCACCAGATCACGTACATTGCATGGCATCAAGTTCACAATTCTCGCAATTTATAGAAGAGGGACAACTTCACATTAGCAGAATTGAAGCACATGCTATCTGCGCAAAGAGAAATGATGAAGGGTTGCAGCAAGCTGCCAAACAGCTTTGCAAACTGTCTTCATGCACAAGTGCTGCTGTGCGCTACAGAATATTTTCCAATAAGGTATAACTTTTCCAACGGAAAGCATAATCAGTGCTTATGCATGTATGCCGAACGTTGTCTTCACTTGTGGCACAACGAGGTCTAATGCAAACCCCATCTTCATAACTGCTACGAACTAAAGTTTAGCTTGTGAAAATGTTTTACCAGGCATCAAGACAAAATCCATCGCATGAAAAGAGGTTCAACATAAACCAGGAAGTTGCACTGTGTAGGTAAGTTGATTTACTGATTTACATTACAAGCATTACTTCTTGCAAGGAGTTTTCCAATCACTTGGAATTCAAATAAACACATTCCTCATTTCAAATAACGGCAATAAATAATTTTCTAGACAGAACCCATGCTTCTAGAAAAGCTGTGCCTGTGCTATAGCCAAGATGGAGTGGCAAAAATGAGCAGAAAGACAGTGATTACTTAAATCACGTGCACTTTTAGGTACAAAGGTGACTGTTTTGTCAACTATGAAGAAATACAAAGCTTGCTCATCTACTTAATAATTATTGAGGATGTGATTGTGCTAAAAAGCATGGAGTTATTATATGCAAATTCAAGTACAACTATGCATGCTAAAGCTTTATCATTGCAGCCCCATGCACAAAGTAATGGTGACTGCTGATTAGGATGAGGCTTTTCTTTGGGGAATTGTACGAAAGATTGAGTACTGTTGTTAAATTCACTGAGCTGAATGTTCGCATGAGTGATCCAGCGGTCAGTACATAAAACACATGTTAGGATTGTTTAATAAGGTCGTCACGCCAATTTGGCACCAATGCAACTATGGTGTCACTGCGTTGCAGTGAAAGAAGGATACGTTTGAAAGATGCATTGCTCTCCGCTATGTGTGTGTGCATTGAGAGGGGCCCTCATATGTACAAAGAGCCTCCCCAGAAATACGCGTCGTTTGCTGCTTAGAGGGGATAGTAGACATATGACCCACAGACAGCGGGGCATGGAAGCTGCATTGTGAGCGATCCTCGGCAGCGATAGGTTGTTTTGTGACCAATGTTTCTGTGTCAAAGTGGCTACATCGAAGGGTGTTTAGTGAGATGAAAGTACTCGCTTCGTTGGGAGTGGACATGCTTTAATGTAGCGTGAATGTTCTGGTGTAGGCCGCATCATAAATTGAGGGGGCGCTCGGATGCTGACAAAGGGGATCCTTCGGCAGCGTAGATGTAGGACTTGAAAAGGACAAGGGGAGAAGGCATTTGGCTTTGCGTTTGGGTAAGGGTAACCCTAGAATCGGCTATTGCTGAGATTCATTTACGTTGACCTGATCCCATTTCACAAGCAGCTTTTAATAAACAGTTTCGTTGTGGAACTTCGCCCTTTTGGTTGCAAGGTGTGTGTAGATGATGGGGAAGAAGCATTCCAAGAAGCAGAAAATACTGAGCTTCCTACCAGCCTGGGTTAGAGCATAACAGGTACCATGACCAGAACTCATCTGACTGGATTACTGCCACAAGGCAGATGACATCGAAAGGGGAGACCTCGGCCAGCTTTCTGTGACAACACCTAAGCGCAATCCTCAGGCAAGAAGTCGGCGGCGTAAAGGTGCAGGTCCTACAAGATCACCTAGAAGCGACGTCGTTACTACAACGGCGAAGGACAATGTGCTACGGTGAAAAACCCACAGGATCTACTGAGCGATTTCTGGGCTCCCGACACAGGGGGTTATTGACTAGTGCCACAAGCAGATGGCTTGCGGCTGTGGCGCTCATATTCGAGTAGGCCCTGCCTGTTTCTTCCGGAAGAACTATGTCTCTTACAACTAGGGCGCAGACCCATCGCACAGTGGAAAATGCAGTATCGGCATTGACGGAGACAATTTCCGGTAATGCACAGTCTTCGTAAGTGTACAGGAGTACTTTAGGCTCGAGTGATCAGGAGGCTGCCATATGGCTCAGGGAGAAGGAGCTCAATCTGGAAATGCTTCGGATGCAGATTCAGCTTGAGGCGTTAAGGCTGCAAGAACAGGGTATTCATGAGAACGAAGTCTGAGGGAGAGCTAAGTTAAGTAGCTATGCCAAGAAATTAAGGGCAGCACTTTCAATACTGCCGGAATCAGACGACCTACTAGAACAGCGTGGTTTAGGAGTGCAGAACGAATGCTTAGGAGTTGCGACATTCCATAGGGCTCAGCAGGCATTATCGTTGTACCGTTTCTTAATGAGAAAAGTAGGACCCTTTTTTGCGTCCCTTGTTGAGCTAGTACTCTTGGTGTTAAAATTGACGCATAACGAGTACAAGCACTGATTTTACGCCTGTCCGAAGAGCAAGGAGAGCTGGGGATAATGCGTCAGAAATTCAGAGATTACCCTGAACTACTACTTACATTTCTGGTAAGTAGAGACCTTGTAAGAGCTTTGTGCACTCATAGTATCTGACCATGCGAAGGAGATGATGTCGCACGAGCTATGTGCTTATTCCAGCATGAAACGGGCAACTGGTTTAATCCAAAAGGAGGTAGCTGAACTAGCCCAAAAGTTTGAAGAGTAGAGATCAGTACCGCCAAAGGGCGGGTCGCCGGAACTACAGTTACAGACAAACCGAGGACACGAACGGCATCAGGAGAAGATGTGAATGAATTGTGGTCGAGTGAGCCACGATAACTGCTGTTATGCAATGGATGTGGGAAGTTAGATCACGTACGTGGAACTTTCCTCGGACTAAACAGAGTGCAGCAACCGAATGGCAGAGTGGTAAGGAACTACAGCAGATGAAGTTCGCAGCAAAGACTGTTTTTGACTTCAATGTGTCAAAAACGAAAGTTAGAGACTACATGTCAAAGTTGAGACTAGCCTCGGTAGACGTTGTGTTTCGTGTGGTACTTGAAAGCATGTCTGGAACTGGGAGTCGAGAGAAGCATTCTGAGAAAGAGTGTACTGTCCAAGATATTGAAAGGAAGATACAGTAGAATGGTACACTTGCAAGAAGCGTTTGTGCATATGGTCATAGCAGACCCTGTTCGTGTGCCTCTCAGTTCACCCTCGATAAACCATGGGACAAAGCTGCAACTGATGACATTGCGTACTGTGACTGATGAGTTAGCAAAGACATTAATGCCTACTACCCCCCCTGATGTCCTTGAGTAACTCTAGCGTGAAGGAAAATTAATTGTCCGGCACATGAAGGTAGCACAATCAAAAGATGACACACAACCAAAGGAGGGCAACAACCTGGTTTCAGTGCTGGTAATTGTGTCAACAGATGGTGCAGGACAGGACAAAACGGAGGGAGAACATATGGTCGAGTTCACGTTTGCAAAGTGATAAAAAGATAAAAGAAGAGAAGTTGGGTGACGTAGACAACATTCCAGACCTATCTAATGATGATGCTGTGTACTCTTATGAGACATGCGATGAAGCTTTGCGAGCAGGTACACATGGCGCAGTGCAGCAATAAACATGCATGTTGGGAATAAGTTAACCCCTTCAATGGTAACATTGCCCAGTGAGATGCGGAAAAATTTGGTCACATAGCGGGATGCGGGTCGCATTCTCGAGACCCATAGCGCATTCAAGCTATTGAACAGCGTAAAACACAAGTGATGAAGAAACAACTTCGCAGCACAGTTGGTTTGCTCAAGTATTGCAGGAGCTATATTTTGTCATACAGTAAAACCTCATTAACTCGAACTCGTGTATTTAGAAATGCCACTTAATTCGAATTATTTCGGTGTTCCCGCATTTTTAATGTATTTTGAGTGGATAATTTAAAGAGGCGGCCAGCACCACTCCGGTTAATTCAAAAACCTTAGGTGCACTGTACCAATTCACGATCCCGATTTCGTCGCAAAACCAGGGAAACAACAGCCCTTAAAAGCGACTAGGCAATGTACTGCAGCAATGCTACTAACTGGCAGCTGAATCATCCAAGCTTCGATAACACCAGCACGGAAAATGAAATTGTAAAGAAAAACGGTCTCGGTGATCAATTGAAATGTGCATCTTGGGAAAACAAGACATGCTTCGCTGCAGCACAGTGGTGATGCGCGGGCAGCATGTCGCATGTTAGTCGCAACGACAGGGCGTCTTGATTTACCCATCTTTTCTGGCAATATAAAGAAATTAATAAAGGACAGGCTGTCAGAATTCGCGATGCATGCGAACCTCCGAGCCGGTTGCTCCAGCGATTTGCGCACTCGCACTGCTGGCGGTGTTATTGCCTGCCACGCCTACTTCAAAAACTAAGTTCTAAAGCTTCAATGATCTACTAAGAAAGAATCGGCTAATGGTTTCATCATGACATGCTTATGCAGCAAAACGCAGGTGATACGATCGCCGCGTGTCACTACTGCGTTGCAGTGGAGATGTCTCATTTTTCGCAGGAGCGCATTTCAGTTGATCACTTTTTTTTGTTTACGGCAAAACTGCGACCTTGTATTGCTAGAAAACTTAACCATTGTAGCCGCAAGCTAGCCAGCACAGCAAACGACGAGCGCTGATATTACTTTGAATGATTTCAAGTTCCTTGCTTCCCACTTTTTGTATGTTCTTTTAATTCGAAAACCCACTTAATTCAAAGCTTTCTCACGGTCCCACTGATTTCGAATTACCGAAGTTTTACTATACTTCGAAACACTGCATCTTCCAAGAGATTTTCTTTTTTACATATGAGTACGTCACGTCTGTCTCGTTACCCCAAACTTTGCATTTGCATCTGGAGGCGTGGCATAGTGAGCAAAAGAGAGTATAGGGTGGTGGCATGGCCCGTAAACTCGCTTGATGTGTTTATGTGGAGTGAACTTTCTTGAACGCTCATTCATTCGATGCTTTTTTATTGCAATGTGAAAGTGTCATAATGTATTAAATGTTTTCGATAGCGTGCTATGTGCACAGCGCGTGTTTTACTACATTCTAGGAGGGAGGAATTAAGTTCACCAAGCCGAACCTTCGCGCGAGTGAGCCGGTGGGCAGTACGTAGGAAATGTATAAGGATTATTTAGTGGGGTCATCACAGCTATTTCAGTGCCAATGTCCACTTGCTATGATGCTTTCACTATGGTGCGGTGAAAAAAATTATACGTTCACGCATCATTGTTCCACCGCATCATTGTTGTGTGTGCATCGGGAGGGGCCCACATTCCAACGCATCGGGAGGGGCCCACATTCCAACGCATCATTGTTGTGTGTGCATCGGGAGGGACCCACATATGTACAAAGAGCCTCAACAGAAATGCGCGTCGTTTGCGAACTCGAGGGGATAATAGACATGTGGTTCTCAGAGAGCGGGACACGAAGGTTGCATTGTGAGTGACCCTCGAATGCGATTTGTCATTTTGTGACCAGCGTTGCTGTGCCACAAAGAGCGTTTAACGAGATGAGAGTGCTGGGTTTGTTGGGGGTGGACAAGCCTTAATGTAGAGTGAACCGTATGGTGCTGGTGAAAGCGTGAACTGAGGGGGCATCTGGTGCTGACAAAGGGTACCCTTCGGCAGCACAGATGTAGGACTTCAAAAGGACAGCAACGAGAAAAAAAATGGAGGAGGCTTTTTGGCTTTGCGTTGGGGAAGAGCGAGCTGTGAATTGGCCACCACTGAGATTCATCTATGTTGACCAGATCTGATTTCACCTGTTCCTTGTAACAAAGTTTTGTTGTGGAAGTCTGCCTCCTGGTTTTGAAGTGTTTGCAGACGATGGGGAAGAGGCGCCCAAGTAGCAGAAAATGCTGAGCTTCCTACTAGCCTGGATTAGATCTAAACTGGGGTCATTACCAGGATTCATCTGATAGGCTTGCTGCATCAGGGCAGGTGACATTATAAAGAGAGACCTCGACCGATCTTCGGCGACAACAGCCAAGCGCAGCCCTCGGGCAAGAAGTGGCTGGCTGAAGGGTGCGGGTCCTGCAGTAATGCTGTCTTTGTTTTAGGTTTCCATACTTTCATTGCTGGCCTAACACGTCCTGCTTTGTTAAGTTGAACTCCTCCTTTGAGTAAGTTGACTTCCTCTGTACGTATAATTTCACATTTATCTTGTAGTGAAACCTATTTACGCTTTTTTGTACCTAAGTGCTAGTTTATGTGTAGTACAGCACTAATTCTTTTAATAACTGTAGCTTTGCCAGGGCTACGACTCTAAAGATTTAGAGCTATTGACACTGACTTTATTTTCGCATCAATAAATGAATGATATGACGGGGCGGGAGAAAAAAGTTGTCGTTTGGACAGCTTGACGAGGCCACTGGCCCCCTCATTGGCGCTTAACAGCAATGCAACAAGAAATCATCATAAATCAGCATTATATAATACAAGACATATATAGAAAAAAATAATGTCTAAGTTTACAAAATTGCAATCCTTTGCAGAGACAAAGTAAAGGAAAAAAGAAAAAGAAGAAGAAAAACACCGCATTACAATAACGTTCTTCCTACGTGACCTTAATTATTCGTGCGCCCGAGATTTAGAAATGAGAGGCATCAGAAGAATGCTTCTCAAAATTTATTCGTCTTGAGTTCAAAATAACTGTGTATGGCTTTAAAAGACATGTTCTCTAATTGTAGCCCTTCGCAAATGAATCTGTTTATTATTCTTGATAAGTTGTTTCCGAGTGTTTGTTTTCCATATATTGTTCGCACTGTCGGTACTTTCCAGTACTCCCTTTTACGTGTTGCATATACAGGGGTGTTTTCTTGTAACCTGGAAAGTGCCTTAAGAAAATCTGATCTGGTTTTGAACTCTTGTTTATACGCCTTACACAAACGGTAATCACATAGTATTGTGGCTGGAAGTGTCCTATATTTTAAAAATATGGCTCTCTTTCTCTCTTGTCTTTTTTTCTCTTTGTCAACCTTGTGCCACGTATTTCAGCCTAAGAAATACTCACGTGTGTGGAAATGTCTTGGGACATTTTCAATTGTGCGTAAGAACTTTTCTTTGTAGGACGTGTATTCTGTGTAGATTTCCTTGTGTAGTGGTGCCCCAAACTAAATGACAATATTTCTGTCTGGATTGAAACAAACTGTTGAAAATTAGCATCATAATGTTCTGTGACAGTATATGACGATTGCGGTAAGCAATACTACTCACTTGAGAGAGCTTTGTTACAGGCAATCGACATGTGCATCCCAGCATAATGTTTCCTGAATGAAGACGCCTAATGTTTTAAAACTGGATACGAGAGCGATAGGTAAGGAGTTTACTGTTGAAGTTTTATTACCTATTATTTTTTTACTGCGAAATAACATAGCTTTTTGTTTTATTTGTATTTAATTGAAAACTGTTTTAAGATGCCCATTCGTCTATATTTTGTAGGGTTAATTTGGCTTCACCTATTAATTTATCAGCTGAATTCCCTATTAAAAAGATGCTAGTATCATCAGCGTAAATTATAAGTTTTGCCTGAAGCTTTATGGCAATAATATCAATAATATAGAGATTAAAAAGGAATGGGCCTAAGATACTGCCTCGTGGCACACCTGAAGACACGGAAAGGGGACTAGAGAGATCCTGGTTTATGTCGACCCGCTGAATACGATGTTGTAGATAGGATTTTATAGGTTCTGCAAACTTGCCGTGGTAGACATAGCGTAACAGTTTCTCTAATAAAAGGGTAGGATGTGTAAGATCGAATGCTTTAGGGAAGTCAACAAAAATTCCTAGGACTAATTTATTTTCGTTAAGTGCTGTTACTATTAAGTCTTTTTGAGCCAATAACGCCAGTTCAGTGCTAAGACATTTGCGGAAATCAAATTGGAACGGTGTTATAAAGTTATGTTTTTCTTCGAATTCAATAAATCGATTCAAAATTATTTTTTCAAGTACTTTTGAAAATATAAGAATAGGTATAAGGCAATAGTTACCCATGTCATTTTTATTACCATTTTTAAATAACACCGTCACACGTGCAGCTCTTTACCATTTACCTCTATTTCGTGATCTTTTCAGGAGTGGCGTTTGCTTTTAAGACAGTGTTTAGCCTTTTCCGCATAAGCTCAGAGCATCCAGCAGCGGTGGTGAAATATTTTACAAAATAGTTACGCCTAGCTTTCTTTATATCCTTATCCAAGCGATTACCACATGATTTGAATTGGTGAAACAGCTCACAGTCTTTAATTTGAATGAATCTGTGGTATAATTTGTTCTTCTCCTCGATTCTGGAAAGAAGCTCGGAGCTTACCCGGGGCTTTCAAATTTTCCGCCTTTGCTTCATGTAAATGGCCGGAAAACTAGTTTAACATATAGGTTTAAGAATACTAAAAAAGATTTTGTACACCCTACTTGCGTCACAGCACCTCAACACTTCCTCCCAAAAAGTATATTCTATTTGACTACGAAATCGTGATAAAGTTTCTTCAGTAATTCTCTGAACGAAATGTTTTAATTTCGGCATCTTACTACGAGTATGTATGTTGCAACAAAAAAAATAGGTAGGTGATCACTTATATCATAGGCGAAAACACCTATTTACCCATTTGCATAACTTATATTTGTGAAAAAGATATCGATTAATGATGAGGAATGTTGAGTTATTCTAGTGGGTAAATAATTACTTTAACTAGGCAATTTACCAAGAGTAAAAAATCAACAATTTTCTTGAGAGAGTCATTCTTCATCATATTAATACTAATGTCACCACCAAACACAACATCAAAATTATTTTCGTTAATGAATGCTGCAATTGATTCAAGATAACTAAAAAGGAGCTATAGCTCCACTTGGAAGACGGCAGCAGACAGTCAATACCAAGTATTGCACTTTATTTGACAGCATTTCACAGTCATGTGTAGTGACAGAAAGTTGAGATAACAATTCTCAAATAAATGCTTCCTTAATCAAGATGCATATACCGCCACCGCGCGAATAGAAACGATTTAAATAAAATGTATTTTAGGATGGAAGGCGCAAAACATCAAATCATTCGTACACCAAGTTTCTGTTAATAATATTGCATCAAATGAAAAACTGAGTTGTTCAAGGAACAAAAACCGGGCTTCTTATTTATTACAGAACGAATATTTAGGCGAGAGCTATTGCTTACATGTGTTGCCTTACTGATCTCATTTGCTATGGCAGGGTTGTTTTAAGGGACATGCTTATCTATCACCTAGAAACTATTTGGACTTAAAGTCCGAAAACTATGATATGACTATGAAAGTAGCCACAGTGGAGGGCTCCAGAAATGCTGGCCACATGGGGTTCCTTAATGTGCACCTAATTTTCAGTACTACACAGGCCTTGAGCACTTTTGCCACCATCGAAAATGTGGCTCCCGTAGCCAGAAATAATCCATCACCCAGAACAGTCTGTTGAACATTCTGTCGATCATCTATCTGCCTGCCTTTGGAAACAGCTTTGTACGCAGTGGAGGGCAACTGTCACACACATTGAGAAGGTGAGGAGAGTATGGTTCTTAGACGAGAGCAGGCCGCATTATTAGCACTTTGAGACTATCTTACAAGACTGAAATATTAAACTGGAAGCAATAATCACATGCCCATAATTTTTGAGCATCATTGTACACTGCACGGAAGGAACAAACACTGCACTTCATAGGTCACGCTGAATAAACAAGAGATGAATGCTGCGCTATAACTCAAGTGCCATGAGCTGGGTTGGTGTTCAATGCTTACATCTCAGCACTATGCAGCTCTACATAGCTGAATAAGGCAAAAGCTTTCTCCTGCATTACGAAAAACCTGTGGGGACAGTAGAACCTCTTATCACAATAAAACTCACTTTAAAATACATTTTATGCGATTATTGCAGCCATTTATTAGTTCAGCTGTAATTGCCATTGGAAAGTCAATTTAGAGTCACAAAATTGCTAATGAAACTTATGGACTTTTGATCTGAAATGTAATTCATTCAATCAAACTAATTATTTACACCACGAGGCAAAACACCTGATTCTTAATAATTCTGCACGTTCACAAGAGCAGCACACACTGAATTAACTTTGTCCATCTTTGGATTAGGCTTAGTGATACTTCATTTTTTAGAATGTGAAAAATCTTTAACTTTCGAAATACTTCTTCAAAATGGATACAAACAGAAGCAATCAGATATGTCTTTTCCTTGTATTCAGATGGCTGGACCCCTCTTGAATTGAAAGGAAGCACGAGCAGCACTGCACCTCACCCTGCCGCAATTGTTCAGATGAGTGGTAATCGTTTGTCACTTAACTCTCTCATTACCAGGCCTATTCAAATCGATCATCGGTGATCAACGCTTTGGATAAATAATTTTGTCATGGAAAACTTGCTTGTCGTGCACCCAGGTTTTTCTAGTAGTTAGTGCAGCCACTCATCTTTCAGAATCATTTGAATTTGCCCTTTTGGCAACATAGTGATTTTTGACAAACCTTTGTGCAAACCAATGGGCGTGCAATGTTGCAAAAGTGTGCTAGGCTGGCAAACTTGACAGAAGTGCGTGCGCTTAGTGATTAGGCTACAGTAACATCCAAGTTGCGCAACGAAAAATTCGCCCCGTATCTGCATGTTACATTGTAAAAGTCCTCGAAAGGCGATAGTCTTGCATCGCAAAGGAGTGAACCAAACGTTTATTTGATGTGACTGAACAAGGCGCGGGTACATCAGGTGAGTGCCGTAACAGCTCTTCATCTCATATCCCACTTTCGCGAATGAATGGATCCATAGATGGATGCTATGAGCGTCTCCTAATAACGGGGTTGTGACATGTGTACCACCGGGCTCGCAAGAAAAAAATAACAAAAAAAACTTTTTCTTTTTACGCTGGCGTAATGCTTTATCTACATTGAATTTCTTGAATTATAACGAAGGAAAAATGTCCCGCCACGGTGGTCTAGTGACTAAGGTACTCGGCTGCTGACCCACAGGTCACAAGTTGTAATTCCAGCTGCGGCGGCTGCATTTCCGATGGAGGCGGAAATGTTGTAGGCCTGTGTACTCAGATTTGGGGGCACGTTAAAGAACCCCAGGTAGTCAAAATTTCCGGAGCCCTCCACTACGGCGTCTCTCATAATCATATGGTGGTTTTGGGACGTTAAACCCCACAAATCAATCAATCAATCAATCAATCAAACCTAAATGCATTAGGTAAGTTCAAAAGTGTGGAATGCAGCCTGAGAAAACTGAAAAAGAAAATTCCAGAATAGGAGGTAAAGGGAAGTTGACGGGTGCCGTGATCGATCGATAGCAAAATTATGGCATAGCAATCAGATCCAATGTGGGCAAATGAAATGAACCAGGACACACTGGAAAGTTTGTTCCGTAGCAGTTCAACTGACGGAACTGCTAAGCGTAGCCTCTGTGCTTTAGGAGCAAAAAAATGGTGACCCTATCACAGAGGAAAAGCTTTAGTATATTAGAAGCATAGGGGAATACCTAACAAAGCGAAGCCAGTGTATCCAGACCCGAGTTTAGGCTAATTTTTCATGAAATGTCTTCACGGGAAAATGCAAAACGTGAATGCGTGCTTGAATGAGATGCTCTGGTAGCATATCCTGAAAGCGATGTCTATGTAGGCCTGCGCACTGTTTTGTTTAGATTATACAACTCTGTATGGCAGCCACTCATACAATGAAATAGTGGTAGGCTAGACATCTTCAGCCCAGCTGGTGTCGACCCGGGTACTACACTACAGTAGCATGCCTCAGCAGAGACCGACCGCACTTGAGGAACGCCAAACGCGAGTCAACCGCAGACAAAAAACAAACCAGAAGCAAAAAAACCTACCCTACGAGCTTCTAAACGTTCTCACAGTTAACTTTTAGCATCTAAGGAAAGACCAAGCTATGAGCCTAGCAGTTTCTAGCTTTCCACGATCATCTAATGATGTATATAGTGCGTTTAGAAAACTTCATAGTCAATTTTCTCAGAACTTCATTACCATAAATTTTTGTTGCATAAAAGATCATAACTTTCGAATAAACTAATATTTTTTCATGAAACTTGCCATGCCTTTTTTATGAACACTATTCTGTGGAATCTAGAATCAACTAGACTAATCGAAATTTATGTACAGGTTTTGATGTTACAAAACTTAAACTGAAATGCAACAGCCTCAAATTATGAATTTTGTTTTTATATCTGTACAGCCTATACAAAGCCAAAGTTCGCAGATAGCACAAACCTTTTGGTGCATTGCACAGCCTGCATGCATAGCTATACTGCCACCAAGCCGTTTTTGTTTAGTATCACAACACCATGACCTATGGCCATTCACATGATCGTCCTTTTTTGCGTGATTTCAGTAGTTAAACGGTGATCAAATATAAATTTTATGACCCAACATATTTGAAGGGCCTTTTAAGCGGCCTTTCTTATGGCAAACACAAAGCAAGCAATCAGTTTAGAATCAAAATCTAAAAAATTTTCGACAAGGTGGCTACATACCTTAGATGGGATAGACTAAGAAGGGGTCGTGAGACAAAAATGAAGCAGAACGGTCGTAATTCTCTTTGCTTCAATAAGGACAAGACATGCTGATTGAAAAATATATTGGCGGGATACCCAGTCTACAAATACAGTCAAATCTCGCTACAATGAAATTGATGGGGCACAGAAAAAATTTTGTTGAAGCGAAAATTTTATTGTAGTGAAATCGAAAAAATATAGGTGGTCTGAGCTAGCAAAACAAAGGAACATTTATTTTCAAAATTCAACTGCTCCCTATTCGTTCCCAGCAGCATCACGACGTGATTCTCACCCATGCATAGCGAGGCCATGGTGAAAAGTACGCTGAAAACACCTAAAACCGCTTTCGTTAACAAACCAAACAGTGGCAATAAAACCTAACACCAGCAAATGTCCGCCGTCAAAAGTATCCGACAACGCCGAGATGGGCGGCAGGGTATTGTGGATAAGCGACTTTTGCTTTATTCTCTGCCATTCTTATCATCTATCACTCATGGCTGGCGGATTTTGTTATAATGCAGATGAACAGATGCTCTGATTAGTTACCACATACCACACAGGCCAAGTGCGAACATAATCATAAGCGTCGGAATCTGAAAAGGCACCATTCCATGGTTGAATCCAGCAGCTGAGTTACAATGGTGGCAAGCGTCACCTACGGAGCGCACTGAAGCCTCCAAAGAGAAGCCGCGTGGGGGCGCGTGCAGTTGTTTGTACGTGAAGTTGAAGACTGGTGAAGCGCAGACAGGGAGTCCGCATAGCGAAAATGATGGTTGCCCAGAGTGAACTGCTGATGAGAATCACCGAGCTGGAGACTGCGTTGGCGACAAAGCAAGAGAGAACGACGGTTATGGGAGAAAGGCTGAAGTCCGCCGAGGAAGCACTAGCAGAGGTGAACAAAGGAGCGGCCGGCGGAGAGAACAGTAGGGCACCAGCAACCAGAACGGCAGAGAAAAGAGAGCAAGCAAGTTTAGAAAAAGCAGGTTCAGCCAGTCAATGGTCGCAAGACCCAGCTTCAGCGAAGCAGTGATGAGGCTGGGAGGGGACAAAGCAGCCGGCGTCACAGGTGCAAGTACCCCCAGGTGCAGGACACTGCAGCTGAAAAGTCACAGCATGTGATAATCGCCTGGGACTCGAATTTGAATGAATGCTCAGAAGCAATCAAAGAGAGGGTAAGAGGTGACAAGAGGGTTGCAGTAGGGACGTTCCCAGGACGCAAGCTGCAAGCAGTCATGAGGCAAGCGAGCGCAAAGCTCAAAATTACAGCTGATAGACGAAACCTCGCGACAATTTCCGGTGGTTTAAACGATGTCTTAAATGAAGATACGGCAGGACCAGCAACCAAGCTGACGAATCGGTTTGATGACATGCGCGCCGCTTCTCCTTATGTACAGGTAGTGATATGCATGATACTGGAGGTACCAGTGCGTGACCACAATCTGCAAAGAGAGGTTGTCCATGCAAACCAAGTAATATGGCGGATGAGTCAAGAGAAAGGCTTTGAGGTGGTGGTTTTCAACGAGACAGAATTCACTCCAATGGGTGGCTATGTCATGAGGTGGGTTGGCGACTTGCAGGACGCGCAGTAGCTTCTTTTTTTTGAGGGGCGGGGGGGTGGGGCACGAGGGCTCTTTCGGCTGCAGGATAGTTAGTAATGAGAAAAACGGCGAGGGGGACTCTTTTACATGTGGTATAGACACATACGATTCTAAAGTGGCACCAGTATTTAAGATAGGTAGAGTCTGGGGCAGAAATAGACGTAGCCACGAGGGCCGAGCCAATTCAGACACAGGTTATATTAACATGCAGGGTGGCAGAAACAGGCTGAAGTAGAAAGAGATAGAACAGCTATATGAGGAGAGGCCGATGGTGTACGGTTTTGTAGAATTACATCTCAGGGACATGGAACAAGCTCCTAACAATCCGGACTACGCGTGAGAATATTATAATAGAACAGAAGGCAGCAGAAAGGGGGTGGTATTAGGGCATTCATTCATAAAAGGAGAAACTGGCAAAGGGTCAAGCAGGAGTGCAAAGAACATTTATGCCTTAAAGTGATAGTGGCAGGGCAAATGACACTCTTTGGCTTTGTGTACTTGTGGACGGGAGCAAAGGCCAGAGAGGAAAGCTAGGCAATGGTGAAGTGTATATCAAAGAACATTGAGGAATTAGGCGAAGAGTGCGAGATAATTATATTAAAAGATATGAATGCGCACATAGAAGATATTGTTACGAATAATTAGAGCACCTGGTACTATATAAACTCTTTATTTAGGGCGAACTTGTGCCCGTAAACTCAAAGCTAAAAATGGTCAGCCTAGAATGCCTCTTGCTCGCCGACTCCAACTTCGTCGGTCTCTGCCTCTGCCCCTCGAGTCTCGTGCCGGTCCCGTAACGTAGCATCGTGGGGCGTGCAGGGCGGCGTTCCATGGCGCGGCTTTCTTGCTACTTGCTTGGCGGCTTTCACGAACGCGAATTGTGGCAGCGTCTTCTGCGATGTTCGAGCTGTGGCATTAGTCCCCCTCCTAGAACGCATCGCCCCGATGCATAGAGCCGGCTGACAGTTTCTAAACAATAGGACTGGTCCTTGTGTTAGACGACGTGAGTCAGTTCACTTGTTGAGTTCCTGTCGTAGTACGGTTTCATCCGTACTACATGTACAACTTCCGGGTGATTCCGGCATCGTGTTGTGCATACTTGACCTTCAGGGATCACTTCGTAGTTCAATGGGCCAAGCTGACGAAGAACTCTGTAAGGGCCAAAATAGCGCCGCATAAGGTTTTCTGATAGGCCACGTGCACGTACAGGCGTCCAGACCCACACTTGGTCTCCAGGGGAGTACTGAACATCCCTTCGTCTTAGATTATAACGGTGCGCGTCGACGTCCTGCTGTTGAATGATGTGGTTCCGTGCTAGTTGTCGCGCCTCTTCTGCCCTTTCTACATATTCGCTTATGTCAGGGTCCTCTTCATTCGTGCTGTTGACAGGCAGCAACGCGTCTAATGTTGTTATTACTGTCCGACCATAAACAAGTTGAAATGGCGTGAAGTGGGTTGTCTCTTGTACTGCGGTATTGTATGCAAATGTAGCATACGGTAATATGGTGTCGCAAGTCCGATGCTCGACGTCCACATACATCGCGATCATGTCAGCAAGCGTCCTGTTCAGCCTTTCAGTTAACCCGTTAGTTTGCGGATGGTATGCGGTAGTTCTTCTGTGGTCGGTGTGCGTTAGCTTCATGACAGACTGTACTAGCCTGGCAGTGAACGCAGTTCCTTTGTTAGTTATAAGGACTTTAGGTGCGCCATGTCACAGCACTATCTGGGTCACAAAAAACTGAGCCACTTCATTTGCCGTTCCTTTTTTGAGAGATGACGTCTCGGCATACCGGGTCATGTAGTCGATTGCTACAACTACCCAGCGCTTTCCAAACGATGACATAGGAAATGGTCCTAGCAAATCCATTCCGACCTGCTCAAACGGAATTTTCGGTGACTCTATCGGTTTCAAAAGACCTGCTGGTTTTAGGGGTGGTACTTTGCGTCTTTGGCATTCTCGACATGATCTTACCTAATGCTGTACTGAATCCATCAATTTTGGTCAGTAATATCTCTGGCGGATTCTTGCCAAAGTCCTACTAATGCCTAAGTGACCTGCCGATGGGTCATCATGACACGCTTCTAAAATTTCCGCTCGCAGTGATGATGGTATCAGCAGTAGGAACGTTTCAACGGTTTGTTGAAAGTTTCTCTTGTAGAGAATGTTGTTGCGTAGGAACGTAGTCCACGGACGAAAACTCGCGGTACTTCGACTTGCTGCCCCTCTAAGTATTGAATGAGCAGAAGTAATTCTGGGTCCATTCGCTGATCATGAGCCACCTCCGACACATTCACAGCTCCAAGAAATGCGGAGTCTTGTTCATGCTCAGGAGACGAGGTCTGGACTGGTGCTCGTGACAAGAAGTCCGCGTAATTGTGCTTGTGGCGAGACTTGTAGACTACGGTGATGTCATATTCTTGTAGACGCAGGCTCCATCTAGCAAGTCTTCCGGAAGGATCCTTGAGGTTCGCAAGCCAGCACAATGAATGATGGTCAATGATGGCTCGGAATGGTCTACCGTATAAATATGGACGGAAATTACTGATGGCCCATATAACTGCGAGACATTCCTTTTCCGTAGCTGAATAATTATACTCAGCTTTCGAAAAAGTGCGACTTGCATAAGCAATAACTTTTTCTTCCCCGTTATGCCATTGAAAAAGAATAGCACCGAGGCCAACGTTGCTGGCGTTCGTGTAAATGTCTGTTTTGGCATCTTCGTCCAAATGAGCGAGTATGGGAGGTGACTGCAAACGCAGTCGTAACTCAGAGAAGGCGTCTTCTTGCTCTTGGTGCCAGATAAATGGTACACCTTCCTTCGTAAGCCGTGTCAGTGGTTCCGCAATCTTGGAGAAGTTTTCAACGAAGCGCCTATAGTAGTCAGAAAGACCCAGTAAACGTTGCATAGCTTTTTTGTCTCTTGGCCTTGGGAAATTTTCAACCGCAGTAATTTTATCCGGATCTAGGCAGACACCGTGAGAACTGACAATGTGCCCGAGGAACCGAAGCTCCCGGAATCCAAAGTGGCACTTTTTGGGTTTGATCGTAAGTGCAGCCATACGAATAGCGTCCAGTACCGTTCTCAATCTCTGTACGTGCTGCTCAAACGTAGTGGAAAAAATTACTACGTCATCAAGATAGACAAGACATAACTGCCATTTGAGGCCGGAGAGCACAGTGTCCATCATCCTCTGGAAGTTAGCGGGAGCAGAACACAAACCAAATGGGAGTACTTTGAACTCGTAGAGTCCGTCGGGTGTCACAAACGCCGTCTTTTCTCGATCTCGTTCGTCGACTTCTATTTGCCAGTACCCACTTTTTAGATCCAACGATGAAAAAAAGTGAGCATTGCGCAGTTTATCCAACGTATCGTTGACTCGTGGGAGTGGGTACACGTCTCGCTTCGTGACGAGGTTGAGTTTTTTGTAATCAACACAGAACCGCATGGTGTTGTCCTTCTTCCTCACCAGTACTACCGGCGATGCCCATGGGCTTTTGGAGGGCTGTATGACATCGTCATCGAGCATCTCCTGTACTTGCTTCTTTATCGTCTCCCTTTCTTTCGGGGCTACTCGGTATGGATGCCGACATACTGGTCTAACATGCCCTTCGATTACAATGCGGTGCTTTGCTACAGGTGTACGTCCGACTTTCGATGAAGAGGAAAAACACTCTGCGAATTCCTTGATCAACTCCACAATCTGGTCTTTCTGCAGAGATGAAAGCTCTCGGTCAATATCTATTTTCTCGAGGACACTGTCCACTGTTGAGGGCGTTGTGGGTACTTTTCCTAAGGTGCAAACATCTGAGACTTGTACGTAGTCGTGAAGTGATGCTATGGCTGTTCCCTTCGCCACATGCTGTACCTCGTTGGTAAAGTTAGTCAATAGCACATCAGTGTATCCGTTCCGCAGGTTCACTAGACCTCTCGCCACGCGTATCCCTTTTGTGAGTAGCAGTTCGATATTTCCATCAGCTAGTCCAGCATATTCACGAAAAACGTCGCTTTTCACAGAAACTGTCACGCTGCTACGTGGCGGCACAGTTACACCTTCATCCACAATACGCAGAGACGAAACAATTGGTTGCTCTGCATGACACACGGCAACAGCGTTCTCTGTAGAGAAAGAAACTTGGGATTTCTGCAAGTCGATGATGGCACTGTTCGCTTGCAGGAAGTCCATGCCCAGATTTGCCTCACGGGAACATTCGGGGAGAACAATAAAACTGCAGACGTACACATGGCCTCTTATTCCCACTCTCGCTGTGCACATTCCTATGGGGCTGACTAAATGCCCTCCGGCGGTGCGTATCTGTGGTGCGGTCTAATGAGTGAGCACTTTCTTCAGCTTCTTTGCGAGCGTGCTACTTATTACTGAGTTGTCTGCACCTGTGTCTATTAACGCTATGGTTTCGATGTCGTCGATTCTGACTTGTAGCTCGGATGTCACGTCACCATTACTGCGCTTGTCCGTCATTGTGTCAGTGTCGTCGTCTGATCCGCTTAGCGATGGAGGGTTTTCAGTTTTCCGAAAATCAGCGGCCCTGCCTCTACAGGTCGCTGGTTCTAGTTTTCCTGTCGAGGGCTTGGTGAACGACGCCTCGGGAAAGTATATGATGGGTGTGGACTCGGCGACCTATGGCGCATTGGTGCAATCGACCGCGATTCATGTCGCTGAGTGTTTGGATATGCATAGCGCGAAGATAAATATTCTTCGATTTCGCAAAGGCGCTCACCGTTACGAGGGCAGGGTGCATTCCCTGGGAAGCCACGTAGCCCGACTCGACGGTAGTGGCATGTCCGATAAAGATGACCTGCCTCCCCACAGTGGTAGCAGAGGGGCCACCGGTCTGCCGTGCGCCATACATCACATTTGCGGGGTCTCGCTTCTGGCATCGGCGGTGGCATACTGCGAGGAAAGGTCGGTGGCATAACGGGAGCTTGCGCAAAGCTCGGGCGTCTCATGTCTTGCCGTACGACTTACGCGTACGACAGCTGAGTCTGAGGTTCCGGTTGCGTGTGGTGTGGCACCTGAGGCTGTGGTTGAATAATTGCTTGTCGCCCTTCTTCACGTACAACGTCTGCGATTGATGGCATCGCTGGAGGACTTTGGGGGAGTTGCAGTTTCTGGAGCTCCTCCTTAACAATAGCCCTCACCATTTCCCGGAGGGCATCAACGTTGGTGGGGAGGGTTGTTGATTCCGCCCTGACTGAAGAGACGCCGAAGTCTCTGTTGTACAGTCGCGCACGTTGTTGTAGTGTCCTTTCCATGGTCGTTGCCTTGGAACGGAACTCCGCCACAGTTCGCGCTGGATTACGCACCAGGCCTGCAAAAATCTCTTCTTTTACTCCGCGCATTAGGTGCCGCAACTTCTCCTCGGCAATGTTTTGGTCGGGTCGGCGGAAGAGCCGCGACATGTCTTCTATGTACGTGGCCACGCTCTCGTTATTCCGTTGGTGCCTTGCCTGAATAGCAGCCTCTGCCTTCTCTTTGCGATCCGTGTTCGCATAGGTTGCGAATAGCTCTCGTCGGAAGTCGTCCCATGACAGCCAGGACGCTTCGTGGTCCTCAAACCACGTAGGTGCCGAATCTTGCAGGGCGACGTAAACGTAACGAAGTTTACGGGCTTCGTCCCAACCATTCAGTTGTGCAACGCGCTCGAAGCCTTCAAGCTAGTCCTCGGCATCTTCTAAGGTCTCACCGTGGAAGACCTCTGGTGTACGTGGCGAATCCACAATGAGGTGAGATGGAGATGGCATCGACTGGGTGGCCATCGCAGTGACGCTTGTGCTTGAGGTCTCGACAGGTCTTGATGGGTCAATTAGGGGGCCAAACTCGGGCTGCTCACCACGTAGTCGGCGAATCGTGCGTTGGTGCACAGGTGTCAATTCTGCTGGCTCCAATCTTCTGGGATCTGGGCTTCTCTCTCTTGCCTGTGGTGGGCTTGGAATCATACCCAGCACCTCCACCAGATTGTTACGAATATTTATAGCACCTGGTACTATATAAACTTTTTATTATGGGCGAACTTGTGCCCGTAAACTCAAAGCTAAAAATGGTCAGCCTAGAATGCCTCTTGCTCGCTGACTCCAACTTCGTCGGTCTCTTCCTCTGCCCCTCGAGTCTCGTGCCGGTTCCGTGGCGTAGCATCGTGGCGCGTGCAGGACGGCGTTCCATGGCGCGGCTTTCTTGCTACTTGCTTGGCGGCTTTTACGAACGCGAATTGTGGCAGCGTCTTCGGCGATGTTCGAGCTGTTGCAATATAAATGTGTATACCGACCTAACAGGCAAAATGAACATGGATATGTGTGAAAGGCATGATTTGATATCTTTTAGGGAACACAAACATGCTAAGCAGCGGGGTGAAGTGACAGATGATGTTGAAATAAAATGGGAATCTTTCTAAGATGTAAAAAGGAAGAATACCTTCTGATCAATGGAAAGATTAGAAGAAAGGGCGCTCAGTGGCTGGCAGAATTAAATAAAAAGGATAGAAAGGCAGCTGTGAAATTTTAGAACCATCTATACTCTATAAGAAATAAGATGAGCCCAGAATATAGGTTTATAACTACAGCTCAAGGTGCTAGGCTAGAAGGGGACGAAGCTATTGAACATATAAGAACAAGGGTGACAGAAAATTTTCAACAAAGAAGTGGCTTATGCACCACAATAGACAAGGATGAATCAAGTGGTGCAATGGCTTCATTTTCACAACGAGAGTGGGAAAAGGCTAGGCAGAGGGTTCCTAGTAGCACATCAACAGGCCCAGATGGCATTCCAATTATGCTGATAAAGACATTGGGTCCGAAGTCTAGGCAGACTTTGAGAGAGGCATTGAGCAAAATAATAATCGAAGGTGAAGTCCCCGATGGATGGAAACTAAGTAGGATGAGCGTGATCTATAAGGGAAAGGGAGACAAATATGACATAAACAACTACTGTCCTATAACAGTGACATCAGTGGTCTACAGGCTGGCGATGCAGATTACAAAGGAAAGACTGCCGCCATGGATAGAAGATGAGGGGGTGTTTGGGAAACTGCAGAATGGGTTTTCGAAACAGAGGAGGTTAGAAGACAATCTGTTCTCACTGACGCAGTGCATCGATATAGCAGAATAGAAACAGAGGCCCCTGTGGCTAGCATTTTTGGATATCAAGGGAGCGTACGATAGCGTGGTTCAAGAGGACTTGCGGGGAATACTGGACACACTTTGTGTGGAAGATGGAGTCACTAATCTTTTAAAGGATATCTATAAAAGTAACAAGGTAGTTAAGAAGTGGAAAAAACAGGTATTCAAGCCTGCAGAGGTAAAACGGGGGCTCAGGCAGGGGTGTCCTCTGTCACCCTTGTTATTCATGATGTACCTACAAAGACTAGAGGCCAAATTAGAGGAAACTGGACTTGGCTTCAACCTCTCTTTCGTCAAACAAGCAAAACTTTTTGAACAGGCACTACCAGCAATGATGTACACAGATGATATAGTGCTAATGGCTGACAACAAGGAAGATTTGCAGATATTGATGGACATCTGTGGTAATGAGGGAGATAGGTTAGATTTCAGATTCAGTAAGAAAAAATCCGCAGTCATAATTAATTTTTAATGATAATGAAAGTAGTGAGCTTAGGACACAGGAGGTCACGCTAGATAGTACAGATAAATACAAATATCTGGGTGTATGGATAAGCAATGGGACCGAGTACCTAAAGGAACACGAAATATACGTAACGACTAAAGTTAACAGGAATGCACTAGTGAATAAAAATAGGGCACTGTGGAATTACAATAGGTATGATGTTGTGAGAGTAGTACGAAAAGGGGTCATGCTTCCTTGTCTGTCGTTTGGCAATGCGGTCTTGTGCATGAGATCAGAAGTTCAAGCAAGATTAGAAATTAAGCAATTTGGAATAGGTAGGCTTGTCTTAGGAGCTCACGGGAACACACCAAATCGGGGAGTACAAAGTGATATTGGATGGACATCATTTGAGGGCAGGGAAGCTAGCAGCAAGATAAAATTTGAGAAACGATTGAGAGAATTGGGGGAGGAGCGTTGGGCTAGAGAGGTATTCAGCTACTTGTACATGAAGAATGTCGATACGAAATGGAGGAAGCGAACCAGAAAATTGATAGGTAAATACTTAGAAAACAGCAGGGGGTCAAACCAAAAAAAATTATCAGTTAAGAAGAAGGTGAAGAAAGCTGAGACTGATATGTGGAGAATTGGCATAATTAAGAAGTCTGCACTAGAGATCTGTTGAAAATTTAAGCAGGAAATTGCCAACGAAAAGATCTATGATAATACTCGGGGTAGTTCTGTACTGTTTGACGCCATGGTGGGAGTATTGCAAACCAAGGCAAATCGGACCAAATACGAAGGGGCAGACACCGTATGCAGTGCGTGTGGAGAGGAGTAGAAAACTGCCAAACACTTTATATTGTTCTCTAAAGGGCGTCATCCTACAGTTCAGGATGATGGCGCAGAGTTTTTCAAAGCACTGGGTATTAGAGACGGGGAGGGCAAAAAAGACTTTAAGTGGGTAGAATTAGCTAGAAGGAAGTTATCTGATTGGTGGCTAAATTCAAAGCACGAGTGAAAATAAACTCTTCAGTGCAAACTACCAGTCTTCAACTTCACTATTTAAAGAAAAAAAGATAAATAAGTTGTTGCTTCAATAGGTATTACAGCTGGGTGGCGTTAGCCACCGCCTGATCTAAAGGGTAGTGTATAGGTGTTCTGTGGTACATCCACATCAATCCATACATCCAATCCATTCATTCATCAAACGTTGTTTGCAGGTTTGCGACAGTTTCTTCGAGCGCATTCGTCCTCGTTTTTTTTAATTGCGGTGGCACTCTGACTCCAATGCTTCTGTGTGCACTCTCATAGCACGAAAACAATGTCATTGCTTCTTCCTGGGGTTCACTACAAGCTACAAGTCAGCTAAAAAGAAGCATGCGTTGTTCGACATTGCAAAGGACAAAGCTCTATTACCGCAGTGGCGGAGAGCGATTCCGCACGCGGACAAGCTGCTTCAAAAAAACCTCGGCTGTGTGCGAGCTGCACTTCGGCGAGGGGTAGATCTCCCGGAACTTCGAGCACACTGTGAATGGCGAGTTTTTCCGCATTGAAAAGGGTAGGCCCGTAGGCGTGCTTGCTGTTAGGGGACAGGGGCGAAGTTTCATTGCAGGGCACCCCCTCTCTATTATTTCAGTGTATAAGGCAGATTTTGCCCCCCCCCTCTTCCTCTAGATGCCTATTAGAGTGCCCCGTTGCCTAGTCAACGTATTGGGGCGCTTGTGAACTACAAAAATTTTTTTCTTGGGGATAAAAAAGAACCCGTGACCAATTATTAAGAATGCATTGCTGTAAACACATAGTGAGTCACTACTTGGTAATGCCTTGTATGACCTGTGTGCCGAAAATAAAAGGTTTTCATCCAGATACCACTCGTGATTCTTATCTCTGAGTACGATGGTATAAATAATGGGGCTTTATTTACAGATTAGTGCTTTAGTAAATGGTGGTTCGCCATGTAAGGTGTTGCAAGCAATGGCTCACAACTGAGTTCATTGCCCACTTTTCTACCACTTCACATTGATAAAATATTTTAGTGCCGTCACGCGCTCAGTTTCAGCATCCTGTCGACCTGACGAGATTTAAGTTCAGTCACGCACCTGCGTAGGCATCCTGTTTTTCAAAGCTAATTACACTAATTTTTCGGTCGCCATTTGAGGCCATGCACGCGCAAAAAATATTTTTAATGCTTCAAATTAAACGCACACATGGTGGATTCCTGTCTCTGGGCAGTGCGTTGCTGGCTTGGGTGACGTGTATGAATGAATTGATGTGGCTGCACCCTATAGATCGCGCGGCTGCTAACGCCACCTAGCCGTAATACTTAGTGAACCAACAACTAGATTTATCTTTTTTTTCTTTAAATAGTGAAGTTGAAGACTGGTAGTTTGCACTGAAGGGTTTATTTTCACTCGTGCTTTGAGTTCACCCACCAATCAGTTAACCTCCTTCTAGCTAATTCTACCCGCTTAGTCTTTTTTTTTGCCCTCCCTGTCCCTTAACCCCAGTGCTTTGAAAAACTCTGCGCCATCAACCTGAACTACAGGGTGA
The DNA here is from genome assembly GCF_043290135.1 of Rhipicephalus microplus. Classification (NCBI taxonomy): domain Eukaryota; kingdom Metazoa; phylum Arthropoda; class Arachnida; order Ixodida; family Ixodidae; genus Rhipicephalus; species Rhipicephalus microplus. The sequence goes on along the minus strand of NW_027464614.1, from coordinate 2,787,755 downwards.
AGCCCTTTACAGAACATTATCAAGTGTTCGGCAGTTTCCTCTCCACATGTACTGCATACCGTGTCTATCCCTTCGTATTTGGCCCGATATGTCTTGATTCGCAATACTCCCGTCCTGGCCTCAAGCAGTAGAGATATACCCTGAGTATTATCATAGATCCTTTCCTTGGCAATTTCTTGCTTAAAAGTTCGTTAGACCTCTAGTGCGGACTTCTTAATCATGCTGATTCTTTACATATCGGTCTCAGCTTCCTTCACATTCTTGTTAACCAATAATTCTTTTTGGTTTGCCCCCTCCACTGTTTTCTAAGTATTTAGCAGTGAATTTGCTGGTTCGTTTCCTCAATTTTGTATCGTCATTCTTCATGTACAAGTAGCTGAATACCTTCCTAGCCCAATGCTTCTCCCCTATTTTTCTCAATCAATTCTCAAATTTTATCTTGCTGCTACATTTCCTCTCCTCAAATGATGTCCATTCCATATCACCTTAAACTCCCTAATTTGGTGTTTTCCCCTCAGCTCTTAAAGCAAGCCTACCTGTTCCAAATTGCTTAATTTCTAATCTTGCTTGAACTTCTGATCTCATGCACAAGACCACAATTCCGAACGTCAGACCAGGAACCATGACCCCTATCCATACTACTCTCACAACATCATACCTATTGTAATTCCACAGTGCCCTATTTTTAATCACCAGTGCATTCCTGTTACATTTAGTCGTTACGTATATTTCGTGTTCCTTTTGGGTACTCGGTCCCATTGCTGATCCATACACCCAGATATTTGTATTTATCTGTACTATCTAGCGTGACCTCCTGTGTCCTAAGCTCACTACTTTCGTTATCATTAAAAATTATGGCTCCTGATTTTTCCTTACTGAATCTAAAATCTAGCCTACCTCCCTCATTACTGGATATGTCCATCGATCTCTGCAAATCTTCCTTGTTTTCAGCCATTGGCACTATATCATCTGCGTACATCATAGAGTTTCATACGAAATTCTATGGCGTACATCAATGCTGGTAGTGCCTGTTCAAAATGTTTTCCTTGTGTGACGAAAAAGAGGTTGAAGCCAAGTCATCTTCCCTCTAATAGAGCCTCTAGTCCTTGTATGTACATCATGAATAACAAGGGTGACAGAGGACCCCTCTGCCTAAGCCCCCGGTTGACCTCTTTGGGCTTGGATACCTGCTTTTCCCACTTTATAACTACCTTGTATAAACATTGGATGGATGAATGGATGGATTGATATGGCTGTACCCTTCAGATCGGGTGGTGGCTAACGCCACCAAGCCGTAATACTTAGTGCATTAAAAACTAGACTTTTTTTCCTTTAATTGGCGTGGTTGAGAATTCGTACTTTGCAGTGAAGGGTTTCATTTTCACTCGTGCCTTGACTTTAGCTGGCAGACAGATAACCTCCTTCTAGTTAATTCTACCCGCCTGAAGTCTGTGTCCTTCCTGTCCCTAAACCCCAGTGATTTAAAAAACTCTGTCTGTGCCATTATTCTGAACTATAGGGTAAAGCCCTTTACAAAACATTATCAAGTGTTCAGCAGTTTTCTCCTCCTCTCCAAGTGCACTGCATACCGTGTCTACCCCTTCATAATTGCCAATATGTCTTGGTTCGCAATACTCCCTTCCTGGCTTAAAACTGTTGAGAACTACACCGAGTATTATCATAGATCCTTTCCTTGGCAATTTCCTGCTTAAACGTTCAATAGATATTTAGTGCGGACTTTTTAATCATGCTGATTCTCCACATATTTGTCTCAGCTTCCTTCACTTTCTTCTTAATCGATAATTCTTTATAGTTTGGCCCCTTGCTGTTTTCCAAGTATTTACCACTCAATTTTCTGGTTCACTTGCTTCATTTTGTATCGACATTCTTCTTGTACAAGTAGCTGAATGCCTTCCTAGCCCAAAGCTCCTTCCTCATTTTTCTCAATCACTTCTCAAATTTTATCTTGCTGCTAGCTTCCCTGCCCTTAAATAATGTCTATCCCATATCGCCTTGTACTCCCTCATTTGGCGTATTCCCGTGAGCTCTTAAGGCAAGCCTACCTATTCCACGTTGCTTAATTTCTAATCTTGCTTGAACTTCTGATCTCATGCACAAGACCGCATTGCCGAACGTCAGCCCAGGAACCATGACCCCTTTCCATATTCCTCTCACATCATACCTATTGTAATTCCACAGTGCCCTGTTTTTCATCACTGCTGCATTCCTGTTACCCTCAGTCGTCACGTGTATTTCGTGTTTCCTTGGGTACTCTGTCCCATTGCTTATCCATATGCCCAGATATTTGTATTTATCTGTTATCTCTAGCGGGACCTCCTGAATTCTGAGCTCACTACCTTCATTATCATTAAAAATCATGACTGCTGATTTTTTTCCTTACTGAATCTGAAATCTAACCAATCTCCCTCATTTCCGCAGATGTCCATCAATATCTGCAAATCTTCCTTGTTGTCAGCCATTAGCACTATATCATCTGTGTACATCAATGCTGGTAGTGCCTGTTCAAAAAGTTTTGCTTGTTTGACGAAAGAGAGGTTGAAGCCAAGTCCACTTTCCTCTAATTTGGCCTCTAGTCCTTGTAGGTGCATCATGAATAACAAGGGTGACAGAGGACACCTCTGCCTGAGCCCCCGTTTTACCTCTGCAGGCTTGAATACCTGTTTTTTCCACTTCTTAACTACCTTGTTACCTTTATAGATATCCTTTAAAAGATTAGTGACTCCATCTTCCACACAAAGTGTGTCCAGTATTCCCCGCAAGTCCTCTTGATTCACGCTAGCGTACGCTCCCTTGATATCCAAAAATGCTAGCCACAGGGGCCTGCGTTCCTTTTCTGCTATTTCGATGCACTGCATCAGTGAGAACAGATTGTCTTCCAATCTCCTGTGTTTCCGAAGCCCATTCTGCAGTTCCCCCAGCACCCCCTCTATCCATGCCGGCAGTCTTTCCTTCATAATCTGCATCGCCAGACTGCAGACCCCTGATGTCACTGTTATAGGACGGTAGTTGTTTATGTCAGCTTTATCCCCCTTTCCTTTATAGATCATGATAATCCGGCTAAGTTTCCATGCATCGGGTACTTATGGATGGATGGATTGATGTGGCTGTACCCTTTAGATCGGGCGGTGGCTCACGCCACCTAGCCATAATACTTAGAGAACCAACAACCAGATTTATATTTTTTCCTTTAAAATAGTGAAGTATAGGACTGGTACTTTGCAGTGAATTGTTTATTTCCCTCGTGCCTTGAATTTAGCCACCAATCGGATAAACTTTTTCTAGTTAATTCTACCTGCTTAAAGTCTATTTTGCTCTCCCTGTTCCTAAACCCCAGTGCTTTAAAATACCCTTCGCCATAATCCTGAATTATAGGGTGAAGCCCTTTACAGAACAATATCAAGTGTCCGACATTTTCCTCCTCCTCTCCGCGTGCACTGCATACCGTGTCTACCCCTTCGTATTTGGCCCGATATGTCTTGGTTCGCAATACTCCTGTCCTGGCCTCAAACAGTAGAGAACTACCCCGAGTATTATCATAGATACTTTCCTTGGCGATTTCCTGTTTAAAAGTTCGATATACCTCTAGTGCGTACTTCTTAATCATGCCAATTCTTCACATGTCGGTCTCCGTTTCCTTCACCTTCTTCTTAACCAATAGTTATTTTTGGTTTCGCCCCCTGCTGTTTTCTAAGTATTTACCTATCAATTTTCTGGTTCGCTTCCTCCATTTTGTATTGACATTTTTCATGTACAAGTAGCTGCAAACCTTCCTAACCCAACGCTCCTCCCCCAATTCTCCCAAACGCTTCTCAAATTTTATCTTGCTGCTAGCTTCCTTGCCCTCAATTCATCTCCATCCCATCTCACCTTGTACTCCCTGATTTGGTGTATTCTTATGAGCTCCTTAACAAGCCTACTTATTTCACGTTGCTTAAATTCTAATCTTGATTGAACTTGGATGGAAACGTGTGCTAGCGTAATCTGGCGGTTTCCTCCCAGGGCGTTACGCACTAGCCGGTGCGTTCATCACACTTCCCTATTCTAGCTACTGTAGCTGCATGAAGGAAACCATGAACTACAGTGTTCTAGTATGAACTAAGCGACTGAGCTTTAGTTTCGGATGGTCTATAACTCAAAAGTAAGCCAGCGGCAAAACAAACGCAAGGCAGTCTCATTGCCATCGCTGTCATGGCGGCGCCCAAGCTTGCTAAACAGTAGCGGTTTCTAGTGGTGCCAACGCCTGGTTTAGACGTCGTTCACGCATTTTTCAGGCTCTGAAAATGAATCGAAATGTTAAAGATTGGTTTCAATGCATAGCAATAAGTATCTGAGCCTGAAATTGCATTGTAAAATTTTGTTGAAGCGGGACGATCGAAAAAAAAGTGTTTGTTGTGACGACAATATTTATGCATTGACTCCTAAGGACAGCCGATGGGGAATCGTAAATTTTTTGTTGTAGCGGCGTTCGACCATAATGAGGCCCGTTTGAAATAGCAGTTTTCTCAGGCTGCGAAACAATTATGCTGCTTTACTGGCCTTCACATGCATTAACATGTGAATGTGACGTCAGTGGAATGGCCTGGTAAGACAAGTTATAGCCAGAGCATTAGTTTTATTTTGCTGCAAAATTATAAAATTATAGAAACCTAGGAGAAAAAAAGTAACTGTAATTTGTTGATTCGGATGAAGCAGATTATTTTCCTCTAGACAGTTCATAAGGGCTTTGTTTATTATATGCTCCATTACCGTGCAGCATGTACTTGTCAGTGATATTGGCCTGTAGGTGTTTATCAGTTGTTTGTTCCCACTTTTATGGATAGGAATTACTTTGGCACACAACCAATCATCAGGGAGCACAGCTGTTTCTAATGATAAGGAAAATATCTTCTGCAGAAAAGGGGTTAGCTGAGCGGCATAGCGCTTAAGAAAAGCATTGGAAATTTCATTCGGGCATTGCGATTTTTTGAGATCGAGTTGAAGAAGCAGGTTAAGTATGCCAGACTCTCATTGTTAACACTGGCATGTGATTTTCACTGTCAGACGACGGTAAAAATGCAGGCTGCGTACGCGTGAAAACCGATTAAAAGTAGATGTTGAAAGCATCTGCAATTATCCGTGCATCTTCAACAAAACTACCCGATACTTCCATTTTAGTTACTGTGCTATTTGGCTTTGACAAGTACTTCCAAAATTTACAAGGTTGATTTGTCATAAACTCAGTCAGAGTGCTTGAAAAAAAGTGGTCTCTTGCCATCTTTATTTCCGTTTTTAAGTGGCGTAAAAGCTCATTGAGCGCAGCGGATTTCTTTTTATGTTTGCGGAGTCGTTGTACTTTTCTCTTTAGGTGGATTATGTTTCTCGTAATCCACGGCGTTTTACGCTTAGTTTTCTTTAGCTTAGTAGGTATGAAGGTTGATTCACAATGCGTGATTCCAGATTTTAGTTTGTTCCGTAGATCTACGACACCCGATGACGTATTAAAAAATCGTCTTGTTATGCTTCAAGAAAATCTATAACACTTTTGTCATTCGCTCTGTAGTAATATTTAACTGATATGCGCGTCGTTGCGTGTGATACGCGGCCGCCCATGCCATGAAATGTCAACAGAATGAGCTTGTGGTCAGAGATTCCCTCTTTAATACTTATTTGTGGTGTTAATGAGCCAGACACAAATGCAAGATCAAGCACTGAACATACAGACCCATGGATGCAAGTTGGTTCTATCACCAGCTGTGTCAACAAGTGACTAAACATAATGTCAACAAGTATATCTCAACTTTAACAGCAGCCCCGCCGCGGTGGTCTAGTGGCTAAGGTACTCGGCTGCCGACCCGCAGGTCGCGGGTCAAATCGCGGCAGCGGTGGCTGCATTTCCGATGGAGGCGGAAATGTCGTAGGCCCGTGTGCTCAGATTTGGGTGCAAGTTAAAAAACGCCAGGTGGTCGAAATTTCTGGAGCCCTCCACTACGGCGTCTCTCATAATCATATGGTGGTTTTGGGACGTTAATCCTCACAAATCAATCAACTTTTAACAGCAGTATTTCCGATGGCAAAAGTGTCCGAGTTTATTCCCTGCATATTAAAATCACCAGTAAGTATTAGTTTCGTTCGCTCACCTACACAGCCATGAAGAAAGTTCTGTAGCTTTGCAAGGTATTCATCAGGAGCACCCGAAAACCGGTATACACCACGAATAAACACAGGGGCATTATTAATAAGGATTGAACACCACACACTTTCGTGACCAGCAATGCCACTTTCTTCATGAAAAGGCGTGTTCCGTTTAGGCGATGGCCACGCCCCCGCCACGGCCATCCCGATCTGTACGAAGCAGTGCGTATGCTGGTGGCACTACCTCTGAATCGTGAATACCAGGGTTTAGCCACGTTTTCGTAATGACCATTACATCAGGTCTCCATTACATCTGCCTGTTCCCCGCCACCCAGGCGCACATACCTAAATTACATATGTTGTACCATTTCCCTCCACGCAGACGAAGCCCACTGGGCGATTCAGACAGTGTCCCGAGGAATAAAGCGGTTCAAACGTGCAACATGGGCAAGTTCAGTTTTTGCAGACTGTCAGCCGTTCGAATGGATACGCGCGATGCGGTAAACTAAATCACTGATACGGTCTAGAAGAAGATAAGGCTCCGCATAGTGCACTAGCAGTTTCTTGCTCAAACCGCGTTTTCTAGTTGGTGTCCACAGCAACACTAGGTCGCTGCGATTGTACGTCATGTGTCAGCGTCGGTGGTCAAAATGTGGCATTGAGCGGTCTTGCGAAGCAAGAGTGCGCAAATAAGCAAGGCGTCTAGCTTTTTCTGCCCGACAGATGATCTCGGATATGCAGGGATCATGGTGGTCCAAACACGGGAAGATGGTGTTCAGGGTATTAAGAGGTGGTCGAGCATATAGAAAAAAAAAGGACTGTAGCCGGTAATTTCATGCAGTGCGGTGTTGAATGCACGTGATAAAAGGTAAAATACTGTCCCAGTCCTTGTGGTATGATACGACATACATAGACAGCATGTTCGAGAGAGCTCAATTCGATCAGTTAGACCGTTTGTTTGGGGATGATATGGTGTAGAGAGCCGAAACCTTGAAGCACAGACACGAAGCATCTTTTCCACTATTTCTGCAGTGAATTGTCGGCCATGGTCACTGATTACAATTTTGGGAGAACTATGTCGAAGAATAACAAAACGTAGCTTGAAGAGAGACACATCGGCTGTAGTTGCCGATGGTATGGCAGCTGTTTCGCAGTACCGTGTAAATAATTGGTGCAGACGACTATCAAGCAATTTCCATCAGAAGACCGGGGAAAGGGCCCAAGGAGGTCAATCCCGGCTTGCTCAAATGGAGTTCTAGGGGGCGGCACCGGATGTAATTGCCCTGGAGGAGCACTTGTTTGCCGCTTATGACTTTGACACTTGTTACAGCTAGACACGTATTTTCCCGTCGTCTGGCGCAATTTGGGCCAGTAGAATCTTTCTTGGAGATGGTAAAGAGTTTTCGCTGTGCCCAGATGACCGGATTTTGGGTCATCATGCATAGCCTGTAAGACATAAACGCGAAGACTCTTCGGAACCACCAAAAGATATCGTGAGCCGGTGCTGGTGTAGTTCGTTTTGTAAACTAGCCCGTCTCGGATGCAGAAGCGTGTGGGCGATTTTGCTTTGGTAGCAATGAGTTGTTGTATAGTGCTGTCCCTTTGTTCCTCATCCTTAAAGGTCTTGACATTGGAAAATGGTTGATGAAGTGATGCGATGTAGGTGTCGAAGTTGTCCGCGTCACATTCCGTCATTGGAAGCGGTAGTCGCGAAAGACAATCTGCGTCAGCGTGACGTCGGCCGCTTTTATAGGAAACCGTGAAGTAATATTCTTGTAGACGAAGTGCCCAGCACGCCAGCCGACCAGATGGGTCACGCAGATTGACCAACCAGCAGAGACAATGATGGTCTGTCACGAAGATAAAGGGGCGTCCGTACAGGTAGGACCGGAAGCGCTGCACTTCGAAGACTACTGCAAGGCATTCTTGCTCTGTGACTGTGTAATTACGCTCGGACTTGTTGAGCGAGCGACTTGCATACGCTACGACATGTTCTTGGTTATCCAAGCGTTGAACCAGGACCGCACCTACGCCGATACCGCTGGCGTTTGTGAGAAGCTCAGTGAGAGCCAGAGTATTGAAGTGCCGAAGAATCGGATGAGCCGTCTAAAGAAACTTCATTTTCAAAAAAGCAGACTCACATTCAGGGGTCCAGTCAAACTGGACACCTTTCTGAAGCAGACACGTCAGCGGGTATGCGATATTGGCAAAGCCAGGAATGAATCGGCGAAAGTATGGACAAAGCCTCAAAAAGCTGCGCAGTTCTTTCACCAAATGAGTTTGCTTAAATGCTTCCTCTGCGGCCATCATGGCGGAATCTGGCCGTATGCCTTCTTTGTCTACTAAGTGTCTGAGGACGAGTGTTTGGCGCTCTCCAAAACAACATTTCTTGGAGTTGAGCACCAAGCGAGCTTTGCTTAGGTATTCCAGCACGAGGTCAAGGCGTGTGTTGTGCTCACAAATGGAGCGCCCAAAAACTACAACGTCATCCAAGTAACACATACACACTTCCCACTTCAATCCACGCAGAATGTTGTTCATAAAGCGCTCAAAAGTGGCAGGTACGTTGCAGAGTCCAAACAGCATCACATTGACTTCAAATAGTCCATCTGTTGTAACAAATGCTGATTTTTCATTGTCTTCCTCGTGCATTGGATTCTACCTTTAGCCTGACCTCAAATACACAGACGAAAAGTAAGAGGCCGATGATCGACAGTCGATAGCATCATCAATCCGCGGAAATGGGTATACGTCTTATTTAGTGATGATGTTGAGACGGCGGTAGTCAAGACAAAATCACCATGTCCCATCCTTCTCTTTCACTAGAATTACAGGAGCGGCCCACGGACTACATGATTCTTGAACTACATTTTTCTTGAGCATCTCGCAAACCTGTTCATTGATCACTGCGCGTTCCGAAGGCGATGCACGATATGGTTTCTGTCAGAGAGGTCTGTGAGATGTCGTGTCGATTCGGTGCTTTATGCGAGAAGTAGGGAATTGCGGTGGATCGTGCTGAGCGAAATCAAAAATACCGGCATGTTTGCGCAGAATACTAGCCAGTTCATTACGTTCCTTGGTGCTGAGTGACCTGTCAATCATAGCCATAATAGTGGTGTCCCTGGCGTGCAGATTATCGCAACGTGTCTTATCCGGGCAATCACTGCTGTCTGCAAAGATGGCAAGCGAGAATACTTGGTGTTCACGAATCTCTGAGGTCTCAGACCCCCCGGCAGCACTGTTGGTTCGTCAGAGCAGTTAATCTCCCATAAACCAGTATGCCCTTGCGCAACCGATAGCGTGCAGTTGGGTATTAAAACTGTCTTCTTTATGCAACTGAGATGCACGGGCTCCACAGTTGCGTCAAATGTTTTCTCGCTTGAAGGTGAGCAGACAGCAGGGACACAACTTGCAGACAATGGCGGCTCAGTTGTGTCCACGGACACGCAAAGAGCACTTTCCTGACAGGGCGAGTTTTCTATAGATGCAACTGGGATATCGGAATCTACTGTCTTTGTCTTGTGCGACAATCGACAATGGCACCACATAGCTTCAAGAAATCGAGTCTCAGAATAACGTCATGCATAGTATGAGGAAGAACAGCAAACTCTGCAACAAGGTTCTGGCACGCCAATCTAACAGTCACAGTGCACACACCAACAGGTTGTAACATCTCTCCGCTCACTCCACGAAACGTATCAGGACATTCCCAACGAAACATAACTTTTCGTCCAAGGAGGCGAGAAAAAACTAAACTCATCACTGACACGGTTGCACCTGTGTCCACCAACGCCATTGTTGGTACACCATCAACTAGAACACGAACCTTATTTCTAAACTTGTGCAATTTAAAGGAGGCATTTCTGTGGAAATCGAAGACTGCCCAGCGACCTCACCTCCTACGGTAACGCCGACTAGTTTTCCAGCGGCAGCGAAGGGTAGCGGCGCCTAGGAGACGGCGACCAATTGGAGCGAGGGGCTGACGGGGGTGTCACACTGCGATCTGAGGCCGGGGAACGGTGTCGCAGCGGCCTCGGTATCTCGTGTGATGGCATTCAGGGAACGTTGGTGCTCATGTAAAGCCAGACAGGTGGGATCTAGGTGGGCGGTCGTACCTTGGCGGCTGCCGGTAGTTGCAGTACCTGGCAATATGGCCTTCGACACCACACTTGTAGCAGACAGTTCGGGGTCTTTCGCCGAACCACTGCTGAGAGCGCTCCGCTGTGTAAGGTCGCCTACCCGAACGGAGTGTAGCAGCATGCTGAACGGGAACTGCCCGTCTCTGTGGAGCTGGGCCTCTACGAAGGCATCGGTCATACCGCTGGTCAGGCGCGAATGAGTCTTGGCATGGCGAGGAAGTTCCAGCTTCGCTAAAATGGGTCGCACATACCGATGGTGGCAGAGGAGCGAACGGCGCCGGGTAGTAGGATGAACAGGTAGGCAGTTTGCTGTGTTGGCGGCTGGCTGGTCCCGACGAAACAGAATAAGAAGACTTCCGATGGAGACGTACGCGGCCGGCGGGGACGCCGACCAGCCCGGACACGTGGGTTGGCGCGAAGCGCCGAAGAGAAAAACAACAACCGCACTCCACGGTTACCCAACGCACACTGGTTTTATTGTACAGTTGCCTTGAAATTTTGGATGCCAGAGCGGCGCCCCCTGGCATCCTCACATGTCATTCCGAAACCGAAACCAAAAAGCCAGAACACAACAATCATCCCCTCCTCAAAAGAAGTTCACCTATACACTATTTATATTTACACATGATTGATACCAACGTATTATACAAGGTATGTACCTTAGAACACATCAAAATTCAGAGCACGGCACACCAAACTCACACACTATGAGTCCTGAAAATGCACTGAAAAAATGTACAACGGCAGTCCTGAAAATGCACTGAAAAAAATGTAAACAACTCAGTACAATATTGATTTGAATGCAGTGGACCTTTTCACGGAACAAAAATGTTCACAAAAGTAATGAACAAGAGTTCTACATCACGTAGTCTTCGAACCGACGCGGCTTCTGCCGCTTCCGCTTAGGGTGGGCCCTTTTGGGTGTAGAATCAGGTGTCTCTGCACCTTGGTCACTTGTGCTCTGATGTGACACATCAAGAGCAGTGGAAGACTGTGAAGGCTCGGAACGAGCGTTAAAATTCGCGGTCTCATATAAGCTCGCAGCATGAGCTTCGGAAGAATTTTGTGGAGCGGAGTCTGGTTCAACGGTCTCCGCCATATTTGAAGGTTTGAACCAGCGACACCGACTGGTATCTCCTCCCCCCTTGAAGAAGAAATGCCTGTACATGGAGGCCACATTTAACAGTCTGATGTATAGTTGAAAGGCGTGGACGGAACGTCATGGGGAAGACTTTTAGGTGTTGAAGGCGAATCCGTATGAAAAATAACAAGGCGCGAAGCATTCCAGATGTTACCATCACTTAAGCGAAAAAAAGTGGGGCTAACCTAGCCCAAGACTTTGTAAGGACCCCGATACTTTGGGCGCTTACCTGGCACACGAACCTTGACTAGATCGCCAGTGCGAACTTTGACCTGCTTTGCACCTCGACGGGTGTCGACATACTTTTTCATTGCTTGCTGATGAGAAAAAACCCTGGTACGGATTTGATCAGGAAAAGACACTGCTTTGTTACGAGGCAAAGAGACTATGTCGAGAGCAACTCGTGGTTGTCTACCGTGGAGAAGTTGAGCAGGAGACACGCCAGTGGTGCCTTGTGGTGTGAACCTATACGAAGCTAAACATTCAGTCAAGACTTGCTTGAGGGAACGGTGCTCTAATTGGGCGATCTGGATATGTTCCTTTAGAACGCGATTAGAGCGCTCTATTTGCCCATTTGATTGGGGATATAAAACTGATGACCTCAAGTGCTGAATTCCTCGTTGTGAAAGAAAAGCCTCGAAATGTTGGGACTGAAACTGTGGACCATTGTTCGTAACTATGGCATCAGGAAAACCTTCCCGGCTGAAGATTGAAGACGGAAACTCAATGATGACCTCAGAAGTAACCGTATGTGTGAAAAATAGCCAGAGCTTTAAAGCTCTGGCCATTTGGAATGGTAGTCGATGACAGAAACAATGAACCGGGCATTTTGCGGAACATTACGCAAAGGAAAGATGATGTCCATGCCGAGTTTCTGCCAAGGCCTATCAGGCCACCGGACTGGCTGCTACGGAGAAAATGCAGGTTTGGCAGACTTGCCAGCTGCCTGACGTCACTCCAGGGGGTGTCGATAAGGTTTATTGATGTCCGAGCAACAGGGCTCTAACCAAGCGCGTCGGTTGGGCTTGTTTGCCAGAGCGGGGGTCCACGCGCACTTCTTTCTTCTCTGTGGTGTGAGCCTTCACCTTGGCATACGACCCACTACTAGAAGTAGGTGGCAATATTCCTCCTCAACAAAAAAAAAGAAAAAGCATCGTCCCGATGCTGTAAAGTTATTGAAAAAAGAAACCAAAACAAAGCAGGTTAAACAATGAAAAAGGGCACCAATAATCAAATGTTAGACGCGATAAGTGCAAAATAGGGCTTCATGCGCACCACGTGAACTATGTCAAAGGTTGGTTGTTTTCGTTGTGCCCATCGTGACGACGTAGCGTGCGGAACCACTTCGTAGTTTGCGTCGCTCACGCGGCGTATTACTTTATACGGACCGAAGTATCTGCTGAGCAACTTTTCGGAGAGGCCACGGCGTCGAACAGGGGTCCAAACCCAAACTTGTTCTCCCGGACTGTAAGATACGTCATTGTGACGCATATTGTAACGTCGTGCATCGACCTGTTGCTGCTGACCAATGTGTAGCCGGGCGAGCTGGCGAGTTTCCTCGGCACGCTCTGCAAATTCTTCTGCGTCAGTTGTTATTCGATCAGCGCCTTCATAAGAAAGCATCGCATCCAGCATCGTCTGAACTTCGCGGCCGTAGAGAAGGCGAAACGGTGTAAATCGGGTTGTTTCTTGAAAGGCGGTGTTATAAGCGAACGTCACATAAGGCAAAATGCGATCCCATGTTTTGTGTTGGACGTCAATGTACATGGAGATCATGTTTGTGACTGTCTTATTTAGTCGCTCGGTTAAGCCGTTGCTCTGCGAATGGTAAGCAGTCGTCGTTCGATGCCTAGTGTTACTTAGCCGAAAAACTTCATCAATAAGCTGTGCAGTGAACGCTGTTCCTCTCGGTTATCACTGTAGATGGGGCACCGTGGCGCAGAACAATGTGGCACATGAAGAACTGTGCTACCTCAGAAGCCGTGGCTTGTGGTATCGCCTGTGTCTCAGCATAGCGGGCCAAATAGTCAGTTGCAACAATGACCCATTTGTTGCCGTCGGACGATAAAGGAAATGGGCCGAGAATGTCCATGCCGACTTGGTCAAATGGCTTGTGGGGTGGATCAATTGGCTGAAGTAATCTAGCCGGCTTGCTTGGTGGCGACTTTCGACGCTGCCATTCACGACAGCTTTTAACGTACTGCTTCACGCTTGCCGAAAGTCCGGGCCAGTAGTACACCTCACTTACTCTGGCGAGCGTTCGCGAGTAACCTAGATGACCAGATGTGGGCTCGTCATGGCACGCGGAGAGGACTTCGTCCCGCATGTCCTTCGCAACGACGAGGAGGTAAGCGCGGCTCGTAGAACGGGCGTTTTTTTTTTTTGTACAGGACATTACGTCGGAGGCAGAAAGACGTCATGACAGGAAATAGTTGGCGAGGTATAACGGCGCTATGACCCTCCAGATAGTCGATGAGCGGTCGAATCTTGTCATCCTCTCGCTGGCGTCTGCTCAAGTCAGATGAGCTAAGGGCGCCCAGGAAACCGTCATCATCGTCTTCTTCTTGATTGACTAAAGGTATGGGTGCATGCGACAGCGTATCAGCGTCTTCATGCTTCCGTCCAGACTTATATACGATGGTAACATCAAATTTCTGTAGACGCAAGCTCCATCGGGCCAGTCGTCCAGAGGGATCACGAATGTTTACCAACCAGCAAAGGGCATGGTGGTCCGTCACCACTTTAAATGGACGACCATAGAGGTACGGGCGAAACTTGGTGATCGCCCACACTACTGCGAGACACTCTTTTTCTGTGGTCGTGTAATTCACCTCGGTACGGGACAGTGAGCGGCTGGCATAGGCAATGACTCGTTCTTTGCCGTGTTGATTCTGGACGAGCACTGCGCCGAGGCCAATGTTACTGGCGTCAGTGTGCACCTCTGTGTGAGCATTATCGTCAAAATGCGCAAGAACAGGGGCTGACTGCATCCGTTGTCGTAGCTCGGCAAAAGTAGCCTGTTGTTCGGTAGCCCATACAAACGGTGTGTCGTCGCGTGTAAGGCGAGTCAAGGGTTCCGCTATCTTCGAAAACCCTCTAATAAATCGTCGATAGTAGGCGCACAAGCCCAGAAAGCGCCGAACAGTCTTTTTGTCTGTAGGATGCGGAAACGCGGCTACAGCGGCAAGTTTGTCGGGGTCGGGTCGGACTCCTTTCGCGTTGACTACATGGCCAATGAATTTGAGCTCTTCATAACCAAAGTGACACTTCTGCGGTTTGAGTGTAAGATCTGCTGATTGAATAGCCTGTAGCACACTCCTGAGGCGATGAAGATGTTGCTGGAAGGTTTCAGAAAAAACGACATCATCAAGGTATACGAGACAAGTTTGCCACTTCAGACCAGTAAGCACAGTGTCCATCATTCGCTGGAAGGTTGCGGGCGCTGAGCACAAACCAAAAGGAAGGACTCGAAATTCATACAGGCCATCAGGGGTAACAAAGGCCGTTTTCTCGCGATCTCGCTCGTCAACCTCGATCTGCCAGTACCCGCTTTTTAAATCCAAAGAGGAAAAATAGGGGGCGCGGCGTAATCTGTCTAACGAGTCATCGATGCGTGGCAGCGGGTACACGTCCTTTTCAGTCACGCTGTTCAACTTCCGGTAATCGACGCAAAAACGTAGCGTTCCGTCTTTCTTCTTGACTAGGACGACCGGAGAGGACCACGCACTGTTGGAAGGCTTGATGATGCCGTCGTCAAGCATTTCTCGAACTTGCGTACGAATGGCTTCTCGTTCCTTCGCTGACATATGGTAAGGCTGTTGGTGTACTGGGTGGGCGTCGTCGTAAGTGATGATTCTGTGCCTAGTGATCGAAGTCTGGCGCACCTTAGAGGAAGCAGCGAAGCATGACTTGAATTCAAGCAAGAGTTTTCGCAGTGCTGTCTGGTTTTCTGGTGTGAGGTTAGAATGAATATTGATATTGTTTAGAGACGTATCGGCGGCCTCCACTGCGTCCGATGAGAAGCAGATGGGAACGGTACCTAATTCATCTGCAAACGCTAACGAAGTGCCACGGAAAAGGTGTCGGTGTTCATTGCTGAAATTTGTAACGAGCAGTTGAGATCGGCCATCACGTAGCTGTATGATACTCCTAGCCACACAAACACCATGAGTCAGCAGGTGTTCAAAATTACTTTCTGCAATCGCTTCACCATTTCGCAATCCACAGCATGTGACATCGACAATAACACTGGCTCTTGGAGGAAGCGTTATACTTTCAGCAGAAACACGAAGAATGTCGGCACGTTGTTGGTCGTCCTGCTTGTCGATTGCTCTGTCGGCTGAGAAGGTGATGCGATTCTCTTGAAGGTCAATGACAGCTCCATACTCCTGCAGGAAGTCAACAGCAAGAATAACGTCGCGTGAACATTCACAAAGCACAAGGAAACTTGCTACAAAAGTATAACCACAGACCCGAACTCTACTCGTGCAGGTTCCAAGCGGAGAGACGGTATGGCCACCAGCCATTCGAATCACAGAGCCTTGCCAGGGCGTGATTACCTTCTTTAGTAGTCTGGTCATTTTCCCGCTTAGTATAGAATAGTCAGCCCCGGTATCAACTAAAGCACCTACTGCATAGCCGTCTATCAGCACCGGTATATCCAGAGAGAGCCGCACATATTGCTCAGTCGGATTCACACCCTTTACTGTTAGCGTCGATCGGAGGTCTTCAGCACGTCGACTGCCAGCGACCTCGCCTCCAAGGGTCGCTTGCGTTAGTTTTCCCGGCGGGGACTGGGGGACCGTGCGCCAGCATGGCGCTGTGGCGAAGATGAAAAGCGCCTCGGCGACGGTGAGCGCGGCTGCCGTCCAGAAGGCGGTGGCATGCGCTGTTGAGCCAGGTAATCCTCAATGTCCCGGTGTCGCTGGCCATACCGAGGAGGCGCTGAATATACTGAAAAGCCGCGCAGCCCGAGGCGCCGGTATGGACACTGGCGGTACAAATGGTCCGTTTCACCGCAGTGGAAGCACAAAGGTCGGCGATCAGGAGTGCGCCAAACATCAGATTTCCGAGGCGAAGCACGTCTGTCGTCAAGGTAGTGTGGTGGTTGTTCCGCAAGATGCACAGGGTTGGCGTAAACGAGGGGTGGGGGCGTGCGTGTGTTCTCGTAGTACCGTAGAGGCTGCGCCGACTGAAGTGAAACGGTAGGAGGTGCCTGAACAAACAGCGGGGAAGAGGAAGCTGGGCGCTTCAAGGCTTCCGCATAAGTCGCACGGTGGTAGTCAGCCGGGGCGGGTGTGGCGTTATCCAGACTCACAGGGTCACGCAGGGCATGATGCAGCTCGTCCTTGACGATACTTGAAATAGAACTCACCGTAGGTAGTGGTGGTGTGGCAGCCTTTTGCAGCTCCTCGCGTACTATAGAGCGGATAAGGTCGCGCAGACACTCGGTGCTGCTCCCAAAAGTCGTGAGAACTTGAGCAGCGGACGTGTTGTTCACTTGCCGCTCATACACGGTGGATCGATGTTGAAGCATCTTTTTCATCGTGACGGCTTCAGACAAAAACTCGGCGACCGTGTTCGGAGGGCTTCGTACAAGGCCAGCGAAAAGCTGCTCCTTAACTCCCCGCATCAGGTGAAGCAACTTCTTTTCTTCTGGCATACTTGGATCAGCCTGTCGGAACAGGCGCGTCATATCTTCCACATAGGTCATGACAGTTTTGTTGGGCATCTGGATGCGGGCCTGGATCGCTCGCTCCGCTTGTTCGTGGCGATCAGCACTTTTGTAAGTGTCCAACAGCCGGCGGGGGAATTCGGGCCACGATGTCATCTGTTCCTCGTGATTCATGTACCAGGTACGTGCTCCATCCTCTAAATAGAAGTACACACGTCGTAGTTTGGCCGCGTCGTTTCAGTCGTTCAATGCAGCCACGCGTTCGAAGTCGACCAACCAGTCCTCGACGTCTTCGAGCTCGGCGCCATGAAACGGTGTCGGAACCTGTGGACTTTCGAGGGTGTACCGAGTCACCTGGGGGTTTCCAGTACCTGTTAAAGTGGTTTGAACGGACGTGTTCATCATACTGGTGTGAACTGTAGGGTCAGCTTCGGGTGGCAATTTCCTGATCCTGCGGCTTGTCCGATGAACGGGAGTGTGGATTCGCACTGGGCTTGTGGTGCCGCTTCCAGGAGGGGTCTGAAACATCCGTGAGGGGCTACCCCGCACCTCCACCAATCGTCACGTCACTCCAGGGGGTGTCGATAAGGTTTATTGATGTCCGAGCAACAGGGCTCTAACCAAGCGCGTCGGTTGGGCTTGTTTGCCAGAGCGGGGGTCCACGCGCACTTCTTTCTTCTCTGTGGTGTGAGCCTTCATCTTGGCATACGACCCACTACTAGAAGTAGGTGGCAATATATGGCAGTTGTAAACTGCATGCTCGACCTGTTTGTCTAAAGCTGGCCACCAGTACCTGTCTCGGAGATTCTGTTTCGTGCGGAATATGCCTGGATGGGCCTCAGGGGCAAGCTGTATCAGCTTGTTACGGAAAGAAGCAGGGGGAATCACGCGTTCATCGCGGAAAAGCAAGTCCTCGACACAAAACAGTTCCTGTCGGACTGCGAAGTAAGCAAGAATTCAGAAGCAAGTGCACATTTGGAAGGCCATCCTTCACGTAAATATTTGAGAACTTGAGACAAAGTGGAATCTGCAGCTGTAGCTGCCTGAAGCTTAGCTTTAGTAATGCAGGAAGTGACTAATGAAACAACTTCCTCATCCCGCTCTTCAGTAACCGGTATCTGAAGAGGAAGGCGCGGCAGTGCATCAGCAACCACGTTATTAGAACCTTTACAATATTGAACACTGAAGTTATAATACATGAGTTTGGAACACCAACGGGAAATGCGAATTGGGCAGCGGCCTTGGGATCCTGCAGAAAGAAGAGCAACTAGTGCATGGTGATCTGTACGTAATGTGAAGTGCCGGCCCCACAAGTAAACATGCCATTTCTCACTGGCAAAAAGACACGCGAGAGCTTCACGCTCTCCTACTGAATATCTGCGTTCAGCAGGGGTCAATGTACGAGATGCAAAAGCGATAGTGATCAGCTGATCACCTCTGAGTTGTTGAAACACTGCTCCTAGTCCAACATCGGATGCATCCGTCGTGATGACGATGGGAAGCTTCTCATTGAAAATACTAATAGCTGGCTTTGAGGCCAATATTGACTTAACTCGAATGAAGCTCTGCTCAGCTTCAGATAACCAGTTAAAAGGTTGTGCTTGTCGAAGTAGAGTACGCAGTTGTTCAACATCAGCATAGTGAGGGACAAACTTAGCATAATAACCAACAAGACCTAAAAAGATTGCAAGGTTTTGGCATCAGTAGGCCGTGGGGCATTGACAATGGCCTGAACTTTAAATTCAACAGGTGTCAAGCCGCGGGAACTGACATTATGTCCTAGAAATTGTAACTCATTCCCAGAAAAAATGCACTTGTTATTAAGTTTCATACCACATTCACTGATGCGGTTGAGAACAGTATGCAAGTTAGCATCGTGCTCTTCGCGAGTATGTCTCCACACCAAAATGTCATCCAAGTAACAAAGGGCGCCATTACAACCCTTAAGAATAATTGACTTCATTTTCTGAAACACTGCAGGGGCAGATGCAAGCCTTCGTGCGATACAAATGTGGTTATGTCTCTACTGCACTCAGAAAGTTCAACTTGGTGATAAGCGGACGCGAGGTCCAGCTTGGAGAAACATACCGCTCCGGAGAGCTGATGAAACAGTTCTTCAATGTGAGGAAGTGGAAAACCATCTACGACGATCGCCTTGTTCGGTTCTCGTAAGTCGACGCATAGTCGAAGGGATCCATCTTTTTTCTTGACGGCGACCAGTGGAGAAACCCTGTCTGAAGCAGAGACAGGATCGATGATTCCGCTGGCTTGAAGGCGAGACAGTTACGCAGAAACTTGCTCACGGAGAAGAAGAGGAATGCGGCGCAGCTTGGCACGCACAGGGCACACACCTGGTCGACGCATCACTTTATGCACAAAACCGCGCACACAACCCAGTTCACGGGTGAACAGGTGGTGGAATTCAAAAGGTGCGTTGGCCGGAAGATCATCTTTGACGTGGACTTGAGCACACGTCATAGATGCACCGACGATGTTGATGGACAAAGCCCTGATGGCAGCACGTCCCAAAAGCAAGCTGCCATTGGCAGTTACATAAAAAGTAATGGATGCAGTGCGACTGTGATAGGAGACCTGAGTTGTAATATGACCTAAATTATCAATCGTTTCCTTGGAATATGTTTGTAGAACGACGTGTGAAGGCAAAAGCCGAATGTTGGAAAAATAACCATGAAAGTCAGCGGCACTGATTAAAGAGACTGAGGCACCAGTGTCCACGAGAAATGACAAGGGCGCATGGCCCACTGAAGCTACAATGCTGAGCTCGGACGTAGTGTGGAGGCCCTCCACATTTAAAACAGTGACCGTATTGGTCTGTGCTCGAAAGAGCGGGCGAAGAACCTGGTTCAGGAAGATTTGCTGGACTGGAATTGCATACGGAGTGAAAATGTCTGATTTTGCCGCACGCAATACAAGTGCGGTTTCTCGCGGGACACTGCACAAAATCGGAGACGATCCGCAACGAAAGCAATGCGCGGTTGCGCTTGGAGAAGAAAATTGCGAACGCGAGTTAGGAGCTCGGTGCTAATGCTGAAAACCAGAATTTGGCGGAATGGGGTCGCCATATTGCCGGCTTCCTCGCCCCCGCGACGCAGAGAGGCCGCCATTTTGGCCGCCACGAAAGGACTGTGCAGGCGGGCGTCCATGTTGGCCGCCGCGCCGAGACGAAGATGAAGGGCCGCCATGTTGACGCGTCCCGTGAAACAAAGAGCCGCCGCCTTGTCCCCCCGCAGCAGAAAGTTGCTGCACTGAATGCGGAGCGAATTGCTCCAATTGGGAGCGAATAAGCTCGTCTTCTCGCGCAATTGAGAGGGCTTCGGATAATGAAATCGAGGAGCCCTTTTCAAGCATGCGGCAGCGGACGTTTTGCGAGGCTACCCCGGTGAAAAGCTGATGGCGGATCATATCGTTCTCGAGTGCGCCGAAGCCGCAGGACGCGGCGAGCGTTCGAGAGAAGTAATGAACTCGGCGACTGGCTCGCCAGGCAATTGACGCCTTTCTTTGAATTTTATGCATGCGAGATAATCGCACGAGACATCTTTAAAATGCTCATCGAAAAGAGCAACAGCAATATTGAAGGCATCGCCCGACGCCGGCGTCACCGACGTGTTGGCGGCGTCCAAAGTATAGAAGAGCTTTAACCCGGCAGGGCCCAACGCGTTGAGCAGCAGGGCCTTGCGACGCTCGGGCTTGTTGGAGTCCTCCCCGGCCGCGTCTGCGTAGGCCTGAAACACCAATTTTCAGACCGCCCACGGAAGTGGCGGGTCTCTGGGCGAATGAAGAAATAGGGGAGGTGGAATAGGAAACGCCATTTCAAGCAAGAAGACTGGAGAGGTGCAGACGAGAAGAAAATGACGCCAGTATACTGTTTGAAGATGAAGGCAGAGGCGGCGTAGCTGAATGAAGAAGAAATGAAGCGACGAAGCACGCAGCAGCCACCTCGCTGGGAACAAAGAGCGTCTAGGGTTAGCAGGCTAGGTCCGTTAGAAGCAATAAAAAGAACACGGAGAACGCAATGGGTTCTTACACGTCCTCGTCGCCATTGCTGTGTTGGGGGCTGCCTGGTCCCGACGAAGCAGAAGAAGAAGGTGGCCGACGGAGACGAACGTGGCCGGCGGGGAGCCGACCAGTCCGAACACGCGGGTTGGCGCGAAGCGCCGAAGAGGAAAACAACAACCGCACTCTACGGTTACCCAACGCACACTGGTTTTATTTTACGGTCGCCTTGAAATCCTGGATGCCAGAGTGGCGCCCCCTGGTATCCTCACGTCATACCGAAACCGAAACCAAACACCCAGAACACAACACGGATGATGTATGGTGTCCAGTGTGTCTTGTCGCTGTAGCTCTTCGCGCACTATTGCCCTGATAGTAGCGGCAATGTCGGCAGGCGGGCTTACGTAGACGCTGGCGACCATTGGGACAATTGCCAGCCTACCAAATTTCCGGGCAATACGACGGGTCTTCAGCTTCTCGAAAGGACGGCAGTCACGTTGGACGGCAGAGATGGGAGTGAGGTCTTCCCTGACTATCGAAAAATTGTAGACGTGCTCTGCTATACCCTTCAGGAGGTGTCCGACCATGTCCTCTTCAGACATATATGGATCTTTGATCTTGCAGAGCATCAGAACCTCCTATATGTAGGTGGTACACGTTTCTCCAGGAGTCTGGGCTCTTTGAGCCAACATGCGTTTCGCGCTTTTCTTTTTCGAATCAAAGTCGCCGAAGCATTTGTTGCATTCTTCGGCGAAACGATCCCACGTGTTTAAGGAATCTTCGTGGTTTTCGTGAGAAACAGTGCGACATTTTCCAGTTGGTCGGTGGGATTCCAGCCGTTGTTCCGGCTTACCCTTTTGTAATGTGTCAGCCACGCATCCACATTTTCCCCTGCTCTTCCCCAGAACGGGCGGGGTTCCATATAGCGATACCGAGGTGCAGCCGGTACTGGCCTTTGCATGGTTGAGGAGCCGTGACCTTCGCTCTCGGTCATGATGGTTGTTGTCGGTGGCAGACCAGCAAGACGACGGCTCCGTCGAAGTTCAAACAACTGTGGCTCCGTGGTTTGTCGACTTGCTTTACCCAGCACCTCCACCACTCTGTTACGTTTAGTAATGTGTTTATTACGCTGTGGCGTACTGGTACACTTCAAGGGGTCGTGCACCGGAGGCCTATCTCGCTAGCCGAACGTCCTCTTCTCTGATCTGCCTGTTCCCCACTACCCAGGTGCACATACCTAAATTACATATGTGGTACCAATATGAATTGAAGGTCTTGCCATTCGGTTTGTGTTTAGCGCCTGCTACCTTTCAAAGACTCATGGATACCGTGCTTTCCGGGTTGAAGTGAAAAACCTGCTTAGTATATCTGGACGATGTCATAGTGTTCTTCACAACGCTTGACGAGCACCTTGAAAGGCTTAAAGTAGTTTTACGAGCCATGCGGTCTGCGGGCTTGACGTTGAAGCCAGAGACGTGTCACTTTTGCTACGAAGAGCTGCAATTTCTTGGTCACGTCGTCAGTCATGCAGGTGTTTGTCCCAATCCTGAAAAAATCGCAGCCGTTGCACAGTACCCTGTGCCAACCGATAAAAATGCTGTCAGCCGCTTTCTCAGCCTTCCTGCATATTATCGACAATTTATCGCGGACTTTGCACGCATTGCATCACCTTTACCTCGCCTCTCTAGAGAAGACGTCACCTTTGAGTTGAAGAACGTAGAGGAAGCTGCTTTTAACGATCTTCGCCAGTGACTACAAACACCTCTAGTTCTTGCCTACTGTGACGAGAGAGCCCCTACGATGCCTCACACCGATGCTAGCAATGTAGGTCTGGTAGCTGTGCTTGTGCAGCAGCAAGAGGACACAGATTTTTGCTTACGCAAACAGAACGGTAACACGCGCTGAGGCGAATTACTTCGCGACTGAGAAGGAATGTCTCGCCGTGGTATAGGTGGTTATGAAATTTCGCCTGTATTTATACGGCGAAAAATTATATTTAATTTATATGCCGAAAGTAATTAGCGACCGCCACTCACTGTGTCGGTTAACAAGTCTTAAGGTCCCTACTGGGCTATTAGCGGATTGGAGTCTCAGCCTGCAAGAGTTCGATGTGGTAGTCGCACATAAATTAGGCAAGCGACATGTGGACGCTGACAGTCTGTCCCGTTTACCCATTGAGTCGGCAACCCCACCCGAGGAGGAGAAAACGGCATTTCTCGGTGCAGCAACAACATGATGACGCTGAGTTGCGTGGCTTAATTAACTATCTGGATGGCAGATCTCTGAAGGGGACAAGAGTTTTCGCAAGTGGGGTCTTCATTTCGTTTTCGGAGTGGAGTACTCTACAAAAGAAATTTTCGTCGACGGGATCCACCTATCTGCTCGTCATCCCAGCAGCCCTTCGCAAAGTACTTAAAGCATGCCACGACGAGGTTACCTCTGGCCATTTCGGTTACACGAGAACGTTGGCCAGAGTACAGCAAAGATATTACTGGCCGAGACTAACCACAGCCGTGAAGCATCACGTTCGTACCTGCCTCGACTGCCAGCAACGCAAGTCATCCCCGACTAATTCAGCTGGCCTCCTGAAATTCATGCAGGTCCCAACAGCTCAATTCCACCAGATCGGCATGGACATTTTGGACCCAATACCTACTTCTACTGCAGGGAACCAGTGGGTTATCGTCGCGACGGATTATCTGACCAGTTATGCTGAGACAAAGGCTATCCAGAGAGGTACAGCAGCGGAGGTGGCAAGGTTTTTTATCGAGAATATTGTACTGAGGCATGATGCACCAACCGTCGTGATCACAGAAAGAGGAACCACATTTACGGCAGCTCTTTTGGATCACGTCCTGGTGCTAAGTGAAACAGCGCATCGTAAGACCACCGCCTACCACCCACAAACGAACGGGCTGAGAGAGCGTCTAAAAACCATTGAAGACACGTCTTCGATGTACATAGACGTTGAACACAAAAATTCGGATGAAATCTTGCCATACATAACGCATGCGTACGCCACGGCTAAGCAAGAAATGACCCGTATGACCCCGTTCAGCCTCGTTTATAGAAGAGAAGTACAAACTATGTTAGATGCGATGCTACCGCACGAAGGTGATGACATGGACCCAGGTGCCGACACGTTTACGGAAGGCGCAGAAGAAGCCTGGCAACTTGCACGTTTACGGATCCACCAGCAGCAAGAGTACAATGCAGGCCACTACAATGTTCACCGCAGTACAATAGCCTATCAAACTGGCGACAAAGTATGGGTATGAACACCCGTAAGGAAACGAGGACTTTCCAAAAAGCTCTTAACAAGATACTTTGGGCCATACCGAGTGCTGCGACAACTGAATGATGTCACCTACGAAATCATTCCCGACAGTTCGTGTTGTACGAAGCGTGGCCAGCACCAACCTGAACCCGTTCACGTATTGTGCATGAAGCCTTACCTCAGCGAGTGATTGCGTAGACTTTTCTTTAAAAAAAACTGCTACATTGACTTCGCATCGGACCGACGCTCTTTGAGAGGGAGGCAAATGACCTGTCTCTACATGTGGACGTAAACGATGATAGAGGGATTTGGCGGACACCAAGTAGAGGTATGTGGCTTTACTCGAGGACGAAGAGGACAATCTCTAGCGGCTATATATATATATATATATATATATATATATATATATATATATATATATATATATATATATACTTTATATACTTGGAGTAATTCTTCTTGAAGGTATGGGATAAATAAACTTATTTCCAAGCAGTTTCGGGAGGGCTCCTCCCTTCGCCAGGGAATGAGTTATACTCATCCCCTACTTATAATTCATTTCCTGACGAAGGCAGGACCCCTCCCGGAACTGTTGGGATATAAATATGTTTATCCTTGTTGACAATGCTTCAGTTGTGATGTATATATATATATATATATATATATATATATATATATATATATATATATATATATAACGAAAAGTAGTGCATACTTAAGGGCTCGTTCTCCGTGTTTTTCGTGTTTTTCCACAATATAATGACATCTAACAGACAATAATGCCAAGGAAAGTATAAAGGAAGATATTAAACTGAATTGTAATATAAATACGAAGAAAGAAAAGTGGGTGAAAAGATAACTTGCCATGGGCAGGATTCGGACCTGCAACCTTCGAAGGACGCGTTCGATGCTCTACCACTGAGCTACCACGGCAGCTATCCCCCCAGCCACTTTATTGGGTTTTTATGTGTGAATTTTTTAAACGTGGGAGTGTCAGTCAATGCAACAGCGTAATCGAGTGATTAAAGCTTCTAGGTGTCGGTTATGACACGAGGAAGTTTTCCAAAGTGTCACTATATTGTTGAAGTCCGGAGAATTTTAAAACATTGTGTAGAGAATTCTCGCATCATAATTTGCCTCCGAAATCTAGACGCTATTATAAAGACTGTTGTAGAGATAATAATAATAGTTGATGCATTTAACGACGCTTTCGCTAATGCATCTGTTGTTTCATTTAGAGTTATGCCTGTATGTCCCGGCGCCCATAATAATCGCACTTATTTAAAGGATGTAGTGCTAAGTAGTTGAATTCGCTAAATGTTTTCGAATTCCCGGATGCCGTGAGCTCACTGCAGGACGACAAGGAGTCCGTTATTATTACGGCGGAATTTGTTGATGTTGGCAGTTTTTGTAGGGCCATTACTACAGGTGAAAGTTCTGCAATAAAGATAGGTGTGAAATCTTGAATTCATAGAGAAAAGGGCTAGTCTAGAACAGGGCAGAATATACCGATTCCACTCATTTCATCTTTCTGGGAAGCGTCCGTCGTAATGATGATCTGTGCTTGCATTCCTAGCAGGTAGTCCTAAAAAGTAGCTCATAACATAATATTCGGTTGCTCTTTAGCACTGTTAGAAAAAATGTCAACAAATCATATTTGGAGAGAACTTGTCGAGCTAGAAATTGGCAGGACCTCCATAATTTGCGCGGACAGTGGGTCGAGAACAGACTGTACAAACTTCAGTTGAGGTGTTTGAAATCTAGGCCAGTGACAATAAAAAAATAAACCAGGTTGCGAATTGAAAACTGTACCTTCGCGCCTCAAAGAAGATTTAAATGCCCTTAAGTACGTTTCTACAGTAAATACTCTGAGTCTGGTGAGGAGTGAAGGCATTCTAGTTTCTATATATATATAACGTTATTCGCTGCAAATTTGGGTAGCCCTAAGCACATTTGCAGTGCCTGCTTTTCCAGAAGAAAAAAAAAAGACGCAGCTGGTAAGCAGGAGCAGGAGTTGGGGTGCGGCGGATCAGGCGGTGCTGTTAAGCCTATCAACCTGATGTCTCTGTCCTCTTCCGGCCAGGCATATTCTGCATGGTCCGCTTCGGTTCTGTCACAAACGAGCTCTCAAAATGGCCGCGCCACCGAATTCTGGCGACCAAGCGCCAGAGACGCAGCTCAAGATCAACAATAAAGAAGCATCCAGCGACTCCCCGGGCATGCCGTCTCTCCCCCTCGGAAGCGTAGTTTCGCCGACCGAACTCCTCACATCGGCCAACGAGTAAGCCCTGGAAAAATATAGAAGGAAAGGGGCGTGGTGATGTCGAGTGGCGTAACGTGTCGCAGGCGCCTCTCGAAACGTCTCGCCCTTTTCCCAGCCTTGGCTGCGCATCGCACCGACGAAACGATTAGAATTTTTTGAAATGTAGCGCGAAAGGTATTTAAGCGAGCCGCGGAGAAGGGAGATCAAGAGAAGAAGAAAGTTTTCGCCAGGGTGCATAAGGCGTTCCGCCTTCTCGGCGAAGGCTTCTGTCCTCAGTGACAAAGCAGGTAATGGAGAGGAATTCCACCTGAGCGGTGAAGACTCATCCTGCAAGCAGAAGAGTATGTCTAACGCCAGCGTGTGAAGACGCGTCGCAGCAGCGGCGCATAGGATGCCGACGTGTTACCGGTGAAGAAGATAGGAACTTAGAAAGCGGCCGATTGAAGAGCGTCCTTTGGTCGCCAAACAGCTCACGAGGTGCGCCGTGCTGTAGATTTACGGGATGTGAAATGAGAGGCAACATTACTAGCAGAAGCACATAGCTATGGTGAGGTTTCTGCCTAGCTTTCAAGGTGATTGAAGGGAGCAACTATCTAGCGGTTGGTATGAAGAATTGTGTGCCCATACATACGATCTACCACGCAGTCCAAGGGACGAGATGCACAAGGCAGTGGTTGAAACCCAGCGAGTTCATGGTAAGGATGATTCTAGCAGTATTGAAAGGCGAGTTATGAGCACGCGTAGCAGCATAAAGTGCTAAATTCGAAGTGAGCAATAGCGAAACCGCAAAAAGTGTAACTATTTATTGGCCTGGCATGTGCGCACTGTGGGCCGTCACGTAGTGGAGCGCATGTGTCTGAACGTAGATGTAACGGGGAAAAAAGCCATTTGCGTCTACCGGAGACATAGTAGTGAAGAGAGAAAAGCCACCACGTGGAAATAACTCGTCTGCTTGACAGCTTCTTTCTAGGAAAAACAACGTTGAATGACGCAATAGGACTCCTTAAAGGGCCAGTCGACAGGCTCCGGAACACGCAGTAAAAGCTCGCGCATCTTTCGTACACCTGACCAACCTTAACACGCAGTGACGTCAACTCGACGGTCGGCGACATTGACTAAGTTACTCTTTATTTATACCTGGTTTAGACCAATCGACGAGCTGCATGCTAAGTCACGTCACCGATCGCTGAGTTCACGTCACTGCGCGTTGAAGGAGGTTGGTCACAGGCAGGTAAAATGCGCGAGCTTATCCTGCGCGCTTCGGAGCCTGTTGACTGGTCCTTTAATACAAACGACTCAAAGTTCTTTGGGTTGTTCCAGAAGCATATTGTTGACAGGGAGTGAGGGCGCATCGTAGAGGGATATACACCGCGGGGACATACAAGGTTGTTCAAAAGAGAGATACACCACCGCATTGAAAAGATCAGTTGGACGGAGCGTCTGCATCAGAAAGTTTGCGTATGGAGAAGCAAATGACGCAGTTGTCGTGTTTCAGAATGTAACCCGAGTACCCAGACACCAAGCTGAGCGGATGGATATGATGTTACGGGGGAATAAAGTATACACTGGTGAACAAATGTGTACTGGCGAATATACAGGCGAGCTAATGCGTACAACGCTGCTGCAGTCCGAGCACGTTCCCGTTCAGCACTTCGTCGTCGTCATCCTCAGGCATCTACTTAGCCCGTGACATTACCCGCCGGCGGCAGAAGCACCGTCCCGGTGCGATCAATTCTCGAGGCGTGAGAAGTATGGCTTAAGCCGTGAGACGTGCACTATATCGGTCGGGGCTGAAGCTGGTACTGACGTGGTATGGAGTGGAGCTATCTCATAGGTCACGCTGGTGACCTTGCGTATGACGCGGTAGGGGCCAACGTAACGGGACGTAAGTTTTTCGCTGAGACCAACACGACGTCATGGTAACCACAGCAAGACGAGTGACCCCGGAGAGTACTGTACGTCGCGGTGCCGGCGATCGTAAGCACTCTTTTGGTTAAGCTGCAAGGCACATAAACGATCCCGGGCGACTTGGCGGGCGATGTCAGCTCGGGCCAGGGCATCACGAGCATAAGCAGTCGATGAGGCGGCGTCAGATTGGAGCATGGTGTCCATGGGCAAAGGCGGGTCATAACCGAACAGTAGGTAAAAAGGGGAAAATCCAGCTGTATCATGACGTGAACTGTTGTATGCGAAGGTAACGAAAGGTAAGTGGATGTCCCAATCTTTGTGATCCTTGGAGACGTACATCGCTAACATATTCGTCAAGGTACGGTTGAGGCGTTCCGTGAGGCCGTTGGTTTGCGGATGGTATGCTGTAGTGAACTTGTGGTGGGTAGAGCAGGATGGCAGGAGCTCGTCGACTACTTTAGATAGAAAACAGCTGCCGCGGTCGGTGATCAACTGACGAGGAGCACCATGACGCAGAATGATGTCATGAAGAAGGAAATCGGCTACATCAGTAGCGCAGCTGGTGGGGAGGGCGCGTGTAACGGCATACCGCGTTGCGTAGTCGGTAGCAATAGCAATCCACTTATTACCGGTGGCCGACACGGGAAAGAGTCCTAGAAGATCGATGCCGACTCGGAAAAATGGCTCATCTGGTACTTCAATGGGCTGGAGGGTACCAGCAGGTCTCAGAGCAGGTGTCTTGCGGCGCTGGCAAAGGTCGCATGCCGCAACGTACTGTCGCACAGAACGGTAGAGGCCAGGCCAAAAGAATCGGCGGCGAATGCGGTCATACGTGCGTGACACCCCTAGGTGTCCAGCGGAGGGGGCATCATGCAGCTCGGCCAAAACGTCTGAGCGAAGATGCACAGGAACAACGAGTAAAAGCTCAGCACCATCAGGGCGGGTGTTGTAGCGGTGCAAGATGTCGTTGTGAAGAACGAACAGTTGTAAGGAGTGGTCAGGGTGGGGAGAGTGCAGACCATTGATAATAGCACGCAAAGAGGGGTCGCGGCGTTGTTCAGCAGCTATGTCGGTGAAGTCGGTAATTGAAAGAACGAGGGCCTCTTGCTCATCTTCCCTCGTGTCAGGGGGATCGACTGGTCGGCATCCTTGTGAAGTTGTCCGGATTTATAGGATACGGAAAAAGTGTACTCTTGTAAGCGCAGCGCCCAGCGACCAAGGCGTCCCGTAGGGTCCTTGAGTGAGGAGAGCCAGCAAAGCGCATGGTGGTCCGTAATAACTGAGAATGGTCGGCCATACAGGTACGGTCGGAATTTCGCAATGGCCCAGACGAGAGCTAAGCACTCGCGTTCTGTGATGGAATAATTTTGTTCCGAGCGCGACAACAGGCGGCTTGCATACGCGACGACGCGGTGCATTCCTTGTTGCCGCTGCGCGAGCACTGCGCCTATGCCGTGGCCACTGGCGTCAGTACGAAGCTCCGTGGCAGCAGATGGGTCGAAGTGTGCTAGGACTGGCGGATTGGTGAGAATGTGAACGAGCAACGAGAAGGCGTTTGCTTGCTGTTGGCCCCAGGTGAATGCGACATTCGTTTTGAGGAGGCAGGTCAGAGGACGGGCTACTTCAGCGAACTTCTCGACAAAACGACGGAAATAGGAGCACAGTCCCAGAAAACTTCGGACGTCCTTGGCTGAGCGGGGTGTGGGGAAGTCGCGAACTGCTCGGACTTTCGCAGGGTCTGGTTGAACGCCCGCAGCGTTAAGAAGATGGCCGAGTACGCAGATTTGGCGTTGCCCAAAGCGGCAATTGGACGATTTAAGTTGCAAGTTGGCACATCGAAAAACATCAAGCACTGCGGACAGACGGGTAAGATGGTCGTCGAAAGTAGTCGAAAAAACAATAACGTCGTCAAGATAGCAGAGGCAGATGGTCCACTTCATGCCTCGAAGGAGAGAGTCCATCATGCACTTAAATGTTGCGGGGGCATTGCATAATCCAAAAGGCATCATCTTGAATTGATAAATTCCATCAGGAGTCACGAAGGCCGTCTTCTCTCTGTCTTTGTCGTCCACAGCGATCTGCCAGTAGCCTGAGCGAAGGTCTATTGAAGAGAAATATTTGGCACCGTGCAAGCAATCGAGTGCATCATCTATGCGCGGTAGGGGATAGACATCTTTCTTGGTAATATGGTTGAGATGGCGGTAATCAACACAGAATCTCCAGCTATTGTCCTTCTTTTTAACAAGTACAACGGATGAGGACAAGGGACTAGATGAGGGTTCGATTATGCCCTTATCAAGCATTTTATCGACTTCTCGCTGTATAATAGCACGCTCCGGGGCTGACACACGGTAGGGTCGTCGGCGAATGGGTCGAGCGTCACCGGTGTCGATGCGATGGGTTACCACAGATGTCTGGCCCAAATTACGGTCGCCGAAGTCAAAGATGTCCTGATAAGAAGCAAGCACACGGCAGAAAGCAGAGACTTGTTCAGAGGTGAGCTTGTCAGATAGCATTGGCTTGAAAAGTTCGGAACAGGAACGTCACGAGAACGACGTTGATGAAAAATCGGGTGGCGAATTGGTGGTTAGAGCGGAAACTGTGTGGTCGACCAGTGGTGTAAGATGCGCAAGTGACATGCCGCGAGGAATAACTTGCGCTGAGAGGCCGAAATTGAGGACGGGAAACGCAGTTCGGTTGTCTTTAATGGTAACCACCGTGTTGGGGAGTGCAACATTGCGTGTCATGGCGACGTCAGAAATCGGGGCAGCAACATAATCACCATCGGGTACTGCAGGATATGGCGAGAGTTGGACTTGGACTGCGGCTTGCGGCGGAAGTCTAAGGAAATCGACAGAGCGTAGACGAGCTGGGCTGGTAGAGATGGTCTCCGAAAAGGATGGTAGTTCGAGCTGAAGAAGACCTTTGGAACAGTCAATGAGCGCAGCGTGTGAAGTCAGAAAGTCGAGTCCAAGGATTAGGTCATGAGGGAAATTTTCCAGTACAGCGAACAGAACTGAAGTTCGATGCTTAGAAATTGTTAATCGCGCAGTGCACATTCCAAGCACAGCAGGAGTACTCCCATCCGCAGTACGAACGGTAGGTGCAATCGCAGGCGTCAGAACTTTTTGGAGGCGGCGGCGGAGGTCTGAACTCATCACAGATATTTGTGCACCGGTATCAATAAGAGCAGTTATAGGTAAACCATCAACGAGAATTGTAAGGAGGTTGCACCGCTGGTCGGGAGTAATCAGAGGATTTGCAGTCCAAGTCGTGTATGCAGCGTCACCTCCGGGGGCTGCACCGGCTAGCTTTCCGAGCGACGGTCGTAGGGAGACCGAGAACGGCGGGGTTGCGGCGAGCGGGACTGACGACGCACGGGCGATGGCGAGCGGCTGGTCCGACGTTCTGGATTATACTCTGCACCTGTCTCAGCACGGTAGGACGGGGCATAAGGTGCACGTTCAGAGCGAGGCCGCCAATCATAGAAGCTCGGTCGAGGTGATGAGGTCCACCGGCTGCGGCAATGGCGAGCGATGTGTCCTATCCGATGGCACGTGAAACATATCGGCCGATCATCATGAGTGCGCCATTCAGCTGGGTTTCGTCGTGGCGCGAACGTGCGGTTCGGAGTGGCAGCCGCAACGACTGGAGCCGAGCTGGAAGTAGCAGGGGCATTTTGATGAGGTGGCGAAATGCCCATATTCGCGATCTCTTGGCGAACCACGGCCTGAATCATTGAAACAGCACCGAGGTTGTGTCCTGGCGCACTGACGCTAGACATAGCGGGAGCCATAGCCTCGAGTTCCCGACGGACTATTCTGGTGACGTTTTCTGGCGCTGGTGGTTGGTGTAGTGTGGGCAAATCATCGCAAGAGGACGTAGCCGCCGTGTTGGGAAGGCGGTCAAATCGGTGAACTATGCGCCTACTTTTTGCCTGTTCGAAGCGACGACATGCTTCGATGACCGACTCCACCGTCGAGCAGTCCTTGCACAGGAGAAAATTGAAGGCGTTATCCGCAATTCCTTTCAGGATGTGTCCGACTTTGTCCTCGTAAAGCATGTCCTTGTCGACCTTGCGGCACAAAGCCAACACGTCCTGGATGTACGCGATGTACGGCTCTGTGGATGTCTGGGCACGAGTCGCAAGCTCTTTCTTTGCGGCCACTTGACGTCCGATGGGTTTCCCAAATAGATAGCGCAATTCCTGCTTACAGACGTCCCAGCTAGTCAACTCTTCTAGATGTGTCTCGTACCAGAATTTTGCCGTGCCATGCAAGTAGAAGATGATGTTCGCCAACATAAGCGTTGGACCCCAATGGTTGCTGCTGCTGACGCGCTCATATTGAACCAGCCAGTCATCGACGTCTATGCCACTTGTGCCGTTGAATGGACCTGGGTCACGAGGTTGCACCACAACGATCGGCTGCGGGGCTGACGGATCTTGTTGACATTGAGTAGCCTGGTCAGTCATCGTGGTAGCTGCAATGCGCCGTCCGCTGCGAAGATCCAGCTCGTTGGGCTGTATAGCGAGTGGTACCCCGCACCTTCCACCAATGATGTTACGGGGGAATAAAGTATACACTGGTGAACAAATGTGTACTGGCGAATATACAGGCGAGCTAATGCGTACGACGCTGCTGCAGTCCGAGCACGTTCCCGTTCAGCACTTCGTCGTCGTCATCCTCAGGCATCTACTTAGCCCGTGACAATATTCAATGAAGAGTATCGACATAGCATCTGGTGGTCTGTTACAAGACCGAATGGGTGGCCGCTCAATGCGGTTGCAAACCACCATGCGGAACACCCTTCTGGTTCATTAGATAGCTAGGTGCTCCATCTTTTGTAACGGGATAGTTGGCTTCAGTTGTGATCAGCACAATAATGGCATAAATAATGATTTACTTGCCAACATCACGCTTACGTTGAGCGAGCACGGCGCTGAGTTGCACTTCACCTTAGGCGTACCAGCCAGGGGGGCAAGGGAGGCGTGAGCCCCCGCCCCCGACTTTCCACAGTGCTCACTGGTAGCTGCACATTGGGTAAAGCAACAATTAGGGCGTAGTTTACTTGCATCACCATAATCACTCACTTATTTTGTTACGAGAGAATATTACAACATAATGAAATTTCTCCAACATTTTCGCTGTGACGATTTTCTTTGTAGGCTCTTGCGGTGTGGCCTCCGGCGCTTTCGCGTTTTGTGCTATAGCATTGCAGAGCAAGCCAGCACTGAACAGGGGCCCAATAACATCGCATAACTTGTCCACGTTTTCGTTGTGCTGTGACTTGCCGATGCAGTTACAAATGCGAACAAGCATACTTTTCATGGACTGGTCAAATCATCTGCTGCTTAAGAAAATTATTTTCTTTGATCGAAAATGAATATCATCACCGCTGATTTGTATAAACTGCTTTGGGCTGATGAATGTTACGAATCTTTTTTATGTTTTAGTGTTATCTGGAAGCACGAGAGAAGGGCTTCCGCTTTAGTTTCCGATAAATCTGATCAGCCTTGCTTTTGGTAACTTAGAGCGATGGTGGCAGCTTGCAAAGTGTCGACGAATAAAGCGGTGAGCTCGATCACAGTGGGAAGCTCAGCTGTTAAGCTTGATCCTTAATTTCAGCCACGACACCATGGGGAAGGTGAAAGACTCTGGTTTTTAGCACTATTTAGGCTTAATTGAGAGTCGTGGTAGAAGGTTTTCATTCAACTTGAACTTTCTTTTGCAGCTCAAGGTACAACTTCCATGGACAGCAAAGAAGCGCACACTTGCAGCGCTGTCTATTTCTCTCTTCCTCTCTCTTTCTCTTAACAAGGACGAGCTCAGAGATGTGTGTGCGCGCTAACTACTAAACGCCTTGATGCTGCAAATCGGAATATTTTATTATACTCATATTCTTTAATCTCGGCAGCTGCTATACGTAGCCGCTGGTAATGTGATCAGCGGCTAGTCGGCTTGGATAATGTATAGGTGAAGATGATCTCCGACTACCCCAAAAAGTTTTAGGTATTGTTTAGCATGTGAATGCCCTGTTTAATATGCATGTGCTGTAATGAGCACCACGATGAATTGCCGAGGAGAGCTCTAAGGGGGAGGGGAGAAGGAAGGCAAGCATGAAACGAATGGGATTTTCGGTGCCGGAACAACATGGCTCGCAAGTTCCTTCAAACAGTGCGGGTTGTCCTTAGCATAGGATATCACGGGCATTTGCCGCCATGCGTGCCCTGTCGATAAAACTGTTGTGAGCCTCTCAGTTCTATCACTGCCCAGAAACTCCTCCCACCTCTCCATATTCATTTGGTCAATGAGGGATAGGCCAGAGATAGCGCTTGTATTACAAGCGGTGTGTGTTATAGTTCGCGTTTTTCAGAGCATCATGGGCAGTGCGCAGAGTATTCAATTTAGTGTACTTTGTTCAGAAACATAACTTCCGGTTCAGCTGGCTACTTCACGAGCTTTTTCTTGGTAAGGGAATAGATGAGCTTGAGAACCCTGTCGTAATTGAGGATAACCGCATACTCTCACGGGTCTGGGATAAGCTTCTCGAAGTCAAATTCATAAGGTGCTCTCTCTAGTGTGTACCTTTGAGCCTGGTGTGCACCCTGTCTTCCTCGGTTTACCTCTCAACATTGTGAATCAGCGTGCCTGTTATCCTGTGCCGTATGATATAGTTTCTATGTACATATAGTTCTTGATATCTGGCGCAAAAATGAAAATGCTAATTGCCGCTTGACCAACTCGCCCATTCAAGAAATTTGAACATGTTTATTGAGAGTTTGCAAATATGGCTAGTGACAGTCTTTTCTCGTTGGTGGCAGTGATGGTCAGAATTTCTCCAGCCTCCGTAAAGAACAGCAGCGGGTTGATGTACTGCTGATTTCGTGAAGACGATGGTCGTTTACTACGGCTACAGCCTTACTGCCATTATCAGCGCAAAGTGCCGTACGTGTCTACCTATATTGTGCATGTCTTAATTTCAGTGCTCTTTCCAAAAAGCCTCGACTTGGGCCGCCCGCCTACCATAATAGATTTGAGAATGCATAATACAGGTTATGGGGACAATGTTGTAGATACCTCGAATGTTAGGTAGAAGAGGGCTTTGTTGGGCGATATCTCAAAAAGGATCTAAATGGCCTAGCTGCTGTTGATTCATCTTCACGAAAGCGGCTAGTTACCAGAGACAAGGGACAAAAAAATGGACAGATGACGACGAGCACTCATGGTATTGTGGTCTTGATTTTTTTCTGTGTCTGTGTTAACTGAGAGCTTTCCTGAAGCTTGATGCACCAAGGCGCGACAAGAACACCGCTGCTCCTCTTGGAGTGAGTCGAAGGTGAGATTGAACTTGTGAAGAAAGCCTACAAAATGAAGAAATTGGCTTAGAGCTTTGCGAAGCATTTTATTGCCGCCACTTCAAAAAATTCAGCAACCGCAAAGCTTCTATCTGGGAATCCGGAGGGACGTCATTTCGGTAGATGACACGACCCACAGAAAGCAGCCTTTGTGCTCCAAGGAAAGACTTTTTAAATTTGGCTGTAGAAATGCAGAGCTGAATCAACTCAGATAATATCCAAGTGTTGCAGATACGCCCTGAAGTCGTGTCAAGGAATCGTGATGTAGTTCTAAAAGCACATACACTTCGGCCACATGAGACCGTTAGCAGAAAGGGACGTTGTTTACCATTTCTTCAAAAAGATAGGCGCACTGCGAAAGCCGAACAGCTTCATATTAAATTCATACGAGTCCTCTGGTTAAAGGGGGCTAGTTTGGAGCATTTTCAGAGATATATTATCCTGACGAGGTGGACAATTAGCGGACCTGGTTAGCACACTCCTGCCTCTGCTTTAGTCCACATCATTGCCGGCAGTCGCCATGAGCTCGCTGCCCCTTGGGTGTTGGCAGTTGAATGGTCAACACATATTTTCCCCCAGCTGTATTCAACGCGGAACCTAACATGTGAGCCGTCACTTTTGTTTAACATAGCGATCCTTGAGATACTGGCTGTTTCAGGTGTGTATGATGCCGCATTGAGGGATGTCGTCAACCTTATCTGCGATGATGCGGCAACCAGGGGCTGCCACGTGGTAAGTATACTTGTGCTAAGGGGCCTGAAGATAATTATTATTTCGTGCTTCCGTGCATAAAACTGCTATTATGATGTGCATTGTGTGACCCGTGAGGGGCAAAAGAGGAACGGCAGTTCTCTGTGGTACGCGTTGGACGAGAAAACGACGAAGAGCGAGCGGCGCGTGCGCCTCGAACAGTTGGAGCCTGACGCTGTTGGAACGGAAGCTGATGGTCAACGCTTCGTGTTGCGACATCACTTAACCAGGTTTCCGGCAGCTTTGAGGATGTGGTGAGACTGGCTTCCTGCTTTGAGCTGCATCCCTGAACCAGTTGTCCAGCAGCCATGCGGAACTGGTGAGCCTGATTACCGCTCTGCATCCGGTGCTGAAACGGGGACCGGCAGCATAGCCTGTACCTGGCCTGAGGTCCTGGGGCCCGAGTGGTGTCACGAGGTGGCCGCTACTCCTGTTGGCGACGCGCAGCTAACCAGCACTGCAGTGGCCTGTTAAGCTACCGGTCTGCAGTGCCACTACCACCACCACCACCACCACCTCGCCACGGTCACGGAAGCGCGAATAATGATGGCAAAAAAAAAGCCGGTGACGACCGACCTCATCGTAGCGGCAACTTTTCACAACGGCGTGGACACTTCGTGTGCTGAGATACGTAGGCCGCCTAGAATGCAAATGAGGAGCGCTACAGTGTGTTGTGTGCGACTCATCAGAGGGATAGGTTGGGTAGTGCAGTGTGTCTTCCATGTACAGAATCACCTGACTGCCGTTTGAACTATTCCGGATCATTGGCCTACATTTTACCGTCACAAGCTGGCGAGCGTGCCAGAATCTGCCAGTAAGATTTTAAACGCGGAAAATGCCAGTCAGGTGTGGGCGCGCAGCACAAGACGAGAGACATGGGTCTCGATAAGTTAGCGACTGTAGCAGCTCAATTAGTCTTGTCTGGCGCTGAACTGCACGAATCAATTGACCGAGAGCAAGTAAAGCAGAGAGAAGAGGCAAGAGAAGCAGCAGAGAGGCAACGGTTAGCGGACGAGAAGCAGCTGCCAATCCTGCAACTTAGGCTCAAGCTTCAGGAAAGTGCGCATAGTCAGCCATCTGCGGAGACAGCACTCGCCTTGTCGGAAAACAAGTTATTTTTCAACCCACAGAAGTTGCTACTGCTATTCGGCGAGTTATGCGATCATCTGAATGCGTTTCTGCAGAAACTTGAACGTGTGGCTAAGGGGCAAGATTGGCCAAGAGACAAGTGAAGAATGGCCGTAAGCATGGGATTCACTGGTGAGGCGCTGACTGTCATTGGTCGAAAGACTGCTGATGAGGCCCTCGACTACGACAAATTCAAGAAAGCCCTATTTTAGCGCTTCAGATTCACGGCATAATTTTAAGATACAAGGAAATTTGTTTCGTAAAGCCCGGCCCAAAGATGTTGATATATGAAAACAGCTAGCGGCAAGAATCTCGAGCTATTTTGACAACTGGATTGAGATGGCCGATGCGCTCAAAACGTTTGAGGGCAATCGTGACCACTTTATAGCCGGGCAATTCTTGTGTTGCTCTAATGCGAAGCTGGCCACCATCTTGAAAGAGCGAGAGAACGCAAAACTCTTGCATCTCTTGCGCTCTGAAGCGCACCGACCGCTCTTTTGAAGCTCAGGAACTCAATAACAGGTAAAGTTTCAGATGATACAAAGAAGGCAAACAAAAGCGGTGGTATGTCACAGTACAAACAGGCGAGTTGCTTTCTGTATCACTGCAAAAGAAAAAGAGCTCCGGGTTGTGATGCGGTTCCAGCAGAGTCTGTGAAAGGCAAAGCATATTGGCGGCTTGGCCATAACGCCACCGAATGCAAGGATCAGAGCAAAGACATGTCGGTGTAATGTGCCTTGATAGATTTACGTAAAAATCGGGATCACTTCTATATAGAGAAGTCTAAGGAGGGGAATTGTGCTGTTAATGCCCCAAGAAGTGGTCGAAGCCACCCTTTTTCTTAGTGGACAACATGCCAGTTGTCAATAGACAGGTGCCCGAACAATGTGCACATGTCTTTAGAGACACAGAGATCAAGCGAAAGGACCATCGTCCGACGCGGGCTCATGGCAGATCCACGCCTGACAGGGAAGACTGCCAGAGTTATGCTTTTGGATGGAAATGACAAGGAACTGCCCGAAGCAAATATTCCGATACACACGTACGCTTGGTGACATTGGTAACGGAAACGCTTTATGCATGACTAATGCTTTGTATGACATTGCGCCCGGCAATATTCCAAGAGTAAAAAGACCACAGGAGCCAGAAACTACTTGGAAGTACCCGGACGCTCTGTTTCCTGAATACTGGTTCGAGTAGAAGTCTAGCGTGCTGGGAAAATTCAACCTTGCTTTTTGCCGTCGTCCGGATGCAGAGAAAGACGGAGTGTATGATGAAATTTCCGCTAGTTGGTTCGCTAGAAGTAACCTGAGTAGACTTAGCTGAGAAAAAAAACGACCTAAGTCTGAAGATGCGCTTCAGCAAGATTGGGAAGGAATTTCCCTCCTATAAAGACACTACTTAACGCTTTTCTGAAGAAGCTGGTCTACTGTATCGGCATTGCCGTCTTTCTACGCGAAGGACTTCAAAGAAGTAGTCGTGCAAAGCTCACTTCAACTGCACATTTTGAAGATTACACAGGAGGGCATCATAGCTTCATGGTCACCAAGGCATGTGATGTAATGCCGACTGTATGCTTGGAGATTTTTACTGGCTAGGTGTGCATGAAGTAAACAGACGGTTTGTCAAGTTGTGCGACGTCTGCCAGGGGACAACGCCGAAGGGATCGTTGGAGTCGATTCGTTAGGCAACATGCCTTTCATACAGACACCATTTCAAAGAGTTGCTATTTTCGTGATCAGACCGTTATCCACGCCATCAGATAAGGGAAACTGCTATGTGTTTACCCTAATTGACTTCGCCACTGGCTATGCTAACGCAGTAGCCCTACCCAGCATCGATAATGTCAGTATTGCAGAAGCCCTCTTTTAAATGTTTTCCCGAGTAGGCCTGCCCCGAAAAGTGGTCTCCGAGCAAGGTAGAAGTTTCATGTCGGAACTCATGAAAGAAGTGGGTCAACTACTAACTCTAAAGCTTTTTTATAACACTCCGTACCATTCCATGGCCAAACGATTGGTCAAAAAATTCAATGGTAAGCTGAAGGCCATGCTCGGAAAGGTGTACCAGGAGAAGCCTCAGTCATGGGATGATTACGTTGCTTCTCTTTGCTTATTGCGAAGTGCAGCAAGCCAGCTCGATCTTTCCCTCTGTTTAATTCATCTTCGGCAGACATGTGCGTGAGCATTTGAACGTTTTGAGAGAGCTGTGCGTGAAGGAGAACATTGAGGATGAAGTGTGAACAACTTATATTTATATTTACCTTGTGGACCTTCGAAGCCGATTCGAACCCCCCTGTAACCTTGTTCATGAGGAGCTGGGAAAATCAAGTGAAAAGCAAAGGATTCATTACAACTGTAAGACCCGGCAGAAAAGGCTACGGTCTAGTGACATGGTTTTCATTCTCCTTCCTACAGACACCAATAAGCTTCTCCTGCAGTGGATGGGCCCGTCTGAGATTGCTGTAGCCAAGAATGATGTCATTATGCAATTGAATTTGGGCAGGGCATCAAGGTCTTCTATGTGAGTATGCTGAAGAAGTATGAGGAAATAAAAATAACATCTCCTCATCAGGTGCATGCAGTGAGGGCGACGACAGTGAGGACGACTACAAGGGCGACGCTTGCGGAAGAGACGAACAGTGAGAGCATCTATTCTGAAGATAAAATCCCATCTCTCAGACTATGCCAGACGCAAACAGCATCAGACGCCAAGATATCGCCTAAACTGCATGCAGACAAACTTGAATAAGTTCGACTACTGTGCAAAGCTTTTGCAGAAATTTTTAGACTGGCCCGGAAAAATATAACTTGCCAAATGCTCTCTTGATCTCGTCACCGAAAAGCCGGTTCACGTGCCTCAGTATCCGATTCTGTAGCTCTGCATGAGAGTGTCGAAAAACAGGTACTGGAGATGCTTCGAGTGGGCATAACTGAGAAATCAAAATTGCAATATCATGTGCAGGTCGTTGTTTTCAAGAAGCCCGACAACACCGTACAGCTGTGCATTGATTTTTTGGAGCTGAACAAGACTTTGGTATTCGACAGTGAACCAATTCGAATTGATTGATTGATATGAAGGGTTTTATGTCCCAAAACCACCGTATGATTATGAGAGACGCCGTAGTGGAGGGCTCCAGAGATTTCGAACACCTGGGGTTCCTAAACGTGCACCCAAACCTGAGCACACGTGCCTACAACAATTCCGCCTCCATCGGAAATTCAGCTGCCGCAACTGGGATTTGATCCCGCGACCTGCGGGTCAGCAGCAGACCACCGCGGCAGGGCAGTGAAACGATTCTGAGAGTTTATGTCATTCTAGCTCTTAGGGGAAAACAAGAATTTTTCTGTGATTTCGATTTCACGAAGGACTATTAGCAAGTGCCCATGGTTTCAGAAAGTCATGAAAAGACAGCATTTGAAGCACGTCAGGGCACTCCCGCTTCAAATACATGCTCTTTGGAATTAAGGCTGCCCCAGCCTTATTAGGGGCGAAGCTCCTTATAGTCTAACCTTGTCACTAGTCACGCGTAACCGAGAGAAGAGGCGAGAAAGAAAAGAAGGCAGAAATGAATGACTTTACTCTGCCGCTACTCTTCGAAGTACAGCTTCTCTCCGATTTGCTGCTGCGCGCGCTTTGCCTGTGAGCGTGAACGTGTGCGTCTCTCAGTCTCTTGGATAGTCGCCGTATGTGGCGGATCGTTGGTCAGCCTGGGACAAATCAGAGCGGTGGGCGTGTTGAAGATGCTTGCGCTCGGCTTTCTCGGCTTGCGTCTTGTCAGTGTTACGCACGCTTCATCTGCATTAATTTTCGGACGCATGGATGCGTGCACAAACGGACGGACACACGGACAGATGGGCGGACGTACGCTTTGCCCCACTCATCATCATTCACTCCGTGAATATGCTGTGTTTTCGCACGCCTTATGAAGAGAGTGCTGGGCAATTTGACAAATGTGCATCATTATTTTGACGACGTCGTCATCGTTGGCAAGGCATGAACATATGAAAGCCTAAAGACTTGCCTTCGAAAATATTCGCAATCTGAACCCTATAATCAAAGCGAGCATGTGTAAGATTGGAGAGTGTACTATTACATTCCATAGACATCACATTGGCGAGGCGAAGGTAGAACCAATGCTGACAACACTGGTCAAGAAGATAGCCGCCAGGTGGCTCATGACGAAAAATTGATATTGCTCAGCGCAGCTCAGTTTGAGCGTGAAGAGAATATCCAATATGGTAAATAAGAAAAAAAGACGACAGTGTGACTTTTTTCCCCTTCTTGACTCTATAGCATCTTCATGATAGCATCTTCAACTGAGCTGCACTAAAGCAATATCAATTTATCGTGCACCAACTCGCCCAGTCCTCAGTACTCACGACGAAGAAAGCAGTACATTTTTTTCTCGGTCTTACAGGCAGTTCATTTCGAGCTACGCCGAGATATCCAAGCCCTCTACTGACCTTACCAAGAAAGGCCGACATCACATCGTACTATGGGGACTCACGCAACAAAACGTATTCACCATGCTGAAAGATAAGCTCGCTGCAGGTCCTATATACTTCAAGTACGGGTTCTTTCGAAGCCTTTCATGCTCCATACCGATGCCCAAAGCATAAACATTGATGTAGTGCGTCTGCAAGACAGTAGCAACGATATTTTACATCCGGTTGCCCGCGTTTGTCGCAATATGCTGCCCAGAGGGACCCAATGTTTCCCAAAAGAGTGTGAATGCCTAGCTTCGCCTTAGCTATTCAGGAGTCCAACACTTACTTATGGGAAAAACACCCTTTATTATTCAGTGCGACCACCAGTCACTCTGATACTTGAAGTCAGCGAAACACACCAATAATTGAGTGTTACCATGGATCTTATTAATGCAAGAGTACAGCTTTACCGTAGATTACATAAAAGGCTCGGAAAATGTGGGAGCGTACTACTTAAGTCGCATCTCAATTGCTCTAGCCTTTCTCTAGTTGTGTATTTTTCATGTGTGTGCATGTGTGTGTGTGCATGTTTTGTTCATTACGTGCTGTGAACAGAACGAACATTCGAACTTGCATGAACTTCTTCCGACATTACAAACGCACCTGCACTTTTGCCAACTCACCGCCAGAGGTGGAGTGGAATAGTTCCACGCATCCATCCTAATTGGGAGTCATGGGATTATGTAGATTGTGTGGTTCGTGATGGGGTGAAGAGGGAACGGCAGTTCTGCTCTTCAGTACGCCTTGCACAAGCCGACGACGAAAAGAGCGAGTGGCGCGGGCACTTCGAACAATATGAGCGTGACACGGTTGGAATAGCAGCTCCGGGTTGGTGCTTCGTGTAACGACTTCGTTTAACTAGGCGTCCGGGAGCCTTGCAGACATGGTGAGTCTGGCTTCCTGCTTTGAGCTGCGGCCCTCAACAAGGCGTCCTCCAGCCGTGTGGACCTAGTCAGCCTGATTCCCACTTCTCGTCCAGTGCTGACATGGGGACAGGCAACATAGCCTGCTCCTGGCCTGAGGCCCAAGGGCTCGAGTAGTGTCACGAGGTGGCCACGGCTCATGTTGGCAACGGGCAGGTAACCCGCACTGAAGTGGCCTGGTGAGCTACCAGCCTGCAGTGCTACCACCATCGCCACCTCGCCACCGTCAGGACAGCGTGACTCTTGACGGTGGGTGAAACGCTGGTGACGACTGACCACACCGCAGCTGCAACGTTTAACAATGGCGA
This sequence comes from Rhipicephalus microplus, assembly GCF_043290135.1. Lineage (NCBI taxonomy): Eukaryota > Metazoa > Arthropoda > Arachnida > Ixodida > Ixodidae > Rhipicephalus > Rhipicephalus microplus. The sequence continues at coordinate 2,744,254 of NW_027464614.1, read as the reverse complement.
GTACGACAGTTCATGTGCCGAGGTGCACAGGACGTTTAGAATGTAAATAAGGAGCGCTATAGTGTGTTGTGTGCGAGTCTTTAAAGTTTTCAGTTGGGTACTAAAGTCTGTGTTGTGTGTACGAAATGACCCGAATGCCGTTTGAATTATTCCAGATCCCATGCTCACATTTTATCATCACAACGACATTTTGTTAACAAAGTAAATGAAACTCTATTGCAATCCTCCGTAGATTTCTGGGGTAATACTTCGAAACTAACGTCATTCAGGGATTACCTACCAAGTATATCCGAGCAAGCGCTATGACTAGACTTCATAAATTGCGTTTACGACCGTCAAGTGATAAGCTGGAAAACCAAATTGCTGAATTTTTAAAATTCCTTTATTGTGCATTTTAATTTTTGTGAAAGCAACTTCACCTCTTTGGGTAGACTGGCTCACGCACACAAACTGAATTATCTTCCGCAGGCAGCCTTTAAAATTTGTAAAAGGTTTTTTTGAAAACCTCATATATCAAGAATGCTGTCATAGCTGCACACGTGTATCTCACTACCCTTTACAATGTGTCTGCTCGATCTTGCAAGCTTGTTGCAACAGAGTCGGAACCACGAAGCGAAAGCAAGACACATGCTTGCTCAACGAAATAGAAAGTTTTGCGAACGTATATTCATGTGCAAGACTTAGACCACTGTACTTATTTCGCAAGTGCTACGTCAGGGCGACATGATAGATGCTAATCAGGATTCATGTGTATGCTATATGCCTGTAATCATTTTATCAATAACCACCAGTAATGAAACTAACACTTCCAGCTTGCCCACTGTCGTGACATTTGACAGCAATAAACCCGCGGTAATATGGACTATTTATCACTTTTGGGCACCCCAAGCTGAGGACAAGGTATCATGACGAGCGAGCAGCACTTCGGTGCACCTCAGTCACATATGCAATCATGCACGCCCAATGCATACCTTCAGTAAGCGACAAACGTAAAGCAGCCATGGCTTCCTAATGCCACTCAGACACGACGGCAATGACTGAACTGCACGACCGATTAAGAGTACAGGTCCATTCGTTTCATCTGCACTTACTAAAATGGTTCACAGAGGCCCTGTATTTCGGCATTCGTTTCACAATTTCATCATAGCGGCAGTGGCACCACAGTATTCGTTTCAAAAAAGTGCAGCTGTCGTGCAAGATTATAGTTCACGAATTTCCTGCGCCTGCTCGTGAGGTAGTGCCGAGTCTTTACAGTACAAGATGGCTGCAGCTGCAGTATATGACACAGCCAATTGTATTCATCTTTGTTCTAGCGACGTGTAGCAAGTACGACAGTGATTTGTTTCCGGTAGACACATGCCAAACAACGTAAGCGGCGCCATCTTTGACAAATCAGAGCCTCCATAACCTTCGAGACAACCGACAAGCAGTACAGGCTTGCACGACATCTGCACTCTCGTATTCATTTCTGCATCTCATCACTGCTGCACTTGCTGATATGTCACCTGCACGAAGACGACACCCAGAGGGCATCACTGTGAACTAGTTCTGGAAGTGCAGGGCGAATCGAATGGACCCTACTCGAGTGCCGCAGAAGTGCGTCAGTTTCTTACCCCGAAGAACCACGTTCAATTGTGAGACAAAAATATACCAAACGTTTCTTTTGAAAGTCACTGATTTATGTTGTTTACAGGAAAACAACTTTATTGCTACCTGTTCATTAGGCGAGGTCCCTCACTAGCATATTCACCATCTATAAAGGCATCTATATCTTTAAATATCGACCAATTATAAATGCTAAACAAATTACAACTGACCGACTGATTGATCGACCTACCCATCTGTCTGTGTGTGTGCCTACCTGCCTGTCTGACCCTCCACCCACGTTTGGCGAAGCCCGACTATGGCGGCCGCATTTTCAGTAGGTGCGAATATACTTTAGATCCGCCGCGCGCGGTCGTGTAGGGGTTACGGCACTCGGACGTCATAGTGCTGTCTATGTTGTCTAGCCGTTGTTGCCCCGTCAACATTAGATGAGGCCCAGGAAAGCATTGCCGCTCGTTGCGGTCCACTATGTCCACTATGTCTTTTTATGCCGTCAGTCGCTACTTCTCAGTCGCGGCCCCACATTCCGTAAGTAGGTCACATCGTACCCAGTGTTAAACGAAAGAAGGCTTTTATTGAGATGGCCGTAGCGCCGAAATTACTGAAGCACGTTCTGTCAGTGCTCCTTGACGCCATCGTTCTCTTCACCTATCCAAAAAGGTGGCACTGCTTCACGCGAACAAGGTCGCTGTGTAAGAAAATTGGAAGATCCCACGTACAGCGGGGATCGATAATATGCGAAGCACGAATGAGGAAGGTTGATATGTTATATGCTATGCTATATGGCTGATATGATATCAGCACATCATTACGAGGCCAACGTAATTAATTGTGTACATGACTTCTATGCCCTGATTATCAAATTAGGACTTGTCATTTACCTTCGTCTTCTATTCACGTCAAGTGATAATAAATGTGGTATTTGGGAAGTTAGCGAAACGCCCGTGAGCACGCTATGAGTGTAGCATGTAGTCATGTTTGACATGACACGATTGTCATGATTATGTTTGGACGTGTCATTTACCTTCGTCGTCTATTCATGTTACGTGATAGCAAAATTGGTGTATGTAGAGCTAGCGAAACGGCCACGAGTACATCATGAGCGCGGTACGATGTCACGTTGTTACATTAAATGCATGTCATGATTATCATGCTGGCACCAGTCGTATACCTTTATTTATGGACGGCACGTAACACCATCTTTGGTACACCTGAAGCCAGTAAAACGACTGCGAGAACACTATGAGCGAAGCATGTAGTCTTGTTTTTACATGACACACATCTCATGAGTTTATGTTTTCACCAGTTATACACCTTAGTCATCCATTCACGTTCCGTAATACCAAATTTTGTATATGTTTTGTATAAGTGAAGAAACGACCGCAATATCATTATGGGCATGTCATGTAATCATGACTTACATGACATGTATGTCATAATTTACACATTAGTGTCTGTCACTTATGTTCGCCATGCAGTCATGTCATACCGTGCCAGTTTTGCAATGCCATGTGAACGAAACCACCGCAAGCAAGGAAAACCATGAAATATGAATCATGACATTAATGTCGTACATGTAATGATTTTTGTGTTATCACTATTCATTTAAGCTCATCAGTCATGTTATGCCATACCTAATTTTGTATCGATATCCATTATCGGAATGGCTAGGAGAGCTAAAAGTCATAAGCCGCTAGACAGACAGACAGACAGACAGACAGACAGACAGACAGACAGATAGACAGATAGATAGATAGATAGATAGATAGATAGATAGATAGATAGATAGATAGATAGATAGATAGATAGATAGATAGATAGATAGATAGATAGATAGATAGATAGATAGATAGATAGATAGATGTACTCAAAGTTGCCGAAGTTCGCTAAGTGATGCGTTGCATTTAAAAGATGTGGAAGCTAAAAGGCACGTTTGTATGGCTTCATGAGTGAACGTTGGTGGTGTGTTAAATGTACCCGACTCCGACTGCTATGCACTGATAAGTGGTGGGTTTGGCTCCCAGGCAAGCCAAATGAAAACTGCTTTCCATTGCCAAGTGTATTTCACTGGTGTACTGCCATGACGGGAACACAACTGTGAAGTATCACGAAAGGGCCTGACTTGCTTTTGTCACTGATGTTTAAGCTGTCTCTTCTCTCCCAACATGTATGTATTTCGCACAGTTTCCTTGGTGATCTTGGTGAAAGCTAAGGCATAAATAAATTTGGGGTTACAAAAATTGCAGCCACTCCATTCGATGAATGTGGATGAGAAGGAGCGGGTGGGACCAGTGCCGCCTCTGTTTTCGTCAGCGTTTTACATTATCCGGCTGCACATCTAGCGTTCTCCGAGCAAACACAGCTGCATCAACAAATCTTGTAGGTCGAACGAGGTGGCGAAACACGCATACCTGAGGCGTCTTCTGTACCGTTTCCAGGCTCGGCTAATCTTTGAGCAATCGTCTTAGACCAACGGACAATGCCCATTGATGACGTCAATCAGGTGACGTCATGGTGCAGTCACCAATTTTTGCAGTCTGCAACGTCTTGATGATATCATTACTTAACGTCAGAGCTCAATTGCTTGGAAGAACTCACGTGGTATTGTAATGGAACGAGCACCAGCACTCTGCTATTACCCGAACCCCTTTGTGCATCATCTTTACACGTTGTCCGAAAACCCTCACAACCAAGAAGACAGAGTACATTATAGACATGAGCACACAATAGCCTGTACCGAGAAGACATGGAAAACAGACGCTCTGCGTAGCCGCCATTGATACATCATTACAGGCACATCAAAATATTTATCATGATCACCATCAGCCTGACTACGTCCACTGCAGTACAAAGGTATCTCCCATGATCTGCCAGTCAACCCGGTCGTGAGCTTGCTAATGCCACTTTATACCCGCAAGCTTCCTAATCTCATCAGCTCACCTAACTTTGTTGCCCACTAACCTGCTTGCTTTTTCAGGAAACCCAGTCAGTTATCCTTAATGATCAGCGGTTATTCTGTCTACACGCTACATGCCCGGCCCATGTCTATTTCTTCTTCTTGATTTGATATCTTTAACACCAATTTGTTCCCTGATCCGCTATGCTCTGATCTTGTCTCTTAAGGTTACACCTGTCATTTTTCTATCACTTACTGCGTCGTCCTCAATTTAAGCTGAACCCTCTTCATAAGCCTCCAGCTTTCTGCTTTGTAGGTGCGTACCGGCAAGATGCAGCTGTTATAAGCCATCCTCTTTAGGGATAGTGTAAATCTACCAGTGATGATTAGAGAGTGCTTGTCGATTGTGCTCCACCCCATTCTTATTCTATAGTTACTTCAATGTCGTGGTTCGGCTCCACGGTTATCACCCGTCATAAGTAGACGTAGTCTTTTACAACTTCAAGTGCATTATTACTTATCTCGAAGCGCTGTTCTCTTCCCAGGTTGTTGTACATTTCTTTTGTGTAGTATAATTTGAAAACCTACCTTTCAGCTCTCCTTGTATAATTAGGTATTCATGAGTTTCAATTTATCGCCTGAGTTACTCAAATACAATGTGATCAATGAAGTACATGTTGCAAAGGTACTCTTCATTAACTCTTATGCATAACTCTTCCTATTTTCGGCCTCTGGAAACCTTTTGTAAGCACGCAGTGAATAGCATTGAGGAGATTATATCCCCTTGTTTTACATCCTTCTTGATTGGTGTTCTGTCCCTTTCTTTATGGAGCACTATGGTGGCAGTTGATCCTCAGTATGTTTCTTCCAGAATATTTATATATGCTTTGTGAACGCCCTGATTCCACAGTGTCTGCATGACTGCTGATTTTTCTACTGAATCAAATGCCTTCTTATAACATTCCAAGGCTGTGTCCCAGAGAACCACCGATATCCTGCTAACATAGAAATAAGATCCATACGTCTACGTCTATTGATAACATCTAATCAACATCCCCCTAATGTACCATCTTTACAGTCTAGAGAGCTGACGTATTATTAACGTCGCATGCACTTCTCTCTTAGACAAAAACTAGGCGTTGCAAATGATGTCGCCTATACGTTCTCACAACATCAAATGCATCGCAGAACTTTCTGTCATCTAAAACCCCTTAAAGGGGTAGTGCCACCAAATTTCTAGGCTATCCCAAGCTTGTTGTGGATTTTCTCTGTATAAAAGAACTCTCCACACGAAGGGTTGGACCCTACAAACACGTACGATATAATTTATTACACTTCTAAAAGTGTAGGTGAATGCTCACTCTTGTGATCTAGTCCCATCGCTTGCGCAGCAACACTGACGTTCCACAATAGGAGAAGCAACGACAGTTGTCGTGACGTCACATCAGGTCTGTAGTGACGTGAGTGACCTCCACCATCTCCGAAACGAGCGTACCCAACGTACTAGCAAAGCATCGGTTGCTGTATTACTCGCAGAGTTTCGATTGCTTCTTGGCTAAGTGCTACGCATCGAAACCTGGGAAGGCGTCGTGTTTTGCTGGCGCTTGTGTGGCACCTGTGTGTGAGAGCACACGAAATTTAGCAAAATGCGCGTCACAGCCTCGAGTGATCACGTGACCAAGCCACCTATTATCGACGTCACTACCCAACTCGGCGCCGCGAAATTGAAAGCGGTTCAAATAAATAGAGCAATATTGAATTACTCAGCGGAAATACATGAATCTTGGTGCGTGCATCATGCTTCTTGGAGCTCAAGCAAACGCTTACAGCAAAGAACACGCATGCTACAAATTTGGTGGCACCACGCCTTTAAGATGACTTTTATAACGCTAAATTTATTCTAACATGTAAAATCTAGAAAGTGCTTGGAAATAAATTGACATGTAATGTTCAAGCGTTCGTAATATGCGTAGACTTAAATGTGTGACCATAAAATTAGCATGCGTGGCGTTAGTGCTGCTGTACATCATAGCGCGAAATCATGCACACCGAATGTGCTTTTAGGTGTGAAGCACTTTAGGTGCCTGTGCGGTCGTTGCTTGGCATACAATTAGAAAAGAGGTAGCAAGCGAGAATTAGAAAGAGATGGTAAAAATAGAAAGGGCAAATGAAATAGATAATTAGAGGAGCAATAAAGACACAAAAAAAACTAAAAAGGAAAGAGAAGAGGCAAGAGATAGCTCAAGAGAAACAAGGAAGACTTCTCCTTTTTCTTCAGGCTTGTTGGCACCACTAGTGCAAAGCTGCCTTAATTTACGTTTCTAGCCCCCGTTTGAGCAAACATACAAGGTTGACCATATCCAGATTTCAATTCAGTAAATCCAGAATGTTTATTCAACCTCACGGAGGAAACATATGTCCACTGATCAAAGTAACAATAATTACACTAACATTTTTTTTAAATTTTGTATGCAACACCAGCTTCTTCATTCAAGGGCTTCAATACAATTCAATGAGGTGTTCACCTCGGATATAGACGAGCGTGCAGGGCATGGCTGCGGCTGCACTTTGATGTGAACAAATGTTAGAGAGAGTCCAAAGGTATTTTCTTTCTCGAAACGCTGTGCATAAATTTAATATAACGCTACTATACAGTTTACACATTAAACTCTAAATGAAAACACGGGTGTCGAGAACACAAATGCCGGGGTGCCTGAGAATACTTTGGATGTATTTTTAATACCACCACATTAAAACTTATTTTGGTTTCGGTATCGAAAGGTAGGCTTTGCTGTGACGTGTCAAGTCTTCTCGCGACGTCACGGGCAAACTGCAACTCGTGAAAGATGCACCTGTTGTTTTTTGCTGCCAGTCACACGTGGTTCACGATGAGTGAACAGTTGTCCAGCAACCCCAAAAATGATTTTTGCAATTTAGGCTGCATGCTGGAAACAGATTTCGCAAACCTACTGAGCTGTTTTGAAACGGCATAACACTATGATGGTGGTGGAGCTGCTTTGCACATGCTGGGAGGCATAGGCAGCCAGGGGGTGGCACACCGGGCCCGTGCCCCCCCTCCAAGTTTTCTTTTGCCAAAGCACAGAGAGGAAAAACTGACGATTTTAAAAGGGTGCCCTTCCAGAAATAAAGGTGGTGCCCCCCCTGTAAATGTATCTGGAGTCCCTCGTGGACACCCTGGTGGCCTAAAGCTTAAACTCCTCAGGACCGTATATTAATGTTCTTGACTGACTGACAGGCCTGCTGGGAGGTGAAAACTTCAAAATCAAAGTGACATATTTTATAAGTGTTTCCCAGCTCCTGTTCGGGAAAGCGTTAACACTACATGTCAAGGAAACTGAAAACGTCTATTTTGCTGCACCTAAAAATCGTGTCAGTACTTCTTTAGACTTTTCGTTGTGCCAGGCAGACCAAACAGAAATGATGAATTCTTTAATGATTGGTCACACCCATTCTGAGAGATTGGCCAAGAAACTTTTGAATTATATCTAAATGTAATCACATGGACTATTGAATTATAAAATTGTTGGAATGAATTCACAGTGCTAATGTGAACTTTTGAAATGATCATCACCATAAATTCGCACGCGCTCTCCTCGTCCTTTTTAAAAAAGTCTTTCAGTGCTCTCCATCTTCTGCTTCGCTTCCAAAACCAATGCCTCCTACACGTACGCCGATTTCTTCAGTGTGGCCTGTAATAAATCTGATGGGTGACAGGAGAAAAGTAACTGGGAGAGTGAAAGAAAGAGAGCCAGGACAAAATATATGAAAAAAACGAAAATCATTGCAAAAAGAGAGAACCAAGGAAAGAGAACAAAATAGAGAAAAACGTGGAAATAAAATGAAGCAAGTGAGAAATAGGAGAGACAGTGAGACAAAGGTAGAAAAGAAAGAGGTAGAAACAAAAAGAAAAAAGTTAAATAGAACAAAAAAACCCAATAAATGGTCATATTATGACCGGCTATATAATAACACTATTGTAGCAACAGGTAGGTAATACTGAGTGAAACCACCTCAATTCAGCCCACGTATGGAGACCATGCAGCTTAGACACATGCGAACACACGGGGAAATCGTTAAGGCTGTCCGCCACCCCAAAAAGTGATCAACCAGTTCCTTGCCATCAGTTCTCTCGGCGTCATCTCGTAGGCGCACCGAATACGCAGCACGACACCTTGCTCTTCCACTCAGTGTACCGTAACCGCTTGAATTTACAGCTTGACGAGGTTGTATCATTATAGGCAGGTGTAAATCGGCTTCTTTGTAATCCCTGAGAACGCGGGGCAGTAATTGGCAGACTAAGTTGCTGCGTACTACTGACGTATCACCATGTTGCTCACGGCAATCAGCATTTCGTAAATGATGCCCACAGCTAACCACCTAACTATAATACACTGCCGAACAATTTGTCTGCTTTGCCGACTGACACGGCCTGACAGCGCTGAAGTACTTACGCACTTCGCTAAAAAGCTAGCAACGCGCGCAAGTGACAGCGTTGAAGTACTTACACATACTTCGCAAGAACTCTAGTAATGCAGGAGCAATGGCCGCCGGAGATCACGGGCTCAGTAACAACACTTCGCAGCCGCACCACTATTTCATGAGCGTCCAAATTCTCACCAGACGTCTACGTGCACAGAGAGTGCAACATTTATTTAAGCGCCGACTTTGCAAATCATGACAACCGAAATGGGGTACTCGGAAGTAAAATACACTTTCACCTTTGACAAAACACCACACGCAGACGGGAACAACAGAAAATAAACTCAAGGCGAAGCACTGATGCACCGCGTTTTAACATCGCGATCTACAAAACGCAGTAGTTCCAACAGCAAACCGCACAGACCCTACAGTGGCTGGAATAGGAAAGTGTGATGAGCGGCGAGCGGCGTTTACGGAGCGCACTGAAGCCTCTTAGGAGAAGCCATGTGGGGGCGCGCGCAATCGTTTATTGGTTGTTTGCACGTTTCCGACGGTTTCATCGGGCGCGTTCATCTTCGTTTTTTTTAATTGCGGTGGCACTCTGACACCAATGCTTCTGTATGCAGTCTCATGGCGCGAAAACAAAGTCATCGCATCGTCCCGGGGTTCACTACAGGCTACAAGTCAGCTTAAAAAAGCATGCGGTGTTCGACGTTCCAAAGCACGAAGCTGTGTTAGCGCAGTGGCGAAGAGCGATTACGCGCGCTGACAAGCTGCTTAAAAAAAACTCGGATGTGTGCGAGCTGCACTTCGGCGAGAGATAAATCTCCCGGCACTTCCCCAAATAGCACAAATACGATATAATAATGTTACTTTTACGTTCAGCTTTAATATTGAAACAATATTGTTAATGTCATCGAAACTAAATGTTTCGCTAACGTTCTGAATAAACGTTGAAATGAAGTTATCTTAAACATAATGTAAACATTCATAAAACGTTATGATAACGTTTGCATAACGGTAAGCAAAACGTAAGAGTGACGTTACAAGTTACACCCCCGTAACATTTATAAAACATTAAGAATTATTGAAAATATGCTCATGCAACGCTGAAAACAGGCCCGATGTCAGAAGTCTTTTTAACTGAAAAGAAAACTTGCGAATCATAGCTGGAGCACATGTTCAACATACAGTAGGGTATTCTAAAGTACATTAAATTATTTATGGAACGCATGTGTGTTAGAGGCTTGTATATATATGCATGGACCAAACCAGACTGATTCGAAGCACTCTAATCAGCAGTTTCAACAACTTTCTACATTTTGCAGCTGTTTGGCAGCATTAACTCATTTCAACTGCATGTCTTGATTGCAGATATACTTTATTGCATGATGCTCTTATATACTTTATTCCTCGAAGCTCATCCGAGGCTTGGCTGTCATCAACAAGTAGGCCGCGGCACTTTGTTTTGCAAAAACAAGAAATATTCAGGAATTACTGCAGATAATAAACAAAATAGCTTTAATAGCAGCACAAACAATACAGATGTTTTTTTATAGGACAATGAAAACCTATACTCCCACTGCCTAATTAATGCACGTAAATAGACAGATATGTAGGGCTTGACGTCCCAAAACCACCATATGATTATGAGAGACGCCGAAGTGGAAGGCTCCGGAAATTTCGACCACCTGGGGTTCTTCAACGTGCACCCAAATCTGAGCACACGGGTCTACAAGATTTCCGCCTCCATCGGAAATGCAGCCGCTGCAGCCGGGATGCGAACCCGCGACCTGCGGGTCAGCAGCCGAGTACCTTAGTCACTTGATCACCGTGGCGGGGCGAAACTTATGCACGTAGCCTTGTAAGTGCTCTGTAAAGTACTTGTTCGCAGAAGCTGTTTAAAAACTCGAATTTCGTCCAACCACCAATAATATTCACTGTCAGCACTGCCTTGCAATAGTGCTGCCTTCCTGGTCTACATCACACATCACATTTGATAATGCCATGGTGGTCCCTCGATGGTATATGCTGTCACTTGCTGCCTGCTTGCACTTGAACGCGCTTCAAAATTTAAAGCTTTTGACTTACTTATACTGAATCACTGAATGAAAGCAGATACCTTGCAGCACTGCCAGAGCTACGCGGAATACACTGGCAGTAGACTTGTGCAGTATATACAATATAATTCCGGGCAAAGCTGTTTCATTAGGCATATACAAGGGTTTTAGCTGTGCTTTTGCAAGAGGCGCTACAGCTATAAGAAGTACGTTTGGCATGTACTTGGCAAACTCTGAATTACTGTAGCCATTACCAGCTGGTAATCGCAATAGCCTCCCTAACCAAGATGACCTACAGCAGCATGGCAGCCCCCATACAACCCAGACCATCTGGTTTCATCCAAATTTGTGTTTTTTACTGGCGCTCTACCCAGACAGAAAAAAATAAGCGGTATAAGCTGTCATCACTTAGTCTCATCTAAACCTGAAGACAAGGCATCAGGTATCTTTGGCGGGGGAAAAATACTGTCATCTAACAACCCAGGGATCCAGCTGTATGCAATAAATAAAGCTGGTGTAGCCAACGTGCTTAGTAAGAACCCTAAGTGCATATAACTACTGCACTGACCAAAACACATCTACCAACCTTGTACGTTTAACTTAAAGCAAAAAATTGCAGCACAACCACTCGTAGACTGCTTCCCATAAAACTGATTACCACAAGCTGTTATGTGCTGCATTTTTCTTCTTTTGATTCAAAAACAGATCATAACTGAGCTCGTAATATATATATATATATATATATATATATATATATATATATATATATATATATATATATATATATATATATATATATATATAAACATATAAATATATACATATACATATATATTTATATACATAAAAATTACTTACCCGGATTTTAAATATGCCGACGACACCAGCATACTAAATTATCTAATTATAAAGTTTCCGTCCTTCGAAGAATTGTCGAATGATAGTTCCACGACCATTGAAACATTATGGTCTCAGTTAAAAGAAATTATGCAGCACTGTATTAATACCTTTGTACCTCTTAGAGTGAAAAAAATTAAGAAACACAACCCGTGGATAACACGTGAGGTAATACATGCGAAACGCAAAGTAAAGCGAATACGAAAGAGAATGAAACGAAAACCCGGAGCAGTAACAGTAAATAATTTGACTGCTGCTGTGAGTGACCTAAAAACAAAAATCAAAACAGCAAAGAGCAACTATTTCACTAAAACGTTGCCAAACTTTCTAAAAAATTCCCCCAGCAAGTTTTGGAGCTACCTAAAGCCTGCAAAAAACAACAAAAGCAACACACCCCCGAAAAAAGATAACCCGATCACTGCAGACAAAATGAACAGCTATTTCAAGTCTGTATTCACTGTCGATGACGGAAACATTCCAGACATCGACACTAGTGCGGAAGGTACCCTGGAATCGATTATTGTCAAAGAGGCCGGTGTCATAAATCTCTTGTTAAACTTGGACACAAAAAAAGGAGCAGGGCCTGACAACATTGCTAACATCTTTCTTATAAGATATGCAGAGGTGCTAGCTAAATATCTGTGCGTCATGTTTAACAAATCACTATCAACGTGCTCTTTACCTGTGGAGTGGAAAAAGGCCAAAGTTGTTCCTGTGCATAAAGGAGGATGCGGAAATGATATATCTAACTTTAGACCTATATCCCTGACATGTACAATCTGTAAAATCTTGGAGCACATAATTCTTAAACAAATAACTGTTTTCCTAGAAGAAAAACGTATATCATCTCCCTATTAGCATGGCTTTCGCCGAGGTCTTTCAACCATAACCCAATTAGTGGAATTAACACATGAGGTATCCCAGATTATTGACAACCAAAAACAAACTGATCTAATCTTCCTCGATTTTGCCAAAGCATTCGACAAGGTATCACACAAGAAATTACTTCAAAAACTTGAGGCCACCTTAGGAAATTCTACTGTTCTTAACTGGATCAAAAATTATCTTACTGATCGTACACAGTATGTGGAATTTAACGATGAAACCTCTGCTACCATCTCCGTCACATCTGGAGTTCTGCAGGGCTGTGTGCTGGCGCCAATTTTGTTTCTTCTCTTTATTAATGATTTGCCTACAAATATTAAGGAAAAAATCAAATTATTCGCGGATGACTGCGTGCTATATCGAGAAATAAACTCAACGGAGGACCATGTAGCTTTAAATAGTGCTTTAAAAGATGTTTCCTGCTGGTGCCGTAAATGGCAGATGTCACTTAATGCAAACAAGTGTACAATTTTATCAGTAAGTCGAAAAAAAACTAGGTCAAATTTTCTTTACACCAATAATGACATTCCCATAACTAGAGTAAGTCAGCATAAATATCTTGTAATTATTATAACTGAAGATCTAAGATGGGATGCACACATAAGTTACGTTACTTCAGCTGCACTACGCCGCTTGTTTACACTCAGATACCGGCTTCGCCAGGCCCCGCCTTCTCTAAAACTGCTTGCATACACTTCCCTTGTGCGATCATTACTTGAATACGGTAATATTATTTGGTCCCCATTCACAAAACAGCAAATCACGAAACTGGAAGGAATACAAAGGGAAGCTATGAGGTTCATTTACAACAAGTACAGACATACAGATTCTCTGACTAAACTAATTTAAAAAGCTGGATTACTTACTCTAATGAATAGAACAAGGTTAGCACGTGCAAAATTCATACATGAATTATTACATGGTAATTTAAACATTGATGTATCCGCCTATCTTACGTTTGATCAAACTAGAACAACACGCCAAAAACACCCAATGAGACTTAACGAATACTCCTTCAACACAAACTGCTTTAGGTACTCATTCTTTCCGTTAGCCACTAATGAATGGAATAAACTGGATCCGAGTATCTCCAGCACTACCGAATTAGCAAAATTTCTAACCCTTGTCGAAAATGAACTTTGTATTATGCAAACGGAATCACCTGGTTGATTTTAATATGTGTGTTCGTGTGAACATTGTACGAGCGAAGTATCATGTCATCATATTTTTTCTTTAAGCAATTTTTAGTACTGAATCCAGGTGAAGAGTAATCGCTCTGTTGATTCTTGAACATGTTTCTGTTTTTCAGTGTGTATAAATTTGCCCTTCCTTGAAATACTTCGCCATATTGTAGGGTAGTTTCTTATTGCTGTAATTTCTTGTTGTGTTTCTTGATGCATATGCCAATATGTCAACCAATGTGTCAACCAAGTCGCTGCATTTATTTTCTTCTGACAACTTTTCTTTACACTAATATTTTATGCCTTCTTTGATCTGAAATTGTTAAATTATCCGATTCTGTTAGTTTCATTCTGTACTTTATCACGATGTATGTCTTTATTGTGTACCTATTCGAATTTTTATGTTCACGCCCTTCCTGCTAAAATCCCTGATGGGATTGGCAGTATGTCGAAATAATATATATATATATATATATATATATGTATATATATATATATATATATATATATATATATATATGTTACATTCTAAGTAAGACTAACTATAAAAAAGCGTAAGTATAAACATTACCACTTTCTCTTTCTTACAAAAGAACGCAGGAAGGCCTGTAAAAAAGTTATGCCATAAACCTAAAGGTGGCAAGGACAAAATTTTCCATGCATTTCGCCGATGGTGAACATGGTTAAGTGAGAATGCACGGGGTGATGCTATGAGGGGTATTTATAATTCGCACTAATATATTTATTAATCACACTATGGTGCCTTTATGGTGTAATAGTTCCTGAGAATCGCAATTCGATCACGCGGGGGAGTTTACGTTAACTCACTGGCGAATGCCAACGGATTTTAACTTTACTCCCCCTCATAGCATCACCCCGTGCATTCGCACTTAACCATCTTCACCCTCGGGGAAATGCTTGGGAGTTTTATTACTGATGATGATGAATAAAGTGTAATTAATGAATTTAAGTGTTGTTTGTCATGAAGCATTTGTACACAGATACATTATATACGAAGTAATATTTATTTACACTTCACGACGCGTCCGGACGAGCAAAGTCCAGGGCTCGCACCCTTTCCCACGCGGCACGTTCACTGACTGGAACGGCTTCGGGAACATCCACTCGCCGTTGACAATTGCGAGTGGCGTCTCGACGCCGGCCTTCATCGCCCTTCTCCGCTTGACGCTTGCGTTGTCGTTCCGCTTCTTGGGCCGCGTTCGCGGCTCGATGCTGACGCCTCATCTCGGCCTCGCGAGCGCGCAGTTCACCATCCGCTGCACGCTTCACCCGCTTGTCCTCGGCCTCACAAGCGCGAAGTTCGGCATCCTCTGCACGCTTCGACCGCTTGTCCTCGGCCTCGCGAGCGCGCAGTTCGGCATCCGCTGCACGCTTCGCCCGCTTGCACTCGGCCTCGCGAGCACGCAGTTCGGCATCCGCTGCACGCTTCGCCCGCTTACGTTCGGTCTCACGAGCCCTTCGCAGCGCCGCCTTGTCTTCCAACGTCGGCGAAACCACCGCGGTACCGTCACCTCCAACGACGGGTGCAGTGCTGGCATTCGGTTGTATTGCATTCGTTGTTGATGGTAGCGTTGCCTCCGGGACATCCATCGCACGACCCGCTCTCGACGGGAGACTGAGAGAGAAGGCGGGCGCGAGAGAGAGGGGTGCGCGCGCAGCTGCAGCGAGCGAGGAGAGCGGAGGAGCGAGCGAAGGGGGAGGGGGTATAAGGCGCGTTACTGACACCGATATCAGCGTCGCGTCCGTGGCTTATTCGATAGAGCGTCGCCCTGCGGCCCGCCAAGTCCTCTTTCTTTTAAAGATAGAGAGAAGACTGCGGACCCCGCCGACGGCGGTGGATGGTTTGGGGTCGCTTATAAAGTGTATTCACACTTAAAAAGAGTGATAGCTCGGCTGAATGATAAAATAATAAACGTTAAGTTTTTGCTTGCCTTGGACGCAGTAAGCCTTGCATTGGCAAAACGTAACCAATCGCCAATCACGTGGCTGATCTCAGCATCTGTTGCCTTGCATGTTGTACGTACAGCAGCTGGAAATAATATGCATAGCAACCAGGACCATCATTTTTTTTTCACGAACAGTAATAAGTACACCAGGACATAAAAAATTTGCGTCCCCTTACCAAATACAAGACGAACAATGTTGAGCTCCGCTGCCCGTCGTTTGCCTTTTCTTCCAGTATAGCTGTACAGTACCACTACACTGTCATGAAGAAGCCTCTTCATTACTCTTTTCGTGGTCGTGCTTATGTCACAACCTCCAATTTGGCCCAGTTCTTTCACCTTGAATGAAAAGATGTTGAAAGAGATTCACACAATACTCTTGTGGTCCTGGAGTAATGTCAGTAATTTTGAAGCAACACATTATGTTATTGTTGAACCAGCTTGCAGCACCTGCAATGAACAGCAACACTTACTAGTGCAGCAAAAATGACGCTGTTTTCCAGACTAGCTTCAAGTGTCCTCAATTCTTCCTCAGTTGTAGCAGGGTAGAGGGGCATTTCATTTAAATCCATGGTATTTTCAACTGTGGTGTCTTGATTTAGGCGATGCTCAATTCTTGTCAGAACTGCACTTTGTGCAGCTAAGTGCATTTTTAAATGCTCAACCTGCGTGAGAACTTCTGCAAGAACTGATGGAAAGAAAAAAATGTACCATATGATTGCACTCTCATGTCGATTTTTGAGCAAAAGAAAGGCACAGCATAATACCACAGAAAAAGAAAGAAAATAAAGTTTGACAGATCGGCTGCTGATGCTCGCACTTGAATAAACGGCGAATGATACAATTGGCTCTTGATAAGACTAGATTAATGTAAACTATTACACAAAACAAAAGAATCGGTGAAAAAAACTCCTATACTAAGCAACAACTTTTCTTGGCACTGCACGGAAAGCTACGGAGGTGCAGTTTCTGTAGATGTAGCACTACGCGAAGTAGTCCGTTTTGGCGTGCGTCTCTTAACGCTATAGAAAGTGGCGGGGGCGCACCATCAGTGGTTCATGTATAGACGCAAATGTCGCTTAGCGTTTGAGGTGCACGTAAAAAGGTAGGACGTACAGGGTTGGTCAAATGTTCTTAGGCCACTATCTCATGTATTTCCATGGCAGCGTCGCCTGGGAACTGTTGACCCCTCCTGTACTTTTGTGTCAGCCACGGCGCGGTTCCCCGTGACAATGGTATTACATGCATGCAGTAGTTTCACTTCATCGAGAGTAGCAGCTTTAAAGTGCAATGAAGTCATTTATGCTTACCTTCATATACTATCTTCACAAGCGTGAACGAAAAGCTCACCGGTCTCGTTGTCACGATCGTCTACGCTCGCCAAGAAAACAGAAAGACGCTTTCATGGTTGCCAACTTGAGCCAAAACATAGAAAAATTAAGCGCTGCACCTGATTAAAACTGCTAGTGCTGCAACAAAAACATTTTTGCAAAACAAAACAAATTGTAATTCAATATAGGAAGTTTTTGTTAACTAAATAAAGTATGTTTTTAAACATCAGTAAAATTTCACTAGCGCAACCATCTCAGTTGAGCAAAAACAGAGGTAAAAACGGGGCTGCACCAGTGAAGTGGCTTAAAATGTAGAAAACTAGGTTCTGTGGTTAAGTGGTTACAGTCAACGCCTTGTTACACTAAGTAGAGCCGTAAAGCAAGCTGCGCTATAGCTGCAATGACCCATTGGCGAAATTAGCGTCGAAAAAGATCATAATGGTAACAAATTTTGATGTGGGGCATCGTCTCGAAACGTATGGAGCGTGTGCATCTTCTGAAAAACTGTAGGGTTCGTTCGTGGTTTGTTCGTGTTGCGACATGTATATGCACTGGACGCTGACATTCGGCGCACAGTTTGGCCTTCACAGATCTTGAGACTCTCAGCGCTCGCCGACTGTGCTTTTGATTTGATCGTGGAAGGTGGTTGGTGCGTTGATCGGTGCCAACCTGTTCCACCTTACGGCATGTTGCCTGGAATTTGCTTACTGTGTTCAGCGTTTTACCAATTAGGTTCAGTTCGTGGTGCGGTCCAGCAAGGGTAGCTAGCCCAGCTGCACACTGCCTTTGCGCGCTGTCTTCACGCTTTGCATTCATGATTCACCGAAGCGGCGAAGACAAGAATGTGCCCGTTGACCATATTTTGTTGGTTGCGATGCCATGTCTGTGCACGGATTGACTTTCGGCAGGACATTTTCTGACTAGTGTTCAGCTATTTTGACCGAGGGGCCGACTGCATGCAGTTGTACAGCCTACGAGGTGTGTTACTGGCACACTTGCGTTACGTCTCATACATGTAGCTTCCCTAATGCTGTTCTGGCTAAGGAGTTACGTTAGCGTAATGCTTTTCATGGAACGTCTCATTTTCGGCCAAATTCATTCGGGCTGTGCTCCAGGTGAAATGTGAAACTAGCCTCATCCTATTAACGCAGTGCCTACAATCCTGACCGAGTTGTCATATCTCCAATAATTTAACACAACTTCAAGGTGCACATGACAGAAACGGTGTGAAATCTAGTATTGGCTCTTGTTGAAATGTTGTTGCACAAGAGCACACTGCACACAGAGAATGAATGTACAACATGACTGTTCATGTTAAATGTTCCTACTGCTCTGTTTTCTTTTATGCAGTTTTTTTTAAACAGCCAGACTACTTTCACTGTCATGTCCTTATGTCTGGCTTTTTATAGTTTTATTAATAATATTATCGGGGCGTTTACATGCCAAAATCACAATATGAATATGAGCGCACTGTAGCAGAGAGCTTTAGGAATTTCAACTATTTGGTGTTCTTAAACGACATTGCACCGTACAATTGTCGATCTGGTGTTCTTAAACGACAATGCACCGTACAATTGCCGGAAAGCTTAACTCGAACGCTCTGCAGCGTGTCTCGTACTGGCTTGACTGAGGCGAGCCGCGAAGCACTGGGCACTGTTTACGAGATAATAGCTCGGTAAGCTTGGATTGTATGTTGGCATATATGCGTAACACCTCGGCAACAAAAGTCAAAGCTGCGTGGCGCTAGTGTCAACCAAACTGCTTCAGGACATGTGGTGGAGCATTCGAGCTAAGCTTACTGACGACTGTACATGGGCCTCTGGCATGTCGCCTGTAGCTTTGGGTGCTGATTGCTAGACGGTGATTGAAAACAAGCCAGAATGAGGAGCATTCTTTACATGCTCACGCTACCATACTTGTTAGGAACAGTAATTCTTACTGAGATGAGAAATGTTTTGACATGTTAATTATAAAAGCCCCTTCAATTATCTTAGATTCTGGTGGATGGGGAAACTATACACAATATTTATATTGCTTCTAATGCAGTAACGTTCAAGAATTGGCAAAACTTGTTCTAGACTGCTCAAGGCTCGAAACAGCAAAACTGGACGATTGTGAAGACTTATATGGTTGCTTATAGGCTTTAGCTAGGTGATGCTAGGTTGTTTTTACGTTGACTCTTAGATCAAAGAAGCCCATAGACAGTCACAGGCACGACACGGTTATTCAAATTCCAGAGACAAAAACTCTCCCTGAAACTGAGCGTCCACACCTCTTATAGATCGATAGGCACGTCTTTAGCACAGGCCTTCCATTGCTTCGGGGTCTTCTCGCCGCTGCTGTTGCCTTTCTCATTTCCTAGTATTTTCTCATAGGGGCTCAGGGGTCTTCTGTTCGCTGTTGCTTTAAAGTGATTTGTTGGGCTAACTGTTGCCTTCATCATTATTAGTGAACCAGGGGCGAGTTTTGAGATTTTCTCAAGTTCTGTCACAGATACCCATTTATGATGATGATAGTTTTCTGGTAGGCTGCACAGAGGCACATACCTGTTACAATAATAGTTTTCTGCCACCAACTCGCGATTTCCTAAACAGCTTCGCTGACAAAATTCTAAAGGATCGCAAAGCCTGGTGAGGTCATGCTACGATGTAGTCTCTTAATTATGTTAAGTGTCTTGTTTTTGTAGAATTACGAGAATCTAAACGTCTTCTGAAGTAAGATAGTTAACAATACTTACAAAGCTTCTGGCTATTCTCACTATAACTTGCATTTTGCTCCTTCATGAGTCAAATTTTTGAGCTTACAAAACATAAATTGGCCCAAAATAAAGTAATCATCTGCAGTTTGAACACAGCCCAAATGAAGTCTATGGAGCTTGACCTAAACCGTGAAGTTATATTAATCTGTTCCAATTACTCTACTGTTACTCGTACTTTACCAGCTAGTGTTGCTTAGATAAGGACTAACCTAGGCGTATATAATGTATACTTGCAATGCACAATCACTAGAATGTACTTGTAGTACCGAATGCATACATTTCAATATAACTTCCAAACTGCTCATCATACTTCAGCCTACACACATTACTACAAGGCTTTCGACTTACCTCTTGTTTGCACCGTGACTCACTGTCTTTCCTTTGCTAGACCACCCAGGAGTGGAGCGGTCATTCTAAGAGCATCACCATCATTCAAACTTGGATAGCTTTAGCGAAGCCTTAGAATCTTTGTTTTATTTACAATAATTGTTTGGCTCACTCCCGCATGTAAAGCATTGGGACCTCAATAACAAAATTGCATTACTGTTTTGCCAACCTTTTGTGAGTCACCAGTGTTCTTGGGAATCAGCAGGAGCATGCACATTTAAAGCATCATTTGCCCAAGCCACACCAGCACTCCCCCACCGCAATGCAACCACCTCCCCCCCCCCAAGACTTAACTCATTCATGCCGACGACGATGGTAGTTTGGTACATATGTACTTTAAAGTACATATGTACATATGTTTCTCACATATCACTGTAGTATATACCACAGTGATGTGTGAGAAACTTGAAAGCTACTACAAATACAAGACCAAATCACAGCTGTGCATGACATTTCAAGCAGTAAAACCAGTTCATAAGCGTGCATAGAATAGTTTCAATATCAATTGAAGAATAGCCACATATTGATTGCACTACATGTTATTGTAACTATCATTATCTGGTGTCACTTAGCAAAAACCAATTTCATTTTTTAAATGAAATTTAATATTTTCTCTGTACATCATGAAGTATTTTCCTGCAGCTATAAGTTATTAAATTTCTTGGTTAATGAGCATTTTCGGCAAATAATGATGATAAAATATTACATGAACATTACCGGAATGTTTACCTGTTATGTTAATTCTTTGTGCAATTTTAACATTTTTTTAATGTTTGAAATATAACATTCAACATTCAATGTTTTGTTTGAATGTTGTACTAATGTTCCACATTCAACGTAATTTTAACAGTGTATTTCTAATATATAGACAACGTTTTACATACAACAAAGATTGTTATATGTTTCATGTAAAACGTTTAGACAATGTTGTTGGAAAACAAAACGTTTCTTCAACATTCGCAACAAAAATACAACGTTACTTTAATGTTTTGTGCTACATGGGTCGAGCACACTGTGATTGGCGAAATTGTCCGCGTTGAGAGGGGTAAACCCATGGGCGTGTTTGCGTTAGGGACGGAGGGGGGGGGGGGGGGCAAAGGTTTTTTGCAGGGCGCCTCCTTCCTATCAAATCAGTGTATGAGGCAGATTTTACGCCCCCTTTTTTAGATGACTAAAAGAGTGCTCCGCTGCCTAGTCGATGTATATAGAACAGATTCAGCGCCCCCTCCCAGGTGGCTGGCCCGCTTTGCCCCCCTCGTACGGACGCCTATGGGTAGGCCTTTCGGAGAAGCTCTTCGCATTTGTAGACGCCTTTGAAATCACTGTTTCAAAGTCCTTTAGCTACAACGAGCTTCACATTGACAGCTTGGAAGAGCTTGTTTCTTCCTTGAAAAAAAAATGCCACACTGGGCTGCGCACATCATGGTCCGAGCCTCACCAATCAAGTAAACAAGTTTTTTCTGCTCACCCATTTGGGTTTTTACACAAAGGTACTCCACAAGGAGCGGCATCTTTCTGTGAAAAGAGGAAGTACGTGAAGCTCAGGCGCATCGCCTAGGCTTGCAGCCCAATGTTCTGTGGGGTACTTGTGAACTAAAACCTTTTTTCTTGGGGATAAAAAAGGACGTGCGGCTAATTATTAAAAATGGATTGTTGTAAACAGATAGTGAGTCACTACTCGGAAATGCGTTGCATGACCTGGGTGCAGAAAATAAAAGGTTTCCATCCAGATACTGCTCGTGATTCTCGTCTCCGAGTATGACGTTTTGAATGATGGGGCTTTATTTACAGATTAGTGCTTGAGGAAATGATGGTTCGCCATGAAAAGTGTTGCAAGCAATGACCCACAACCGAGTTCATCATTCCACTCTTCTACCACTTCACATCGATAAAATGTTTCAGTGCCTTCAAGCGCTCACTTTCGGAACCCTGTCAACCTGAGGATATTTCAGTTCCGTCGCGCGCCCGCGTAGGCATCCTGTTTTCCAGAAGCTAATTAACATATTTTCTCGGTCGCCATTTGAGGCCATGCACGAGCAAAAAAATATATTTTAAATGTTTCACAATGCCCGCGCGCGTGCTTAATTGCAATCTCTGCGCAGCGCATCGCCGCATCGGGTGACGTGGATGGATGGATGCTATGAGCGTCCCCTTTATAACGGGGTGGTGACAAATATGCCACCAGGCTCGACAAAAAAAAAACCTTTTTTCTTTTTTTATGTTGGCCTAATGCCTCTACTTCGATAAATTCTATCTTAATGGAAAAAAAGGTAAATTTTCAGCTTAAGTTCTCTGCCATTTACGGCACACTGTCCATATTTTATTTTTCCAATATTTATTTTTGTCCTTTCTCTCTAATTTTCTGCCACCAATACTCTAACCGTCTCTTACTTATTTCAATCGCGGGTGTGTTCAGCTTTCCATTGTTGTCCCTAAAACCCAAGGCTTCCTGTAGGCTCGTGCCCAAACGTAAACCTGGGTGGATATCTCCACATTCAATCAGAACATGCTCCGCCGTTTCCTTATCTTTCCCGCAGCATGTGCATTGTTCTTCTTCTTTACTGAATCTTGCTTTATAACTACGCGTTCTAAGGCAACCCGATCTCGCTTCAAACAGTAAAGCGCTTCCCCTTGAATTATCGTAAAATGCCTCCCTCCTTATTTCATTTTTGCCCTTTCGGTAGTTACTCAAAGCCGGTTTTTGCTCCATAGCTGCCATCCAGTAAATCCTCTCCGCCTCCCTGCGTGCAAACGTGTGCCACCGCCATCTGGCGGTTTCCTCCCAAGACGTTACGCACTAGCCGGCGCGTTCATCACACTTTCCTATTCTAGCCACTGTACATACGCACATGCACTTTTATCCAGCTACCATCTTTGCCAGTGTGATGATGATGATAATAGTGAGACCATTTTTTTGTTACAGTGTACTAAACTGTACCTTTGTAGCGGGCGGGCACTACGTAATAATAAATAATACAATAAAACAAAAAAGTAAAAAAACAAACGGGCACTTTCATCATTTCTTTTACTGCTTGCGGCGTGGTACGCGTGATTGTAACTTGGAAGTGTGACAGCTTGGGCGAGTTGGTATGGCACGACAATAGTTATAGGGAGAGAACAAAACGTGTCGTGTCCTTCATGTCCTTCTTGTCCCTGTGTCGTCAGTTTGTTCTCGCACTATAACTATCGTCACGCGTGATTGGTTAGAATGCTCGCGTCTAGTTCGTACCTTCTGCCGCTAGGGCCGTAACCTACGAGCAGCGTGGCTCTAGTCAGCACCTCTTTACTCAGCTTCAGCGATTGTGGTGATATTTTGGTCAACAGAACCCTCATATTACATAATTCTTATACAAAATAATTCAAAAATACATATAATAAAAATCATTCAGAAACATAGGTTGCCCTACACAATTCTACGGGTTTCCTCGTTTGTCAACCAGTCTGCAATAAATATTTAACCTGCTCACTCAACCAGCCATCTAAGCGAAGCTATAGTTACATATGTGTATATTCCATTAGTTCATCACAGAATCAACAGAATGCAGGCGTTCTTACTCCAGTGCCATCCACAAAGTAGCAAAAAAACAGGTTATATAGGTAGCGCCACAACGGCAAGTGGTTGAACGAGAGCGGAGATACGCGCTCCCGTAGAAACCCCGCCATCTGGGCCAATCAGGAGTACAGTAGGTTGTGCTTGCTAGGCCTACTCAAACTGGTAAATGTTCTGTGGCCTACTTGCAGCACGTTTCGAGCAGGCTCTCGTCACCCGGCATTTGTTTCCTATTTGCACACTCTGAGCAGATTTTCCCCCATCTTCTTCGCTGCAAGGAAAGATCAACAGGAAAGTATGTTTCTGAATATGTGCCGTAGTATTGCTTGTGTAGCCTTCGTAGCTGAAAGTGAACGTGTTGTTTTATGTGGGCAGTGTTGCCGACTATGCCTTCAGTATTTTGTGGTGAACAATGAAGGCATAGTCTAAATATATCTGTGTGTCGCGGTATTG
The DNA here is from genome assembly GCF_043290135.1 of Rhipicephalus microplus. Taxonomy (NCBI): domain Eukaryota; kingdom Metazoa; phylum Arthropoda; class Arachnida; order Ixodida; family Ixodidae; genus Rhipicephalus; species Rhipicephalus microplus. The sequence goes on along the minus strand of NW_027464614.1, from coordinate 2,719,847 downwards.
CATCTGTAGTGTTAGTAGCTGCTATAGCTGGCGTACTCGCGGGCTGTGATGAAAATGAAATCATAATTTGAGTGTTTCATGTGTTAGTACCAAAGAAGCGTGTGTAGTGCACGTGCCAAGCTCTTAATCATGAAAGTCTTCTTGCTTGTTACTTTGTAGTGTCGTACTGGTGTTATAATGCCACAATTTATTTCTCACAATCATGTTCCGAAAGAGGCCCATTGTGAGGTTGACAGTTTGTTTGAAGCTTTAGCAGAGTGTGACTCTGTAGCATCACATGCACGGGTTCATGGCAGCCCAGACACGGTTGCATATGTATACCAACCAATAGAAAAGATATATATATATATATATATATATATATATATATATATATATATATATATATAGTCTAGTAGATCCTCCGTGAGCGGTCACAACGTGGTTTATTTCGACATTTCGGCCTAGAGTCTGGCCTTCATCAGGAATAAAGATATAGTTTGTCTGTGCTCAGCTTTATACAAGAGATTGTATAAAGCTGAGCACAGAAAACTGTATCTTTATTCCTGATGAAGGCCAGACTCTAGGCCGAAACGTCGAAATAAACCACGTTGTGACCGCTCACGGAGGATCTACTAGACTATATGCAACGCTACGGCCACTCAACCACCATATATATATATATATATATATATATATATATATATATATATATATATATATATATATATACATTATTTGGAACCAACATGGGGAATATAATCACAGTGCACAAAATATTACTAAATAAGTCACTTGCACTTACAAATTTATTACAAATGTAAAGCTTTATGTATCAGACTTCAATGTAGCTGCCCCCTCCCCCTGGACGGAATCTTCTATCCCCCTTTGAAAATTGTCATATGAGAGGAAATCAGGTTGTTGGCCAAATCAAGCTATTGGCTTGATTGAATTTTTAAGTTCGTGTCACTTTTTATCTCTCGATCAATTATTGCTTTGACTTTCTCAAAGGTGCTGTGCAAAAGATTCACCCTGCAAGTGAATTCACCATAGAGGCAGCCGTTCAAGAATGGTTGCATCATGCCCAGCAATGCACAGGAATGCAGCAAGAGGTAATAAAGCTGCTATGCATTTTGCACTAAGCTTAAAGGAACTGACAGCTAATTTCTGCAGTGCCCAGTTTTTTTCTGTTGCAATCGAAGCTCGTTGGTCTCAGTATCCTGTCAGTGTGATGTAAATGGAAAGCATTGTAAAAAATTTTGTATCTGCTGTGTGGATTAGTTTGTGCTTGGAAAACGAGCTAGAAACAGTGGTGTGTGAGCATGATAACAGTCATATGCCAGCATTTGTGTAAGTTATTAGGCTATATCAGTAGTTCTGCTCATCCAGGAGAGGCACCTATTTATGGTAAAACTAGTATACAGCTTTTCTAATCTCACACAAAGACTACAGTATACGTAATCCCTCTTAAGTTTGCCTACAAAAGCACACGAGTGCATCTCCATGCAATCTCGGACACCACTGTTCACAGCAGGTGGGCTGCTCTACAGTTGCCATATCGGCAGCTTTTCTTCCTAGATTATTTTATCTCATTATGCTATCGAATAAATAAACTGCACATGGCTGTGTGGCATAAAGACAACAGTTTTAAAGAACAAGTATAATGCATTAAATGACAAGAAATTGCATATATATCTCAATTTTTTGTCACATACTACCAAGCCATCCCCGCATAAGCTGTACATGCAATTTTTTTAAATTTTATGTTGCACTTCATACTTCCTACTTAAATCCCAAGCGGCATCATCAAAAGAGTCATGAAAATTAGTTTTCATTTCCACTAGAATCTTGTGACATGTGATGTATTGTTGATCCCTTTATTGTTTTTGTTTTTCATCACACTTGGACGTTAAGTTGCCTCTAAGAAATTCTCACCAAGATGAATGATATCCGATAGCTTTATGACACAATGTGGCAGACAATTACACATACACTGGAAACTCAAGTTTGTGTCCAGTGTAGCTTTTATCTGCTGCACTGTTTTATGAGAACATCACTTTCTTCTTTAGTAGGATGTTTCGAAATTGACATTTACAATGAAGCGCAAATTAGTGAAATGTCTTTGTATGTATTGATACTCGTAAGACCGGAGGGCATTTCAAAGTGCTTTTTAGGTTCTAGAACTAGCTATACTTACTTATGCTGAAATGAGTAACAAGGTTATTGCTAATGTATGCATTAGTCATATGCAATTGCTGTGTTTTTTAAGTAGGCATCATCTTTCTCGATTCTTGGTAAGTTCAGGAGTGGAGCATCACAATTTCAGCCAAGCATTTTTTTCTCATGGTAATATAGAGTATCAGTACTGCTGGTGTGCTCTTGCTTGGAATGTCTTATAGTACTTCTTTTCACTGTTTCTGGGTAGCTTATATTGATTCTCTTTTTTCTTGTATTGTTAGGATCAACTGGTTGTGATGAGTAGCCACGGTGCATTATGAAGCTTTCAAGGAAACCTTCTTTTCAAGAGGAACTTCGTTGAAGATTTTCGTGCAGCAATTTTTATTCACATCATTTGAAGCCTTCAAGGCGAACTTTAACAAAGACCTTTGTATTGTAATTTTTCATTCACATAACTTTAGGCTTTCAAGGAAAACTTCGTTGAGGAATTTTTCATTCACATCACTTAAAGCGTTCAAAGTGAACTTCGTTGAACTTTTGTACATTCTCATAACTTTGAAACTTTCAAGGGGAACTTTGTTGAGGATTTTTGGTCAGCAATTTTTTATTCACGTCAATTCGAAGCGTTCAAGGCGAACTTTATTTTAGACTGTTGTACAGTAATTTTTATTCACATAACTTTAAAGCTTTTGAGGGGAACTTCGTTGTTAAGCAGTTTTTCATTCACATCACTTCAAAGCATTCAAAGTGAACTTTATTGAACGTCTGTACATTCTCATTACTTTGAAACTTTCAGGGGGAACTTTGTTGAAGATTTTCAAGCAGTAATTTTTTATTCACATCACTTCGAAGCGTTCAAGGCGAACTTCATTGAATAGTTTTGTACAATAATTTTTCATTCTCGTACCGTCACTTACATTCAAAGACCGATTTAATTTCATGTTCAATTGAATAAATGCGTTTGAAAACAATGTGCTGTCTGCTGCAATAAATCTCTAAGGTTTTAAGGACCCAGCATAAACATGCAGGTTAGACGGCAGCTTGTGCTTGATGATATTGTCAGGCTGTTTGGGCTTTCTTTACCAAATATTGCTAACATTTTGGGAATGAGAACTTTTTTTCTATGAAAATGCTCAGGCTTGCTTCGTGTATAGTTCTGTGTGCCAGAGACCTGCGCTCCCACTGCAGTCTGGCTCTTAGCTGACACTTATAGAAAGCATCAACGCCGTAAGGCTGGCCTTATTAAGTTTGATGTCTGACAGCAATTTGGCCAGCTTCACGTCTTTGATGCTTTACCGCAAGTAGTTGGTGGGTTAGACCTGCAGTCCCATGGCAGTCTTGATCATTGCTGCTCGGCTGTACTTTATATTGTTCAATACCCACTACAAAGTACAGCCGAGCAGCTATGAACAAGACTGCCATGGGACTGCATGTCTAAAACACCAACTACATGCGGTAAGTGTGAACAGTGCATGAGAAAAGCTTTCATTTAATAAATGGCAATGTCTATGTATATCTATTAAATGTCCATTCAGCGTCCATGTGCAACGTACCTGCAACCTTACTCGGATGAGCATTTTATTATAGCGTGTACCTATCTAATCTTCGTAATTTGGATTTCTATGGATATCTAAGAGACGTTTACAATGTCCATGAGAAACATACCATGGATGTCAATACAATTTTTGTGGTTCACTGGGGTATACTGGTGCCCTCTTCTGACAGGGAAGGTACTAGAATCTTAGAAAAATGTTAATATAATCTTAGTAGACAAGAAAGGAAATGACAAGAACTTGAAGAATTACAGACTGGTCAGCTTCCTCTCCGTCATACACAAGCTATTTACAAAGGTAATTGCTAATAGAATTAAAACAAGGTTAGATTTCAATCAACCAAAGAAACAAGCTGGATTTCGAACTGGCTACTCAACATTCGGCCACATTCATACTATCGATCAGGTAATGGAGAAATGCTCAGAATACAGGCAACCACATCGAAATCTATAAAATCAACTATAATTAGACTCTTAAATATTTACAAACCTGTTTCAATACTAATCACATCTTAGAATGCCACCAGATTGCGCTCATTACGGCATGTAACAAATCTTGTCTCAAACAAGCACTTCACTTTTATCTATGGGGTTTAAGGCACGCAAGGAGAAGCGCTTGGTTGCGATCACAGTTGCATGCTCAAAGTGCCTTTTAAGCAAGAGCTTAGTTAAAAACACTGGGCGTGCAAACATGGACAGAAAAGAAAAGACACCACAAATGGCATTTGTGGTGCCTCCTTTCTTGCGTCCTTGTTCGCACGCCCTGCCTTTTTAGCTTCAATACCTAAGAAGTAGGTCAGCTTGACATTCCAAGAGCCTAGTGCACCTTCTTAATTTATGTCATGTGTAGGCATCAGAGTTAGACTGTCGGGTTTACCGAAAAAAACGCGATACATGCAGCAAAAATAGTTTATTTTATCCTGAAGGAAAAATATAAAGAACAATAATACTACTGCACATTAATTGAACGATGTAGAAAAGAACTTGTAGCTGATTTAGTAGTTACTTTTATACCTTCCATCGTCCAAGGAACATGTGATAATGTCACCTGTTTTTAGGATGCTTGCACAAAAGAAAATATAGAGAAAATTAGCGAGCAGTTAAGAACAAATATAATATGTACACCAAATTATCTGAAATTCTCCAGGCACAAATTCTAGAGCAGCCACATCTACTCATAAATTATCACAGAAGAGCTCTTCTCTGTTTTGTCAGTTGGCTTTCTGCACGCTACATAGAAAGCAACAGCGGCTCGTGGAAGATCTTCAACTGCCCTCAATGCTTTTCAGGAACCAGTCGGGCAAGCTGTACAGCTTCCCGGGATCCGCCAGACGCTTGCAAGTTATCTGGTAGGATGACGGCTCATACGTGAAAAGATACACAGTCCTGCAAGTCAGAAAACATGAAAGTCAGCTTGGAGGCTATGTGTTTTTCCTGCCCAAATGAAAACTTTTGGACTCACAGATATAGGATTGTATATATGTAATGTGCTACAGTCGAATGTCATTGATTTTAACATGCTTAATTCGAACTTCCAGATAATTCGAACACACGATGAGGTCCCGTTAAAGCTATGTGTATTCCAATGGGTGAAAACGCTCGATAATTTGAATGCCCAAACACTTTCGACGATTAATTCGAACATACCGCACTCCCAAAATGCTCTCAGCAACCCACCCAATCCCACCGTGGCCCCTGCGACACCTCAACACTGCCTGCGAAGGAAATGAAAAGGAAAGAAAAGGCTGCAGTGGAATGTTCGCTCTATCTCAAATGCCGATCGATGACGCACCCATGTCACGCTTCTCCCTTTTCCGTCCATGCCCCGTAAAGACCCTCCTCCTTCCAGTGCCGTGTGCGAAGAGAGAGGAAAAAAAAAAGAAAGCTGTCGCTGGGCGAATGAATGTGTGTTTAAAGAAAAGGAAAAAGGCACTATCTTTTGCAGCCTTTGCCCCTTGCGAGAGCCTGGCTCCATGCATCGAGGGGGGGGGGGCTCTCACGCGCGGTTGTCAGGCTTCTTTCTTTTTCCTTCTCTGCCACGTAACTGTGCTTTTTTTTACTGACAGGCGCGAAGAGAGCAAAAAAATAAAAAGCTGCCGTGGAGCATTGGTTTTCTCTCAAATAGCGGTCTGCTTTTCACCGCATGGAGACGCTTCTCGTTTCTCGTCACGTTCTGGCCATGCTGCGGCTGGGTAGGCTCTGCTACGCAGCAGCAGGCGTTGTTGTCGTCGTCTTTAGAAAGTGTTGGCGCTCGACATTTTCGCGCGCAGCTTTTCTTGCCAGAAGAATGCTGAAGTGTAGATAGGAATGCTTTGCAAGCTGCGTGCGAAATTGGTTGACTCGCTGCGAGGCAATTGTGTGCAGATGCGCCTGACCGATTACTTCAATTATTAACGGATGTCCTGTGATTTGTGAATAAATGTAAATCTTCTGAAACTTCTCCCTCGTGTGTTAGCTCAAAGCACATGCGCCATTCCATGGAGAGCCCTCCATTTATTTAGCTTTCATTAATTCGAACTTCTTTAATTCGAACCAACTTTTGGGCCCCTTCGAGTTTGAATTATCGAGATTCGACTGTATTTTATTTTTTAATTCTTTATTTGTAACAATCAAGTGGAAAGAGCTAGCCATCGCCACGTAGCAGTGACAGGAACTCTTTTATTTATTTATTTTTTTCGATAAAAAATTAAAGTTGGTGACGGTAACGTAACAAACCACACTGAACCATATTTACAGGGTCAGTCTAAGATGGAGGCCCTTCCGTCTGTTACACGAGGTTGAATGACACCTGATCAGGTGAAGCATTGTAGCAATAAGGATGGCGCACACAAGTTGCAAGAAATGCTTAGCGAGATACCACTGAAAGGTATCTTCAAGGCTTCAAGATGTATCAGATACTTTAGCTAGAAAAAAGCACTGAGTATAATATTTTAAAGGCAAAAGCTCGTCAAATCTGCATCAGAAATAATGGCTCACAGCTCACGAGTATAAAATTATCAGCTCTCCGCGCGTTCAGCCACCACGGTTTCCTGAATCTTGAAAGTGTCACAATGCCTATTAAACATGACGAGTTCTTACTGCTGCTACCACGTGGCTCTCTCGTTACCCGCTGACGCACAACCTGTAGATGCGGTGCACAATGGCTTAGTCAGTGAAACAAAATGCATGGAAAATTTGCTTGCCTACACAAATAAATTAATTACTAATGGGGCTAACACGAAAAGGCTACCTTCGATCTGGCCGCTCGTGGAACCCTAAGATCACCTCAAGTGAGGCACTAAGTCGAGCGAGGTGGTTTACATTCATTGTTTAAATGCTTATTAGTGCACTTTTTACCCAGACGAAGACGGGTAAAAGACAGCACACGCGCAGCATTCATGTTAATTACCACAGTTGTAAGCCTTTAGGAATCAATTCATTGGCACGAAGTGACTACTGATGATGAAGCGAAGCAGGGTCGCAAGGTCCATAATGTTTACGTTGATGTCCCCGACTGGACGGACAGATGGACGTACAGAAAATAGTCATAGAATGGCTGCCTGACAATGACTGATAAGGGTTGTCAGTGTGAATATGCTGCACTGAATGCAGCCTGCTAATTTTAACCAAATAAGTAAATGAACATGACCACAGCATAAAGAACTAACCTCCCGTCGTCACCTTCAACGTGCTGCCTAATGAAGTTAAGCGCGTCATCCAGGAACTGCATGCACACATCTTCTGACCACAGTCCCTGCAACAGAAAAAGAAGAAACAGCAGAATTCTATAAAACATCTCGAAAACAAAGCACCAATACTTCTTCATTAAGCTAATAACAAGAATAAGGAATCTAATACTTTTGCAATTGTGTAGGCAAGTTGTTTTAGTTACTAGCATTAAATACCCTAATTATTAGAAATTGTTCCGCCGTCAGTACATGTCGTTCAAAAGATACAGTTGTGACAAGCTCAGGTTAACGTAATGTATATAACAGTAGCAGAATATTCTTTGACCTCTTATGAGGCAAAGTGAAAACACAGTTGAAAAAACGATGGCCCTGAATAAGCCATGGTAAACAAAACGCATGTTGCATTGCAAGAAGTGTACACATTGCTGTTTGTTTTGCTTTCCTGCTGACGGACAGCACAAAGGAGCAAAAAAAACAGAAATCGAGAGTTAAGCGAAGGAGTTTGTGTGTGTGTTTAGGACATGTCATTTACGACATCACTTTAGGAGATATATACCACAAAACTGTTTCTATTTTTCATATTTGGTGCTTGCCATTTCACCATCAAGTTCAGTTAACCTTACAAATTATGTGGGTACTGATAAGTCAGCGCCATTTAGTTTACTGATTTAAATGAGAAAATGGCATCGTCCATAGATGCTGAATGCAGACTGGCGTCCGTGTGCCTAAAACTGACAAAGTAGTAAGCAGAGTTCATTTAGGCTCAAGGTGAGAAAAATTTGGCAGTGTTATCACAGGTCGGCAGGCGCACTCAAGGGTCGACTGACAAAACATTTCGAATTGCGCTGTTTCTTTAAGGGGCGAAGCTCCTTAAGGCGTGGGTCATGCATCTCCTCTATGTAGTAGCCACCTCTCGTTTTAGTTCATGGAATGTCTGCCAGATGGCAGTACTTGTATATCATGAATATATGATGAAAATATGCGAAATTGTGGTACTTAGAGTGTTCACTAGATGGACGGATGAACAGACATACAGAACGATGGATATGCAGTCAGACAGGTGGCAGAACAGACAAACAGACAGAAGACAGACAGAAAGACGGACAGATCCATGAATGCTACCAGCGAATGATTCATGGTTTACCGATAAAACCTTTGGAACCTTTGCCCCGCTCATCATCATTCATTCTGTAGATATGCTGTGCTTTTTTTATTTAGACTAAGGTTTGAGCCGCAAGTCTCAGTGATTTCAGACGAATGATATTTTTGTGAATCAGTCTGAGTGAGCTCAGTTGAGTAAAGTTTTGTATCGAAATGGGCACTATTGTATGAAATATATATTTAGAGTGAGTCCAAGGAAAGTCCGCTTTGCTTGCCAACCTATGGGTGTTACACTCTTTTATCATAACAGAAAAAGGTTAAGATGCACATCGATAATCCATAAGCACAAAACTGGCAAGCTCGTTCCCCTGCGTGGTGGCATCTTTTTTTTTGGGGGCAGCATGGTCTACGCACGTAGATGCTTCGCCAAGCTCTGCTGCAGCTGTTTCACACTCGTTTTCTGGGTGTGTCTTGAAATTCCAGAAGTGCGTGCAAGTCTCGTTACAAGAAGAGCTAACATTTCTACTTAAGTATGAAGCCTTCAAAGTTCAATTTCTGTAAGGCACGGTAATGCAATGCTAAGATGTATTAAGTTAATTATGGCGTGCTAGAACACAGGACTGCTACAAGACGCTGAGCTCTTCATGGCCAAGAGCTTCCGACAAAGATGCACGGCTCAAACAAAAAGTACTGGTAACAACACGGGTATATTTGTCAGTCATATTTATTGTTAGTTAACCTAGCAATTTCTGGCTAAGATGTGCTGGAAGTCGATTCCTCGCCATTTAATATGAACACTAGCTATGGTTTTTCTTTTCCATTTGCCTAGCCACAAACAGCGGTGTTTAGCCACTAACAGCGGTGGAGCCACATTTGAGTGGAGGCTATTTAAAATAAATACAAAAAGTCGCTGCCCCTTCCCCCGAGAAAAAAATTTAGAAACGAAGCGCTCATTGTCTTAGGAAATGCCCAAAGTGATAGAGCAAGGTAACAAACAATGCTGTGCCAGTTTAAATTGTTGTAATCACCCACTCAATGACTTAACAAGAGTGGTGTAGCAAGCACATCAGTCATGTAGAGACTTTTCGAGATGCCAGCAAAAAGTCGTCAATTTCAAGATTGCCATGTCGTAGAGGCATACATAATTTCAGTTTCTGCATGTTTTGAAGGTTTAGGGTACACAAAGCATGCCTTACTACCAGCTCTTCATGCAGCGATGATTAACCCAAAGAGAACTCAGCCAATAGAAGAGCAAATCTTCATTTCAAGGAATCAGGCAACGTCACTGGTTATGATGGCGTTGAGTGGAAGCACTAATGTAGTTTGAAGAAATTCTTGGTAGAAAATGATGCCTGTAGGTCAAAAAATTTAAGTTGTTTATAAACTGGCAATGCTTTTACAACCCTTAATATTTATTTTGAGTGCTGTCGATGAACCGCAAAAGTGCTAGAAAACGTCCTGCTTTTTTAATGACAGCAATTCTTAACAAGCGTGGCCGAATTTTCTCAGGCACAGACGCCAAGCAACGCTTGCAGACATTTACGTCTGAAGTGATATTGGCTTACCTTAGCCTTGCCTGGCATTTTGCTCACATCAAACTCTTGGACGTGCCTGACAATGCCACTGTCATCTCGAAAACCACACAATCCCCTTGGGACGCCTCCAATACGTGACTTGGCCCACCAGGAGAGCAGCTTGTGCCTACACAACAAGTATGAAAATAAACAGTCCAGTTTATTGACGGTTACATGTACTATTTATTTCTCACGGTATACAGGCTAGTATAGATGTTAACTAAACAAAACATCACCAGTAATGAAATTAAGGATTCACTGCCAAACTACCAGAATACGAACTCAATTGATCGATAATGACGGAATGTTTACTGATTACGTGCAGTTTCAGCACATGATGCACAAAAAGTGCTTGGGGAAGTGGAAGCTAGGTCAGAGGTGGACATCAAGCATTCTGTAGTTTATCATATCAAGTGGAATCTCCCACGTACTCCCCACAAAATAGCGTTATGTATTTATCTATTTCTCACACTCCATAGATGCAGTAGTATCTGCCAGAATTGATTAGCTTTCCTCTAGATGCTGGTATTTTTCCAAGTCTCTGGTAACACACAGCTGCCTGAGACCTATGAAACACGCTCGTGAAATCATAGGCGTGCGCTAGTGTTAGTGTATTCGAGCTTGTGACTGAGCCCGTTATGGCGCCCACACATATGAACTTCCATGCTTTTTTGTTTTGGAATGAACTACACCACAGTAATGATAATGGCAGGAGACCCTATTCTTTGGGTCTACGATGCCTGGTGGCAGCACTCGTGCATTGTCCTTCGTGTTCTCTGGTGTACTCAACGCTTGAGCCTTTAGTTTTGTAGCGCTGCCAAGTAGTATCTCGAAGGAAACACGTATAAAAGCATGAAGTTGAGATCTACTGTGCCAGAGTTGAGCTGCTCATATGAAAACTGTCTTTTTCGATGTAGTCATTGAAATATTTTCTAATAGATACCATGACAGTCAATTCAGCCTTTTTTAGAAAATTCATGCCATACTATTTTACCAACGTAAATCTTAGTACAAACATGAACTATGGAGTTCGTGCATCTTATTTTTTTAAACACGCCTTCTGAATATTTGAAAGTAAAATACGAGATTAGTCCTCGGCCACATCTGTTTGAGAGACAACTAGGGGGCCACTCGCAGTTGCTGCTGCTACTAAATGAGAGTGACACGCAGTCATATTAATAAAATTGGAAGTCACATCCGCTTTCGCAGGAATACAGTTGTATTCTCACGAGTCAACAGCCGAACAAACGCGTCTTGCAGCATTCAGCAGCTCTCTAATGCTCGCACAGTTCTTTGATTTATAGCCATCTACATCAGCATAATCATTTCTAATCAAAGTGGACGATTGGGCCAGTTGGTGATCCATGATTGGTGGATACTGCCGAGTAGAGCACACAGACAAATAACAGATAGGGACAAGCGCAGACCATCAACTTAAGGCTTATTTTTCTCATACTACATATATAAAGCGAAAACAGTAAGAGCAAAAGAAAAACAAGAACAGTTAATCATTAACAAACAACAAAATTTATACACCCGGGGAATAACCCAGGTGAAAATTTCCACCTTGCTTTCCTCTGTAACCACATATATTTCAACCATTTCTTGCCGAGCCAGTGTTCATCTTTAGTTTTATTTCCGCACTAAGTTTCACAGGTAGTAATAATATATAGGCGGTTAATCATAATAGGCAGGATAGTAATAATAATAGGCAGTTACAGTGATGGAAGCGACAGTTTGCTTTTTTGGAGCAGATTATGGAGCACAAAAAAAGGTGCTTTGAAGCAGGCTGAAGTGTCTTCGGATCCGAAAAAGATGCTATAGCTTAGGGCTGCTATTGGTATTTTCGAAGCACATGCATGTTCCCAATGACTCCTGAAGTCTAAAACATCACATAAGCATCAATTCAATGCTTATATTTATTATTAAGTGTTCCGTATACTAGTATGCAGCTAGTATACAAGCAGTATGTTGGCATAAATCAAGGGCAGGACGTTTTTCATTATTTTTTTTATTTACAAAATACTGCAGGCCCATTTAAGGGCCCCAGCAGGAGGGGCAAGATCATAACATTGCACACAGGTGTAAAACAGCAAGAACAATAAAAAGACACATCATATACAAAAGATACTAAAACATAGGTCATGGTTAAATATGCTCAAGGGCCTCTACAGAGCCAGTTAACTATTGAGGTAGGCAGTTTCATTCGTTTATGGTTCGAGAAAAGAACGAGTATTTGAAAATGTTTGTTCTAGCAAAATACGGTGTTAATGAATGAGTTTGCCGATACCAGGTTTGTCTTGTCGTAAGCGGTTTCAGATATAAATCACGGTTTACTGACAGCTTGTTGTTATTTAAAAGAAAAAGAAATTTGAGCCTGTGAATTTTACGACGCTTTTCTAGTGTGGGTATACTGTTTTCTTTCATAAGGCTTGTGGGGAAATCAGTTCTTCGGTACTTGGAGTAAATGAAACGGACCGCTTTGCGTTGGATTAGTTCGAGAGCCTCAATGTTTCTTTTTGTGTATGGGTCCCAGATGATTGAGGCATATTCCAATGAGGGACGTATAACAGTCCAATAAGTTAGTTTTTTTACAGTAGAAGGAGCATGATTAAGTTTGTGTCTCAAAAGACCAAGTTTACGGAACGACGACGTGCAAATATTATAGATGTGCTTATTCCAGCTGAGGTCGCTGGTTAGAGTGACACCAAGGTACTTATACTCAACAACCTCAGCTAGTGTCTGGGTGCCGGATTTCTATGTAAATTGCAAAATATTTTTTTTGTTGGTTACACGCATAAACACGGTTTTGTCTGTGTTTAACCTCATCTCCCATTGCTCGCACCATGCAGAGATATTTCGGAGGTTAGTGTTTAGCAAGACCTGGTTGTCATAAGAAGTTAATTCATTGAACAGCACACAATCATCAGTAAACAGTCTGATCTGGACCGGCAAGGAAACAGTATCAACAATGTCAATAATATAAATTAAAAATAATAAAGGCCCAAGTACACTCCCTTGGGGAACCCCAGAAGTTACAGGGAGGGGATCAGAGCAAATACCAGAAATGCTTACAAACTGAACGCGGTCAGACAAATAGGAAGAAATCCAGGTAATTATAAGTTCTGGAAGGCCAATCAATTCCAGTTTTTAATAAGCTTATCATGAGGAACAAGATCGAATGCTTTCATGAAATCCAAAAAGGTGACATCCACTTGACCTGCCTTATCTAAAATTTGTGAAAAACTGTGCACAACAGGAATTAACTTCGTTTCTGTGGAAAAACTTTTCCTGAAACCATGCTGAACATCCGAAAGTATGTTCTTTTCATTAAGAAATGTTAAATAAATTTAGTTATAATATGTTCAAGCACTTTCGCAAGACGAAGACGTTATAGAAATTGAACGGTAGTTTGGCACCAGATCTTTATCACCTTTTTTGTGCACTGGAGCAATGCGTCTCACTTTCCAGTCAAGAGGCAAGCGGCCGGAACGGATGGAAGCGCGGAAAATGATTATAAGAAATTCCGATAGCATCTCGGCATATCGTCGTAAAAAAAGTGTTAATAATTTGATCAGGACCGGTTGAAGTTTTAGTTTTCAAATTCAGGAGCAACGAAACAATACCGGGTAGAGATAAAATATCTGGATCTGGAACGCCGTCATTACTTCGAGAAAATCGGTGCAGTGGCTCGTTAGAGGCTGAAAAAAACGTTATGGAAGTACAAAATGAAATGATTGGCATAGTTTTCTTGTCGACAATAGTTTCTCCTTCATGTGTTATTTGCTCAACACAGTTGGTCTTTTTGCTGAAAAAGTTCCAAAATTTTTGCGGGGCAGGCTTAATAAAGTTGGGCAGAGTATCCTGAAAGTATCTACACTTAGCTATCCTCAGAGCCTCGTTCAGTGTGTCCTGAGCAGAAAGAGTAATATTGCGTGGAGCACCCTTGCCTTTAAGCCGCTTTAGTTTCCTTTCATGTGCAAGACATCTCGCATGATCCAAGGCTTTGATCCAAGGTTCCAGGAGAGTCCGGACTTGTGTTCAGGCTTGCAAGGGCTTCAGTGCGACCCCTTGCGAGGGTCGCACTGGAGATTTACCTTTAGCACGTTACATAATTGACTCGACAGTTAAGTATAGCATAATCAACTTTTTAAATGCTTTTTATCTTCTGCTGCGTACCAGTGTTAAATTCCCTTTAGCTGTGTGAACAGCAGTGTGACACCATGCACGTTTTTTTTAATTTTATTTGAAAGCACGATTTGATTTTTATATAAATAAAAATACAACCCTTTTTAAAAATACAAACTGGACACCGTGGCCTGATATGTGTCACCCCTTGAGATTTTTCTCGATTTACGCCACTGAGTAGCTTACTGGGATGATATTGTATACAGCTTGCTTACCATTTCGCTTAGGCTCACACGATGGTCCCTTGGTTCAACTTCATTCTTTTTAGTTTGCCAACACTTTTGGAGAAGGTTTGGAGCAGTTACTAGCAAATATTGCACTTTAAAGCAGCACGGAGCACCACTTCCTTTTCTGCAGTTACAGTTTAAAGGGCTTTGCGGAGTAGCGTGATCTAAACACGCATGTGTTATACGCTAAATGACACGTAGCCTTAAGGGTGCGCCCACTATCTATCAGATAAAGCATTACCAACTTTTGTTGGTTGACGTAGTACAGTACGGTGGTTTCAAGTGCCCTTCAAGTAACCACAGATATCCGGTAGGCAGACGACGGGACGTACATTTTGGATATTTCAAACTTCCATCAGATGTCCACGGATGTACACAGTACGTATGATGGACGTACATCAAATGTACAAAGGTAACAACTTTGTGCATTCGCTCGTCATCCATCTAGGACAGCCAACACAGATGTGGACAGGCCGTTGAAGAATATACATATATACATATACACACATCAATGCCATCTGACTGCGGGATGTTCGTGTATAGTGACAATACATCCATTGTCACAAAGATACCAACGTTAGGAACGTTGAGTCCAGTGGTTTCACGGAGAAAGTGGTTAGTGTCCAAGCGTCGCAAGCTACAGCAGGATGGGGTAACTGTGACCATTACTACACATGCACCTATAGTGGCGGCACCAATAGATATCAACCGGGATGGAAACAGCGCCTCCGAGTGTACTTAGTCTTTTTTCAGCACAGCTATCTGCGACCGAAATCAGACTACTTTCAAAAGGCCTTACACTCTGTCCGGCTAGTGGAAAACTTAATGAATTCCAGTTGTATCAGGATTTGGGTGATTTTGCCAGAAATAAGCACCTACGGGAGTACTTCCATGATCATGAACCGAGTCGAACAGCATTCCTGGTTCTTCAGCAAAAACTTGGTCACCGCCTGAGCAGCGGGACAGACACCTAGACATGTATATATCTACAGTACAAAAAGACATCATATCGGCTTGTTCAAAAACAAGGCGCTATAGAAACAATCTCTTCTCGGAAGAGCAAAGTCACTGGAGCTCCTACGCCGTCGAGCGGATTTGGTAATTAAGCCTGCGGATAAGGGTGGGGCGATAGTAATATTAGATAAAACTGAGTACCTGAGAGAAGGCTATCGGCAACTCAAGGGCAAGAACTTCTATGTAGAACTTGAAGACGACTCCACTAAATTTTTCGAGTCAGAAATCACCCATGAATCTAATTTGCTTCGTAAGGATGAAAAAATCATTGTTGATATGTTCATGGCAATGCAATCAATGCAGCCTGCTCCAGGCGGCTTTTACTTGCTCCCTAAAATGCGCAATGCCAACCACCCCAGTCATCCTATTGTTTCAGGCAATGACACAGTAACGGAAAGATTGTCAAGTGCACTGGACTTTATCCTTAAGGATATTGTTCCAACTATCCCCTCATTCTTAAAGACACTAACCACTTTCTTCGTCAAATCTCCAGACTCGAGGTTCCTAACGATAGTATCCTTGTGAGAATGGATGTCGGGTCACTATACACGAACATACCACAGTCAGATGGCATTGATGCAACACCTGCAGCTTTCAAGAAGGCCAGTGTGCCTGTGTGCTTAGATGAGGACATGCTGTTAAGTTTGCTAAGGTTGGTACTCCGCCACAATAACTTTGAGTTCGATTATAAGCACTTTCTGCAGATAAACGGTGCAACTACGTGTACAAAGAGGGCTCCTAATTAAGCAAATACTTTTATGGCATTCATTGAAGAACCCTTCCTTCCAAGCAGGACATTGATGCCTCTCATCTACAAAAGATTCATGATTTGGCATCACAAAAAGGAAAGTCTGCTGTCATTCATAAATGACTTTAGTTCAACTCACTCATCAATCTCGTTTACACACACCTACTCCAAGTCAACTATAAACTTTCTCGATGTTACTGGTCAAATTAATGACAAAAAATTTACATGAACCTATACAAAAAAAACTAGCGGATCGCCATCAGTATCTTCATTTTAAGAATAGCCATCCGCATCACTGCAAGACAGCCATCCCATACTCGCAAGCACACCGATACCGTCGAATTTGTTCAGACATGTTAGATTTCGAAGGTCATGCCAAGGATCTTAAAATAGCTCTTGTGGCAAAAGAGTACCCAGAGAGAATTATCGATGATGCTATCAGCCGGGTGCGCAGTTCAAGTAGGAACAAAATTTTGTCGGGCTCGATACTACGCCATTCAACAAACCAAACTAACTTTGTCGTCAGATACTCATCCACACTACCGCACCTCAATAATATCCTTTTCAAACATTTGAACATTATACAGCATACTGCGCGTCTATCCTCAATTTTCACGGAGCCACCGCAAGTGGTATACCACCGCGAAAAGAACATAAAAGACATTCTAGTTAGAGCTGAGACGACCGAATCTGAAAGTAGTGAATCAGGTTGTAAGCTATGCGGAAAACCACGCTGCCAAGTCTGCAAAACGGATGACCAACACCTGCCTTGCCAAGGCTTCGTCCTCAGGCTTCACATTCAAAATTAAGGACCCCCTGAACTGTGACCGCCAGAATGTGGTATATATGCCGCATTGCAATGCCTGTGGCCAGCAGTATATCGGTCAGATTGGTACAATGTTCAGACTATGTTTCAATAACCACAAAGCCCACACAAGCACACTACCAAATCTCCTTTTTTCAAAGCATTTGAATGTGCTAGAACACTCATTCGATAAAATACAAGCTACCCTCCTCCAGTCAGACTTCCGTGGAACTCGTGAATGGGAACACAGGGAGTCATACGTCATCCACAAATTTCAAACACTACCACATGGCATCAATGAAAGCATCAGCAACCCATCGTTCCTTAAGACTTGCAGAGGTGAGATGGGACATGAATCGAGTCTGGCATAACCAATATATTATTCTTTGACATGCTCAAAGAAAGTGCCCAATAGTTATCCGGGGGAACGGACCAACCGAACATTTTTTTCATGCTCTCTTTGCATATGTATTTCTTTGTCTCATGACTGTTTCCATTTATTTTATGTTTTATTTAGTTTTATTACTATTTTTACTATAATTTATTATTGTATGTTTTTATTTTTTATTACTGTTTTGTCGGTTTGCATTTTCCTGAGTTGTGCACATATCTGTCCTACAATATCACTGGTTTCATTATCTCTTGGTAATATTTGTTCTATTATGACATTTCACATTTCTTTCTATTTTCGGCCCTTTTGTTTACTTATGTTTGCCCTATTATTTGTAAGTGGAAGAACCCAACCAGTGCCAGCCGGTTTCAATCACAAGCGCTTCGGGGAGTGGTACAAAAGGGCTGCATACATACAAGCTGTCATATCAACATGTGCTCTAGCGAAAAATTTAGCCTGTACTTTTCAAACGGCCTTTTGTGTTTTCACCATCTTTGCCATGAAATCTACCGCCACCCTCACAAATCTACCGCCCTACCTCACACACATATGGAACGTGTCAGTGTGGTCTCCGCAAAATACCTGTTTCCCCTTCTTTCCTAAATGACTACAGAAGGGGCCACATCGGGGGCTCTCTCTGCAGAGTCACCCCTTTCGCTACAAGCAATTGCCTGCCACTGAAGCTCACCAACAATGTCCCTCCACAACCTTCTAAGACGCATCCCGGAAGCCGCTGTATTCCCCACTCTCTTTCTCCTTCCTCCCCCCCTTTTTTGCCTTTTTTACATTTCTTTTTGTTCTTTCTTTACTTTGGCTTTTTTTGGTTTACTTTAGCGAATGAGGGGAGGATAACTGTTCGGCACAGCATATGTCAGCACCGTAAAACACCACTAATTTGTCGCTCTCTCCCGTTTTCTTCTTGCACCACTATGGCGATGCGGCATGTTCGCATAGCGTCGCACTTGTTTGCAAATTCTGCGGAACACCGGTCCACCACTCGAAACTGTTGGAAATAAAACTAAGACAACCGCGAAGTTGTGTCTTTTCTCTCCCTCTCTCTGTATATATGTATATATATATATATATATATATATATATATATATGATGAATGGGAGACGTGGCTTGGCTCATAGGCCATGTTTATTCCAATGCACTTCTTCATTCTCTGCCTCTACCATCAGTCACTGCCTTCTTATGTCACAGGATTCCCCCTACCCCCGAAGGAATGCGCAACCTACAAACTTTAAAGCATCACAACAAGTGGAGTCTCATAATGAGAAAAATATATCAGAAAATGAAGTAGTACCGTGTAACACGGCGGTTTCATTCACTTGCACAAGTACGTTCACAAGAAAGGCAGTCCGGTGATATCTAGGAGACCTCAGGGAGGGGGGGCGGCGAGGCTAACTGTTATGCTGTGGAGAACATTTCATGCCTTCAACATTTAAAATGACGATGACGCAGCCTGGATAGTAGTGAGGAAACAAACAAGGTTGCGAGTCCTTGTAGCATTGGAAGGTCGGATGTCTCATGCGTGGATTGTGAATTGTAGCTGCGACAGACGCTTTGCTTCTAGAATGCGTGCTTCTTGACAGATTATGACGGCATGATGCCTGAGTGCTGGGGGTGTGCAAGAAGTGCTTCTGCGTCCTTCTTGGCATTTTCTATGGTGTTGTAGCCTATGTAATTGCAGGTGTAGAGAGAATCTGTGGCAAGGTTCCTTCATCTGGAAGTTTTAGGTTTGAAAATGGTCCTTGGATCAAATATTTTATTTTGTCGATGTTGCTCAAGTCGCGAGTGTACTTTCGTTGAAGTTTTCGTTCGTCATTGTGTTTTCTTGGTTTAGTGATGGCACTGGGAAAATTACGGGTGGTCATCGTCGTTAAATGAGCAGATGCTCTCGGTAGTCTCCGCGTTACTTACAAGTGAGATGTAAGCATGATTCGTGTCAAAGAAAGCAGTAGATGCCTTTTAATTTTTATCAATGAGACTTGCATTCAATGGTGACTCCGTATTTTTTTTACTTTCAGTTGGTTGAGCTCCTGAAGATAAGATCGCCACAAACATGGCTTGATGTACTTCCAATTCCATATGTTTGTTTTTTTGCGTGACAATTGAGCTAAGCGTTCCTGAAGTACAGCCGCTTTCCGAATGGCAGTGGCTTGACAAGGTATGAGGCAGATATTTCAGCTGGTCTGTTGCGTATAAAGCGATACCCTGAGGCATGTGATGTGAGTGACGAGCGCCAGAAGAGCTACTTGACCCAAAACCCCAAAACCAGGTGGTGGCTTACATAAGCAAGAGGAAGAGTCAAGTACATTGGGTGCTTGAATAATGTCTTGTTTTGTGTTTTGTATGGAAGAGGTTAGCCTTGGCGATTTTTGTGCAGATGGGAAACCAGGTAGAAGATTGGGCCGAGTACACAAAGGGCCGGGATGTACCCATGAGCAGATGGCTGACTTCGCCTGACGGAAAATATAAACTTCTGCTCTGTGCTCGAGTGCGTAGAGGCTGCCTATGACTGTGATTACTGAATTCAAATTGATTGATATATGTTAGGTTGCAATCGAATCTTCATTATAGTCTTGAACACACTTTTGCTGGCATAGCTGATATTGCTGTGGAATGTGTTGCGGTGGGAGCCCTTTTTGATAATCAGCTGGTAGTCTGTAGGCTGTTGTCATACAGTTCGGGCAATCAAGATAATGCTTCACAGTTGACAGAAAGCTCTTCAGAAGCTTCTTCTACGCTGTTCACTACGATGGGCTCTTGTGCCAGGTAACGTGTGATGTTCGATGCGTCTGATCTTTCTGTTTTGCTTCGAGTGCCAAGTGTGTATGCACTGGACGGTGATGCATGAGCCTGTGTGGAAGGAATATGGCTCGACAGGGTATTTTCACGATTCGTCAGCTCCTCTATTGTGAACACGCCGTCCTTATGAGGCAACCGCTGAGCGTAAGGAGTGCTTGAAGAGCAGCGTGATGGAAAACTGGGTGGTGGACCCACGCATGAAGACGAAGAATGAAGGGCATCAGCTGGGCGAGCAACATCTCGTGTCGTATGCTGGAGCGACGACTTTGAAAATACCGGCTTTCGAGAAGAGAAACTTGATGGAAAGCTATGTCCCTTGAGTAAAGATTGTGGACTGTGACTGCCGACTGTGATTGTCTCCAGACGGTTAGTAATGAGGAAGTTCTTGTCACAGACATTAAGACGGGTGATCATATGTTCTCTCATCTTTTGCCACATTCGTCGTTATCGAATATGTAGGTAAGGTAAAAGTTGAATGCCTCATCAGTCACATAATCGCTGAAGTTCATAACCATCTCCCGTTTCGACCATGATGCAGTGGTAGCGTGGAGCTCGAACAAGCCGAACCAGTCCTGTACAAGTCCATCATCTGCAACTTCGGTGTACTTGAGGATGTGAAGGTCAGCCGATAGTTCTGTCATGATGCCGCAAACTGCATGCGCCTGAGATCACCTCTTCTGTGGTCGATATTCATTTGACGCGTATTGCCGGTGGCATCCTGAATGATGTGAGGCTGATGAGTGGCCGCCAGGTCTTCATCCCGTCGACTCGTGTGACAATATGATGAATGGGAGACACGGCCTGGTTCATGCACGATGTTTATTCTAAAGCACTTCCTCATCCTCTTCTTCCACCATCAGTCACTGCCTTCTTACGTCACACACACACGACCACGCACAGACACACACACACATATATATAATAGCTTGTGTGTGTATATAGCTAGTGTGTATCTAAGAAAGACCTTTCATGTGTATAATGTACCCACACCCTCGGAGGCCCATCTTTATTCCACGGGAGCTTTTCTGCTGCAAATGAATTCTAAAAGAAAATAGAGCCCAAACGGGCTTTCAAGAACCATCGAATCTTTACTATCAACATATATGAAGACTAAAAAGCACATATCTCACAGTCCCCAGCCGCGATTGTGAAAGTGTGTATGTAGTCTTCCAAGATTTCAGTGTTCAATGCCCTTACGCATTCAAGTGTGATGACTTCTTAGGTGGCAGCAATTGCTTCTTTGTGGGTTGATTAAATTATTAGCAAGAAGCCCAACTCCTGCTTGTTAATATCAATGTTATTCTAGTAACTGCAATACGTACACATGGGCAAGCACAGGAGAATAACTAATGAATGTAGCACATGCTTTTAAAGAAGGTATACAGGCACTGACCATGTGCTCGTCCTAAATCAGTTAATAGCAAGGAATATGCGAGCAAATGAAGAACTGATACCTACAACATATTAGCAGGGCTCATACAAATGATGGGCAATAGTTAACGTGTGATAAAAATAGATAAATGTTCGATATGAGACGTAAAGAACAGCTATGTAACAAGTGGCCTTATCTGTTCCGTGCGAGTGAGCGGGGTTGCTGCTGCTCGTCGTGCTAATCTCTGCCAAAAACAGTGGTGAGCTCGTGCCAGGTTTTGGTGCTTCTTATAGAGGAGTCATTCTTCGTAACTGCACATATTGATGTTGATGTCCACAAAAGCGCACTTGAAAAAAAAACTGCCTTCTGCGCTCAAAGCCTCGGAGACCGGCTCAGCATAAATACGTGCAACGCGACACGAACACCTTCCTTTCCCCCTCCTCCTTCTCTTTGCGTGCTGCTGGTCAAGCAGGTTTCGAGACAATAGGCACAATGGGCGTGTTTTTTCCCAACACATCCAGAGGGGCATAGCTAGCGTAAAGTGTACGTTCGAGGAATCTGAGCGACTGCAGTGCACCGCTTGTTCAGAAGTGTCAAGGATGGTGCATGGAAGTTTGCCTACGTGATGACTTCTATGATGCGCTCGATCTGCACTTTGTCAGGTCACATGCGATAATAATAACACTAAATACATTGTTTCTAATGACATAAGCGACATATAATAAATCAACCAGATTGTTTTGCCACATGAAGCAAAATTATTTGGCACCCTGGAATCAAATAAATGCATGTGCCAAACTTTGAATGAATTTTAGAGTAGCTTTTTAATGAAATTTCACAAGATTTACACCCGGGATTTGGCAGATCTATATACAGTGAAACCTCGTTAAACCTTACCCGTGT
This sequence comes from Rhipicephalus microplus, assembly GCF_043290135.1. Taxonomy (NCBI): domain Eukaryota; kingdom Metazoa; phylum Arthropoda; class Arachnida; order Ixodida; family Ixodidae; genus Rhipicephalus; species Rhipicephalus microplus. The sequence goes on along the minus strand of NW_027464614.1, from coordinate 2,697,335 downwards.
AAACAGTAGTATCGTTTTAACAGTAGTGAAGTCAAATCCCCGACTTGGCGGCCATTGAACATAATGCATTTTGTATCAGCATAAGCCGTACCAGCTTATCACGTATGTATCAGTTAATAAGTAGTTTTTCCAATTTTCATAGTGCACTCGCCGCAGCATGTCATTCCCCACTGGGCGTCCTGACAGAACAGCAAGCCCCAGAGATCGAAACACGCCTCACTTGTTTGTGTTGCTGATGATGACGGCTGTGTTGGTGAGCGCCATCTCTTGGTTTTTTCTGCAACAAGAAGCACTCGGCCGGCTAGGCTTCTGGTGTTGTCTAGGCGATGGCGCTTTGCACACACGCAAACACGGTGTGCGCTTGCTTTGCTTTCTTTGTTCCTTTGGCGCCATGCATGGGTGTTCTCTGGTTGATCCGTGCTGTACAGCTCTCGCATCGTTTTTCACATGTTGTGTATGTGTGCTTGTGCTGCTTCGTACTTGCGTCATGCCGAAGCTGGGACAAAAGCATTGAGTGCCAGTGACGCCAGTGACACCATGAACCAGACTTCAGACATTGTAGACGAAGCTTGCAAAACTCTGCTAGCTGAAGTTCTGGAGCGGCAGGGTGTTAGGAAGGCATTTTCTTCCCCGACTTCAGAGACACAGACAGCGATATGCAGACATCTCTGGACATGTCCGTCGAAGCCATTGTTGCCTCGGTTGTCGAAGTGTCACGAAATGATAGTGATGAGGACGACATGGAAAGCGACAACACGGGTGATCCAGGTCCGACTGTGGCCAAGTCGGCGCAGTGCTTCACTGTCATGTGAGTATTTGCAGAGAAGAGGGGGCTGGCCGAAAAGCTGGCTCACAGCATAAGTGAGTTCGAGGCCGCTGTCGTTGCTGCTAGGCCGCCGCGTCGTCAAATGAAGATTACAGAATTTGTCAGGCGAAGTTAATAACCTACTGCACGTTTTTTGTTCTTTCATCGCATTCCCTGAAGGTTTATTTTTTTGACAAGTAAGTGAGCGACCTGACGCTATTTCGGTTAAGCAATACTACAGTTTAGTACATACTTTTTCCGAGCTTCGGCCAACTACGGTTTAACGAGGTTTCACTGTATATATTTTTTCACTACATCTTAATTTTACAATAATTGAGAGCAAATACACATATCCTTGGCATGTCCTTATATGGACAGCCAGTCAACGTTCAAAACTTGATGTCCGGTCGGACATCTCATTTGGACGTCCAGAAAACAGCCACACGGGACAATGATTTTCACAGTACATTCATTGGCTATCCGAGTTAGATATCCACACGGCTGGACATTTGTATTCATATTGGACAGCCAGAGGATATCCGTGGTTACTTGGGCTGCTTCGAACTGAATTTAGTGTTCATTTGGATGAATCAACTTTTTTCATAGCAAACTGCTGTGTAAAATGACTACGCTTGCCTTCAGGTAGCTTTAGTGAGGCAGTACTAGGCTAACTTAACGTTGATTTTGAGATCACTTTGAAGAACGGTGCCAGCAAATCTGCAACATAAAAATTATCACTTTTGTTACGTGGTTCATATTAATTTTATTTTGTTGTTACTTACACGTAATAATATTACCGCGCGCAGGAATGTAGACGAGCATTCTAAGCTTGTTCACTCTCACAGCTTGGCCACGTAGACACTATCCTACGACATTTGCAAGTTTTCGAATGGCGTATGCAAAGAATTGCACACGCTATTCATTGCAGTCACTGTCACTGCGCATGCATCATAAAGCTAGCCATCATTAGCATTTGCAGTCTCTTCACAAGGTGGCTGCAAAGCCCCTTTGAGATGATTCGAGCATGCGTCAGCGTTTGTGATGAAGAAATGCTATTCTAAAGCTCGTACAGCACCCACATGCAAACGCTACGCCCAGGGAGCTCGCTAACTTTGCGTACACTATTAGAAAACTACTTATAAAAGCATGCTGGCCGCACCAAAGGTTTGCAGAATGGTAACAATATTTCCTGAATTCGCACTATTACGCAAACGTTAATCTAAATTCAACATAACAGAGAGGATGTTACGTGCAAAGACTATGACGTGAATATGAAGTACACTAAGTGAAACACTCAGAACCAGCTGGGGTTATTTACTGTGCTACCGATTTTAATATTCAGCCCTGCACCTCCATCGAATTGCCATCTCAGCTGCCGAGATCGCACTACAACCGTCGGCTGAGTAGTTGGACGCTGTAACCACTGTACCACTGAGACACTAAGGTATACACAAGGGCTGCTTTGCCAATTAAATTTCAGCACTGATAAAAATTTTCATAACATTACTTTATTCCACAGGAAGTTTTTTGTTCAAGGACTCACTCGAAATGGGTGAAGCAAAAGCAAAAGAAAAGGGTAAGTTGGATTTACTGGAATGAACACTTACTTGTGAAAATTCAAGCGGTGTGATTCAGCGGAGAAGACGCGGTTCGTCTTGAACTCCACGTAGCTTGCTGTAGAACCTGGCTCGCACTGAACAGATGGGTCGACAGCTTTTACTTCTCCTGATATCACAAATGTGTGCATTCCAATCTGGCCATGCAAGACGGTGTTGTACGAGTCACCTTCTCTCACCAATTCGCCTTCCTCGGGTGCCACCCATGGCTCAGCTGCGTTGGAGTAAAATATTGTATTTGATTTAACACATGATCCTTTGCTTGAGTTTATGTCATATTTGTAAAAAAAATGGCGAGGTATCATAGCAAGTAAATTAACGTCTAAGCTCTAATTTCCTTTCTTTTTCACGGTTTGTGATGTTTCTGCACATTGCGTAATGCCTGCTTTCCATAGTGTGTCCTTTCAGTTTCATGGTGATGAATAAGTCGGAAGAAAGTATAAACACAAAAATGGCAAATTAGCGAAAGGCACTCTAGCGTAAAATTCAGAAATTGGAAAACGTAAATGCCGACCCCCCCTTCTCCTAAAAAAAGAAAGCAATCGTACGGCTACGGAGACACAGCAAAGGAGAACTGACTCTACCTATAGAGAAAGGACGGGTGCTGCTTCCAATCATGGAGTCAGCGCCCGTCCTGTCTCGCATTTCTTTGTCGAGTGCTCATAAAATGCAGTGCAGGCATATTCTAAGAATGTATGATGACCGAGCCTCGAAAAGTATTTCATCACAACAAAAAGGCCAATTGTTGGGTTCGGTGGTGGCACCACAGCAGTGCTTTACAGCTACAAACTGCAAAATATGAAAAAATAGAAAGAAGTAACAGTGTCGCCGCACAGGGGAGGCAATGTGAAAGCAATGAACTGAAATACTATATGAACTAAGGCTAGTAGTGTCGATCCACCCATTCGTGTTTGGATCGAGGCGTTTCATATTTCTAGGACAGAGTAGGGTACTCGTCTGCAGGCCCCTTGAAGTTCGCTCATAAACCTTACTCAGCCATTTCGCAGAAGCCGGCAAAAGGCGGTGAGTATGGCAATATTAAGAAATTATTTCATTGAACCGTAGCAGAGGTGTTTAAAGCTGGAGTAAAAAGCCTGGTGGGTGAGCGCTCAGGCGGCCTCATTTCACCATAAACTTATGGCCAAGAGCCCAAATACGCGTTTTGGGGTATAGCTGTGTATAGCTGAGTTGTGTATAGCTGAGTTGTCTTTTGTATTTGCTCTGACAAGCAGAAGGCCAGATTTGGTTGAAATCCACGAGAACCTACTGTTGTTGGCATACGCCTCAACTATTGATGCGCTCCGCTGAAGGCGTTCCTGCTTTTCCCCGAGGCTCCCCTCAGTCGTCGAACCTGAGAGGTGATAGCATCGCTTGCTAATGGGTACTTTGTTTTTCGCTTCATGCCCCACATGCAGCGTTTCCCCAATGGCGAAATATAAAAATAAAAGGAGGCATAGGTGCCAGTGCTTATACTGCATGCACTAATTCTTCCAGTATTACTATTTTCATCACTATATGTTGCTGTGGGAGCAACAATCCAAAGCTGTCATAGTAACAGTTCTTATCAAAAAGAATATTTGTTGGCAAGTATCCCAGTGAAATAGGGATACCAAAAATTAAGTGAACAATAAAGACAGACACATTCGTGGCGGGAGCGTAGGTGTTAGGAGGAAGACCACCACCTTCTTCCAATTTCTTTCTCTTTCACATTTAGCAACAACACCATCTCACATGTGTGGATCTAGGCTATGTCTCACACGTTCGCATGTTTTCTTAAAAAAAATGAAAGTATGTACAGATAACTAGAATCGAAACTTCTGGAAACCGTCCCGCATAATACTATGATGTTTACTTCCACACTACCATTCACCATAAATCATCAAAGTTCTTAAAAACATTATATGGAATTGCAGAGTATATCAAACTAATTCCCATATTTTGTGAGCTCGACATATGTGGGTTTGACTTTGTGTGCGATTACTGTACTGCCTATTTGTGCACGTGCGGAAATTCCGCCTTATGCTGCATGTTGGAAGGAATAATCGTAATATAAACTTCTCATCGTGTTAGGAAACACTGGACTTTCACTTGTGCTCATGATGCGGTGAAACTTGATGCCCCAGTATGTCGTGCGATCCACAAAGCAGTTGTCCTTCCTCCCTTCGAGGTATTCGTGCACTTCCTTCTTTGTCGGATGAACCCGTAGATAGATGACGCCTCGGTGTCGGGAAGCCACCATTCGCCAGGCCGTTGTCTTGTCATACGGTGTGCACATAAGAACACACAAGCACAACCGGTGGCCGACGAAATCTGTGTGTACACTGCACAGAAAGGGCATGCATGAGTACATTGCAAAAGAATTCAAGACTTTATAAATAATTTACATGCGCTACAAGAAAGAGAATTTGTGATGCCAAAGCAGTTCAAATTGTATCATTCAATTACCAGCCTACAATCAGTAATAAAAAACAAAACCTCTGTCATAAGAAAAGTTTGTACGTGAACCGCGTGAAGCCACTGCAGTGACCCAGACAACACATCAAATGCACTTTGCCTTCTTTTGTCATGCTTCTTATCCGATAGGCAAATGTCTTTGTCGATGCTACTCTTACAGATATAATCAAATTAGTCACTAAAGCTCTACCCACTAAAAATGCTAACCCCCCACTATTTAGAACACTTCCCGCTAGATTTAGAACACTTCCCGAGAGCTGGCCATGTTGCAAGTTCTTTGCCACCATAACGTCACAGAAAGGAGTGTTAAGACGGCAAAGTTAAAAAGTACATGCACAAGCAAAATTTCCCAATGATGAGGCCCGTGAAGTGATGTTAAACTCGTTGCTTTTCTCTCGCCAACCCCCATTTTCATGCAGAAACTGAAATAAAAACTTCCTTGAGACTTGACTGATCATAACCAGTTTCACTACGTCCACTGTGGCAAGGCAAAGGCCAGCGGGGTAGTCAGAGGATAGAAGACCAGGCACGTTCCCTCCTCCCTCCAGAAATTTTTCTCTCTGTATAACAGACCCCAAAATAATACTCAACTACATCTGCCTGCCTGGGCTCCACTTCAGATGAAAATTGTGCCTCTCCCCCTTCGGAAACGTTATTGCTGCCTTCGCACTTGCTTCATATGCGGCAAGTCAGGTGGGCTCGCGATTTGCTTGAGCAATCTCAAATTGGCCAGCGCTGTGGCGCTTGTTTATGTACATTTGTTGATAGGTGGCAGCACACTCCAAACGATTCACTTGCTGACCGATTTGAGAGTAAAATTTGAAAAATGAAAATGTTCTTCGCACCCTGATAAAGGTGTGACGCGATGTGATTGAAATCATTCGGCGGAGAAAATTATTCATATTTCTTTCAGCAGTGATGTTGAAACAAACCATCTAGATGGCAAGAATTTCACAGTGGACGTAGAAGGCTATGAAAGCACCCACAGTGACAGCGACGATGCACGATCAGCTGCTAACTCACAAAGAGCAAGTTACACTTTACGTCCCTTCGTGCGTTATTGCTTGTTCACACTCATAAATTACTTTGATTGTATGAGGTGTATGATATCTTGGATATCAAAATAAAACAATAAAATAAATCAGTCATAAAATCAATCGAATACAATGACTGCATGTAGCGTAATTATAATAGATATTATGTAGTGCTACATGCCGCCAACAACCTCAAGCTCGAACACCAAATTAAAATGGCTAGAGCTATGTAAACGTGCAGTCACTGCTACAATCTATGCCTTTCGGCTAACTTCATTCAACTTCAGTGGTACCTTCTGAATGGCAGTATTGTCGACAAATTTTCGCAAAGTTTATGAGTTTACATTGTGAAAAGCAAACGCATACATTTTTTTCGATATGCATTTTTTGATCATACGGATCGAAGCTGTAGCATTCGGGTACAGTGAATAGACCAATCTCACCAGCAAGCTTCACTATGTCACCGCAACCGCAGTGCATGCTGGTAGCAGTAAGTTCTCGGTACGTTCAACTGCCTGAAACCGGTGCATTAGCGAGCTTTAACAACCGCATTTGCATAAATTGTGATGGCTAGGCTCACGTGATGCTGGGATGCAACAGCAGCAGCCTCAAGTAAAACAACTTGGATTTTACGTGTTATAAAATAATGTAAAACACCCACAGGAATGTGTGCAACAGTGAACCAAATCGGACAGAGCGGCAACTACGATGCACTTTCTAGTTCTGCGTATTTGTGAATGCTGTGTGCATAATGCATCGTGTTTTAGCAATGCATTATTGCGGTATAACAAACTTGCCTGCGCGACCAATGAGCCGGTGTAAGAGAGCAAAACTTCACATAACATGTGCTCGATTCCCTTGGTGGAGCGATCGCGCGAGCGGCAACAGATGCGATGCAAAGTGTTTTTTTTTGGGCAAAACAAATATATCTATTGTTATAGTGCACCAACAACAGGAGCAAGCGTATCACTTTGCGAAGAGGATGAAGGCACCTGTGCATTAGACGCTTGTGCGAGAGGCTACTCAGCCATCTTGTTCGGCTGCCGATTCACTGTGGACGCTATACTATAAACCTAGATCTCGCCCCGTCACATTGGGTGGACGTGCTGGGTGACCGCCTCGCAACAGAACTTCGCAGCGGCTATCGTATGAAGGGTCATTCTGCAACGATGACAGAAAATACGGTGTCTGCATCTGCTCCTGGTGTTCCTGCGGCTGGAGATGATGCGGTGACTACATCTCCTCCTGTGACCATATTCTTCGTGCTCGAGACCCCGCGGGATCCTGGCACGTTGAGCGGTTCTGGCGATCCAGATGAAGTAGACGTTGAAGATTGGCTGGCAGAGTACGAACGTGTGAGTACTCTATATTGATGGGGCCCGACATTTATACGTGCGAACTTGTTGTTGTATTTTAAGAGAATCGCCAAATCGTGGTATGAAAAGCTTGAAGCAGAACTCGGGAGTTGGGCATTGTGCAGGAAGAAAATTTTGGACCTGTCCAGGAAGCCTATTGGAAGAAAAATGGCCCCGAACAATATGCTCGCGTCTAGGGCACAGACCTCGACAGAGTCGTACGTCTTGTACATAAAAGATGTGTTAGCATTGTGTCGCAAAGCCAATGCTGAAATGCCTGAGGCTGACAAAGTTGGACATACTCTTAAGGGGATCGAGGACAACGCATTCAACTTCCTCATATGCAAAAATTATTCCACAGTGGACGTCAATATAAAGGAATGCTGGCGCTTTGAGCAAGCGAAGAACCGGCGGATTGACAGCGTGTTTGCCCGCCTTCCGAATACGGCTGCAACGTCTTGTGAAGACCATGCAAAAACACAGCCGCCACCTCCAGTTTCATCAGATCATGTGACCCAAATTGAACGGCGTGAACTTGAAGCCATTACCCTTGCTCTGGTTCACACTGCTGCAAGTGACACGACCCCACTCACTGCTAACAAGGTTCAAGCCATCGTCCGCCAAGAACTCGCCAGCATAGGTATTCCCTCAGTGTGCGCTTTGCCCAGCCCGCAGCGAGCTCCATTATGTGCACCCTCGTCCTATCATGAGCAGCAGTTTACGGCTCAATCTCATGACCCTGCTGCGTGGAGAACCGCCGACAATAGACCAATTCACTTTCATTGCTACCGTATCGGTCACGTCATCCGTCACTGCAATTACCTCTGCTTCTCTCTACCTCAGACGTCCTCTCCCTACCAGCAGTGGTCGATGATTGGAAACAGCTTGGATTCCCATCGGCTTTCGTTATCATTTACCAATGCCCGGACAGTGTGACAGAAAAGCGAATGGCCTACAATCAAAATATGGGCGAGATGGTAAAGTGCACTTTTCTTTTAGTTGTTTTCCTTTCTCAATAATTAAAATAAAGCAAAAGTTTTGGAAAATATCTGTGATATTTAACATGGGGGCAAAGGGCTTTCCTGACACATACCGTGGTTGCTGGCCAATGCTCACAGATTTTGCCTGTTTATCAAGCTTACTTACTTTTGCGTATTATATACTATTCGACAGAAATTCGTGGCATGCGAGCCCGTACAAGCGGCAAAAAAAGTAAAGTGGTTACAGCGGATGTGTCCGCTTCTTTGGTCACTTTGTCATGAAGTCAGACGAACAGCTACCGAAGAGCCATGGACGCTCATTTGTTCTGGTCATTAATTCAGTTCGCACTGGCTTCTCTACGGAACATCTCTTTTTTTGTTTCTTTTCATTCAAAGGACCAAAGTGTACCAGCAAGTGCACAGTGTGGCATTTAAACTGCACACTTTTTACCACACACACGCCTTTTGGTCCATGCAGAGCCCTACTGCACTTAAGAAAAATAGTTCACCAAAACTAACCAACGACAGGCAATTTTCAGAAGCCCACAAACTAGAACGGCTGTAAAGCACTTACGTAATAGTATAAAACTCATCAAAGATATTGCAATTCATTTAGCTTTAGGCCAATGTAAACGCATGCATAGTTTATGCTCACTTCCACATTCCACAGCGTGTTACGTGTATGACTGCGCACCGTTTTCACCTCGTTCGCTCGTTGGATAAACGCCTCCTTTATTGAGAGGCCTACTGCACGAGAGGAAAAACAGCTGCCACACGCTTTCCCTCCTTCATTTTAGAATGTTCTCGGTCGCTAGTGTCACCTGTGGCAGACGGTGCAACAACGCAACACTTTGCATAGCCTCCGAAACAGTGGTGTACAGTTGCAGGTCTGGAACAATTCTCGACTGACGCGCCCTCATGGGCCGAAGATGAAAAATGCTGAGCTTGTACCGCCCGCCGCTGTAATGATAGTGTCGGTCACGACCACCACCGTGTGGCGGTTGTTTAAAACTGAAGGCAGGCCAACTCCACTGGGAGCGCGAGCCATTCTTCCGGCATCTTTTTAGAGGAGGCGTTGGTTGGGTAGACGTTATGGCCGTCACGGCCGTGCAGCGATGAGCTGTTTATTCAATTTGAAATAGGAGGTGAGTGGATATCAGCAGTACTTGTATTTGCCCTTGTTCTGTCAGTGGCATATGCGAATTGGTAGTCAGGTTTACGGCGGTGAAAATAGCGCATGTGTTAAGTAGCGGGCGCTACGTAGTCCTAGCTGTAGTCCTAGCTCGTCTCGGCGAGATTGCACATGGCGTAGTTACTGAGGCTCTTCGATTTTACACTTCTGGCTACCCAAGGGCTGCCAGAGCATGCTCGTTTTTTTTCGGGCTGCTCCGTACCTCCCGCGGTGCACTTCTGGTTGGCGTTCGTTTTTCTGGGGTCAGACGGTCCTGGCGACCCGCGAGGGTCGCCAGACGGTTTCAGGAAAATTCAGTCGTGGAAGCTTTCTGGAAGGTTTTGGGCATGGTGTAAGAATAGTTTAGGTGAGAGAACAGCGCATAGAGAAGGCTTCGTGGGGAGAGGCGCATGCTGTTCTGGTTAGGAAACCTCTCCAGAAAGGGCTCGCTAAACTAGCCACCCACCGCCGCCGCTTGCTTTACCGCCGCATTCTTGCTGTCCCTTTACTCCACGCTGGACATGTTGTTGCTTGTTTTTCTGAACGTGCTCACGTACGTTGGCACTTCAACGTCCTTCGTTGTTCAGTGTACTAGTGTGCTTCGCGATCGGGAAGTGCTTTGTACCCTACTGCAACACAGACGTAGGTGGTGCAAAGAAAAGTTTTCGCTTTTTACGTTACCGCCCCAGACAACACAAACACAACCTCAGGACGTCCTCAGTATGCCTCCGTGAGGACAATATGACGCCCTCAGAATGTCCTCTTATGGTAATAGAAAGGCGCTAATCCCGTCCCCTTGTCCATGCACATAACAACCTCAGCATATCCTCAAAACAACAATTCAGGACTTTTTCAGTATCTTTTCAGAACAATGATAGCGTGGCCGGTTCGGTACTGTGGGCAGTGATACTACTTAGTATTTACTTCTTTTCATGATATTTTCATATATCAAAAGAAAAACACCTGCGAGGTCTCGAGTATATATACTGTATCAATCAACACAAAGGTGACAGTGCTAAACTATTAGAGTAAAACAAAGCTTGATGACTGAAATTTATTTATTTAACAGTAATTAATCACAACTGACAGCTTTGTCAGGCATTCGAGTACGTGTATAGTTTGAAAAATAAAAAGCGGTATCAAGATAGTCAACACAGCTCAATCAACTACGTTTGTTATCTTTTCGAAAGTTTGACACAGTGTCCTCATCACCACGTGTATCGCGCCCAATGCACTCACTAGTGTTTGAGGCTCCGCTCTGACAGCCTATCAGTACACTCGACAGGGGCGTTGAGTTGACTTTCCCGAGGTCGGGCCATGTGTGAGATGCAAAAGTCGATCCTTTCACATTGGGACAAGGCTGCTTCGAAGCCCAATTGATCGCGATTGGCTGCTGTTCCAGGCTGCTTCGAACCACACCTCGCCACGGTCGGCTGGTGACAATGCATCCATGATCAGTCTGAACGCTGAGCAGCCCAGTGCACCCATCAACACGGCAATTCACCTACCGTCATCACCTACGATTTACACTCTCACACATATCTCACTTTTAACCATGCACACTAACAACAAAGGACACGAATCTTCACTAGTTCACTGCACTTTTCCTCACAGGGACGACGCTGCCATTTTGACAGTCAGTCGGCTTGGAATGGCTTAGCAACTTGACTATCTAGAATGGTGCCACATAGTCAATGGTTGCCAGCTGCTAGTTTGTTATTACGCGCTACAGCAGCGTATAATGACTGATTTAAGGCTGTGACTTTAGGAACACACTGTTTCAAATGGACATTTCACAATACCAGGTACGATACCTAAGCCAATCGATTATGTGTGTCTCATTAAGCGCAATGCATAACTTGAAAATTTTCTGCAAAAAAACGAGGCGAAAATATACAATAACTTTATGACTGTAAGAAACAAACTTGTGGAGAAAGTGTTCACGTATGAAATGCATCTACTTGGTACGCAAAGGTCTTCAGGAACAATATCTAAGTGCTCAGTGCAATGCTTTTGTCATCCCCAAAAGATCCTTAACAGGACCTTTTCCGGACCAATTGTTGTCCTCAGAAAGTTCCGGGGCAAACCAGCTTGTGTCGTCCTCAGTAAGTACTAAGGTCGATGAAAACTGTGCAAGGACGATTGTACCATATGAGGATGACCTCAAAACATCGAGTGTTGTCTGGGGCAAGATCAAGCCAGGCTTGAAGCATGGAGGCGGGCGATCCCTCGCAAGGACCGCGTCCTTCAGCGGACAGACCATGTGTGCGAGAAATATTTCGCCCCACATTTTATTTTGAAAGCAGAAATTATGCAGAAATTCTGCAGAAATTAATGGCCGCGTTCTGATGTCTGGCAGCAGAAGAGCAGGACTTTCAAAGGACGCCGTGCCATCTATTTTCAAAGGAGCGCCTAGTTACTTGTCTAAGAAGATAAGGAGTCCTTGAAAACAGTCGAGGCGGCACGCTTGCGGTGCAGCTTCCTCTGCGAACACAGGCGGGACCTGCAGTGGGACCAGCAGGTCTCAAGCCGAGCAGCAAGCACTAACAGCCCCAAATTCAGATGCTAAAGTCAACAAAAACAGCGATGTCGTCGCGGCAAGTGACCCCGCCACATCACCTTTCGATGAAATGTTCTGCGTTGCGTCCACTTTGTGCCTTCCGACGTTATCCTGGGGTGTTCATCGCATTGACTTGGAAGGGTATCATGACCTCGTGTTCCACGACGCCTCTCTGCTGCGCGCAAGTGATGGGTCATGTGTGTTTTTCAACAGAAAAACTGTGCATGTGAAATGTGACATGACTGTACAAGTGCATATAGTTGGCAAGCCGGTTGATTGTAGCGCAATGGGTGTAAATAATTTTGCTGCAAGGGCATCGCAAATTGAACATATCTTGAAAATTGTTGACAGTGTAGATATCTGTGGTGGAGGACCCAGTTTGAAGGATTTTCCTCCTGTGGACCCTGAGTCTGCTTCCATTGACTGGCAAAGCAAATTAAGGCATAAAAGGTGCCAAATGTTGTTACCGAAGGGAAGCATATGTCGTGCATGCAGCAGTCTCTTTGATACTCTTAGAATTCATGCAAAGAGGCAGGCTGCTCGAGCAGAAAAACGGCAACCACTGAAGCGCATGAGGCTGTCTGTGTCGCCTACCAAGAAACACAAAGTTGACGCCTTGCGTCAAGCAAGGGCCATTTTAAAGAAGGCACAAGCACGGCTACTGAAGCGCAACCAGCTAATTACTAAAGAACTGGAAGAAAGTAAAGTTGAAATAATAAAACTGCAAGAAGAGGATATCAAAAAGAAACTCCTAGCTTTTGATATTCCACCAATGCAGCTTCTTCTTGTGCAAGAATGTATATCTGCAGCTAAGTGCACTACGAAGAATAACAGGCGCTGTACAGATGACTGGCTACTCCTATGCCTCTGGCTTATCGTCAGGAGCCCCTCTACTTACACAATTTTACGAAGCAATAACGTATTGCCGATGCCATGCACAACCACCATTAGAAGATATATAAATATGGTGGGGCTCAAATGTGGTTGTGATGAGAACTTTTTAAAGCTCTCAAGATTAAATTGGCAAAGAAGACACCCTTTCAACGCAGAGGGATGCTTATTCTAGATGGGATACAGGTTATAATTTGTCATTTAGTATAACTCAATAACTATATCAGCTACACAAAAACTAATTGTAGATTTAAAATCTACACTAAGAACTTTCTCATTAGCTGAATTTCGAAGTCTCTAGCACAAATGTTCAAATAAAGTTTTTTCGGGGAGTGTCTCCCTTGAATACGCGATAGCTGAGCAGGTATATATCCTCGAACTCTTTTGGGGACACGATCACTTTCGTGTGACTTCGCGTCATGTTGTGCAGTGACTGATACATGTACTAAAGAGACCTGAGTTTGTTAAGCCGTCAGCGTCGCGGCAGCTTACCTTGCATCGTTCTCGAGGCAGTGTGCGCCAGCTGGCTGTTTCGTTTTCGTACGCGGCGAATGATCGTGCGAGCGTACGAAATCGTACCCTAAATGAATACGCTCGAGGATATTATTTCAGCTTTTTGGCGAGTTTAGCTACGTATTTCCAAGCGGACAATGCAGAAAAAAACCAACATACACGCGGCACGTTGTTTCGTTTGCTGCCATGACGGTAGAGTTTGTTTACGTTTACGCTGGCTGTCCCAGTATTTGATTTTGCGATCTTCGAGAAGCTTCGGGTTGTCTCGGGTTCCCCACACACCTGACCATGACGCTGTTTTTTGTCCAGACCGGAACTAGCTGACTGACCCTCTGGCTAGCTCTGGCTACCAGAGAGCTCCCAGAGGCCTGAAAATTGAAGAGCCCCACTGTCTCTTGCTGCAAGTAAAAACCGGACAAATTTGACACGTTCTTCGGTACAGTGTTCTAGCCCCGATTCAATTTGGCGTATTTTTTAAATTAACGACACACTGTTTTCGGGGAAAACTTGAAATTAACTGAAACGACCTGGTTCCTAAGGACAGGTGCCCAGCCACTGATTGTGTTTAGGTCCGTTCGATTCGCCTGCACCACGTGAACCAGTTCACGGGTGCTGCACTTCGCCATTCGTTTCAGCATTGCAGCATTTATGACCTCTGAACCCTGCCATTCGTTTGAAAAGGTGCAGAAGAGATGCAGCATTGGTTCACGATTTTCGTGCACCTCCTACGCTGATGGTACCGGCTTGGTGGAGCCGCGCGTGCAGCTGAGCAGACGACGCAGCACTTAGGCGTAGGCGCTGCACCCACCTCTACGAACGCGGTGTTTTGCCAAGATGTTTGCGCCTCATAAACTGTCCACATGTGCGGTTTGTCATCGCTCAGTGTTAGCTTAATGGTGTAAATTAAGCGAACATAAATAAGGCCTGCACCTTCTTGGCACATCGTCATTCGTTTTGGGGGTCGCGCTGTGCCAGCACCCTGAACTCGCGCTGCACAATTTCTGAACTTCGCGTGCACAGCAGTGAGCCGGTTCTAATTGGTGCAGGTGAATAAACGGAACTTACGTGGACGCGTGGTGCGCGGCCATTTCTTGTTCGCTTCTAGCGGACTGCCTGCCGGTGACGACGAGTGCATCTCGCTAATGCGCCATGCGATTTAGGGTTCGCGCCAGTGCTTTTTTAGTTAATTCGAAATTATAAACTTGTGCGAGTGGTCATACTCAAAAGAAAAAATAGATGTGAAGGCTGGTGCCGAATGCGAGAAAGTCATGGGTCATCTACTCTCTAATTTCAGCTGCGCCTGTATAATTTTTTTCTTTTACGTAATGCTTTGACGCAATAAGGTACTTCGGTATTATTGGGTCTACTTTAGTGGAATTGTACTCTTGGAAAAAAATGTTATGATAAAATTTTAGTTTCAGCGACTTCAGGATTTCATTTATCGATATTGAGACAGTTGTCATTTTAGATGTTGGCACATTTTAAGAGTTGTGATTAGTGAATAAGTACGCAATGTTGGCGAGAGATGCTATTCTGAATGTAATGCATTTATTCAGAATTTTCATTGTGTAATCTGTCGTAAATGATCTATCATTGCAGTATCTGGCCACAACCTCCCACAAGTATACGTCAATTAACTCACGGCCTTCAGTCCCTGGCAGCTGCGAAGCAACTGAGCACGGCGGCGGACAGATCTGAAACGCAGCAGAGGGTGCTAAGAATCTCTGGATCCGGACAGGCCGCCATTGGAACCTGAACCTGGCAACGTTTAACGCTGGAAGCTTATCTGGTGAGGCAAGTTTAGCTGTACTATTCGAGGAGCTAGAGGGTGTTAAATGGAGTATAATATGGCGCAATGAGGTTAGGAGGACAGCTGAGGCCTATACGGTGCTACGAAATGGGCACGTTCTTTGCTATCTGGGCTTGGCTGACAGAAAAGGACTTGGAGTGGGGTTTCTAATTTACAGAAACATAGCTGGCAACATAAAGGAATACTATAGCTATAATGAAAGGGTGGTACGCATCGTAACTAATCTCAATAAGCGATACAAGATGAAGGTTGTACAGGCTTACGCCCCTACATCCAGTCATGATGACGCTTCAGTTGAAAGCTTCTATGAAGACATGAAATTGGCAATGAGTAAGGTAAAAACACAGTATAATATACTGATGGGAGACTTTAATGCAAAGGTAGCAAAGAAGCAGGCTGGAAACCAGGCAGTAGGAGATTATGGCATCGGTACTAGAGATCCCAAAAGAGAGCTACTACTAGAATTCGCAGAATGCAATAATTTAAGGATTTTGAATATCTTCTACCGAAAACGAGGAAACCGTAAGTGGACATGGAGGAGCCCTAATGCCAAAAAAACGAAATAGACTTTATAATGAGTGCAGACCCAGGCATCGTGCAGGATGTCTAAAAGAATGCAAGGCACGATGCAGTGATCATAAAATGGTACGGTCTCGAATTTGTCTAGACTTGAAGAAGGAACGACAGAAACTGATACGCAAGAAGCTAATCAATTAGATAGCACTGAGAGGGAAAGTACAGGAATTCAGAGTCGCTTCAGAACACGTACTCAGCTCTTATTGACGAAAACAACCATAGCGCAGATACCGTGGATGATAATCTGATGAGTATCATTACGGAGTGTGCAGTGGAAGTTGGAGGCACAGTAGTTAGACATGACACTGGCAAGCTTTCCCAGGAAATGAATAATCTCATTAAGAAGCATCAAATCATAAAAGTCTCAAGTACAACAAACAAAATATAACTGGCAAAGCTTTCAAAGTTGATTAATAGGCATAAGGAATCCGATGTAAGAAGGTATAACATGGAGAGAATTGGCTATGAAAACTGGAGGAAACTTCAAAGCAGTGAAGAGAAAACTTGGGATATGCAAAAATTGGATACATGCACTAAGGAACAAACAAGGCAAAATAAATACCAATATGAATAGGATAGTTAAAATAGCGAAAGAGTTTTACAGAGATCTGTACAGTAACGGGAACAACCACGTCCTTAATAATATAAGAACTAGCATTAACCAAGATGACACCCCATCAGTAATGATAGAAGTCAGAAAAGCTTTGAAGAGCATGCAAAGAGGCAAAGCTGCTGGTGAGGATCAGGTAACATCAGATCTGCTGAAAGATGGAGGAGAGATTGTGTTAGAAAAACTAGCCACGCTGTTTACGAGGTGTCTCCTGACGGGAAGTGTACCAGAGTCTTGGAATAATGCTAACATCATCTTAATACATAAGAAAGGAGATGACAAGAACTTGAAGAACTACAGTCCGATCAGCTTGCTCTCTGTAGTATGCAAGCTATTTACAAAGGTAATTGCTAACAGGGTAAAGAAAACATTAGAATTCAATCAACCAAAGAAACACGTAGGATTTCGAACAGGCTAATCAACAATTGACCACATTCATACTATCAATCAGGTAATAGAGAAATGCTCAGAATATCACTAACCACTATACAAAGCCTTCATAAATTACGAGAAAGCGTTTGATTCAGTAGAAATATCGGCCGTCATGCAGACACTGCAGAATAAGGGCCTCGACGAAGTATATATAAACATCCTGGAAGAAATCTACAGGGGATCAACTGCTACCATAGTGCTTCATAAAGAAAGCAACAGAATACCACTCAAGAAGGGTGTAAAGCAGGGGGACGCAATCTCCCCAATGCTATTTACCACGTACTTACAGGAGGTTTTCAGAATCCTAGAATGGGAACAGTTAGGGATAGGAGCTAATGGAGAGTACCCTAGTGAACTGCGCTTTGCCGATGACATTGCATTGCTAAATAACTCAGGGGACGAATTGCAACTCATGATTACGGAGTTTGACAAAGAGAGCAGAAAGGTGGGTCTTAAAATTAATCTGCAGAAAACGAAAGTAATGTACAACAACCTCGGAAAAGAGCGCTTCGAGATAGGTAATAGTGCACTTCAAGTTTTAGAAGACTATGTCTACTTAGGGCAGGTAATAACCGCGGAGCCGAACCATGAGATTGAAGTAACTAGAAGAATAAGAATGAGGCGGAGCATATTTGGCAAGAACTCTCCATTTATGACAGGTAGATTGCCACTATCCCTCAAGAGGCAGGTATATAACAGCAGTATCTTGCCGGTACTTAGCTACGGAGCAGAAACCTGAAGACTTACAAAGAGGGTTCAGTCTAAATTGAGGACGACGCAGTGAGCAATGGAAAGAAAAATGGTAGATGTAACCTTAAGAGTCAAGAAGAGAGCAGTGTGGATTAGGGAACAAACGGGGGTCAAGGATATCATAGCTGAAATCGCGAAGAAGAAATGGACATGGGCCGGGCATGTAGCGCGTACACAGGATAACCGCTGGTCATTAAGGGTAACTATCTGGATTCCCAGAGAAGGCAAGCGGGTTAGGGGGAGACAGAAGGTAAGGTGGGTAGATGAGATTAAGACGTTTGCGGGTATAAATTGGCAGCAGCAAGCACAGAGCCGAGTTAACAGGCAAAATATGGGAGAGGCCTTTGTCCTGTATTGGACGTAGTCAGGCTGATGATGACCTATCATCAGCTAAATGTATTATCAGTTGCATATATCTGTTCTATTTTATTGTATGGAGTGAGTGCCGCTGGTCAGACTATTTATAAATTACATAAAAACACATGATTCTTTCTGTTGTCCAACAGAATCTCTAGAAAATTTACACAAAAAATACTGTTTGCAAAAAATATATGGGCCTAAATATTTACTGGGTTTTGTGAATATTATTTACAATTTTATACTACGAAGGCATACTTTTCCCAGTCCAAGTACTTAGTAGAATGCCCAATGAATATTTAGATGAATTTTATGCTGCTTTGTTTTGGCAAGATTATCCTTTTGTTGGCACCACAGCTACTGGATATAGTAAACTTTTTCAATGCTTGTAAACATGTGTTACATTTATCAACTTTCTAATATATGTATTGCTTTTTTTACAGGTCAGCTATTTGTTCCTGAAGAATGGCAGCAGTGCTGAATATGTTGCGCACAAAAAGCTCCATCATATTGTACTAATGAGGTTACAAACAAGTACTGCTGGGCCACTGAGAACAATTTTCCATTTAAAAGCCTGCAAATGTGCTGTTGCTTCCACTTGGTGAGCATCAACAGAAAACAAATAAATTGGTTTTGCTTTGCCTTTTACTGGCGACATCCTTAAGAGTTTTTGCTATGTCAATGCTGTGATATTTTGGTTGCTGTTCTTTACGAAGTGTTTCACTAGGACCAAAGTATTGCACATACTGCATCACTGATGTTTGTTTGAAAGTTTGACCTACTAATAGAATTTTTTTTCAGTTTATATATGCTGCCCTCCTGAAAAAAGCCAAATTCAGCAATCTGGAGCAAGATTAAGCATTGAAGCAGTTTCACTGCCACCGCTTAAATGTTGTATTATCTCATTTCCTGTTTTTCAAGCTTGCCGATTTGTGGGAGCTGGGAGCCAGAGCACATAACTAATTTCATTGTTTAAACAGTCAGCTGGACAATAAGTGGCAGGACTGCTCAATAATGAGCATTGAAATAAAATAAAGCATTGACAATAGAAGCTACAAGACAAAAATAACCTTTGTAAATAAAGGTGCATTCACTACCGCACTAATGTTTATAAATATAAAGGTACGCACATAGAAAAAAGAAACAGGGACACTAAACAGTGCTTCTGTGCCAATGCTGCTTCCAGAATTCTATCAGCAAAAAAATACCTCTTTTTTCTAATTGAGAATATATATGTTCTAGAATGTGCAAAGATAAAGGGATCTCTTTAAATGTCTTCATTTAAAAATGCATCATGCAGCCGAACAGGTATTTTCTTCCCGTCTGTGCAGGTGCTGTCCTCTTTATAATCATGCATAGCCTATTAGTTTCCCCACAAATGTTCCTACTGTGTGTGTTTTGTTGAAAATTGCTGAAAGCAGTTGCTTATGAGATGGCTTATAAACAGGAGGACCTCATGATGTTTTTTTCCATTTTCCAGATGAGACATACTCTTTAAAAAACTGACGCAGCTGTTCGTGACGTAACAAAAGGATGGCTAGTGTTTGCTTCAGATCAAGAAGGTGCACCTATGCGAGCAGGCATGCCGCTCCGATAGACGACTTCAAGAGAAGCCCCAGCAACACTTCAGAAACACAAGAGTTTGCGAAATAGAAAAATGGCATATTGCCTTCAATAGATTACGTGTAAAATAAACTGAAGCTCTAAAAATAAAAGAAATGGTTTTGTTACTTTTCTTGGGGGGGAGGAAGGGGCATTAAAAACATAGAAAAAAGGAGCCGGAGCATCAAATTGTAGCTAAGACAAAAAAATCTGCCTATCCGGAAAACTAAACCGTGGCGCGCCCGTAGGTGACGCGGCATAATCGACCTTCTCCACAAATCCTCTCTTGACGCTTCCGACGAGACAAAGTTTGTGAGACGTTGATGTTGATGGTGTGACATTTTCTGCCCTTATAGATAGTGGAGCGCACATTTCTGTAATGAGTGGGAACCTTCGCCAATGCCTACATAAAGTTCTCACGCATGCCGCTTCCCGCACACTCCAAGTCACTGATGGGATGACCCCTGCCATTCAAGGGATGTGCATGGCCCGTGTGTCAATTTCCGGTCATCCTACATTAGTTCAGTTTGCCATCATTGAAATGTGTCCTCATGACATAATACTTGGCTTGGACTTTCTGTCACGCCATTCTGCGCTCATTGATTGTGCCACTGGTGCTCTTCAGCTTGAGGTGCCGCCGCTTGCCGATTTTCCATCTGACCATTCTTCATGTTTATGCTCTCATCACCACGTTCGCTTGCCTCCGCAAGCTGCTACATACGTCACTTTGTCGTGCTCACGTGATGTGGCGATTCGTAACTACCTCGTCACTCCTATAGTCGACGAACTGATGGCCCAAAACATCCCCCTTGCTCACACTGTTGCCTTCGTCGCTGACAACACAGTGGTTATACCCCAACTCAACATTAGTCTCTTGACTCAAGTTATTCAGCAAGACATATCTTTGGCCACCCTATCTCTGCTTGACAGCTGCAACGTTACTGGTTTGGACACCGATGCTACATCCCCCTGTCTTGGACGCAATTACATTCTGCCTGCCAATGTCATTAACAAAAAGATTGCTCCCGATCTCACCCCAGCGCAAGCCGACGGCCTCCGTCGTCTGATAACATCCTATAGAGACATTTTTGACTTTGACCACCGCCTTCTCGGGCAAACAACTGCCGTGACTCAGCGGATCAACACTGGTGATGCTAGTCCTATATGGCGGTGTCCATATCGCGTATCTCCCAAGGAGCACCAAGTAATTCAGAATAAAGTGGAGAAAATGATTACTGAAGACGCCATCCCACTGAACCACCGATATCCTGTCAACGTAGAAATAAGATCCATACATCTACATCTATCGATAACATCTAATTAACATCCCCACAATGTACCATCTTTACAGTCCAGAGAGCCGACGTATTATTAACGTCGCATGCACTTCTCCCTTGGACAAAAACTAGACGTTGCAAATTATGTTGCCTATACGTACTCACAACATCAAATGCACCGCAGTTCTGCGATGTTATAAAAGTCATCTTAAGGGGTTTGTATAAAACCCCTTAAGATTACTTTTATAACGCTAAATTTATTCTGGTATGTAAAATCTAAAAAGTGCTCGGAAATAAATTGACATGTAATGTTCAAGCGTACGTAATATGCGTAGACTTGCATGTGTGACCATAAAATTAGCATGCGTGGCGTTAGTGCTGCTGTACATGATAGCGCGAAATCATGAACGTCGAAGGTGCTTTTAGTTGTGAAGCACTTTAGGGGTCTTCGCGGTCGTCGCTTGGGGTACAATCAGAAAAGAGGTAGCAAGCAAGAATTAGAAAGATATGGAAAAAGAAGAAAAGCAGGAAGGGAAAGGGAAATAGATAATTAAAGGAGCAATAAAGACAGAAAAGAACTAAAAAAGAAAGAGTAGAGGCAAGGGATAGCTGAAGAGAAACAAGGCAGACTTCCCCTCTTTCTTCAGGCTTCTTGGCACCACTAGTGCACAGCTGCCTTAATTTATGTTTTTAACCCCTGTACTGCCCCGTTTGAACAAACATACAAGGTTGACCACATCGAGAATTCAAGTCAGTAAATCCAGAACGTTTATTCAAACTCATGAAGGATACATATATGTCCTCTGATCAAAGTATCAATAAACACACTAAAATTTTTTTAAGTTATGTATGCAGCACCAGCTTCTTCATGCACGCTCGTCTACTTGGGTGTAGACGAGCGTGCAGGGCATGGCTGTGGCTGCCCTTTGATGCGAAAAAATGTTGGAGAGAGCCAAAAGGTATGTTCATTCTCGAAACGTTATGCATAAATTCAATAGAATGTTACTATACAGTTTACACATTACACTCTATATGACAACACGGGTGTCGGGAACACTAAAAAGAGTGCTGGGGAGCCTGAGAATACATTGAATATACCTTTAATACCACCACAATAAAACTTATTTTGGTTTTGGTATTGAAAGGTAGGCTTTGCAGTGACGTTTCAAGTCTTCCTGTGACGTCACGGGCAAACTGCAACTCGTGAAAGATGCACCTGTTGTTCTTTGCTGCCAGTCACACGTGGTTCACGATGAGTGAACAGTTGTCCAGCAACCCCAAAAATGAATTCTGCAATTTAGGCTGCATGCTGGAAACAGATTTCACAAACCTACTGAGCTGTTTTGAAACGGCATAACACTATGATGGTGGTGGAGCTGCTTTGCACATGCTGGGAGGCATAGGCAGCCAGGGGGTGGCACACCGGGCCCGTGCCCCCCCCCCTCCAAGTTTTCTTTTGCCAAAGCACAGAGAGGAAAAACTGACCATTTTAAAAGGGTGCCCTTCCAGAAATAAAGGTGGTGCCCCCCTGTAAAAAGTATCTGGAGTCCCTCGTGGACACCCTGGTGGCCTAAAGCTTAAACTCCTCAGGACCGTATATTAATGTTCTTGACTGACTGACAGGCCTGCTGGGAGGTGAAAACTTTAAAATCAAAGTGACATATTTTATAAGTGTTTCCCAGCTCCTGTTCGGGAAAGCGTTAACACTACATGTCAAGGAAACTGAAAACGTCTATTTTGCTGCACCTCAAAATCGTGTCGGTACTCCTTTAGGCTTTTCATTGTGCCAGGCAGAGCGAACAGAAATGATGAATTCTTTAATGATTGGCTCACACCCACTATGGGAGATTGGCAAAGAAACTATTGATTTATATCTAAATGTAATCACACGCACTATTGAATTATAAAATTGTTGGAGTGAATTAACAGTGCTAATGTAAACTTTTGAAATGATTATCACCATAAATTGGCACATACTCTCTTCGTCCTTTTTAATCTCTCTTCATCTTCTGCTTCACTTCCAAAACCAATGCCTCCTGCACATATGCCGATTTCTCCAGTGTGGCCTGTAATAAATCTGATGGGTGAGAGGAGAAAAGTAACTGGGAGAGTGAAAGAAAGAGAGCCAGGACAAAAGATATAAAAAACGAAAACCATTGCAAAAAGAGAGAACCGAGTAAAGGGAACACAATAGAGGAAAACGTGGAAATAAAAGGAAGCAAGTGAGAAATAGGAGAGACAGTGAGAGAAAGGTAGGAAAGAAAGAGTAGAAACAAAGAGAAAAAAGTTAAATGGAACGAAAAAAATAACAATAAATGCCCAGCCTATTATTACTAGTTATATAATAACACTAGCAGCAGTTAGGTAATATTGTTTGAAACCACCTCAATTCAGCCCACGTATGGAGACCATGCAGCGTAGACATACGCAAACACACGGAGAAGTCTTTAAGGATGTCCGCCCCCCATCCCCCCTGAAAAAAAAAGTGGTAAACCAGTTTCTTGCCATCATTTCTCTCCGCCTCATCTAGCGGGCGCACTGAATACGCAGCACGAAACCTTGCTCTTCCACTCAGTGTACCGTAGCCGCTTGAATTTACGAGGTTGTATCATTATAGGTAAGTTTAAATCGGCCTCTTTGTAATCCCTGAGAACCCGGGGCAGTAATTGACAGACCAAGTTGCTGCGAACTATTGACGTGTCACTGTGTTGCTCACGGCAATCGGCATTTCATAAATGATGACCACAGCTAACCGCATTAGCCCACCTAACTATATTACACTGCCGAACAATTTGTCTGTTTTGCCGCCTGACACGGCCTGGCAGCGCTGAAGTACTTCCGACCTTCGCTAAATAGCTAGCAATGCGCGCAGGTGACAGCGTTGGAGTACTTACACCTCGCTAGAAAGCTAGCAATGCAGGAGCAAAGGCCATCGGAGATCACGGGCTCAGTAACAAAACTTCGCAGCACCACTATTTCATGAGCGTCCAAATTCTCACCAGACGTGTACGTGCACGGAGAGTGCAACATTTATTTAATCATCGACTTCCCAAACCGCGACGACCGAAATGAGATACTCGGAAGCAAAGACACTCTCACCTTTGACAAAACACACACGGAGACGAGAACAACAGAAAATAGAGTCAAGGCACAGCGCTGATGCACCGCGTTTTAACATCGCAATCTACAAAATTCACAAAACGCAGCTTAGTCTAAACGCAACCCGCACATTCGCATATGCCCTTTTAGGCGGCTGCCATCTTTGCCAGTGTGATGATGATGATAGTCAGACCCTTTTTTTTTGTTACAGTGTACTCAAGTGTACCTTTGTAGCGGGCGGGCACTACATAATAATAAATTAGTATTACAATAAAACAAAAAAGTTGAGAAAAAGCAAACGGACACTTTCATTTTTTTTACTGTTGCGGTGTGGTGTACGCGTGATAGGTTAGAAAGCCCCATCTAGTTCGTAACGTCTGCCGCTAGGGCCGTAACCTACGAGTGGCATGGCTCTAATCAGCACCTGTTCACTCAACTTCAGTGATTGTGGTAATATTTAGGCCAACAAAGACCTCATAATGCAAAATTTTTATGCAAAACAATTCAAAAATACATATACTAAAAGTCATTCAGAAACATAGGTTGCCATACACAATTCTACGGGTTTCCACGTTTGTCAATCAGTATGCAATAAATACTTATCCTCCTCACTCGACCAGCCATCTAAGCGAAGCTATAGTTACATACGCGTATATTCCATTAGTTCATCACAGAATCAAAAGAATGCAGGCGTTCTTACTCCGCTGCCATCCACAAAACAACAAAAAAAACAGGTTATGTAGATAGCGCCATCAACGGCGAGCGGTTGAACGAGAGCAGAGACACGCGCTCTTGTAGAAACCCCGCCATCTGGGCAAATCAGGAGTACAGTAGGTCGTGCCTGCTAGGCCTAGTTCCAGCACGTTTCGAACGGTCTCTCGTCACCTAGAATTTCTAATTTGCCCACTCCGAGCAGATTTTCCGTCTTCATCGTTGCACAAATAAATCAACAGGAAAGTATGTTTCTGAATATGCGCCGTGGTATTGCTTGTGTAGCGTACGTAGCTGAAAGTTAACCTGTTGTCGTACGCAGGCAGTGTTGCCGACTATGCCTTCAGTGTTTCATGAACACTGAACGCATAGTCCAAATATACTTGTGTTTCCAAATATACCTGTGTGTCGCGGTATTGCATGTGCAGCGTTAGTAGCTGCTATAGTTGGCGTACTTCGCGGGCTGTGATGTGAATAAAATCATACCTTGAGTGTTTCATGTGTTAGTCACAAAGAAGTGTGTGTAGTGCACGTGTCAAGCTCTAAATCACAAAAGTTAATTTTGCTTGTTACTTTGTAGTGTCGTACTGGTGTTCTGATGTCACAATTTATTTCTCATAGTCATGTTCGAAAAAGGCCCGTTGTGAGGTCGACAGTCTGTTTGAAACTTCAGCAAAGTCTGACTCTGTGGCGTCACATGCACCGTATCTCCAGCGTCAAGCACGAGACGAAAGTTGTGGCAAAATACGCAGCACTCGAGTAACTATGCCTATGCAGTATTCATTGGGAAGCGAATCGAGTGAAGTGGGATTGAAACTCGGTAGTGGTGGTGACTTTGATAGCGACAGCACAGTTTCGGTGAACGGGGTCAATGAAGGCCTGGAACATCAGGATAGCGTTGGACAAGGAGAGTTCAACCTTCTCAATGTCTTTCCTGGATCGAATGCTTTGGAACCACGAGGAACAAAAGATTGTGATGTCAGCAGTGATTCACCCACCTTTGCGAAAAGACTGGCTAAGTGGGCAGTGGAACATAACATAACTCAGCGATCATTGACGCCTCTCTTACGGCTCTTAAGGTCACATGATTGCTTCAGTGGCTTACCAAGAGATGCTCGTAGCTTGTTGGGAACCCACCGTAACACTGCTGTTGCAGCAGGTATTGTACAACTGTCTCCTGGAACATACTGTCATTATGGGCTCAGGAAAGGGCTGGAACACATTTTGGGCTCCGCAGAGTGTGTTCCAGATGTAATACCCCTTTGTTTTAATATAGATGGGCTTCCTTTGGGAAAGAGTTCGAAGCAGCAGCTTTGGCCAGTGCAGTGCTGCGTCCGTGGTCCAGACTTGGCTGATGAGTTGCAAAAACCTTTTCTTGTAGGCGCATTTCTGGGTCCTTAAAAGCCAGATTGTGCTAATGACTTTTTGAAGCCATTTGTTTCCGAGCTGAAGGAGCTGCTTCAGTCTGGTATATCGGTGTCTGGAAAAGTAGCAGAAATCAAACTCAAAAGCATCATCTGTGATGCGCCGGCTCGGGCTTTTGTATTCCAGATTAAAGGACACAGCAGTTACTATGGCTGTCCAAAATGCACAGTAGAGGGTAGCTTTCATGAGAAAGTAGTTTTCTCTGCAACAGTTGGTAGACCTAGAACTGATGATTCATTTCGTCAGCAGGAGGACATGGATCACCATCTGGGAGTGACAATCTTGACTGAGCTTCCAATAGACTGCATCACTTGTGCACCACTTGATCCAATGCATCTGTTGTGTCTTGGTGTGATGCGTAAACTTGTGAACCTGTGGTTTTCAGGACCTCTCAGTGTTAGAATTGGGCCACTAAACTGAATAGAAATATCAAAACGCAGCTGTTCTCTTGAAAAGCACGTTCCTCAGGAGTTTGCACGCAAACCAAGGTCAGTTGATGAAAAAGACAGGTGGAAGGCCACTGAGTTCAGACAGCTCTTGCACTACACTGGACCTGTGGTACTACACGGCAGCCTTTCTGCTGCTGCCTATGCTGATTTCTTGACACTGCACGCAGCATCAAGTATCCTTAGCACACCTTATCTCTGTCCTGAGCATGCAGACTATGCACAAACTCTTTTGGAGCATTTTGTCAGAGGCTTTGTGGAATTGTATGGCACGTCAAATGTCTCGTACAATGTTCACTGTCTTTTGCATCTTGCTACGGATGCGAAGGTGCATGGTACTTTAGAATCTTTTTCAGCATTTGCTTTCGAAAACAATTTGCAGATGATCAAAAAGCTTCTTCGCCGGTCAGGCTGTCCCCTTCACCAATTGTACAACAGGTTAAAAGAAAGTGACAACCTACAGAGCTTTTCCTCATCATGCACTGTTGATGGATATGAGCTGCTTGGTAGCCATGATGCAGCTGTTACACCTGCAGGTTGTATGAACCCTCAATATAAGGCAGTCAAGTTTCGTTCTTTTACGGTTACTCCTAAAGCAGCCAACAACTGCTGCAAAGTTGGAAATGCGATTGTCCTTGTTGATGCTATAGCACACAGTAGCCAAGATGAGAGCCCTTGCATTGTAGGAAGGCATTTTCTAGAAGTGAAACCACTGTACACTCAACCGTTTGACTCTACTAGGCTCAGTATTGCTGTTGTTGACGGGCTTTCAAATGTCCAGTGCTGGTCAATCACTGACATTCAAAATAAGCTGGTTATCCTTCCTTACCATGATAAGTTTGTAGTTGTACCTTTACTTCATACGAGCTAGCTGGAATACCGTTCCTATGTTGGAAGAATAAACACTGTTTATGTTCTAGCTCCCGGCTAATTTTTTGAATGCACGCTACAGCAATGAAGAACTGAAATTTGTGCCAATGTTCTGACAGAAAGATATTTTATCTCTTCTGAAAAATGCATTCAGCATAGCGATGTTTCTTAATGTTTCCATTTAAGTGAGTGTATTAAAGGGACACTAAAGGCAACTATTAAGTTGACGTTGATTGTTGAAATAGCGGTCCATAAACCTTTTAGTGGTATTTTTGTGCCAAAAAAGGGCTTATTTTGAAACAAAATTTAGTTTTAGTCGCCCGCATTAGGTTAGAGCACTTCAAATTATGCGCCTCAAAAACAGAACCGACTCGGGTCTCTGTTGCCGTGCACAACAATCGCCCAGCTTTACTGCGCAGTCGCCGACACGAGTAGACAGAAAAAAATCAGTGGGATCCACAGCAGCAACAGCGGCCATTGATAAATTTACTGCCATTGGCTCTGAGACGGCACATGTGCTTGGTTTAACAGCGCCCCGCTAGATGGCATGACCTGTCCAGTTGAGCCACACTAAAATTGAATTTTCGAACTACTCGCGCCGCTCTCCTTACTAACATCTGGCGTTTTTTTTTTTTTCCAGGAATCAAACAAAAACGAACAAGCAGCATTTTATTACGTCTCTTGGTGCATAGAAGGTTCTTTGTTTAGTGCAGCTAGATTAATTACTAGTGATTATTTTAGGTGGTTCGTCTGACGTCATCGGTATCATTTTGAGAGTGTCCTACTGTGGTGTTTGTATTCTTGTGCATTCACCTTAATTTTACAATAAGTAGGGCACTGCTGTTGATATTGTCGATTTAGAGGTTGTCATACATTGAGCTTTCACTCTGATCTAAATTGTTATTTTTTCTTTAGTGTCCCTTTAATGCTTGCAGTATTTTATAGTATTTCAATAAAGAAAGGTCATGCTGCCATTATGTCATGTTGTAGCTTCTGCTACTAAATATTTTCATACCACATTTACGGTTATGTTTCTTTTTGTTGAGTTAGTTTTGCAGATGAGAATTGTCTTATATTGTAACGGTAGGATGAGAACGACGAAGAAGACAAAGAGGAGGACGATGTGGTCAGATCTGTGAGCCAACTGGGCGCCATCTTGTCCACCACCGAGTTTATTCCTCGTTTTATAAAGTAAAGTTATTTCCCCGTAACATCATTGGTGGAGGTGCGGGGTACTCACTTCACGCAAAACGGAGCTTCGTAGCGGGCGCCTAGTGGTCTCCCCCATGGCGACTGAAGTCAACAATGCCGACCCTTCCCCGACTACCGTGCCTTCTCCAACTACGTCCGTGCTTTCTCCAACTGGACCGTCAACCCTCATCTTGGAGCCCCCGAGAGATCCAGGTACCTTTTCTGGCACTGATGGCATTGACGTAGAAGCCTGGCTGAAGTCATACGAACGAGTGGGTGTACGTATGCGATGGGATCCAACGCTCATGCTGGCCAACGTGATTTTTTATCTCAGAGGTACCGCAAAGGTCTGGTACGAGACGCACGAGGAAGAACTGACTAGCTGGGAGTTATGCAAGCAAAAGCTCCGGGAGCTATTTGGCAGGCCTGTGGGAAGTCAACGCGCCGCCCAAAACGAGCTCGCACGTCGAGTTCAGACGTGCACCGAATCATACCTCACGTACATTCAGGACGTGCTCGCTTTGTGCCGCAAGGTAGACTCGCAGATGTCCGAAGCCGATAAGGTTGGCCATATTATTAAGGGCATAGCAGATGACGCCTTTCACCTTCTTGTGTTCAAGAATTCATCTACGGTCCACGACATTATTTCTGAATGCCGGCGCTTTGAAGAAGCGAAGAGCCGCCGTGTTCTCCACCAGTTTGCCCGGCTTCCAAACACGGCTGCAACATCCACATGCGAAGACCCTCGCCTGCCTTCTACGGAAAGTCCCGGTGACGTTGTCCGTATTGTCCGTCGGGAAATAGAAGCCGCAGCTCCACTCGTGTCAGCCTCCCCCAACTCCGAAAGCTATCACGCCACCGTCTCTCTCATACAGACCGTCGTGAGGCAAGAACTGGCCAACGCCGGCTTAAACGTCTGCTCCATTCATCGTCCAGACTACGCCCCACCAAATCCACCCGTGACTGTTCCGCCCAACCGACGTTTTTCTGCCAGCCCACATTATCGCGACCCGGCGGTATGGCGCACCCCAGACGACCGGCCGATATGCTTCAATTGCGGTCGTATAGGCCACATTTCGCGTCACTGCCGTGCTTGGTCCAGCTCTGCTCCGTGGCCTCACCCTCCGCCCCATCGCCCACCTGCCTGGAATTCACGCTCATCACCGAAAACAGAGCCGCTAACGCCTGAGAATTCCTCGCGCCCCCGATCCAGCCGCTCCCCTTCGCCGCAACGCCGTTTCTCCCGCTCGCCCCCATCTCGCCGATCGCCGTCCCCAAGCTCGTTCCGGCGTTCACCTCCGGAAAACTGACGGGAGCAGCTCTTGGAGGTGATGCTGCAATACCGACCCGATGCCAAAATCCTCTACTGACCTTGCCCGCACATCAGAACCTTATCAATGTTGACGTCGACGGTGTACCTACTACAGCCCTCATTGACACTGGCGCACACGTGTCCATCATGAACGCTGACCTTAGAGCACGGCTGAAGAAAGTCCTTACTCCTGGCCCAACTCCTGTGGTCCGAACGGCCGATGGTGGAAAAGTCGCCGTAATTGGTGTGTGCTCAGCTCGCGTCAGCGTCGCCGGACACCACACATCAGTTCTGTTTTATGTTTTAGAACACTGCCCTAATGACATAATTTTGGGCCAAGACTTTTTGTCTGAACATTCGGCCTTGATAGACTGCTCTGCCGGTATAGTGCAACTCGCTCTACCTAATGTTGTTGATCCTCCAAGTTGCCCTCCAAGTCGGCTTTGTTCTACAGAACACCTGCGTCTCCCTCAACGAACAGTAGCTTACATAGGCGTCTCCCCTGTTCCACCTGTCCCAGACGGTGTTTATATTGTGTCCCCCAATGTTGACGTCCTGCTTTCGCACAACGTTGCGTTTCCTCACACCGTCGTCACTATTACGGCCAATGCATCCTGCCTACCCCTAGTGAATTTTTCACTATGTACACAAGTCCTCCCTCGTGGTATATCTCTAGCCGAGATCGTGCCGGCGGCAGAGTGCCATATTTGCACTCTAAGTTATGACAGCATCCCGAGTGCCGAAAAAACTTCGTCTACTCCTCCATCAGACCAAAGTGTGTTAACCAAGATGATTGCCCCCGACTTGCCGAAAGAACAAGCTAACGACCTGCGTTCCCTGCTTGCATCTTTTTGGGACATCTTCGACCTTGGCGACCGCCCACTCGGCCAGACGTCCGTTGTTAAGCACCGGATTGATACAGGCGATACGAGTCCCATCCATCGGAGACCCTACCGTGTTTCCCATGCAGAGCGGCGCATCATCCAACAGGAGGTCGACAAAATGCTTTCTCGGAATATCATCGAGCCTTCATGCAGTCCCTGGGCGTCCCCTGTTGTACTTGTAAAGAAGAAGGACAACAGCTGGAGATTTTGCGTCGATTATCGCCATTTAAACAAAATAACGAAGAAGGACGTCTACCCTTTACCACGCATAGACGATGCCCTGGATTGCCTTCACGGCGCAAAATATTTTTCCTCCATTGACCTTCGCTCTGGGTACTGGCAGATGGCCGTTGATGACATGGACCGTGAGAAGACGGCGTTTATCACTCCCGACGGCCTTTACGAGTTTAAAGTGATGCCATTCGGTTTATGCAATGCGCCCGCCACATTCGAACGTATGATGGACGCTCTGTTGCACGGCTTCAAGTGGTCCATCTGCCTGTGCTACCTGGACGACGTTATCGTTTTTTCGCCTTCTTTTGCAACGCACCTTGAAAGGCTATCGAAAATCTTATCTGTCTTTCGTAAGGCGGGCCTGCAACTCAATTCGGCAAAGTGCCACTTCGGCCGTCGTGAAATTTCTGTCCTCGGACATCTCGTTGATTCTGTAGGGGTTCGCCCTGATCAAGATAAAATACGCGCAGTAAGAGATTTCCCTGTACCAACCTGTACCAAAGACGTTCGCAGTTTCGTTGGCCTCTGTTCTTACTTCCGCCGCTTTGTTCAAAACTTCGCCGACGTAGCACGCCCTCTCACTCAACTTCTCAAAAAAGACGCTGGCTTCATCTGGGGCCCTGAGCAAGCAGATGCGTTTCAAAATCTAGTGTGTCTGCTTACGTCTCCGCCTATCCTCGCCCACTTTGATATCTCATCTCCAACAGAAGTTCGTACAGACGCAAGTGGCTATGGCATCGGTGCAGTCCTCGCCCAGAAACAACAAGGACGAGACCGTGTTGTTGCTTATGCCAGCCGCCTTCTTTCGCCTGCTGAAAGAAAATATTCAATAACTGAACGGGAATGTTTGGCACTTGTTTGGGCAGTCGGTAAATTTCGTCCCTATTTGTACGGCCGGCCATTCACAGTAATCACAGATCACCACGCCTTGTGCTGGCTTTCGTCCCTTAAAGACCCTTCAGGCCGTCTTGGCCGTTGGGCGCTGCGCCTTCAAGAATTTGATTACTCAGTCCTGTATAAAACCGGCCGCCTGCATCAAGATGCGGACTGCTTGTCCCGGTATCCTGTCGACCCTCCAGACGGCGACTCCTCTAAAACCACCCTTCCTGTCGACGTTTTCTCTCTATCCGCGTTTCATGACATTGGAATCGAGCAGCGACGAGATACTTTCTTGGACGGTATTATCCGAAGGCTCACATCGGTGAGGCCCGACCCTTCCCTTCGAATGTTTGAAATACATGATGGTGTATTGTACCGTTGCAATATGCGTCCTGACGGCCCCGAAAGACTACTCGTCGTTCCCATTCAATTGCGTCACACTGTTCTCGCCCAGCTTCATGATGCACCTACAGCGGGTCACCTCGGCGTGTCACGGACCTACGACAGAGTTCGCCGGCGCTTCTTCTGGCCTGGCATGTACCGCGACGTCTGCCGTTATATTGCAGCCTGCGACCCTTGTCAACGACGGAAAAAACCAAATGTCCCTCCGGCCGGACGTCTTCAGCCACTGCACATCCCACGAGACCCATTCTACCGTGTTGGCGTGGACCTGCTTGGCCCTTTTCCAACGTCAGCTGCGGGTAATCGGTGGATTGCAGTAGCAACCGATTATGCTACCCGATACGCGATCACACGGGCCCTTCCAACCAGCTGTGCAACTGACGTGGCCGATTTCCTTTTGGAGGACGTCATCTTACATCATGGCGCCCCTCGACAACTCCTTACCGACCGAGGCAGCTACTTCCTTTCCAAAGTGGTTGATGACCTCCTCCGCTCCTGCGCCACTAAACACAAGCTCTCGACTGCTTACCATCCACAAACAAATGGTCTAACGGAGCGCCTCAATCGCACTCTCACCGACATGCTCTCCATGTATGTCTCCACCGATCACCGCGACTGGGACACTACGTTACCGTTTGTAACATTCGCGTACAATTCTTCCAGACACGACACCGCTGGGTTCTCTCCTTTTTTTTCTGTTGTTCGGCCGTGACCCTGCGCTACCTTTCGACACCCTCCTGCCGGCCGGACTAAATGACAAGTCTCAGTACGCTCGTGATGCAATAATGAAGGGCCAAGCGGCACGCCAAGTTGCTCGACGACGCTTACTGGACTCCCAGGACAATCAGAAGAGCGTATACGACGCCCGCCATCGTGACGTCCACTTCACACCCGGAGATCTCGTTCTGTTATGGTTCCCCTCACGCCGCGTTGGACTTTCGGAGAAGTTACTCCCACGCTATTCAGGTCCCTACCGTATCTTACGCCAAGTAACTGACGTCACATACGAAATCACCCCTACGGACCCCGCCATCATTCACCCTCACACTGACGTAGTGCATGTTACGCGACTCAAACCGTATTACTCCAGTGCCTCCTGATTCGCACCGGGTCGGTGCTCCAGCCGCCGGGGAAATCATGTAACGGTAGGATGAGAACGACGAAGAAGACAAAGAGGAGGACGATGTGGTCAGATCTGTGAGCCAACTGGGCGCCATCTTGTCCACCACCGAGTTTATTCCTCGTTTTATAAAGTAAAGTTATTTCCCCGTAACAATATGTCCACTGAATTCTAAGAACACACAAACAAAACATGGAAGTTATCGCATTATCTTTAGAAATAATAGTAACTAGTCAATGTTTATGTTCATTTTTTGTCTGAGAGTGGTCACAGACAATTTTTTACAGATGCACTTTTCCATTGTGGAGTTTACTGAAGAGCAAACAGTAGCTGTTGTGCCCAACATATGGATCGTTGGTGGCAAATGCTATTGGCCACCAGGACCTGGCTGCAAGATGGCAACAGTTCAAAAAGCAAAAGCCCCCGACAGAGACTGGAAAAGATACAGCATTGTGGTGAAAGCTACCTACAGTACGTTTATTATAGATAGCTTTAACTTGGGTATAATGCATTAAGTTTCTCTGAATGTGTGGGTTCTTATTATAGGCACATATCAAGATGCTCGTAGAAATCTGGATCAAGCTCAGTATTCTGATGTTGAATCTGGGCACCTTCAGAAACGGAAGGTTAGACTGACCTTTTGGCTTACCATCGTGCTATCTGTATTGCATTTGTGTTTTTTCCCCGCTCCTCAAACCTGCTTTGCAGCTTTGAGACAAAGCCCACAGTCTGTTGTTCTGTCTTTTTATAAGGTGTCAAAGCCAAGTCGTTACATCAGCGATGATGAAGTGTGTACTTTTCATTCACGCCCCACTGGTTCAACTAGGCCATCTGTAGATGAACGTAAGTTATCATACAAAGAGGTTATTCTCTTTTGTAGCATTCCTTTTTGCATGCAGGAATGGAGAACACTTGCGCAAATGCTTGCGATGAATTTCATGAAGCAAACGAGCTGCAAAAGGTTGGCAACCAACAGAAAGGAGAAGTAGCAGCTCACCCTTTCACAATACTATACTATAGGTCTCTCTTTGTTGCCACGTTCATTCAGTGCTGCATGCATATTTCTTTTTAAGATGTCAAAGCTAATCCACACTTCCAGTGCTTCTTTGGAACCCCCCAGCAGCTTTCCTGGCCCATCTGGTTCAACATGTAAGCAAATACGACCTTAAGAGTGCTTCTTGTTTGACATTGTTTTCAATTTGCAGACAGAGACTGCAACACTCCGGCAGAAAACACTGAAGGTAATTATTCACATTTCTGGTCTCATCTTAAGTTCACTAACTACTCAATACTTTGCAGATCTTTCAAGTGACTCTGATGAATCAGAAGATGATTGTGGTAAGCATTACACTCCCCTTACGGTGGAGCGCATATAATGAATAAGCTATGAAATTTAAAAAGTTTCCTTAAAAAGGTGCATGTAAATAAGCTTAGCATGTAAATAAGCTTAGCTGTACTTAAACCTTGACTTTTTTTAAGCTGAGTTGTAGGGCTGTTAGGAGCCCAGCTAAATAAATTGTGTAGTTTCCCATGAGTGGATATTTAGTCATCCCTGAATTCTGCACAGCTGGGTGATGTTGCAGCACTTTCTTTTCAGAGATGCTGGATGGCCAGGAGACTGAAGCTGGCAAGCGTGACTCTGGTAAACTGTGAAAGCTTCTCGTTAGCCATGCGTATTCAGTTAATATGTGCCCCGTTAAACTTATCAGTCTTGTACTGACACTTTGTTAACCAAACCTACATTGAAATTTTCATGTTTCACCTGCAGCCATGGCTTCACCTCCTGCTCAGGCAAAAAACAAGAAGGCGCTAACTCAAGAGGGTACGTTTGTTATCAACTAATGGTATTTTCAAACATATTGTCTCTTTAAAATGCACCCTCGAATGCATGTTCATGTTGCTTGTTGCAGTGTAGGGCTAGTGTACTTGAGAAAACTTTGTGTGCTGTTTTTTGTTGTAAATACAGATTTTTCCATATTCACTAAAGTAAAGCTTGTGTTATTTCCCCTTTCCTTCACCTCCATTTAGGGTAGCGAACTGAGCCAAGCCCTGCCTTTCTGCTTTGTTTTTCTTTCTCACTATATTCTTACTTCACATGCATGCCTCACTGTTTAGGCATATATGGAGTTTCTGTAAAGGACTCCTGACACCGAAATATAAAGCTTAAAATGTTTGCGTTCATTGATTGTCTAGCTTACACTGACATTACTGATGAGCACATCATTCCAAATTAATGTGGTGAACATTGTCCTTGAAAAATTTCACTTTGGTTTTTGCATTACCATTATTATTCATTTGAATAGGCAGCACATCTGGATTTTGTCACTAGTATGAAGAGGACAGGGCACCCCGT
Organism: Rhipicephalus microplus; assembly: GCF_043290135.1. NCBI lineage: Eukaryota > Metazoa > Arthropoda > Arachnida > Ixodida > Ixodidae > Rhipicephalus > Rhipicephalus microplus. The sequence continues at coordinate 2,661,616 of NW_027464614.1, read as the reverse complement.
GATAACGATTAAGGAGAGTATTCTCAGTCTCACAGACAAGTGTGCAGGGTTTTTCTTCCCTCTGTTGTGTGGCTGCTGTCAATGTGGTTCTGGCTGTTGGCACCAGTGCATGGCTTTTTTTAGGTACCACAGCGCGGAATTTTTTTTTTTCAAAAGGGCACACTTATGATAGAAATGTTAGTGCTCGTTCGGTGCGTGTATTGTATCGTTTAATTGTTTATAGAAATTTCCATGCTAACACTTCCCTGCAGTGTCACACCCTAACTTCCACCAAAGAACCATATGCACTTTGAAGGCCGCCAAAGTGCATCCACACCTGGCCATCCACGTCGTCCGTCTCTTTTTGTGTATGTGAAAAAATTCAAGCACTGTTCCGGTTCTTCGCACAATATACCAGCTCGCCCAAGGTGCAACGTTAGCACATCTGGCGTAATGGCACTCTCCTGTTAGGTCACTAGTTCATAATTTTAGATGGGGGTTATGATTCATGATGTCATGATGGATTATAATTATACTTGGATAGTTATGATGCATTACAATATTTGAAGTTTACTTTTCGGATTATCAGAGCTACAAATTAGCACAAAAGTCACAAACAAAAATTGGTTGTCAGGGGTTTGCAGGCTTTTTGTACCATTTTATTTCAGAGTTCCAGCGTGAAGTACTTGTGAGGCTGACAGTGCTGCGAATGGTTCAAAAGCAGCATGGGGAAGTTCTACATGGGCTGATCGGTCGGTTTCGGTCCAATGCTGCTAAAGGAAATGCACCTTTAGTTTCTAGCCCGTTCTCAGAGTACGAGTCACCGAAACTGTTCGATGACAAGTTGACTGGCCAGATGAAAGATACGCTTGTAAGTGCATTGAGATTGTGTGTTGTGTGTGTTTTGATATCTGAGGGACACCTAATGTCTTCTTTCTTTTCAACACTAGAGCAGTGTGTAAAGCCTCAGCCTCTACTGAATAGAATTTTAATTTGTCTCCTAGGATACGTATATTTATAGAAAATTTGAAGTAATCGATGTATTCTTTTATTCAAGCCTGTATTTTCATATATATTCATGACATGTGTGCAGTTTTCATTGCGCGCTTACGATAAGTGTGTATTGGCTAGCCTCTATTTCAGGTGGAAGAGCTCGCGAACAAAGGTGGCAGCAACGCCGCTGCATGCACAAAAAGAATTCTCTCATACCTACTTTGCGACAATCTCACAGCACAGTTTTCATGGTTTGGTAAAAAGGGAAAACACCAATTCAGCCAGCTCCGTCTCGCTTCTTGCATAATAAGTGAGTGTTTTTCATGTACTTGATTGAGCGCCTCTCTTGTTTCCTTGGTGAAAGCAGTCTCTCTGTTCAATTCAAATGAACCATCAGGTGGCTGCCATTCAGATTTTTCTTTAACTGTTTGAAGCATCGTGTTTTTGCTTCTATGTTTATAGACAGCAGGGAGGTTAACCAGAAAGCTGTTAATTGGCTACTCTATGCCAGGTTATTGTTATTGTAGTGTTGTTACTGTTGGATAAAGAGGGGGGGATTCAGATGCCCTGACACCTTCTCTCCTTCATTCATGGAAGCCTAGTGGGTGTGTCGCCACCAAGTACTGTTAATGAATCACCTTAGTATTTAGTCCCTCTTAAAAACTGATGAAAGAAAGGTGAAAGAAAGGTGTCTTTTGGTATGACGAGCCTGCTGCTCGTAGTATTGCAAGGGTTCATGGCAGCTCAGACATGGTTGCATATCTATACCAACCAATAGAAAAGTTAAATATATACATTATTTTGAACATGGAAATAGAGTTAATGTTAATGAAGGAACAACATGGGGAATATAATCACAGTGCACAAACTATTACTAAATAAGGCACTTGCACTTATACTAAATAAGTCATTTTCACTTACAAATTTATTACAAATGTAAAGCTTCAAGTATCGGACTTCTATATAGCTGCCCCTCCCCCTGGACAGACTCTTGTATGACAATTGTCATCTGAGAGGAAATCAGGCTGTTGGCCAAATCAGGCTATTGGCTTGATTGAATTTTTAAGTTGGTGTCACTTTCTTTTCTCAATCAATTATTGCTTCGACTTTCTTAAAGGTGCTGTGCAAAAAGTTCATCCTGCAGATGAATTCACAATAGAAGCAGCCGTTCGAGAATGGTTGCGTCATGCCCCAGCAAGACATAGGAATGCAGCAAGAAGTATATGCCTTTTGCAGTAAGCTTAAAGGAAGTGACAGCTAATTTCTGCTGTGCCCAGTTTTTTTCTGTCGCAATCGAAACTCGTTGGTCTCAGTATCCTGTCGGTGTGAAGTAAATGGAAAACACTGTAAAAAATTTTGTATAAGCTGTGTGGATTAGTTTGTGCTTGGAAAACGAGCTAGAAACAGTGGTGTGTGAGCATGATAACAGTCATATGCCAGCATTTGTGTAAGTTATTAGGCTATATCAGTAGTTCTGCTCATCCAGGGGAGGCACCTATTTATGGTAAAACTAGTATACAGCTTTTCTAATCTCACACAAAGACTACAGTATACGTAATCCCTCTTAAGTTTGCCTACAAAAGCACACGAGTGCATCTCCATGCAATCTCGGACACCACTGCTCACAGCAGGTGGGCTGCCCTACTGTTGCCATATCGGCAGCTTTTCTTCCTAGATTATTTTATCTCATTATGCTATCGAATAAATCAACTGCACAAGGCTGTGTGGCATAAAGACCACATTTTAAAGAACAAGTATAATGCATTAAATGACAAGAAATTGCATATATATCTCAGTTTTGTGTCATATAGTACCAAGCCAACCCTGCGTAAGCGGTAAATGCATTTTTAAACAAAAATTTATGTCGCACTTTACACTTCCTACTTAAATCACAAGCGGCATGGTCAAAATAGTCACGAAAGTTTAGTTTTCATTTTTTACTAAAATCTTGTGACATGTTCTGATGAATTGTTGATCCATTTATTGGTTGTGTTTTTCATCATACTTGGACGTTAAGTCGCCTCTGAGAAATTTTCAGCAAGTTGAATGTTATCCCATAGCTTTATGGCACCATGTGGCAGACAATTACGCATACACTGAAAACTCAAGTTTGTGTCCAGTGTAGCTTTTATCTGCTGCACTGTTGTATGAGAACATCGCTTCCTTTTGTAGTAGGATGTTTTGAAACTGACATTTACAATGGAGCACAAATTACTGAAATGTCTTTGTATGTATTGATACTCATAAGACCCGTGGGCATTTCAAAGTGCTTTTTAGGTTCGAGAAGTAGCTATACTTACATAGGCTGAAACGAGTAACATCGTTATTGCTAATGTATGTAAGTCATCTGCATTTGCTGTATTTCTGAAGTAGGCATCATCTTTCTCAATTCTTCTGCTAAGTTCAGGAGTGGAGCATCACAATCCAAGCCAAGCATTTTTTTTTCTCATGGTAATATAGAGTATCAGTACTGCTGGTATGCTGTTGCTTGGAATGTCTTATAGTATTTGCTTTCACTGTTTCTGGATAGCTAATATTGATTCTCTTTTTTCTTGTATTTTTAGGATCAACTGGTTGTGACCAGTAGCCATTTTGCATCATGAATCTTTCAAGTGGACCTTTTCTTCAAAAGGAACTTCATTGAAGATTTTCGTGGAGCAATTTTTCATTCAGATTACTTGAAGCGTTCAAGGCGAACTTTAACGAAGACCTTTGTATTGTAATTTTTCATTCAAATAACTTAAGGCTTTTAAGGGGAACATCGTTAAGCAATTTTTCATTCATGTCACTTCAGATCGTTTTAAGTGAACTTCATTGAACTTTTGTACATTTTCATAACATTGAAACTTTCAAGGGGAACTTCGTCGAGAATTTTTAGTCAGCAATTTTTTATTCACATCTCTTCGAAGCGTTTAAGGCGAATTTCATTGTATACTTTTGTACAGTAATGTTTCATTCGCATAACTTTAAAGCTTTCGAGGGGAACTTTCATTCACGTCACTTCAAAGTGTTCAAGGTGAACTTCATTGAACTTCTGTACATTCTCATAACTTTGAAACTTTCAAGGGGAACTTCCGTCTAAAATTTTTGGTCAGCAATTTTTTATTCACGTCACTTCAAAGCGTTAAAGAATAACTTCATTGAATAATTTTGTACAATATTTTTTCATTCACATACCTTCACTTACATTCAAAAACTGATTTAATTTCATGTTCAATAAATGTGTTTGAAAACAATGTGCTGTCTGATGCATTAAATCTCTAAGGTCTTAAGGACCCAGCATAAACATGCAGGTTAGACGGCAACTTGTGCTTGATAATAATGCCAGGCTGTTTGGGCTTTCTTTACCAAATATTGCTAAAATTTTGTGAATGAGAATGTTTTTTTTTATGCACACCCTCAGACTTGCTGCGTGTATAGTTCTGTGTGCCAGAGGCCTGCGCTCCCATCATCAACGTCGCGAGGCTGGCCTTACTAATTGAGTTTGATGTCTGACAGCAATCCGGCCAGCTTCACGTCTTTGATGCTTTACCGCATGAAGTTGGTTTGTTAGACCTGCAGTCTCATGGCAGTCTTGCTCATTGCTGCTCGGCTGTACTTTATAGTGTTCGATACCCACTATAGAGCACAGCCGAGCAACTATGAGCAAGACTGCCATGGGACTGCAGGTCTAACACACCAACTACATGCGGTAAGTGTAAACAGTGCATGAAAAAAGCTTTTATTTCATAAATGGCAATGTCTATGTATATCTAATAAATGTCCATTCAGTGTCCATTGTGCAACGTACCTGCAACCTTACTCGGACGAGCATTTTATAGTTGCGGGTACATCTAATCTTCGTAATTTAGATTTCTATGGATATCTAAGAGACGTTTACAATGTCCATGCGAAACATACCATAGATGTCCATACAATATTTGTGGTTCACTGGGATAGAACCAGTATCCAGCCCCTGGGCCTCCCCAGTCGTGCTTGTTAATAAAGATGGCAGCTGGTGCTTTCGCGTGGACTATTGCCATTTGAACAGTCACTCATAAAGATGTCTACCTTTTGCCTCGGATTGATCACGCCCACGATTACCTTCATGGTGCCCAATACTTCTCGTCTATCGACCTTCGGTCGCGCTATTGGCAAACTACCGTCGGCCTCATGGATCGCGAAAAAACCGCTTTCGTTACGCTCGACGGCCTCTACCAGTTCAAGGTCATGCCATTCGGGCTATGTAATGCTCTGGCAACTTTGGAGCGCATGATGGGCTTCCTTCTCCGAGGATATAAGTGGTCCATCTGCCTACGTTACTTAGACGATTCTATCGTCTTTTCACCTACCTTTGACAGCCATATCACACGTCTGTCAGCCGTTCTGGATGTTTTTCGAAGAGCCGCTCTCCAGCTCAATTCGGAAAAATGCCACTTCGGACGTCACCAAATCACGATACTCGGCCACCTTGTCAGCGCCGCAGGTGTTCAACTGAATCCCGACAAGGTGCGAGTAGTACAAGAATTTCCTAACCACGTTCAACCAAGGAAATCGGAAGTTTTGTAGGGCTATGTTCCTATATTTATCGATTTGTCCGCAACTTCGCCGACATCGCTCCACCGCTTACTGATCTCTTAAAGAAGGACGTTCCCTTCGCATGGGGCGTAGAGCAAGCATATGCTTTTTCGGCTCTTATCCATCTTCTAACTACCTAAATCAGTGGTTTATTGTAAATACGAGGGTTTGACTTACTAATGTATGAAGTTTAAAAAGCACGACGTCAACAAAAATGTGCTCTGTTTAAAAAAAACGTAATTATATTCCTATTCCATTCCATAGAAAATGTGCCTAATTTCATTTCCATTCCATTTCTCCAAGCTCTGTCGCGATTTCGTTCCTATTCTATTCAGGGGTCATGAAAATGTGGAATGATTCCAGATTCATTCCCATTCCGGAGTGGCAACTCCGCAATACTGGTTTCCACTATGCCGACCATTCGTTTTTTTTTTCAATAACGGATGTGATTCAGGCTTCCTTGGCGTATATCGCCATTACCAACACGACAAGCGGCGTCTTGTTCCCAAATGCCGGTGGCCACACTTTCCCTGCTGACATCTCGCTCCGTCCTCAATCGGCACCTCAGCCGCTCAGGGGTGCTGCCCAAGCAGTCTCGGCCAAGGATGCCGACGCAGTGAGTGCGCTGAGAGAGAAGTGCTCTATATCTTCAGACGTCACCCCAGGTTTCACATGCGGTTCGCCTGAAAGCCCTGTCCAGGTTTCCCAGACCACTGCGCGACTCTGCGTTGTGGTCAATGCCTTGACATTTTCGATCTTGTGACCTTCTCACGGCCTTACCAGGGCTGCACACGATCAATGCCGCTGTGACTAGTCCCGTTAATTAAGCAGCCGATCGCCAGGTAAATTCCAAGAGCTGAAGTATCAGCACCCCGAACTGCTTCACGACAGCAAGGACAATTTAGATGTCCTATTCGGCACGCCAGCGACCGCCGGCTGTGGTCAAAAGAACGAGTGTTGACTAAGAGTTCATAGCAAATAAAAATATACTCACAAATATGGCCGATCAAACAACACACAAATAGGCACATTCGGCAATAGTTCAATTAATTACGTCACCAATCAACTAACGGGCTACACAATTCGACCAGAAACACTCAAAACGACGGACACAAACAACGAGACGCGCTACAATGCAATCTCATGCATTAACCAACCACGACACTTAAAGCCTAAAAACGTCTTCAAACTTATTCAGTTCAAAGTTCTTGTAAGAAATTTTGAAATATTCTCTTCCAGAAACCACTCACTCAAAGTCCAGCGCTGCTGTCGTTCCGCTGCCCTGAAGTTTCTCTTGCAGGAAACCTCACGTCATCAAATGCCCGCACTCCGATCACTAAACTTCTTGGTGGGTAACACATCGACCTCTCACGCGCAGCGGCTGCAGAACGCGCTTTTACCCAGTGGCGGTAAACACACCCTCTTCTCCTGATTGAAATACAAGCCTTCACCCACATGTGGAAAATCTCTTCATCTCAACTGCTTTGCTACTAAGATATTAGCCTTCGCCCGATGGCGGAAAAACTCTCATCACCTGCTCTACTCACGCTGGTGCAAAACGTTCTTCTCCTGATCACCACTCTCTGATATTCGCTTAAATACGTTCGCCCTAGGTTCCAGACGTTTCTGGTCGTTTCGTTGGTGCGCAGCACCTTCAAAGCTGTGAAAAGGGCGGGAGCTCTCTGGTAAGCTGACGCAACTCGGCATGGCCACGCCTAGAGTGACTTAGAATAAGGGGAGTGTCCAAAGCGCTGGCTCCCGCGCCATGGCCTCCGAGCTGGCGGGTGCATGGCGGGTTTCTTTCCGGCTGTCTCAATCGCACGATGAGCGCGCGTTTTAGCAAGTGGGCGTGTCCCGCTCTTTTCTCCACACAACGGCGCTTTTTCTTTCCGTCGAATCCATGGAGATTTATTTCGGACTGGCACGGTGAATGGACGTGTTTTTAGCGCTCCCTATCGACTGCGCAGATAAGTGGTTTTGCATGTTTTGAGCTTGCATTTATAAGGCAGCAGTTAAAATATTTGTAGCACTTATTACATTGTACGGCTTTTCGGGGGTCAGTCACCAGGTATTTACTAGTTTGTGCGTGTGTGTGTTGGTTTCTTTGTGTTTTTTGCCACCCCGTGGGGCAGGTGCACGTACATTGAACACGCAAATTTTTGTAGTAGAGCTTAGACTTTCTCTTTTTCGTAGGACAGGGATCGTGTTTTGTAATTATCGAGTGAGACAAGTCATAAGGACAATTGGTGTCATAAAGACGTGGTTAAAAGGGCTGTAAAGTGTTCAGGATGCGGAGTGAGTTTGAAAATGGACCCAACTGCAGAAGCGAATGAAGAGAAGGCTGACGAGAAGTGAGGCAATGTGAGGTCGAGGAAAAATTGGAGAAAACGATGGTTGCCCAGAGTGAACTGCTGTTGAGAATCACCGAGCTGGAGACTGCATTGACTACAGAGCAAGAATGGGAGAAAGGCTGAAGTCCGTTGAGGAAGCACTAGCCAAGGTGAACAAAGGAGCAGGCGACGGAGAGAACAGTAGGGCACCGGCAACCAGAACGGCAGAGAACAAAGAGCTAGCAAGTTTGGAAAAAAAAGGTTCAGCCGGTTCAATTGTCGCAAGGCCCAGTTTCAGCGAAGTAGTGGTGGGGCTGGGAGGGGACAAAGCAGCCAGCGTCACAGGTGCAAGTAACCCCCAGGTGCAGGACGCTCCAGCTGAAAAGTTACAGAATGTGACAATTTCTGGTGACTCAAATTTAAACGGAAGCGCAGAAGCAATCAAACCGAGGGTAAGAGGTGACAAGAGGGTTGCAGTAGGGATGTTCCCAGGACGCAAGCAGTCATGAGGTAAGCGAGCGCAAAACTCAAAACTACAGCTGATAGACGAAACCTCGTGATAATTTCAAGTGGTTTAAACGATGTCTTAAATGAAGACACGGCAGGACTAGGGACCACACTGACGAAAGGGGTCGATGGCATGCGCGCCGATTTTCCTCAGGTACAGGTAGTGATATGCGCGATACTGGAAATACTGGTGCGTGATGGCAACATGCAAAGAGCGGTTGTCAACGTAATTCAAGAGATATGGCGGATGAGTCGAGAGAATGGCTTTGAGGTGGTGAAAATAAACAGAGTGGTGCATAAGTGGGGTGGTTTTCAACGAGACAGAATTCACTTCGATGAGCGGCTAGGTCATGAGGTGGGTTGGCGACTTGCAGGACGCGCAGTAGCTTTTTTGGGGGGCACGCGGGCCTTTCGGGGTGCAGGATAGCTAGTAACGAGGAAAACAACCAGAGAGACTCTTTGACATGTGGTATGGACAGATACGATTCCAAAGTGGCACCAGTGTCTAAGATAGGTAGAGTCCGGGGCAGAAATAAACGTAGACATGAACGCCGAGCCAATCCAGACATAGAGTATATTAACATGCAGGGTGGCAGGAACAGGCTGAAGTGGGAAGAGATAGAAGAACAGCTAAGAGTGGAGAGGCCGATGATATACGGTTTTGTAGAAACACATCTTAGGGACATGGAACGACCTCCTAACAATCCGGACTATGCGTGGGAATATTGTAACAGAACAGAAGGCAACCAGGCAATGGTAGAGTGTATATCAAATGACATTCAGGAGTTAGGCGGAGAGTGCGAGGTAATTATACTATGAGATATGAATGCGCACATAGAAGATATAGTTGGGTATACTGACCCGACAGGCAAAATGATTGGGGCATGCATTCATTCACAAATGTACAAACTGGCAAAGGATAAAGCAGGAGTGCAAGGAACATTTATGGGTAAAAGGGAAAGTGGCAGGGCAAATGACACTCCTTGGTTCGGTGTACTTGTGGACGTGAGCAAAGGCCAGAGAGGAAAACCAGGCAGTCATAAAGTGTATACCAAAGGACATTGAGGAGTTAGGAGAAGAGTGCGAGATGATTATACTAGGAGATATGGATGCACATATAGAAGATATAGATGGGTAGACCGACCCAACAGGCAAAATGATGATATGCGTGGAAGACGACTTGATCATTTGCAACGGTACCGAGAAGTGTGAAGGGCAAATAACATGGGAGGTAGGAAGGCTGCAGTCGACGATAGATTACGCACTGATGTCACATAAGATGTATGATAAACTCAGGGGAATGCACATAGATTAAGGTGGCTCCAGAAGTCTGGGTAGTGATCACAAAAGTATCAAGCTAAGTTTTGGAAGAGCAGTGAAAGTGGGAAGGAGACACGATGATCAACTACAGAAAAATTTTTATTCACAAAGGCAAATTGAAATAGCCACTAAACAAATTGAGAAAGTAATCAGTGACGATAATGAAACAGTGTGGACATACACGAATCTAATTAGACTGTTTGAGCTAGAGGTTGCTAAGGCACGTGACAAGTCACCCGGCAAAAGAAGACACAAATCTAAAAGTTGGTGGGATGAGGAAGTTAAGAGAGCCATAGCGAAACGTCAGGAGGCCTCTAGGGAACACAGACATGCTAACTAAGCAGCGGTGTGAAGCGACGTATGATGTTGAAAAAAAAAGGGAAATCTTTCTAAGCTGTAGAAGAGATGCATCTTTTCTGATCAATGAAAAGATTAAAACAAAGGGAGCTCAGTGGCTGGCAGAAGTACACAAAAAGATAGAAAGGCAGCTACGAAATTTCGGAACAATCTAAACTCCCTAAGAAATTAGACGAGCCTAGATCAGAGGTTTATAACTACAGCTCAATGTGCTAGACTAGAAGGGGAGGAATGTATGGAATATATAAGAACAAAGTTGACAGAAAAACTTCAATAAAGAAGTGCTTCATGCACCACAATAGACAAGGATAGATCAAGTGGTGCAATGGCTCCATTTTCACCACGAGAGTGGGAAAAGGCGGAGAAGAAGTTTCCTAATAGTGCATCAACAGGCCCAGATGGCATTCCAATTATGCTGATAAAGACATTAGGTCTTAAGTCTAAGCAGGCTTTGAGAGAGGCAGTGAGCAAGATAATAATCGATGGTGAAGTCCCTGACAGATGGAAACTTAGCAGGATGAGCATGATCTATAAAGGAAAGGGGGACAAAGCTGCCATAAACAACTACCGTCCTATAACAGTGACATCAGTGGTCTACAGGCTGGCGATGCAGATTATAAAGGAAAGACTGCAGGCATGGATAGAGGATGAGGGGGGGGGGTGCTAGGGGAACTGCAGAATGCGTTTTGGAAACACAGGAGGTTGGAAGACAATCTGTTCTCACTGACGCAGTGCATCGAAATAGCAGAAAAGGAACACAGGCCCCTGTGGCTAGCAGTTTTGGATATCAAGGAAGCATACGATAGTGTGGTTCAAGAGGACTTGTGGGGAATACTTGATACACTAGGCGTGGAAGATGGAGTCGCTATACTTTTAAAGGATATCTCTAAAGGCAACAAGACAGTTATAAAATGGGTAAAACAGGTATCCAAGCCTACAGAAGTAAAACGGGGGCTTAGGCAGGGGTGTCCACTGTCACCCTTGTTATCCATAATGTGCCTACAAGGATTAGAGGCCAAATTAGAGGGAAGTGGACTGGGATTCAACCTTTCTTTTGTCAAACAAAGAAAACCCATTGAACAGGCACTACCAGCATTGATGTATGCAGATGACATAGTGCTAATGTCCGAAAACAAGGAAGATTTGCCGAGATTGATGGACATCTGGGGTAATAAGGGAGATAGGTTAGATTTCAGATTCAGTAAGAAAAAATCAGCAGTCAAGATTTTTAATGACAATGAAGGTAGCGAGCTTAGAATACAGAAGGTCACGCTACAGATAACAGATAAATACAAATATCTAGGCGTATAGATAATCAATAGGGCCGAGTACCTAAGGAAACACGAAATATACGTGACAACAAAAGGTAACAGGAATGCAGCGGTAATGAAAAACAGCGCACTGTGGAATTATAATAGGTATGATGTTGTGAGAGGAATATGAAAAGGGGTCATGGTTCCTGGTCTGACGTTCGGTAATGCGGTCTTGTGCACGAGATCAGAAGTTCAAGCAAGATTAAAAATTAGGCAACGTGAAATAGGTAGGCTTGCCTTAGGAGCTCAATGGTATACACCAAATCAGGGAGTACAAGATGATATGGGATGGGCATCATTTTAGGGCAGGGAAGCTAGCAGCAAGATAAAATTTGAGAAGCAATTGCGAGAAATGGGGGAGGAGCGTTGGGCTAGGAACGTATTTAGCTACTTGAACATAAAGAATATCGATACAAAATATAGGAAGTGAACCAGAAAATTGACTGGTAAATACTTAAAAAAAGCAGGGGGCCAAACCAAAAAGAATTATCGGTTCACAAGAAGGTGAAGGAAGTTGAGACCGATATGTGGAGAATCGGCATGATTAAGAAGTCCGCACTAGATATTTATCGAACTTTTCAGCATGAAATTGCCAAGGAAAGGATCTATGATAATGCTCGGGGTAGTTCTATACTGCTTGAGGCCAGGACAAGAGTATTGCGAACCAAGACATATCGGGCCAAATACGAAGGGATAGACACGGTATGCAGTGCGTGTGAAGAGGAAACTGCCGAACACTTGATAATGTTCTGTAAAGGGCTTCACCCTATAGTTCAGGATGATGGCGCAGAGTTTTTCAAAGCACTGGGGTTTTGGGAAAGGGGGGGGGGGCAAAATAGACTTTAAGCAGTTAGAATTAACAAGAAGGAGGTTATCTGATTGTTGGCTAAAGTCAAGGCACGGGTGAAAATTAAATCCTTCACTGCAAAGTACGAGTCCTCAATGTCACTGTTTAAAGGGAAAAAAAATAAATCTAGTTTTTGATTCACTAATTAATATGGCTAGGTGGCGTTAGCCACCGCCCGATCTAAAGGGTACAGCCATATCAATCCATCCACCTAAAACGCTGCCTCGGGCGAAGCATCTAAGTGGAGAGAAAAAAAATGATTTAGCGCTTTTGCATAACTTTGTGATCATTTAGAAATGTCGAGTCAAGGAGCACGAGAGGCAAAGTCAACGCTGGGGCGTTTTATTTTCAAATAAGGTTTTTGTTTTGCGGCAGATTTGCGCCACCCATCTTAGAGCAGTTGAAATTGCGAAGCCTCTGCAAGAGATCCGCATGTGCTCGAAACTATACTTCGAAGTTCGCTGGCTGTTTATTAGGGGGGGGGGGGGGCGAGGCACTGGTGAAAAAGAAATAAATGTGCCAGCACGATCTGCAAGTAAGGTGAGATGAGTGCCGCGTTATATGTCTATGGATTACTTTTTTACATTCGATTGAATGGATTCTTCTTGCTATCATTGAACTAGCAATTCTTTTAATTCTAACGCTATTTCGATAATTCTCGTATACCCAAATATTGTAATCACAGCTGCGCCGCGACGTGATGTTATTGCTTTTTTGGAGCAGTCTTCGCTTCTTAGGCTGGCACGCCTGCCGTGCAGCCGTGGTCCCCACAATTGGTCTCTCCGGTAGACGATAGCATGTCTATCTGGCACCTAGGCGCCTTCGGCGGTATACCCTCGCTCCCAGATACACCATAATTTTTTTTGCAACTGCCAACGCGCGTGGCAGTTGGAATGCAGTGGAATGGAGTGCATGGAGTGCAGTGGCTCTGGGAGTTCAAAATGCGAAAAAGCGCCCGTTCACACTGCACCCGCTTATGGAATGTCATCTTAGTACTACAGCGCTGTCATCTGATGAAACAACAACCAACGCAAGAGGAAGAGATTGCTAAACACTGCGTGTGAAGTTCACAGCGCCTCACGGGAATCGTGACGACGCGGTGTTTCGCGATCGCACATATTTACGTCACAATCAGCACGAAAAACTACGAGCCCAGTGAAGTGTACAAGTAAGTATACTTATTGCGCTTATTCAAGCGCGATTCCAGCTGCTCCGCTTTACAGCAGCGATTTGCGTGCCGTATGCCTGTGGTATGGGGCACAAAACTATTGCCGTACTCTTTCGCAGGCCGCATGTCAATAAAAGGATATACGTATTACGACTCACGCGTAGATGCACGCACGTCGCATATTTACCCAGGTAGCGCAATACATTAAAGTAATGTTGTATTTTTGTTGCGAATGTCGAAGAAAGGTTTTATGTTTTCAAGCAACATTGAACGTTTTACGTGAAACGTATAACGTTCTTTGTTGTATGTAAAACAATAAATATATATTAGAAATACACTGTTGAAGTAACGTTGAATGTGGAAAATTAGTGCAACACTCAACGAAAACATTGAACATTGAATGTTGTATTTCAAACAATAAAGAAATGTTAAAATTGCACAAAAAATCAACATAACAGGTAAACATTCCGGTAATGTTCATGTAATATTTTACCATCATTATTTGCCGAAAATGCCCATTAACCAAGAAATTTAGCTGCAGAGAAATACTTCATGATGTACAAAGAAAACATACACAGAAAACATTATTTAATTTAAGAACTAAAATTTTTTTCCTAAGTGACACCAGATAATGATAGTTAGAATAACATATACTGCAGTCAATACGTGGATATTCTTCAATTGATATTGCAACTATTCTATGCATGCTTATGAACTGGTTTTACTGCTTGAAAAGGCGTGCACAGCTGTCTTATGGTCATGTATTTGTAGTAGCTTTCAAGTTTCTGACACATCACTGTGGTATGTACTTTAATAGCCAAACTACCATGGACGTCGGTATGAATGAGTTAAGTCTTGGCGGGGGGGGGGGGGGGTCGCATTGCGGTGGAGGAGTGCTGGTGTGGCTTGGGCAAATGATGCTTTAAATTTGCATGCCCTTGCTGATTCCCGAGAACACTGGTGACTCACAAAAGGTTGTCAAAACAGTAATGCAATTTCTTTATTGAGGTCCCGATGCTTTACATGCGGGAGTGAGCCAAACAATTCTTGTAAATTAAACAAACATTCTAAGGCTTCCCTAAAGCTATCCAAGTTTGAATGATGGTGATGCTTTTGGAAAGACCGTTCCGGTCCTGGGTGGTCTAGCAAAGGAGCGACAGTGGGTCATGGTGCAAACAAGAGGTAGGTCAACAGCCTTCTGGTAATGTGTGTGGACTGAAGTATGATGAACAGTTTGGAAGTTATATTGAAATGTATGCATTCGGTACTACAAGTACATTCTAGTGATTGTGCATTGCAAGTATACATTATATACGCCTAGGTTAGTCCTTATCTAAGCAACACTAGCTGGTAAAGTACGAGTAACAGTAGAGTAATTGGAACTGATTAATATAACTTCACAGTTTAGGTCAAGCTCCATAGACTTCATTTGGGCTGCGTTCAAACTGCAGATGATTACTTTATTTTGGGCCAATTTATGTTTTGTAAGCTCAAAAATTTGACTCATGAAGGAGCAAAATGCAAGTTATAATGAGAATAGCCAGAAGCTTTGTAAGTATTGTTAACTATCTTACTTCAGAAGACGTTTAGATTCTCGTAATTCTACAAAAACAAGACACTTAACATAATTAAGAGACTACATCGTAGCATGACCTCACCAGGCTTTTGCGATCCTTTAGAATTTTGTCAGCGAAGCTGTTTAGGAAATCGCGAGTTGGTGGCAGAAAACTATTATTGTAACAGGTATGTGCCTCTGTGCAGCCTACCAGAAAACTATCATCATCATAAATGGGTATCTGTGACAGAACTTGGGAAAATCTCAAAACTCGCCTCTGGTCCACTAATAATGATGAAAGCAACAGTTAGCCCAACAAATCGCTTCAAAGCAACAGCAAACCGAAGACTCCTGAGCCCCTATGTGAAAATAGTAGGGAATGAGAAAGGCAACAGCAGCGGCGAGAAGACCCCGAAGCAATGGAAGGCATGTGCTAAAGGCGTGCCTGTTGATCTATAAGAGGTGTGGACGCTCAGTTTCAGGGCGAGTTTCTGTCTCTGGAATTCGAATAATCGTGTCGTGCCTGTGACTGTCTATGCACTTCTCCGATCTAAGAATCAACGTAAAAACAACCTAGCATCACCTAGCTAAAGCCTAGAAGCAAACACATAAGTCTTCACAATCCTCCAGTTTTGCTGTTTCAAGCCTTGAGCGGCTTAGTACAAGCTTTGCCAATTCACGTATGTCACTGCATTAGAAGCAATATAAATATTGTGTATAGTTTCCGCAGCCACCAGAATCTGAGATAATTTATGGGGCTTTTATAATTAACATGTCAAAGCATTTCTCATCTCAGTAACAATTACTGTTCCTAACAAGTATGGTAGCGTGAGCATGCAAAGAATGCTCCTCATTCTGGCTTGTTTTCATTCACCGTCTCAACATCAGCAGCCAAAGCTACAGCTCATTTTGACAGAGGCAAAATGCGAGAGGCCCAGGTACAGTCGTCAGTAAGCTTAGCTCGAATGCTCCACAACATGTCCTGAAGCAGTTTGGTTGACACCAGCGCCACGCAGCTTTGAGTTTTGTTGCCGAGGTGTTACGCATGCATGCCGACATACAATCTAAGCTTACCGAGCTATTATCTTGGCAACAGTGCCCAGTGTTTTGCGGCTGGCCTCAGTCAAACCTGTCCAAGACACGCTGCGGAGCGTTCAAGTGAAGCTTTGCAACACTTGTACGGTGCAATGTCGTTTAAGAACACCAGATAGTTGAAATTCCTAAATCTCTCTGCTACAGTGCGCTCATATTCATATTGTGGTTTTGGCATGTAAGTGCCCCAATAATATTATTATTAAAACTGTACAAAGCCAAACATAAGGACATGGCCGTGAAAGTAGTCTGGCTGTTTCAATTTCAGTGCATGAAAGAAAACAGAGCAGTAAGAACATTCAACATGAGCAGTCATGTTGTACATTCTCTGTGTGCAGTCTGCCCTTGTACAACAATATTTCAACAAGAGCCAATACCAGATTTCACACTGTTTCTGTCATGTGCACCTTGAAATTGTGTTAAATTAAGAGAGATATAGCAACTCGGTCAGGATTGTAAGCACTGCGTTAATAGGATGAGGTTAGTTTCTACATTTCATCTGGAGCACAGCCCGAATAAATTTGGCCAGAAATGAGACGGCTCATGAAAAGCATTACGCTTACGTAACTCCTTAGCTAGAACAGCAACAGGGAAGCTACATATTTGAGACGTAACGCAAGTTTGGGAGTAACACACCACGTAGGCTGTACAACTGAATGCAGTCGGGCTTTCGGTCAAAATAGCTGAACACTAGTCAGGAAATGTCTTCCCGAAAATCAATCCGTGCACAGACATGACATCGCAACCAACAAAATATGGTCAACGGGCACATTCTCGTCTTCGCCACTTCGATGAATCATGAATGCAAGGCGTGAAGACAGCGCGCAAAGGCAGTGTGCAGCTGGGCTAGCTACCCTTGCTGGGCCGCACCACGAACTGGACCTAATTGGTAACACGCTGAACACAGCTCGCACATTCCAGCCAGGCAACATGCCGTAAGATGGGACAGGTCGGCATCGATCAACACACCAACCACCTTCCGCGATTAAATCAAAAGCACAGTAGACGAGCGCTGAGAGTCTCAAGATCTGCGAAGGCCAAACTGTGCGTCCAATGTCAGCGTCCGGTGTATATACATGTCGCAACACGAACCCTACAGTTTTGCAGTAGGGTTCTCCCCAGTTGTTTCCCTTTCTCATCTTCCTGGTATATGATTTCTTCTCTGAATAAACGGAGTTTCAGTCTGCGCTTGCGTCCCGTTAATTTGCCCTTCCAATTATTCCATTATGAATTTGTACCAACTAGCCCGCCTGTCAACCCTACCGCACACACTCCATGCGTTTCGAGACGATGCTCCACATCAAAATTTGTTACCATTATGATCTGTTACGACGCTAATTTCGCCAATGGGTCATTGCAGCTCTAGCGCAGCTTGCTTTACGGCTCTACCTACTGTAACAAGGCATTTACTGTAACCTAGTTTTTTACTATTTAGGCCACTTCACGGGTATACGTTTCGAGACGATGCCCCACATCAAAATTTGTTACCATTATGATCTGTAACGACGCTAATTTCGCCAATGGGTCATTGCAGCTCTAGCGCAGCTTGCTTTACGGCTCTACCTACTGTAACAAGGCATTGACTGTAACCTAGTTTTTTACTATTTAGGCCACTTCACGGGTATACGTTTCGAGACGATGCCCCACATCAAAATTTGTTACCATTATGATCTGTTACGACGCTAATTTCGCCAATGGGTCATTGCAGCTCTAGCGCAGCTTGCTTTACGGCTCTACCTACTGTAACAAGGCATTGACTGTAACCTAGTTTTTTACTATTTAGGCCACTTCACGGGTATACGTTTCGAGACGATGCCCCACATAAAAATTTGTTACCATTATGATCTGTTACGACGCTAATTTCGCCAATGGGTCATTGCAGCTCTAGCGCAGCTTGCTTTACGGCTCTACCTACTGTAACAAGGCATTGACTGTAACCTAGTTTTTTACTATTTAGGCCACTTCACGGGTATACGTTTCGAGACGATGCCCCCCATCAAAATTTGTTACCATTATGATCTGTTACGACGCTAATTTCGCCAATGGGTCATTGCAGCTCTAGCGCAGCTTGCTTTACGGCTCTACCTACTGTAACAAGGCATTGACTGTAACCTAGTTTTTTACTATTTAGGCCACTTCACGGGTATACGTTTCGAGACGATGCCCCACATCAAAATTTGTTACCATTATGATCTGTTACGACGCTAATTTCGCCAATGGGTCATTGCAGCTCTAGCGCAGCTTGCTTTACGGCTCTACCTACTGTAACAAGGCATTGACTGTAACCTAGTTTTTTACTATTTAGGCCACTTCACGGGTATACGTTTCGAGACGATGCCCCACATAAAAATTTGTTACCATTATGATCTGTTACGACGCTAATTTCGCCAATGGGTCATTGCAGCTCTAGCGCAGCTTGCTTTACGGCTCTACCTACTGTAACAAGGCATTGACTGTAACCTAGTTTTTTACTATTTAGGCCACTTCACGGGTATACGTTTCGAGACGATGCCCCACATCAAAATTTGTTACCATTATGATCTGTTACGACGCTAATTTCGCCAATGGGTCATTGCAGCTCTAGCGCAGCTTGCTTTACGGCTCTACCTACTGTAACAAGGCATTGACTGTAACCTAGTTTTTTACTATTTAGGCCACTTCACGGGTATACGTTTCGAGACGATGCCCCACATCAAAATTTGTTACCATTATGATCTGTTACGACGCTAATTTCGCCAATGGGTCATTGCAGCTCTAGCGCAGCTTGCTTTACGGCTCTACCTACTGTAACAAGGCATTGACTGTAACCTAGTTTTTTACTATTTAGGCCACTTCACGGGTATACGTTTCGAGACGATGCCCCACATCAAAATTTGTTACCATTATGATCTGTTACGACGCTAATTTCGCCAATGGGTCATTGCAGCTCTAGCGCAGCTTGCTTTACGGCTCTACCTACTGTAACAAGGCATTGACTGTAACCTATTTTTTTACTATTTAGGACACTTCACGGGTGCAGCCCTGTTTTTACCTCTGTTTTTGCTCAACTGAGAAGGTGGCGCTAGTGAAAATTTACTGATGTTTTAAAAAAAAATAAACATATTTTATTTAGATAAGGAAAACTTTCTATATTGAACAACGATATGTTTTGTTTTGCAAACGTTTTTTTTTGCTGTAGCACTAGCAGTCTCAATCAGATGCAGCACTTAATTTTTCTATGTGTTGGCTCGAGTTGGCAACCTTCAAAGCGGTTTTCTTTTTGGCTCGTGTTGCTCGTGTTTTCTCCTGATTTCTTGGCGAGCGTAGACGATCTTGACGACGACACCGGCGCGCTTTTCGTTCACGCTTGTGAAGCTAGTATATGAAGGTAGGCATAAATGAGTTCATTGCACTTTAAAGCTGCTACTCTCAATGAAGTGAAACTACTGCATGCATGTAATACCAATGTCACGCGGTAGCACGCCATGGCTGACACAAAAGTACAGGAGAGGTCAACAGTTCCCAGGCCAGGCTGCCATAGGAATACATGGGATAGTGGCCTAAGAACTTTTGACCAACCCTGTACGTCGAAACGACGATGATACAAAAATCAATCCGCGGATAGAGTTTGGCGCAGCGCAATCTGAAAGTTGGATCGCGTTGCGATAGGGGCTGATCGCAATTGGAGGTGTCAAAGTAGCAGCACCTGATCCGGCTTAAGCCTCATCCAGATCGGCCCGTTTTGTGATCGTAACTGCTCGTGCGACACTGGTGCAAACCGTTTTAATCGCGATCAGGTCCAATCGCTATTTGTGCGATGTCTGCGCCAAACTCGATTCGGATCAGGCTGTAACGCAATGCATTGGCCAATTGTTTGCCATCAAAAGCGCTCTTGTGTCAGCGGTTTTGCGATCGAGAAATGATCGGGCTTGATTGTGACCAGAAGTACTCTTGTGGCATTTGCATAACCTTTAAGTTGTGAAGAGCAGAAATGATTGCACACGGGGTGTTGTTGGAGCCAACATTTTTAAGGTTTTGCCCGGCTGAAGAAACAGATCCGCTTCTCGAAACATTCGCCCCAACGACACCCCGTGTTGGCAAATTTTTCATGTCTTCAAGCTTCCATTTTCCCCTGAACTTCTCCCTTTACCCTCTGTGGCTGTATATCAGCTGTCATGCTGCTAAAGAGGCCACGGCCACCGCATCGCGAAGAGGCTAAGTACAAGCAAAGCCACATACATTTCAATCCACATAATATATTCCCGGCTGGCCAAAATTAATCCTGAGTACCCCCTTCTCTATGGCATGCCATATTATCACCATTTAAGCTTTAGCTGCTCAAAGTGCAGTTCTGACAGGAATTCAGCATCGCCTAAATCAAGAAACCACAGTTGAAAATGCCATGGATGTAAATGAAATGCCCCTCTACCCTGCTACAACTGAGGCAGAATAGAGGACACTTGAAGCTAGCCTCAAAAACAGCGTCATTTTTGCTGCACTAGTAAGTGTTGCTGTTCATTGCAGGTGCTGCAAGCTGGTTCAACAATAACATAATGTGTTGCTTCAAAATTACTGACATTACTCCAGGACCACAAGAGTATTGTGTGAATCTCTTTCAACATCTTTTCATTCAAGGTGAAAGAACTGGGCCAAATTGGAGGTTGTGACATAAGCACGACCACAAAAAGAGTAATGAAGAGGCTTCTTCATGACAGTGTAGCGGTACTGTACAGCTATACTGGAAGAAAAGGCAAACGACGGGCAGCGGAGCTCAACATTGTTCGTCTTGTATTTGGTAAGGGGACGCAAATCTTTTATAAGGTGACGCAAATTTTTTATGTCCTGGTGTACTTATTGCTGTTTGGGAAAAAAAAATAATGGTTCTGGTTGATATGCATATTATTTACAACTGCTGTACGTACAACACGCAAGGCAACAGATGCTGAGATCAGCCACGTGATTGGCGATTGGTTACGCTTTGCCAATGCAAGGCTTAC
This sequence comes from Rhipicephalus microplus, assembly GCF_043290135.1. Taxonomy (NCBI): domain Eukaryota; kingdom Metazoa; phylum Arthropoda; class Arachnida; order Ixodida; family Ixodidae; genus Rhipicephalus; species Rhipicephalus microplus. The sequence continues at coordinate 2,640,622 of NW_027464614.1, read as the reverse complement.
TGTGTCCAAGGCAAGCAAAAACTTCCGTCATACAGCAGAGCTACCACTCTTTTTAATCGTGCCACCTTTAGGTTAATGCGATAACTTTTTTACAAGCCTTCATGTGTTCTTTTGTAAGAAAGACAAAGTGGTAATGTTTATAATTATGCTTTTTATAGTTAATCTTACTTAAAATGTAATTATGTATATATTACAAGCTCAGTTATGTTCTATTTTTTAATCGAAAGAAGAAAAAAAATGCAGCACATAAGAACAGCTTGTGGTAATCAGTTTTATGCGAAGCAGTCTACAAGTGGTTGTGCTGCATTTTTTTGCTTTGAGGTAACCGTACAAGGTGGGTAGATGTGTTTTGGTCAGTGCAGTATTTATGTGCACATAGGGCTCTTACTACGCACGTTGGCTACACCAGCTTTGTTTATTGTGTACAGCTGGATCCCTGGGTTGTTAGATGACTGTATTTTTCCCACGCCAAAGATACCTGATGCCTTGTCTTCAGGTTTAGATGAGACTAAGTGATGACAGATTTTACCGCTTATTTCTTGCTGTCTGGGTAGAGCACCAGTAAAAAGCACAAATTTGGATGAAAGCAGATGGTCTGGGTTGTATGGGGGCTGCCGTGCTGCTTTAGGTCATCTTGGTTAGGGAGGCTATTGCGATTACCAGCTGGTAATGGCTACAGTAATTCAGAGTTTGCGAAGTACATGCAAAACGTACTTCTTATAGCTGTAGCGTGTCATGCAAAAAGCACAGCTAAAACCCTTGCATATGCTTAATGAAACAGTTTAGCCGAAACTATATTATATATACTGACAAGTCTACTGAAAGTGTACTCCGTGTAGCTCTGACTTACTGGACTTGCTCTACGCCATCCACCGACGCCGAAAGGAGCTCTCGCAGGTGCGCCCCGTCCTCGGACTCCAGTGACCGTGCTTCATCTTTCCTATCTCTTCTATCCCCTCATCTTGTCGTCGCTCGCTCTGGCTCACCACCTCACGTCTCTTCTTGTCTTCTCCTTCTTCGGCTTTCCTACATCTTTACTCCTATCCTTTTTATCCCTCCTCACCCCCTTCCCTCGTGAGCTACTGTGGCGGTGTCGCTCACTGAAGCAGACAATAACGGGGCTCACTTTTCTCTTCTTTTCCCTTTTCAAGAGTCACTTCGTGTAACTGCGGCAGCGCTGCGAGGTATCTTGCTTCCATGCAGTGATATAAGGGTCAAAAGCTTTAAATTTTGGAATGCGGTCATGTGCAAGCAGGCAGCAAGTGACAACATATGCAATCGAAGGACTACAATGGCACTATCAAATGTGATGTGCACCAGGAAGGTAGCACTATTGCAAGGCAGTGCTGACAGTGATCATTATTGGTGGTTGGATGAAATTCGAGTTTTTAGAAAACAGCTGCTGAGAACAAGTACTTTACAGAGCACTTACAAGGCTACGTGCATCAATTTCGCCCCACCGAGGTGGTTTAGTGGCTAAGGTACTCGGCTGCTAACCCGCAGGTCGCGGGTTCGCATCCCGGCTGCAACGGATGCATTTCCGATGGAGGCGGAAATGTTGTGGGCCCGTGTGCTCAGATTTGGGAGCACGTTGAAAAACCCCAGGTTGTCAAAATTTCCGGAGCCCTCCACTACGGTGTCTCTCATAATCATATGGCGGTTTTGGGACGTTAAACTCCACATATCTATCTATCTACGTGCATTATTTGTGCAGTGGTGGCGAATGGTTTTGATTGTCTTATCGAAAGCATCTGCAATGTTGATGCTGCCACTAAAGCTATTTTATTTGTTTATTATCTGCAGTAATTCCTCAATATTCCTTGTTTTTGCAGAACAAAGTGCCGCGGCCTGCTTATTGATCACAGCCAAGCTTCGCATTAGCATCGAGGAATAAAGTATGTACGGGCATGATACAATAAAGTATATTTGCAATCAAGGCATGCAGTTGAGCTGAGTTAATGCTGCCAAGCAGCTGCAAAATGTAGAAAGTCTTTAAAACTGCTGCTTAGAGTAGTTTGACTCAGTCTGGTTCAGTCCATGCATATAAATACAAGCCGCTAACACACATGCGTTCCATCAATAATTTATTGTACTTTAGAATACCTTACTGCATGTTGAAGACATGCTCCAGGTATGATTCGCAAGTTTCTCGTTTCAGTAAAAAGACTTCTGACATTGAGCCTGTTTTCAGCGTTGCATGACCATAATTTACAATAATTCTCAATATTTTATGAATGTTACGGGAGTGTGACTTGTAACGTCACTCTTGTGTTTTGCTTAACGTTATGCAAACATTCTCATCACATTTTAATAATGTTTACATCATGTTCAAGATAACGTTATCGTTATGCTTATTCAGAACGTTGGCAGAAAATTTAGTTTCGATGACATTAACAATATTGTTTCAACATTGAAGCTGAACGTAAAAGTAACATTATTATAACGTATTTGTGCTACTCTGGTAGTACAACTGTAATTGGCCTACTATCGCGATGAAAAGAGGTGTGAACAGTACTGGAAGCATGGCTTTCGACTTGGTCGAACTGCGTCATGCATTTACTGTCACTAGGCGAATCTGCATGTGCTTTCGGCTGGCGTCACCATAGCAATTTAGAATCTTGTTCTGGCTGGCACTTTTGCACCACGTGTGTGTTCCGAGTGCAGGACTGGCAATTGATATACATGCGGTGCATGAGCGTAAGTTGGAGGCAGATTCTAGCGCCCCGTTGACTCAGGCTTACAGCACAAATTCTGCCTTGTCACAGCCAAAGCACGCCGCAGTTTACGCTGTTCGCGTTTCTTTCAGTCGGATAATACGTACCTGACGAAGGTGCTTCCGCAGTCTGCAATGTACGTGCTGCAGACATTCCGGACTGTCGAGAAAGGTGCCCTCGATGTTTCACCCGGAATCAGCATAAATTTCCAGCACAGGAACAGCGCGAAACAAGATTACAGCCGCACTCGGGTTGTGAACTTTCGCGTTTCATTTTCAGAGCGTCTGCTCGCCTGGCAGTTGAGGGTGTTGCTTCGCCACGATTGTAACAGAGGGCGCCACGTGCTTTTCATAATGGCAGCAAGCACTCAGCTCACTGTGTTCTGGTGTATAGATGAGGCACGTTCAGTGAGCCTTCTCAACGAGGAGCAAAATGCTGTTCGGCACGTGAGGTATAAATAAACAAAATCACGGCATATGCACGGAGTGAATGATTAGCAGGGCGAAACGTGCGTCCGTGCACTCATTCGTCCATGCGTCTGTTGACTACTATTCAAGGAGGTTCTTTACTAGGTCTTCTGGAGTGGAAGTGCGCCCCAATAAGTGACACCGGTCGCCGCCGTATTGAAAAAGGAAATACTCGGAAGTAGACGACAAAGTGCGCTTCGTAGCTCCGCCCTCGCAGTCGCCTTTGGAGTTGGAGACTGTGACATGCTTTTGTAAAGCATTTAAAGATTTTACACGGCCATGGTGACTTCGTGCGTCGCTTATGGCTGCACAAATCGCATCAAGAAGACGCCTGGAATAATTTTTCACGAGTAAGTATTCTCGCTTCATTCGCTGACGATCACTTGTTTTTGCGCGTATTTTGTTAAATTAGAAACAATATCAAAGGTGCACATGCGCGTAATACATGCGTATAGATTTATGAAACGTAACTTAAAGCTTTAAATTCTCGCTGACACGACGTTGTCCCTGAGTTTTTAAGTTTATGGACAAAGGACTTTCGGTCTGTCGCTGCACGTATCAAACACTGAAACGAGTAGGGCGTCTGAATGCCCTTTGAATTCCAAGTTTTCTGGTGTTGTCTTACAATGCAAAACTGACGGCGTGCATGCATGTTTTTGTGACGAGTGAATATCAAATTTGGCGCATGTCTATTGAGGAATTCGCAAATGTAGAGAACAATTCCACGCCGTGATTATCCGTGTTACAGGTTTTCGAAAGACAGTGCGCTGCATTCTGCCTGGGAACGTGCGGTTCGAAGAAATAGTTTGAGGGTTACGAACGGTGACTACCTCATTTTTGTTCACTCCGAAGAATGCAGCTTCGACAGAACGGGGCAGACAACCAGACTGCGGCCTGGCAGTGCAACTCCGATTTTTTTTTTTTTGCTTTCCGAGCACATCGGCAAAAACCTGTACGTTTTAACCTTCTTGATGTAGCTTCAATAGAATGTAGTCACAAAAATAAGCAATGCGTCTAAAACAAGATGAGACACCTTTGAAATCCGTTGTATCTTGCCGACGAAACCGAAACCAAAACACCGACAGACGAGAAAGAGACTGAGAGAGAGAAAGAGAGAAACTACTTTATTCACAGGATCTTGCGTGGGGTAGGTTACGGCCTCACAGGGCGCGGTCTATCTTCTAATGTTCATGTCTATGCAGTCCTGGAAACACTGGGCCAAGAACTCGAAAGTGGAACCTCACCCAACAGAGGATACTTGGGGTCCCACGCCTCGCGCTTGCGGGTCAAAATGAGTGAGTCGCGTTATACCAAACATCGAGCTGCCTCGTTTTTAGGCCCTGAAGGCTGCGCCTGCCATGACAAAACACGTCGCCAACAGAAGTTGATAAATATTATGCATAACTAACGTCACTGCAATCGTTCTTATAAACTATCACACTACAGCACGCATCAGATGAACGAACGCTTTGCCCGGGCCCACTCATATCATTTACTTCGTGTATATGCTGGCTGCTCTGAATGAAAGGACGACCGACTAAGTTAGGCTATAAATAGCTTCATTCCTAAAAGCAATGAAACCACGTTCTGCTACGCGCCGCAGCTGTGATTACGTCAGCGTGCCTGTTATAATTCTCTAAACGGCGTTACGATCTAAATCAGGGGTAGTTCCACAAAAGGAACAAGAAAGTGACACATTTATTTGCGTGTAACCCGTGAGCGTAGAATGCAGCATTTTGATATAGCTTGTGGATTGGGCTGTCACTTCGTATTAAATGTGGAGCACTTTATAGTCGCACCTACTCGCAAATTCGACTTCGGTGGCGCCGCCGGCACCACTCACTGCGCTGCGCTTACTGGCGTCTCGTGCCCGAGTTTTTTTTTTCTATCTGACGTACAGAAGGGCACACACCAGCATGACATTCCTGAAAAAATGAAATAAACAAAGGTGACGTCACTTTCTCTAACAGGAAAAAACTACAGCACTGACATAGCATTAATTGTATAATCCGTAACCAGTCGGCAACTTAATTATTAAATCACTACTAGTAAATAAAACATTCGTTTTCTCCTTCAAAAATTTCTTTTCTCTATGCAGAATGCCAGCGACGCATGCACGCAAAGTGACCATGCGAACGCTGCAGCATGAGTGCGTTGCGAAGCAATAACACCCACTGGAGATGAACGGTCTCTGAGCCGACCAAACTCGGCACTCAGCATCGGCAACTGTCTTGCTCTCTTCTCGCAACGTGCCGACGCCGTCAAGTCCGGCGCGACAGCCACGCTCTCAAACCATACAACGCTTGGCACTCACTCGCGAAGCTTCCCCAGTTTCTCTTTCCAACTACCTCCCGTCATGCCGGAGAAGCAGGAGACAGGGAGGCGGTCTAGACTATACGTCTAGACTGAACGTCACCGGCTCTGCGACGACCACGGGCTGGTTACAGGTGCGCTTTGGTCACTTATGATCGCCCATTCAGACTGTGAGTTCTACGATGTTCGGTGGATATGTTGAGAATGTAAGAACGAACATCGAAATCTCTTGCTTGATAAAGAAGAACGCCGCACGCGTTCAGAGTTCCGTGTATCTGGTATGAAACACTGCGCGTTACATCGCAGTGACAATTCACACTTTTTATTCTTCAGTAGTCTACCTCGACCAATACTTGGTTTTCTGAAAGAGGCCGTTCGGCCACATGTGCGACCCTTTGATTTGGATGCAGTAGAGATCACTGTAAATGAACAAGCTCCTGATATTGCCATTGTGCTACCAAAGTATAATCAAAATACAGATGACGAAAAAAGGAGGCGATGATAAGGCAAGCATTTTCCCTGTGAAGAACGCAGGGAGTAAATGTAGGGCAGCTAATCGTAGCCTTTCAGAATATTCCGGCAAAATTAGTTATCACATCGAAGAGGCATGATCAGCGTACTTAATTATCTAGAGCGTAAGTGGCACTTGGTTGACCACCTAAAAATATCGGTACGCGATAAAATCGTAAAACGATTTCTAACGATAGGAGGGCAATATGATTCAACGACAATAACTCGCCCAGTTTTCACCCACATACGCGTCTCCAGAAAGGGGGAATGCTAGAATGATTTTGACAAAGACGAAGTGATACATTTTTGCAGTGATCTATATCAAAAAATCACTAGTTTACAAGCTTTAATTCTCCAATTGGACCAAAGCAAAAGCAATCAGAGAAAAAAAAATATGTGTCTTCAGTGCAGCCAGAAGATTTGTCGGTGATTTTCGCTCACAAACGAGAGAAAAAAAACAAATCTGCGCGTTCTGATTTATAATATATATATATATATATATATATATATATATATATATATATATACTCAAATATTGAGATATAACAGAAAGTAATGCCAAAGAATGTACAGGGGAAGTTATTAGAACCAATGGAATGTAAATAAGAAGAAAGAAAAGTAGATGAAAAAATAACCAGCCGTGAGCAAGAATCGAACCTACGACCTTCGAATAACGCGTTCGATGCTGTGGTTACTCTGGTCACGGATGGTTATTTTTTCATCCACTTTTCTTTCTTCTTCCCTACTGAAACGTTCCGTATGAAATCTTACGGAAAATATATGGACTCCGTAACATTTCCTTATGCTACATACGGAAAAAATAAGGAGTTTTATGGAAATATACGGAAGTTGTATGGCACAGGGGAAGTTCTAATAACTTCCCCTGTACATTCCTTGGCATTACTGTCTGTTATATCTCATTAATATTGTATTAAAACACGAAAAAATGAGCCCTCAGGTATACACTTCTTTCTTATATATATATATATATATGTGACGCTACAATGAATGGGCGACGTGGCGTGGCTCATACCCCATGTTTATTCCGTTCTGCACTTCTTCTTCCTCTGCCTCTACCAACCATCACTTCATACGTCACACGATTCCCCCTCCCCCTGAAAGAATGCATGCATTACGAACAAGAAAAAGTAAAGAAGAAGAGGTTGAAAAGTCACAAATGTCAAAATTCAGAATTGGTTCTATGCTTCAGAGGAGTTCCGTACACTTTCAAAGACTTCAGGAGCGAGTGCAGCAGTCCGGTTAACACAGGAGTTCTGGTGGGCGAGGCTGGTGGTTGCGTCCTGGATAACACAAAAATGCCTTGGACGTAGAGATAAGGGTAATCACAGCTGGCATTCTTGTGAAGAACGAACGAGGTTCGAACATCTTGCAGAATTGACAGTTCCCATATTTTAGGCATCGAGTTCCTCGTCGTGGGTCATACACAGGCCGGGCAAGCAGCTTGCGTGAGCGTTGATCGAGGTTGATTGGCCGCTGCCTGTGTTCCTGCCGGGTACAAAGGGTGCTTTTGTGGCTTTTGTGGCTTTTGGAGATTTTTCTATAGCGATGTCGCATATGTTTTAATCGAAGGCGCATTTTCAATCTCTGATGGAGAATGTATCCACAACGATGGGCCTTTTCGCAATGTTCTTTGAGCCTTAAGAGTGGTTTCGATGAAGTTTTCTTTCGTCGCTGACAATGCTGAAGTATACGTTGACGTTGTAGTTTCTTGGTTTCGTCGACTTGCGTGTGGTGTGACATTGATCGTGGTGTGCCAGCATTCTTAGCAAGCCCTCCGCAGGCTTCTACAACGCCAACCAATGCAGCTGTCTCTGGCGCAAGACAATGTGGGAGGTTTCGTGCACTTGAATCTTCTGTATTTATAAACCGCTCATTGTTGGTGGTTGCCTGAATAGCACTTGTGTCATCAGAAGTCACACCTGCGCTTTTGTTTTCAGTGTTGGCAGTGAGGTTGTATGCTGGATTGCCGTCACGTCGATCTTGTGATTGATGAACACTAGACGCTTCTGCAAAATACTTTTCTTCACAAGATGCTGATTGTGAGTGCTTCTGTCTTTTTGGAACTGCTGAGCTGAATACCAAGTCAGTTTGCGAAGTACGCATGTGCCACGAAGTATTGAATTCATCTGGGTCATCAACAGTGGATTGCATTCTTTTATGCAGCGGAGAGTTGATCACTGGCGATATTTGCTCGGGTGAGGAGCCAGGTGGAAGGTTGGCAAAGCGACCGCGTGGTCTTTCCGTGAGCATGTGGCTAACTTCACCTGACGGGAATGGTAAATTCATGCTGTGTGCTCGAATGCTTGAAGGCTGCTTATGACTGCGATGACTGAGTTCGAATGCACTGAAAGTGTGTGTTCTAATCGAATCTTCCTTATAGTCTTGAAACCAGATGATCATTTCTTCTTTTATCTTTTGCCAAGACTCGTCGTTGTCGAATATGTGGGTGAGGTAAAATTTAAAAGCCTCACCAGTGACGTAGTCGGTAAAGTTAGCGACCATCTCCCGTTCCGACCATGATGCAGCGGTAGCGTAGAGCTCGAACAGGTCGAACCAGTCCTGTACAGGTCCATCGTCCGCTGCTCCGGTGTACTTGGGGATGGGAAGGTCGGTCGATGATTCCGTCATGATGCTGTCGATGTGTACTGCTAGATGCTGGTTTGGTAGTTCACTTATGGTCAGGGTGTCTTGCGGAAAACCTTGTCGATGATGTGCGACTGATGAAGGGGCTGCCAGGTCTTCATCCTGTCGACTTGTGTGACGCTATGATGAATGGGCGACGTGGCGTGGCTCATACCCCATGTTTATTCCGTTCTGCACTTCTTCTTCCTCTGCCTCTACCAACCATCACTTCATACGTCACATATATATATGTATATATATATATATATATATATATATATATATATATATATATATATATATTGTATATATATATATATACATATATATATATATATATATATATATATATATATATATATATATATATATATATATATATATATATTGCCTCCACTGCGATCTCCCTGAGTGGGTACGAGCCATGGCGGTGGAGATCATCATCATTATACTGTGATCGCGGACTCAGGGCCCATTAAAAACGCCCATTAAGTTACCTTACCTGGTGTAATATTCCTCCTGTCTCATACGAAGCCCTCTGGCGAGTCATTCTTGCATATTTCGTGTAAACGGCTTCAGGCGCGCAACATGCGTCACCTCTGTCTTGCATGAACGCCGGCCACTAGTGGTGGCACGTGCGAATTCATAGTTGACCTCGCTGAGACGATGGAGTATCACGAAAGGACCGGCTTCGCTGGAACTCGTGGCTGGGATGGCTACGTGGCTCATCGGAGATCGGCTCAACGTCGAGCGGCAGGATCCTATTAGCTAAAATTTGGTTTGCTTTTCATTCCTCGTATTTCTTGCTAGTTTCTCTCAACTGAAACGCTGTCGCAGCCCTATGGAGGTCAGGCATGCCAGAATATTCTGATGTCTTTCTCATCACCTAGCCAAGGGCACTCCCCTTGGCTGGCCTCACTACCGGTCAAGGATTGGCCGCTCGACACCTTGCTACGCAGTGGAGATAGCTACGTCCCTGTGGCTCTGGTTCCTACAAATGGGGGTACCTTTCCAATGAAGAATCCGAAGGTGATACAAGTGGAGCTTCAGAAAGCCTCGTCGCTTTTCCAGAAGATTACTGAGGTCCGCCAGTTCGGCCGAGGGGGTATCCTGTGCTGCTCTGCAGATCAGGCTTGCGTGCGAGAGCTTCTGAATTGCTCTGAATTTGCTGCACAGCCGGTGAGCCCATTTATTCCAGCTCATCTTGCATGTACGAGTGGCATAGTCTCTGGGGTAGATACGAGTCTCGCACCTAAAGAAATTCTGGACTTATTTGCAGTACCTGGGGCAGTTTCAGTCTAACGATGCACCCGAACGACTGATAAAACAAAATCTCCTATTGAATCAGTTATAGTAACTTTTGCAGGAAGAGTCAGACCAACAAAAATTAAGGCATGGCGACTATTCTACGAAGTAGAACCGCTTTCCCCGAAACGTTTGCAGTGCTCAAAATGTTGGCGATTCGGCCTTAGCATGAAAGGATGCAGATACGAGTCTGGCACCTCAAGAAATTCTTGACTTATTTGCTGTAGCTGGGGCAGTTTCCCTCTATCGATGCACCCGAAGGACTGATAAAACAAAATCGCCCACTGAATCAGTTATAGTAACTTTTGCAGGAAGAGTTAGGCCAACGAAATTAAGGCATGGCCACTAATCAACAAAGTAGAACCACTTTCCCTGAAACCTTTGCAGTGCTCAAAATGTTGGCAATTCGGCCACAGCATGAAAGGATGCAGATCACAGGCTAAATGTCGTCTGTGCGGAGAGAGTCATGACAGCTGCGATTGCAAATCTGATGACCAGAAGTGCTGCTTGTGTAATGGAGCACACCCTGCAGACTCTGCTGAATGTGGCGCAAAAAAAGAGAAATGGGTGTTCTAGAAATCATAGAACGCAGGCGTTGCTCTAGGAGGGAGGCAGTAGCAGAAATGCATGAAAGATCGAAAGGTTACGCAGGCATAACACCCCGGCACACAGCTGCAATGGATGCATTGCTCGCAAAGTCGATAACTGAGGCTATTGAAAAGTCTACTGAAAAGGCAATGCAGCGTCTGGCAGCTACTCTTTTTGAAGCCTTGTCTGATATGTTAACACAACAGCTGACACGAATCATTGGTACAGTTTCTGTGCAAAATCGGGATTCACACGCTCTGTTGATTTCAAGGAGTAGAGAGCAGGAAAATCAGACAGTTAATCATAGATCTATCTCTCCGAAAGCAGGACCTTAGAAAAATAGAGTTCAGGCTAAGTGAGAACCTGTGACAGATGATTCAGAAGACTTTACAGATATGGACACAGAATCTCTAAGAACTTTGAAACGTAACAGATCTCCCCCTTCTAAAAAGTCTTTTCAGAACCCAAAATCCAAGAAATACTTGTCAAAGAAGGACTTCTTTGAGAACCTTTCAAAAAATAATTTCTTGAAAAAGATATTCTGGATCAGGCAGTTTCTTCTGCCGGTATAGCATCAAAATAGGTTCCCTAAAAATTCTGCAGTGGAACTGCCGGTCTGCTTGCTCGGCAACTACAGATTCACAATAGAATTCTTCGCAAATTTCTCCCGACATAATTGCCATTCAGGAAACCTGGCTTGCTAACGGCAAAAATTTCAATAAAAAATTATCGATTAATCTGGCTGGATCGGCCAAGTAGAGGTGGTGGTCCGGCTTTCTTAATATCAACTAAATTTAGTCACAGAGCCAAGATATCATATCAGTGTATGAATACAAATTACGAAATTCTGGTGTTTGACATAACACTACCAGGCTGCTCGCCTTTCTATTTTGCAAATGTATACTTTCCTGCAGCAGTTCAAGACACGAGATGCCTCGATATTATGGTAGCTTCATGCAGAAAAGAAACAGTACTGTGTGGTGATTTCAATTCACACCATGTGTCTTGGGGCTTCAAATCTGATGTATGCGGAAGACGTTTGTGGGAACGGACGCTTGATAATAACTTTTCCTGGTTGAACTCACACGTTGCTACATTTGTAAGAGGTAACACTAAATCGACTATTGATTTAACATTTTTAGCTCCATTTTAAGCATATCCTCGTAAAATATATTAGATTGTGCTACAAACAGCGACCACCTTCCCATTACTTTTGAAATTAAGTTCCCGGGGTTTAGTTTGGCAGGGAAAGTTGGCACATTGGTAAATTATGGTAAATTACAAAAATATTTAAAATCTACGTTAACTTTTCGCGAGGAAATGCAGGAAGACCTTAGGGCTATGAGTCTAGGTGCGGTGTTGAAACGATCATTAAAAAGTCAACATTTACTGTAAACTCGAACACAGCGGGATCTTTCAGCCCGTGGTGGAATCTAGAATGTGTCAGGGGGTACAGAAAGCGAAAAGCGGCTTGGAAAAAGCTGTTAATTAACCAATGCCCCCAAAATTTGAGTGATTATAAATTCATGGCCACTGATATTAAGCGTCTAGTGCGCAAAGCAAAAGAAGGTTATAATATACATAAATTTAATTACCTGTCCAAGTCTAAAAATAGGAAAATGCTTTTCAGGTTTTTACGTGCGAGAAAAATGATTCCACAGGCAGAAAGCAGCCATTCCACCAATATTTCTCCTCGCGAACTTTCTGATTTCATAGAAAATATTTCTAAAGGCTTGCAAACTAGGTTTACGACAATTATGCCAAAGTCCATGGTGAAGTTAAGGATGGATTGTGATTTCCAGAAGATATCTTTAGCTGAACTGGCGGATGTGATGAAGAGCTCACCGCCCGCTGATCCTGGACCTGATGGGTTGACCTCTACAATGATTAAAGTGCTATACGAAATATACCCACAATAAATCCGTAATATAGTTAATTATTCACTGACAACTTCTTGCATTCCGGCAGATTGCAAGCTTTCCAAAATAATTCCGATACTTTAGAAACAGGGAATGGAACTTACACTGGATAACATAAGGACTATTTCATTGACATCTAACCCAGTGAAGCTGGTAGAGAGAGTCCTAAATGTCCGCATAATAAAATACATCAATGAACATACAATAAACCCCAGACAAATTAGCTTTAGATCGGGATACTCCATTTGGTGTGCACATGTGGATTTGGAAAGTCGCATACAGCTGGCTCGGCATCGCCGCAAATACTGTGCACTAGTCACTCTAGACTTAGCTAAAGCGTGCGACAAAGTGGAGTATCCTATCCTAATCCAGCAGATGCAAGACTATCACTTTCCAAAATATATAACAGCATAGATTACAGAATTTGTGAAAGACAGAGAATTTTATTGCTTCCTAGATGGATGCTCTTCTAAAAGATATAAGCAAACACGAGGTGTACCTCAGGGCTCAGTATTATCCCCGGTGTTATTCAAGATATTACTAAGTTCCATTCCAACTCATCCGGATATCCAAATTTACGTATATGCAGATGATATTGCTTTCTTCGCAACAAACAGTGATCTGCACTCATTGTATCAGGCATTGCAGAATTACATGAACATGCTAGAAGGATGGCTTGACAATATCCATATGTCATTGAACGTCAAAAAAGTGCGCTTCTGCCATTCTCTTTTAAGGATCGTGTCAACATTTCTCTGATGTATCCTACCGAGCTCATTCCCCAGGTCGACTTCCTGAAATACCTATGGGCATCGTATATAATAGGACGCTAAATTGTAAAAGCCATATAGACGAGGTTGGCTGTAAAGCGTCACGCGCCTTGGGGTGGTTATGCAAATTGGGAAACAGAAAAATAGGATTGCGTAGGAGTTCATTGATAATGATTTACAAGATGTATGTGTGGCCTATTATGGAATACGGGTGCGTATTATTCTCAGGCAGCGCAGCTTACAAGATGAGACAATTAATATTATTAGAAAGAAAAGCTTTGCGCTTGTGTCTTGGACTCCCCAAACTTGTGGCAAATAATGTTTTGTACGAGGAAGCGCGCCTTCCACCTTTGTTAACTCGGTTTAAAATTCTTACAGTTCAAACTTTCCTAAAAATATACAATTCGCCTCTGCGACAAGCTTCTTACGTTTTCATTCAAGAACCAACCGCATTCTTTGGAACACAATGGTCTAGACTACACTCCCCTCAGATTAGGTTTGTCCAAGCGCTGCTAGAGCCTCTCAATGTAAATATTTATCAGATTGGCATAACGAAGACGCCTAATTCAAAACTTGAAATTAAATTTGATTATATTTCCCCTCTAATGCGAAACAACTGCCCCTTCAATACTTCATTTTCATTTTTCCTTTTATTATACTGTCAGCCCCATTTGGGCTATAACAGGAGTGGAAAAAACCAATATACATACAAAAAATAGGTACTTCCTATACAACGTCTATTACACATAACAATAAATGACAAGAAGTAGCCAAAGCACTCTGCTCCTGAGGACATAAAATAAGCAAAATATAAACTATACATCTTTATACACGACATCCTTTAGGGCCTTCAAGAAAGAAGGTACACATTCCAATAAGACAGTGGAATTCGGCAGCCTGTTCCACTCACTGATCGTCCGCGGAAAGAAACTGAACTTGAAACAATCGTTGTGTGATCTGGGAGTGGGGATGTACATGTTATGCCGGTGCCTTGACGTTTCCCCAGTTTTTATATACATATACTTCGATTTGTCTATTTTTACTTGTGCTTTGATGATTAAAAAGAGTAATTTAAGTCTTTCATACTCCGTCCTTTGTTCTAGTGGTTCAAGGTGGGGCAGCTTGCAAAGCTGAGTTGGGGAGTGGCAGCGCTGGAATTTGTTAAATATGAAACGTGACGCCAATCTTTGTATTCTATCTAGCTTAGTGCGATTACTTGTTGTGTACGGATCCCATACCACCTTTGCGTACTCCATAATTGGCATAATTTAAATATTCAGTTAAAAGATTACTTGACTCATCTGTCCATAAACAACATTATTGCGATGGATGCATCCGTATTGAATGAAAAGGCTGGAGTAGGCATCTTCTGTACTTCTCTCGACTGGTCTTTCTCAGTTCTATTACCAGATTACACCCCTATATTCATCGCTGAATTATTTGCTATAATTCTTGCGCTTCGTAAACTTCCAGCAAGCTAATCAGAAGCAGTCATACTTACCGATTCTCTCTCAGTATGCACTGCACTATCTACAGCAAAAAATGACATTATTGAGTATGATTAGCAGTTTATTACCAGCAAACCTGAAAAAAATTCACTTGCTATGGATACCTGGCCAGTGCGGGATTTATCCAAATGAGATGGCAGACTCGTTAGCAAAAGCATCGTTAAGTGGACCACTCTTACCTATTTTACCTGATTTCGCCTACGTAACAGCACTCAGATATATAAATGCTTGTTTGCACAAGGAAATAGAAAACTTATCATTGGATAAAGTCAGAGACTTCGTACATCTAAGATATTGCTGGAACAAACAGTGGTGTGTATCCTGGCAGTTAGAAATTACAATCACCAGATTACGATGCAGAATTCCGTATCTGAATTACTACCTACATAAAGCTGGACTAACAGCCTCTCCGTTGTGTCTTTTTTGCAAGGAATCGGAATCAATAGATCATTTCCTTTTATATAGTGAACGATACGCTTATCAAAGGAAAAGATACCTGGTCGAACCAATTGAGAAGCTAGGTTTAAAAATAAACGTGGAACTAATTTTATCTTTCTGAGGGATTACATTAGGCTATAGCTACAGGGAGGTTTTCTCTGCTGTGTGCGAGTACATGATGGCAACAAAAAGATTACCCTGTTAGTCTATTGTTATTATTTACGGTTACGAGACTACCTGAATGCCTGAATTAGCACACTTGATGATCCTGCCGCCCGGTTCTTGGCAGATCCCCCTTTTTGGGCACGTGCCAGCAAAGCTGAAGGTTCATCATCATCATCATCACGACTGGCGTAGTGTGCCAGTAGCTTTTGGCTCAAGCCACGTCTGCGTATTGGGGTCTACGCCCACACTAGATTACCGGGGGCATAGGTTACATGCCTGTGTTGACTCGTAGCGAGTTTTAGAGGACGCTTGCGCTGCCAGTGTACGTAAGCAGGCAAGTCGACGTGTCTCTTCCGCACGACACAATGTGTCCGCAATTGTTAAATCGTCATGGATGACAAAAAGAAAGATAGTGTCCAGCGTATGTCGACGTGAGCAAGCGTAGAGCAGATATAGAGGGCAGTAGCCTGTCGTCACGTGCTTCGACGTGTTGAAAGCGTGCGTGACGAATGGTAATACTTCATCCCAGGTTTTGTAATCGGAGGTGACGTACATTGACAACATGTTGATCAACGTTCGGTTTGTGCGCTCGGTGAAGCCGTTAGTTTGTGGATGATACGCAGTTGAGTGTCGGAACTTGGAGGCACACAAACAAAGTAATGATTCGACAATATCAGCGGTAAATTGTCGTCCACGGTCACTTATTATGACGCGAGGAGGTCCGTGTCGGAGGATGACTGAATGCAATAGGAACTCCGAAACCTGTACTGCCGTGGCGGAGCATAAGGCAGCCGTCTCGCGGTACCGCGTCAGGTAGTCGGCGCATACAATTATCCACCGGTTACCTTTTGAGGAGCGTAGAAATGGTCCCATCAGATCAATGCCGACATTTTCAAAAGGGGGAACCAGGAGGCTTTACAGGTTGCAGGTGACCAACTGGACCCGAGCAGGGCCGCTTGTGGCTCTGGCACGGCGTACAGCTGGCCACGTGGTTCTGAATTGTTTTGCTCATTTTCGGCCAATAGAACCGCTCTTTCGTGTGACTAACTGTTCGTGCGGTGCCTAGATGGCCACAGGCGGGGTCATCATGCGTGAGACGCAGAACAGACGTTTGGAGGGACGCAGGAACAATCAGAAGAAAGCGGGCGCCCGTTGTGGACAAGTTTCTCTGGTAAAGAAGACCATTTTGGACGCATAATTGCCCTTCGCTCAATGAATTTCTCGCTCCAGAGAAGAGAGCTTTCAAGCTTGGGTCATTACGCTGCTCAGCAGCGAAAGGTACGGCATCGGGAAAGCCAAACAATAGAGAAGCGATAAGGTGGTCAAAGTTATCGGCTTCACAATCTGTCGATGGTAGCGGCATTCTGGAGAGGCAATCCACATCAGCGTGTAGACGGCCAGTCTTGTATGAAATGGTTAAGACATGTTCTTGTAAACGAATGGTCCATCGTGCGAGCCGGCCGGATGGGTCACGAAGGTTGACCAGCCAACACAGGGAATGGTGATCTGTGACGATAGTGAACGGGCGACCATAGATGTATGAGCGAAACCGTTGCACGGCAAAGACTACCGCTAGGCATTCCTGTTCGGTCACTGTGTAGTTGCGTTCAGGCTTGCTTAAAGAACGACTTGCGTACGCCACAACGTGTTCCTTCTTGCCAGAACGCTGAACGAGAACGGCACCGATACCGATTCCACTTGCGTCTGTGTGAATTTACGTGGGCGACGAAGGATTGAAGTGCCAAAGTATTGGCTGCGAAGTTAACAAACACTTCAGCTTGTGAAAAGCGACATCACACTCGGAGGTCCACTGGAACGGGCTGTTCTTGCGTAGAAGGCTCGTCAGGGGGTGAACGACAGCCGCAAACTTAGGGACGAACCGGCGGAAATACGAGCAGAGCCCGATGAAGCTACCCAGTTTTTTCACAGATTTAGGACGCTCGAACGATTCAACGGCCGCTGTCTTTTGTGGGTCAGGTCTAATGCCATGTTTGTCGACGAGATGCCCTAACACCAATGTCTTGTTGCACGCCAAAGTGGCACATTTTTTAATTCAATACAAGGCCAGCTTTTTCAATGCAGCTGAGCACGAGGCCTAGGCAAGTGTTGTGCTCCTCAAACGTACGTCCGAAAATTATGACATCATCAAGGTAAAACATGCATATATGTCACTTCAAACCACGCAATATAGAGTCCACAAATTTTTCGAATGTCGTAGGAGCATTACATAATCCAAATGGCATAACGTTGAACTAGTAAAGTCCGTCGCTCGCAACGAATGCAGTCTTTTCTTTGTCAGCTGCGTGCATCGGAATTTGCCAGTAACCTGATCTCAGGTCGAGAGATGCAAAGTAGGACGCGGAATGCAGGCAGTCTAGAGTGTCATCGATGCGCGGCAGTGGATAGACGTCTTTATTGGTAACAGAATTGAGTCGCCGGTACTCAACGCAAAATCTCTACGTACCATCCTTCTTCCTCACTAGAATGACGGGAACAGCCCACGGGCTTGCCGATTCCTGTATTATTCCATTTTCCAGCATTTCTTCGGCTTGCTCGTTGATGATCTTGCACTCCGATGGTGCTACTCGGTAAGATTTCTGCCTAATGGGATGCGCTGACTCAGTGTGGATCTGATGACGTATCCGAGACGCTGGAATTAAGGGCCTTTGGCTGTTTTTAGAAAAAATCGAACACTTTTGAGTGCTTAGAACGTCGAGCAGTGTATGACGTTCGCTTTGGTCAAGTGACTTGCTCACCATTTGTAGCAATCGGGCATCTTCTGAACCTTCTAAGCCTAGATGTTCATTTTGGCCTGTAGCATAAACAAGCGCAACCATCGTCGTACATGATTCGAATCTAACTACAGCAGGTTTCATGCCACCTTGCAGAATTGAAGGCTCCATGGAACTGTTCATTGTCCACACACCTGCCCGTCCATCAACGACTGACACTATAAAATGGGGAATGAGAATGTTATTTTTCAGGCATGTCAAGAGAATTGGTTCGAGCGTGGCGTCAAAGGTGCCACAGTTGTTGCTGGAACATATCACGGGAACACACACAGCAGAAAATGCAGGAACGACTGTATCCACGGAGACAAAAAAGATGCATTCCCACGGACAGGAATTTTCTGAGAGCGCCGTTGGGAAAGTACCGTGTATAGAAAGATGCCCGCTTCTGCAGTCTATAGTCGCCCCACACTCACACAAGAAGTCAATACCCAAGATAACTTCATGTGTAGACCGCGGAATAACCGCAAACTCTGTGCAAAACACCTTGCCACACAGCGAGACGTCCACAGTACAATATCCCACCGGACACAACACGTCACCACTTAAACCACGAAATGTCACCCCACGGTTCAGGAAAAACATCACTTTTGGTTCTAGCAGGTTCTTAAAATTTACACTCATCACCGAGACTGTCGCGCCTGTATCCACAAGTGCCATAATAGCCGCTCCATCGACAACTACATGAGCTTTGTGCTTCAACATAAACGCTGACGGGGGTATATCTGTAGATAGCACCTGTGATCTCGCGGCCTCACCCCCACTGGCCGCACCGACTAGTTTTCCGGCGGCGGTGTACGTGCGCGTCGCCGTGCCGACGGCGATCGTGGAGCACGCGGAGCTGGTGGTGGCGTCAAACTTCGATCAGAGGCCGGCGATGGGTAGCGTGACCCAGTAGGTGCGCGTGGTTTCCGTGACGTGGAGAGCGGATGGTCGAAAGGTTGGCGAGACATGTGCCAAGACTTTCGCTGATATGGGCGGTGGTCACAAAAACGTGCGATGTGACCCGGGACGCCACAGTTGTAGCATGCCGGAATTGGTCGAGGGGCACGTGGCTGCTAAGAGTAGCGACTTCTCTCGGAAGGCACGGGATAGTGGTGCCGTCCTTCATGGGCACTGTAGGGACGCGATGTTGGGTAAACAGGCGGGCGAAAACTTTGTTCGTAGTTGAGAGTTGGATGACGGGGGAATTCAGCCTGCCATGTTCCTTGATATTCATAATCGTCTGCTGCGTTGATCGATGGTTGCCATGGTGGAAGAGAAACAGGAGTCCGCACACGTTCTGGTTCGTTTAAGTACACATCCTGAAAATCGCTGGGGCGATGATAGCTCTGCTGACATCGAAGCAGCTCTTCTCTGACGATCTGCCGTATGGTGAAAGCAAGGTCGTTAGGCGGCACTGTTTCAACACTAGCCACAGTGGGGACGTTGGACAGGCGGCCGAATTTCGGAGAAATTCGTACCATCTTGAGGGATTCAAAGGTACGACAGTGCTTCATCACGTCGGACACGAAGTTCAAGCAGTCTTTCCCAATTAAGAAATTGTACACGTCTTCGGCTATAACCTTGAGATGGTGTCCAACCTCTGCCTTCTTCTTTGCCTTCTTCGCAAGGACCGTATAGACAGGCGAGGCGGGGGCGTGGCTATTGCAATCAGCAAAGATATTTCTTGTAATGCGCTTAGCATTCAGACTGACCTCGAAATTATATGGCTTCTTTGCCATGCCACTCCTGAAACTGTTTTAATTGGTGCCTGTTAGAGACCTCCCCACAGCACTCCCGACTTTGCTAATAAACTTAACGACACGTTAAATGATTTAACTACTGCATACCCTAATGCCCGCATTCTTCTTTTTGGGGAGTTCAATCATCCTCTCATTGACTAGGTAAACCAAATTACTTTGACGCCAGGAGAACCCGAAGCGCACGACTTTCTTGATGTGTGCCGTAACTATAACTTAACCCAACTTGTAACTAAACCAACTCGCGTAACTCAAACGTTCGCCAATACCCTTGACCTAATACTAACAGATCACCCTGACAGCCTTTCGTCCATTTCATATCTCCCAGAAATTAGCGATCACAAGGCAGTTCATGCTGAGTTTACGTTCAAACCAGTGTCTCGTCAGAAAAGTAAAAAAAATATACGTCTTTATGACAAAGGAAATTACACAGCTATCATTGATGAACTCCGCTCTTTCTTTCCATCTTTCGAATCATTCTTCCAAAATAGATCAGTGCAAGATTGCTGGAAATTATTTGCGGACAAAGTGGATTATCTTGTGAGCAAACATATACGCACATTCAATTCCCAGACCGACACTCAAAAGTCCTGGTTCACCAAAACATTAAAACGCCTAGAAAACAAAAAGAAACGCCTCTTTCGTTCAGCCAAACAGAAGGGAAGCCAGTGCGCATGGGAAAAATACTATATAGCCGAACATGACTACCTAGGAAAGATATGCGAAGCAAAACACTCTTTCTATAAGTATAACTTGCCGACCATTCTAAAAAGTGATCCACGCAAGTTTTTTGAAATAATCAACCCTCACCCCACGCAGCCTACTAATTTCACCGACGATTCCGGCAGACCTGTAAGTGACGTTGATTGCGCAAACATCTTTAATAGCGCATTTGGATCAGTGTTCACAAAAGAAACAGACCTTTCATTTTACATGCCGACTTCCACTATCGAACTCTTGATGCCACCCATCACATTTTCCGTGTCTGGTATAATATCTATAATTAACAACCTAAAGCTGTCGTCCTCCGCGGCTGTAGACAATATTAACTCCAAGTTCCTTAAAGACACTGTAGATGTCTGTGCCGAATATTTATGTTTATTGTTTTCGCAGTCACTTGCCACAGGCCAACTGCCCGACGATTGGAAAAAAGGGAAGGTCATTCCAGTCTTCAAAGCTGGTAATAAAAACTCGCCTCTAAATTATCGTCCCATCTCATTATTTAACTTCAGTGCCTTGCAAAATAATGGAACACGTCATAGTCACTCGCATTATCAGTTTTCTTGACAAGGTTAATTTTTTTCATCCTGCACAACATGGCTTCCGAAAAGGGTTTTCATGCGAAACTCAACTAGCACTTTTTGTTCATGACCTTCATTCAAATCTTGATAATAACCTTCAAACCGACGCCATATTTCTAGATTTCACCAAAGCATTTGATAAGGTACCTCATAAACGCATGTTACTGAAACTTTCCCACTTAAACTTACACCCCGCAGTCTTAATCTGGAACCAAGAATTTTTAAATAACCGTTCCCAATCTGTCCTTGTAAATGATCAGCTCTCCAACTTTATTCCAGTTACATCAGGTGTCCCTCAGGGTTCCGTCCTTGGCCCCTTGTTATTTCTAATATATATCAACGACCTACCAACGAACTTAACTTATAACATGCGCATGTTTGCTGATGACTGCGTTTTGTACCGCACAGTAACGAATGTATCTGATTAAATTATCCTCCAAAGTGACGTTAACCAAGTGCAGCGTTAGTGTGAACGGTGGCAAATGGAACTTAATCCTAACAAATGTAAACTTGTGTCGTTTCAGCGTCGCCATAACCCACTCACCACTTTCTTCGTAATCTCTAACACTCCTGTTCAACTTGTGCAATCCTACAAATACCTTGGCCTAACTTGGGCTGAGCACATCCGGACTATCATCGCAGCTGCTAATCGTACTCTAGGCTTCCTAAAACGTCATCTGCGCAACGCACCCTGCCATGCAAAATTATTAGCATATCAGACCCTCGTAAGAAGCAAGCTTTAATATGCATCCTCAATTTGGAGCCCAGAACACGCGTATCTCATTACTGCACTCGAATCACTTCAAAACCGTGCTACTAGATTCATTCATTCCTCATATGCCTATCACATTAGCGTGTCATCTTTAAAAGAAGAAATTCGCCTGTCCTTTCTATCTTCCCGCCGCCGCATTGCCACCCTTTGCTTGTTTCATAAACTTTTTCATAGTCCACTTGCAATCGAACCTTACATTCCCCCCCCCCCCCATTTCGCAGGTCATATCGCATTGGCCATGTCTTTCAAGTTGCCCGTCAACGTTCCCGCACCGTTACTTTTGCTGCCTCATTTTTTCTTCGTGCAGCAAAAAACTGGAATGACCTCCCCCACCATCGTGCAGCAATCACCTGTCCATCAACATTTATGCATAGCGTCACAAGCCATTTTTCAAGCTAATTCATGGCTTTTTTGTACGTTTTGTGTAACCCCACCCCTTATGTAATGTCCCCCTGGGGACCTTTAGGGTAATAAAATGAAATGAAATGAAATGAAACATCCTCCCATTCCCGATCTTCCACAGCTTCACTACTTCTTCGATGTATGTCGTACATGTTTCTCCTGGAAGCTGTGCCCTCTGAGACAATGTCTGCTCCACGCGTTTCTTCTTTGCGTCCGAATCACCTAACCACATCTGCACTTCTTCAACAAAACGTTCCCAAGTCGTGAACATATCCTCGTGGTTCTCGTACGACATGAGGGCCATGTCAGTTAACGAGAATACAACATGATTGAGCTGTTCGTTCGAGTCCCAGCCATTGCTTCTGCTCACCCGCTTGTAGTTCTTGAGCCACACGTCGACGTTTTCTCCTGAGGTCCCGCCGAAGTTTGGTGGCACTCTGTAGTACGGCACGGAACCTATTGGAGTTGGCCTCGAAGCGTTGGATGGCTGCTCTTGGGCCATTACGATCGGCGAAGGTGGAAGTGCGGCGAGGCAGCGGCTACGACGAAGTCCTGAAAGTGAAGCTCCCGTCTTCAGGTTCGTCCTACCCAGCACCTCCACCAAATTATTACACAAGGTAAGGTAACTTAATGGGGTTTTTTAATGGGCCCTGAGTCCACGATCACAGCATACTGATGATGATTTCCACCGCCATGGCTCGTACCCACTCAGGGGAATCGCAGTGTAGCAACGTCATCTTCCTTCTCTACCCGCGCTTCCCTTGTTTTTCCTGGTAGTGATACTCCGTATGTATATATATATATATATATATATATATATATATATATATATATATATATATATATATATAGTGGCCGTTTGTTACATCATTCTCATCCATGCATGATCATAACTTGTCTATTTGTCCTCATGTCCATTTTGTGTCCTCATAATCATCATCGTCTGTATATTGGCTTTGCCCGTTCGTTTTGCGAGGTCTTTCCACAAATAAACGCTGTCGCAACCAAGACTACAAAGACTTCATACGTGGTCGAGGTGGATTTTCGGTCCTCTTGCCTCCCGCAGCCCGCTCTACCCCCTGGAGCTTCATTCAGGTCGCCGCTTGCGCCCATTGTCGGGCAGCATGTCTCAGACCGAGCCTGCCGGCGCTCAAGACATCAACCACGCACCGCCGCAAGCTGCCCCTCCTATTTACATACACGGACAACATCAGCGGGAACCCCCGCTCTTCGCTGGTATTCGAGGAGACGACGAAGAAGACTGGCTTGATGACTACGACCGCGTAAGCGCCGCTAATCGGTGGGACGAGGCCGCCAAACTGCATTACGTCCCTTTTCATCTGATAGGAGTCGCGACGGCATAGTATTTTAACCACATCATTGTTTTACCCGACTGGGCTACCTTCCAGAAGCAGCTGCGACAAGTCTTTAGGACACCAGCCATTCGATTTGCCGTCGCGAAGAGTACACTAGATACTCACCGACATCCCGGTGAATCGTACACTTCATACATCGAGGATGTCCTCGCACTGTGCCGGCGTGTGAGTCAATCCATGCCGCAATGGGGCAAAGCGCGCCGCATAATGAAAGGCATTAGGCCTGTTGTCCTAAATGCCCTCGCTGTGCAAAACCCAGCTACCATCGTTGATGTCGCGACGACATGCCAGCGCGTTGATGCGCTGGACTCCGTTTGTCTCCAACCGGACATTGGCGACCCCCACTCCACGTCTCATGGCCATCCGCGTGACCTAATCCGGACATTATACGCGAAAAATTGCGGTCTATGGGCTTCACACCTCCTACAACGCGTCCTACACAGTCTTCGGGGGTGCCCTTGCGTGGCATAATCAGGGAGCAACTTACATCTCTGACAGGCTCTGCGCCCTTTCAGCCACCTGTTTCTCGCCCCATATCCACCTACCCTGAAGTTGCTGCCGTACCTTTCAGCGACCTACACGCGACATTGCCGCTGCCATCCTACGCGTCGGTTGCTGCCGCTCCCGCGGTTAACTACCGTTCAATGTCCCCTGACTCTCCTTCGGCCCACCTGACCGCGCTATCTCCATGAACCCCGAACGCTTTCTACTCCCCATCCTGGCGCTCGTCCGGCCCTGTCTGCAACTACTGTGGCTATCGCGGCCACATATCTCGTTTCTGCCGAAAGCGCCAGCAAGATGAGGGTCGGAACGACATGCGCGAACGGGATTTGTACACTTGGGCCTCTTATCAAGGTCGGCGTTATTTGTCTCCCCCGCACTGGTCTCCATCTACTTCGGCATCGATTGCATCGCGGAACAGCCGAAACACGAGACGCCGCTCACTTTCTCCCTTTCACCGTTCCACTTCTCCACTTCGGCCCGCATCATTCTCCTCTGATAATAATTCGAAAAACTAAGTGATACAGTTTGTGGAGGAAAAACTGCTTTTGAAATGAGAACTGAAATTCCTCCATCAGACCCATGTAACATGGTTTCTGTGGAAGTGGAAGGAGTGCGAGTCGATGCTTTGGTGTCTGTTACACGTGCTGATTTGAGTGAACATTTAAAGAAATTGATGACACCTTACGATGTTCCCTTGTTAGTTGCTGCCCAGGCGAACATCATTCGCCCTTCCTCGTTTCCTACAGGGCGTGTTTTCATCGTCGGAATCCGCCATCATGCCCAGTTTGCTGTCCTGTCCCGCTGCTCTGATCAACTAATTTTAGGGTGGGATTTCCTATCATGTGCTTCCGCGGCTATTTGTTGTGGACAACGCGTCGTTCACCTTACTGACACCGACTACATGCTCAACGACGACAATCAGAAGCCACTTCGTCTGCTCGCTACGAAAGACACCGACCTGCCACCACTACCAGAGCAAATTGTCAGCATTACGTCCAATGACATCTATCACGGTGATGTATTGCTCTCCCCGTCACCACTTTGCATTCGTAAAGGCATAGTTTTTCCGTCCGGTGTCGTTCGTTTTTGCAATGGCTCTGCACTTGTCACCTCTGTAAACTCTACACCGGAGAAGATCTCACTGCCACAGGGCACTACTGTGGCCCGTGTTGCCGACTTCAAGCCTGTTGTCATGCCACTTCAGGTCATCGCATCCAAAGACCTTTCCCTCGGTGAGCATGTTTCTTCCTCCGTCTTTACGACCGCTATCAGCAGCGACTTGACAAATTCACAGGCGCAGCAGCTGCTCGCATTGTTACAGAAACACGCAAATTCTTTCGATATTTGCTCGGCTAAGCTGGGCCGCACTACTACTACGGCGCATCGAATTCAAAGAGTTGGGACAACTATCGTACACCGCCGACTCTACCGCGTGTCTCTAGCTGATAGAAAAATTATACACGGAGTAAAGAAAGGTAGGAGAGGCCCTGACGTCACTCGTTGTGAAGCCGGGATGAAGCCGGAAGTCGGCCATATCGACTAGGCAAATTCTCTTCGCTTGTTTACATCCAAATTTAAAGCAGAAGGCACGACTCTCTCTCCGGCTCGGAAAGCACGTGAGCTGCGCAGCGCGCGTGTCGTGACGATCCGAAACTAATGGAACGGGGCTCATCACTCTGAGCCTGCGGGACACCTTCAGTGAAATCGCTTCGTCCGAGTAATAACAGGAAGTAACAGCTCACCCACAACGAAGAAACTACGAGATAACGCGCGCTAGATGCACTGACAACGGCGAGTGCTTTCACGTCATTAATTCAGCAACTGTACAGGAGACACGATCGGTCGTGCGCCTTCAACGGTTGCATTCCGCCACGCGGCCGACGCAGCATCTTGCCACTGCGTCCGTGTTCCACGTGAAACTCACCGGCGTCAGCATTCTGCGACCGCGGTGTCTTTGAGCACGGTGCTTGTGACAGTTGAACGCTGTTGCTGTTACGTTGAGATTACATGCAATGCTGGTGGAGAGTGTACCAAGCGGAACAGAAAAGGTGTTTTAATACGCACATGCAAGTTGTTACTGTACACACACAACACGAATCTACGTATGTGCACATGGTCCTCATGGTATCTTGCTGGGCTCAACAGCGTCGTCCATTGTCACAAGCAGGAGCATTGCTCTACCGTCACTGACCTGCAAGGCGTTCGTCGTCATTCAGCTTCGTCATGGTGCCCAACGCTATTTCGCTGAACACGAACTGCTTCATCCGCGTCATCCGCCAAACGACACATAGATATGCACTTGTTCTACGCACTGTTGAAACCCCATGATGGACAAAGGAATTTGTAAGCGCTGCTAAGAGTAATGTAACTGCCAGGAGAACACTGCGTAACCAATAACGCGGCGCAGAGCACAGATATTGTCCGCCACGGCTCAGCACGAGACCTGGGGAGGCACACATTCCGCCGCCAGCCGCGGCCGCTCACTGCTAGACCAGCTCCACTGCGCAACACGTAACCATAGCAACGCCGCCATTATGCCTAGTGAATATGACCGCCATTTATGTCATTTCCGCCACACTTTTCACGCCCCGCGCTGGCTGGGCATGCCCTCTACTACCTTTCCTTCCTCCGTGAAAATTATAGAATAAAACGTTGCTGACATGCTTAAACGGGAAGTCATCCGTCCCTCATCTAGCCCTTGGTCGTCTGCTATTGTTTTGTTCCATAAAAAGAATGGCTCTGTGTATTTTTGCGTGGACTACCGGGTGCTCAATAAGATCACACGCAAGGATGTACCCTATGCC
The DNA here is from genome assembly GCF_043290135.1 of Rhipicephalus microplus. Classification (NCBI taxonomy): domain Eukaryota; kingdom Metazoa; phylum Arthropoda; class Arachnida; order Ixodida; family Ixodidae; genus Rhipicephalus; species Rhipicephalus microplus. The sequence continues at coordinate 2,613,592 of NW_027464614.1, read as the reverse complement.
ACGCATTGACGACGCCCTTGACTCCCTACAAGGCGCGGAATTCTTTTAAAGAACCGGCTTGCGTTCTGGGTACTAAAAGATTCCCATGCATGAAGACGATAAGGAGAAAACGGCGTTCGCAACCACCGACGGGCTATACGAATTCCACGTGATGCCTTTCGGGCTCTGCAATGCACCCGCGACTTTCGAGCGCATGATAGACACCGTGCTGCGTGGCCTGAAATAAAAAAGTTGCCTATGCTACCTGGACGACATTATTAGCTTTTCGTCAACGTTTCCTGAGCACCTAAAACGAGTGAATCAAGTTCTGACGTGCTTTGTCGGCGCTGGGCTCTAAATAAACACTAAGAAATGCGATTTCGCTAGCATACATATCAAGGTCTCAGGACACGTCGTTAGCAAAGATGGCATTCGGCCCGGCCCTGACAATATTTCTGCAGTCCTTCACTTTCCGCGTCCCGAAAGACCAAAGGAGCTCCCCAGTTTCCTTGGCCTCACCTCCTATTTTCGCCGGTTTATCCAGAGCTTCGCCTCTATTGCTGCTTCATTACACCAGCTACTTGCTTCCAACGTCTTTTGGTGGTCTCAAGAATGTCAAACGACATTCGACCTGTTGAAGTGCGCCCCCACCTCTGAATCTCTGCTCTGCCACTTTGACGAAGCCGCACCGACTATCCCCATACCGACGCTAGCGGCCTTGGTATAGGAGCCCTTCTTCTACAACGCGACAAGTCTTTCCTAGAGAAAGCTGTTGCATATGTCAGTTGCGTACTCACCCCTGCCGAAAATAACTACACGATAACTGTGCAAGAGTGTTTGGCTGTGGCTTGGTCGGTGCAGAAGTTCCATCCACATCTCTACAGCCGTCACTTCATAACTCTTACGGACCACCATGCCTTATGCTGGCTTTCTACACAGAAGAACTTGTCCGGACGCTTGAGTCGGTGGATACTACGCTTGCAGGAGTACGACTTTGACATAACTTACAACTCAGGTAGAAACATCAAGACGCCAACGCTTTATCTAGTTGCCCGCTTCAAACTAACTATATCAGCGTTGGTGAAATCTCAACCGCTACATCAACCAAAGTTCATACGCTCGCATCAAAAGGGCAACCCTTTTCGGACGACGAGCCAACATTTATCTCCCACCAGCGGCCTGATTCATACTGCAGACGCATGACGGACCACCTTTCGGGAGGTTCTAATTCACAAAACGCGTGACTTTGTTGTCAACTCCTGCACTTTAAGCTGGACAATTGAGTTTTCTACCGCCACATTTACCACCCTGACGGTCAGCGCTGGGTTCCCATACTGCTACGCTCTCTATGACTTCAAGTGCTCGAAGCCTTCCACGACGATATGACTGCTGGTCATCTTGGTTTAAAATAAAAAAAACTCTCGAACCGCATTCGATGCTGTCATTACTGACCGGCCTTTCTTCTGGCGTAGCGCAGTACGTCGGTTCCTTTTACCCATGCCAACGTCGTAAACAACCGACTTCTCCACCAGCTGGACCTCTACAGCCACTTCCGCGCCCTTCAATGCCGTTCGAGGTTGTATGTGTCTGATATTATGGGCCTCTCTCCATCACATCTCCTGGCAAATGATGGATAGTGACCCCCTTGGACCACCTGACACGCTACGCAGAGACGTTCCTGTTATTACAGGCTCAGCTGTGGAAATTGCAGACTTTATTCTTCCCGCCATAATCCTTCGTCATAGGGATCCTCGTCTACTGCTTAGTGACCGTAGCAAACTGTTTCTGTCACAAATGATAAATGGAGTACTGCGCGCTTCTGCAACTACTCACAAGACAGCTTCAAGCTACCAACCAAAGACAAATGATCCGACAGAAACATTTCATCGAACCCTTGCTGAAATGATAGCCGTTTACGTTCAACACGACCGCAAAAACTGGGATACTCTTTTACCATTCCTGATCTTCACCTACAACACCGCCATTCAGCGAACAACTTGCTACTCAACGTTTTACCTCGTGTACGGACGCACCCCGACTACCTTTCTCGACGTCTCTTTTTTTAACAGCCAATGTAATTCATGTCAGTCTTCTTGCGAAGAATACATTTCCCGCCTGGCCCAGTCTCGCCATCAGGCTCGCATCAATACTGAAGCGAGACAGCACGAGCGGAAGATCATCGATGACACATCCCATCACATTGTGTCTTTCCAACCTGGTGACGAGGTGCTCTTTTTGACGCCTATTCGCACTCCTGGACTCTGTGACAAATTCCAACCTCACTTCGGCGGGCCATACATAGTTTTAGAACAGACTTCGCCGGTCAAATATTGTGTGACACCACTTGTCGCCCCAACAGACCGCCTTTACCGCAGCACCAATATTGTCCACGTTTCTCACATGAAACCTTTCACGCGACATTCCCCGTCTAGGGTGCCGCAGGGCGCGGGTTCGAATCCCGGCTGCGGCGGCTGCATTTCCGATGGAGGCGGAAATGTTGTAGGCCCGTGTGCTCAGATTTGGGTGCACGTTAAAGAACCCCAGGTGGTCTAAATTTCCGGAGTCCTCCACTAAGGCGTCTCTCATAATCATATAGTGGTTTTGGGACGTTAAACCCCACATATCAATCAATCAATCCCGTCTAGGGTGGCCAAGGTGCCCACTTTCAAGTGGAGGAAATCAGTACGGGCACTAGTTAGTTACATCGTTCTCATCCCCCTGCTTGATCATAATCACCATCAACCGCTTGTTTCTTTGTCCTCATGTCCACTATGTGTCAACATCATCGTCATCGTCTGTGTACTGGCTCTGTCCGTTCGGTTTGCGAGGTCTTTCCTCTAATAAACGCAAACGCAACCAAGACTACCAAGACTTCTTACCATATATATATATATATATATATATATATATATATATATATATATATATATATATTGGGGAAAGAGGTGTATACTTAAGGGCTCGTTTTTCCGTGTTACCACACAATAATAATGAGATATAACAGTCAATAACGTCAAGGAAAGTATAGGAGAAGATATTAGACCAAATTTAATTGTACATGTGAAGAAATGTGGGTGAAAAGACACCTTGAACCGAACCTGCCATTATATATATATATATGTATATATATATATATATATATATGTTTGTGTGTGTGTGTGTATAAATATATATATATAGAAGAATAACTTCGGTTGCCGCAAGGTTATAAATATGAAAGTAGATGCGCTTTCACATAACAACTGTTTATTGTGCCGACGTTTCGACGGGAACCCCGTCTTTTTCAAGGCATAATACTATTTACACATGTTCCGTGTCTTCTTATATCCTGTCGAGACAGAAGGGGAGGTGTCAAAAGAGAGAGAGAAAAAAAAGAAACAGCGAAACGGGAGGACAAACATTAAAAAAAAATATGGAAAATCAAGGAGAAGAAGCAAGACCGACACGGCGTAATTAGAAAGGGGCAGCATTTCAACAGAAGGCCCGTGTACATGGACGCGACGGGGGCGGGGTGAGTTGAGTGGCGGGTTCAACTTACCTCGACGCGCCCGAGTTTATATGAACTCGCACGGACAAGTTGAGGTGAGCGGTGATCGCAGCGACGCTTTGCGTCGAGGCGAGCCGAAGGCCCGTCTTCCGGTACCGGTTTCCGCTCCTCCAAGCCTGCGCTCTTGCCGCTGTGGGCTGCGGTTGTTTACGCAGTTGTCGCTCCGCCACCGCGATGGCTGTCTCGGTATTTTTTCTCAGTTTGCACCAGCTGTACTTTATGCTTGTGTTGGTGTCTTACACAACACTGCACAACGCGATGGCAGCAGTGGTTCTGTTGCGGCATAGCGCTCGCCGCAGGCGTATCCGCAGCCTGACGCACCGTCCCCTGTTCACCCCTGGCTGGCCTCTCCAGGAATTCGCCGTGATGCTGTGGAAAATCCTTTGAAGCCCTACACGCGAGTCATTTTTTGCAATAGTTGTGGCTTGTCGCTAATACGAATTAAGCGGCGCCCTGAACATCGTTGAAAATTTTAAATCGAAAACAATAAGTAGTTTTTAAATGAAAATGACTCAAGACCTTCATCAATTATTGGAACAAAGTGTACAGTTCCACCACAATTAAGTGCACCGTGTTCCTCTTGCCTCATACGCTCATCCTGTTTGGCTAGCTAATATGATTTATGTGGCTTTTGGACTGGACAGTGAGATCCTCACACGATGAATTTTTAATCTGAGGGCTTGTAATTTCAATTGTAATGCAATATACATTTTTGAGTAAAATTTCTATCGGCTTACGTAAAAATTCATACGGCCGCATACCATTTTGCCGTAATTTTACACCTCTATTTCGATTGTGCCTCGTTTATGCTTAAAAATGAAAGTAATTTGCTATTTTTTTATATTTTCTTGCAGGATTGGAGCAAATCACTCAGTTTTTTCTCGTTGACTAAAGCTAGCAACGTCGTTATTTCATCATCTGTCCACATGGTGCGTGGAGCCCGCGAGGATGTCATCGTGCCTAGCGCGCGCGTACCGGCCGACAGAGAAAGAGCAACGTCGGAGTGATGGGGAAGCGGAGACCGCGACGGCCGGGAGAGGACACGAGCCGTCAACTCAGCGCGACCGGTTATACATGCCCGTTCTGAGCGCGGCGAGTTGGGTGAACCTACCCCCTGTCTCCGGGTCGACGGGACTCGCCGCGACGACTCTCCGCCCCGACGCGTCCGCTTATACATGGGGAGGGGGAGTCCAGAAAACCTGTTTATTTCGACTCAACGCGCCCTCGTCGGGTCAATGTAAACGGGCCTAGAGTAAAGCAGAGGTAGATAAGCAATGTCATCATTTTCAACAATACCTCCCCCGCACCCACTCTTCCCCAAGTGGGCAGGGAGCCGCTGTTCTTGTATTTCACCTTTCCGTGTAGTCCGCTGGCGGCTCGTTCCTCTTTGAAGTGTATGACAAGTTAATGGGGAGGGCTTAAGCGCTTTGAGTGCGTGCTGGTGGTGTCGGGAGGAGCGAAAAAGCCGGTGAATGAGGCACCGCCATCGATATTCATTATATGCGTTGGCTCCTTGTCAGTGAAGGAACAGAATTTGCGTTAAAAATTAAAGAAGGAAAAAAAAAGAACAGGGGGGGAGGGGGGAGACTGCACGACATCCGAGACAGCCACCACACAGTTGCGGCTCACTGGGAAGACATGCGCGCATGTATGAAAAAGTTAACGAAACCACCTAGCTGTCAGCTCCTTGTCAGTGAAGGAACAGAATGTGCGTTGAAACTTAAAGAAGAGAAAGAAAAAAAAAAGAAAAAAAAGGGGGGAGCCGCACGACATCCGGGACCACTTATCTGTGCGTTCCGGCTGTGCTTGATGAGGCAAATCATTTCTATGTTGACAGATGCATAGGCCAAAAGCTTTGTTAGCGGGTAATATTATTGTCGTAATGAAACCGGACTGATTAGAGAGAAGCGTTTGCGTCTTTTAGCGGTCGTAACGCAGACAGAGTGCCTGGGTGTTCATTTATTCTGTATTTTATCGTGTTAAATTTGTAGATAAAATAAGATTCCCGTTGTTCCCGTTCTCTGATTGTTCGAAAGTTGTTTTCTAGTAGTGTAACCCTGATGTCATCAAAGCTGTGGTCTTTCAATGTGCAGTGTTTTGAAAGTGGAAGGCCTGGCAGAGATCGTACATGTGCCCGATGGTTGTTGAATCTAATTCTAAACGCAGTGTCTGTCTGGCCCACGTATAGCTTGTTACATACCCCACATTCCAGGAGGTATATGACGTTGTCTGAGTCACAGTCTAGTGCACCTCTTATCCTGTGCTTAAAATCTGAGTGGGTGCTTTTCGCCACTGTCGTTGTCTGCATATGTTTGCATACCCTGCATCTGCTTTTTCCGCAAGGGTGACACCCAATTTGAGGTTTCACACCTATCTTGGAATTTATTAAATGATCCTTTATATTTTTCGGCCTTCTGTATACAACACAAGGAGGAGAAGTGAAAATTTTGGATAGTCGCACCCTCTGTATCAATATGTTAAAGTGTTTTCTTAGGACATTGTTTATGTTCGGTGGGTTGCTCGTGAAAGTTAATAGCAAGTTTTTGTTGCAGTGTTGGTAGGCGTTTCTCTGGTGGTTGAGAAGAATCTGGCGGTCCAGATTTTCAGCTTTTTTGATGGCGTCATCGATGATAGCTGGCGGGTATTCTTGATTAAGGAGTACTTCGCGCATATGTGTGCTGTTTTTGTGGAAGTCCTCGGTGCGGGAGCAGATTCGTCGAAATCTGTGTGCTTGGGAATAGGGAATGCTGGTCTTGCAATGTCGCGGGTGGCAGCTTTTGAAGTGCAGGTATTGTTGCCTGTCTGTAGGTTTTCTGTATACGTTAGTTACCAACGCACCATCGTCAACTCGAATGAGTACATCAAGAAAGTTTATTTCAGTGTTAGAGTAGGTGTGTGTAAAATAAATGCTGGGGTGTACCTGGTTGAATGCCTGTATGAATTTGAGGAGCTCGTTTTCCGAATGTGTCCAAATTATGAATATATCATCTAGGTACCGTTTATAGAGTAATGGTTTGATATTACAAGATGAAAGAAAATTGGACTCTATGTGGTGCATGAATATGTTAGCGTAGTTTGGGGCCATTCTTGTTCCCATTGCAGTACCGCTGATTTGAAGATAGTACTAGTTGTTAAATTCAAAGCTGTTCAAATCGAGTACAAGTCTTGTGAAGATTTCAATTACTTTTTTGCTTGGATAAGCGACAGGGTTGTGTGTGCCATACGATTCAACAAGCGCCCTTTCACAATCGTCATGTGGGATATTTGTGTAGAGTGAGCTAACATCCAATGTTACGAGAAATGCACCATCTGGAATTTTCACGTCTGCTATTTCCCGAAGGAAGTGGTTTGTGTCTCGCAAGAAGGACTCATGTGTGGGTGGTATGTCTTTTATTAAAGAATCAATATAACTGGAAATGGGTTTCGTTAACGTTCCCGTGCCTGATATAATGGGTCTGCCAGGGTTATTCTCTTTATGAATCTTCGGCAGCATGTAAAAACGACCAGGCGCTGAATGTACCGTAATAAGTGCCTTTTTAAGCTTTGAATTAATGGCGCCTTCACGTGTGAGATTCTCTAGGATTGTTACAATGATCTTTTTGTGCTCCGTGGTATGGTCAAAGTAGAGGTGTTTGTAGAATTGTTTGTTATTTAGTTGTCGCTTGCCTCGACTTACGGCAGCCATACATCAACAACTGGCTGGAACACGCGCCACAACCAGAGGCGGGGGCGTACGAGCTTCGGGAGACGCCATCCTACTCCCAAGCACTGCGGCGTGACTCTTCCGATGCCACCTGTCGAGGCGGCAAAGAGAAGAATATGAACCCAGCAGCCCCAGAAACAGCTGCTGCCCCTTCTCCAGGCCAGCATACCCCGTCGGGACCCCCCTCACCGAGTGCACAACTGCCATGAAGCTTGCCACGGCTGTCGTCGACGCCTACAACACACACCCCGGAAACGATGACGAAGGGTAATCCGGGCCAACAACAACGGCCAGCTGTACCAAAATCAACAGCAACGAGTGGCCAGAATAAACCACCCGCAAGAAAAAATCAGCAGCCAACATCATCAACGAACAAGCAGCAACCACCAGCAGCCAACAGCAGGCGTCTACAGGCCAGCTCGTCACGGGAGGCACAACGGGATGGAGCTCCAACCCAAACCAGGAACGACCTCCGGGCACCTTGCGGCTCTATTCGCCGCGTCTGTGCAAAGTGACATACTGGCTGTGCGAGTGGGCAAACTCCGTCCGTTTCAGATGAACTGGGCCATAGAACGGGTCCAAATTTTCTTAAACTTAGAAAAGTGGTTGACAAAAGAATACGGCACGAACTTCACGTGCGAAGCCTCGAGCAATATGTACTGGCGGGTACGGCTCCGAAGGGGCTGTGCTTGTCGCTAACACCATCGATGCATAACTTCGCCGAAGGGGAAATGAAACGGTGGAACGAAATTCTTCATCACGCCACACAAGAGCTAACGAAGGTCACCATCGAACACTATAGAAAGACTCTAAACGCACTGACAGACGAGGAGCGGTATTTAAGAAACAAGTTTTCTCTTTCGAAGTGGGAAACTAAAGAACTAGACGTATTTGAGCACAAAAAAAACGGAGGAAATTGAAAAACTTAAGAGGAAGAAATTCGCGCGGGACAATGTGTCACAAGCTATACCCACTGCTGCTTACGGAAGAAATACCAAATCATCTCACGTTCAAAAAAATTTGCCACCACACCCCAAAAAAGAGCCAAACGTTATTAACCTTTCCGACAAAGAACTAGGCAAAGAAAAATTGAGTATACTATCACGCGGACTTACATTCTGCCCTGGCAACGGAAGGTATGATGAATTCACGCTCCTAAAAGACCTAGACAACTTCGCACGAAATTTACGATTGGAGGAATAACTCTTTGATAAACCCGAAAAAGATAACGCACTTTTTCGTGGGGTAATCGGACAACAATAGACCCCACACGCCAACAGAGATCGACATCTGGATATCTATATAGACGCGGTTCAAAAAGATGTTATACATGCGTACAAAGTGCACAAACCAAGCATGAATAACATATCAAAAAGAGAAAAAGAGGCACTACTCACGTTGAGCAACTGCGAAGATCTCGTCATTAAACCAGCAGACAAACGAGGCGCGATTGTTGTTCTGAATAGATCGGACTACATTGAGGAAGGCAAGCGACAACTAAATAACAAACAATTCTACAAACACCTCGACTTTGACCCTACCACGGAGCACAAAAAGATCATTGTAACAACCCTAGAGAATCTCACACTTGAAGGCGCCATTAATTCAAAGCTTAAAAAGGCACTTATTACGGTACATTCGGCGCCTGGTCGTTTTTACATGCTGCCAAAGATTCATAAAGAGAATAACCCTGGCAGACCCATTATATCAGGCACGGGAACGTTAACGGAACCCATTTCCAGTTATATTGATTCTTTAATAAAAGACATACCACCCACACATGGGTCCTTTTTGCGAGACACAAACCACTTCCTTCGGGAAATAGCAGACGTGAAAATTCCAGACGGTGCATTTCTCGTAACATTGGATGTTAGCTCACTCTACACAAATATCCCACATGACGATGTTGTAAGGGCGCTTGTTGAATCGTATGGCACACACAACGCTGTCGCTTATCCAAGCAAAAAAGTAATTGAAATCTTCACAAGACTTGCACTCGATTTGAACAGCTTTGAATTTAACAACCAGTACTATCTTCAAATCAGCGGTACGGCAATGGGTACAAGAATGGCCCCAAACTACGCTACATATTCATGCACCACATAGAGTCCAATTTTCTTTCATCTTGTAGTATCAAACCATTACTCTATAAACGGTACCTAGATGATATATTCATAATTTGGACACATTCGGAAAACGAGCTCCTCAAATTCATACAGGCATTCAACCAGGTACACCCCAGCATTTATTTTACACACACCTACTCTAACACTGAAATAAACTTTCTTGATGTACTCATTCGAGTTGACGATGGTGCGTTGGTAACTAACGTATACAGAAAACCTACAGACAGGCAACAATACCTGCACTTCAAAAGCTGCCACCCGCGACATTGCAAGACCAGCATTCCCTATTCCCAAGCACACAGATTTCGACGAATCTGCTCCCGCACTGAGGAATTCCACAAAAACAGCACACATATGCGCGAAGTACTCCTTAATCAAGAATACCCGCCAGCTATCATCGATGACGCCATCAAAAAAGCTGAAAATCTGGACCGCCAGATTCTTCTCAACCACCAGAGAAACGCCGACCAACACCGCAACAAAAACTTGCTATTAACTTTCACGAGCAACCCACCGAACATAAACAAGGTCCTAAGAAAACACTTTAACATATTGGAACAGAGCGTGCGACTATCCAAAATTTTCACTTCTCCTCCTTGTGTTGTATACAGAAGGCCGAAAAATATAAAGGATCAGTTAATAAATTCCAAGATAGGTGTGAAACCTCAAATTGGGTGTCACCCTTGCGGAAAAAGCAGATGCAGGGTATGCGAACACATGCAGACAATGACAGTGGCGAAAAGCGCCCACTCGGATTTTAAGTACAAGATAAGAGGTGCACTAGACCATGACTCAGACAACGTCATATACCTCCTGGAATGTGGGGTATGTAACAAGCAATACGTGGGCCAGACAGACACTCCATTTAGAATTAGATTCAACAACCATCGGGCACATGTACGATCTCTGCCAGGCCTTCCACTTTCAAAACACTGCACATTAAAAGACCACAGCTTTGATGACATCAGGGTTACACTACTAGAAAACAACTTTCGAACAATCAGAGAACGGGAACAACGGGAATCTTATTTTATCTACAAATTTAACACAATAAAATACGGAATAAATGAACACCCAGGCACTCTGTCTGCGTTACGACCGCTAAAAGACGCAAACGCTTCTCTCTAATCAGTCCGGTTTCATTACGACAATAATATTACCCGCAAACAAAGCTTTTGGCCTATGCATCTGTCAACATAGAAATGATTTGCCTCATCAAGCACAGCCGGAACGCACAGATAAGTGGTCCCGGATGTCGTGCGGCTCCCCCCTTTTTTTTTCTTTTTTTTTCTTTCTCTTCTTTAAGTTTCAACACACATTCTGTTCCTTCACTGACAAGGAGCTGACAGCTAGGTGGTTTCGTTAACTTTTTCATACATGCGCGCATGTCTTCCCAGTGAGCCGCAACTGTGTGGTGACTGTCTCGGATGTCGTGCAGTCTCCCCCCCCCCCTGTTCTCTTTTTTTTCCTTCTGTAATTTTTAACGCACATTCTGTTCCTTCACTGACAAGGAGCCAATGCATATAATGAATATCGAAGGCGGTGCCTCATTCACCGGCTTTTTCGCTCATCCCGCCGCCACCTGCACGCACTCAAAGCGCTTAAGCCCTCCCCATTAACTTGTCATACACTTCAAAGAGGAACGAGCTGCCAGCGGACTACACGGAAAGGTGAAATACAAGAACGGCGGCACCCTGCCCACTTGGGGAAGAGTGGGTGCGGGGGAGGTATTGTTGACAATGATGACATTGCTTATCTACCTCTGCTTTACTCTGTTGAAATGCTGCCCCTTTCTAATTATGCCGTGTCGGTCTTGCTTCTTCTCCTAGATTTTCTATATTTTATTTAATGTTTGTCCTCCCGTTTCACTGTTTCTTTTTTTTCTCTCTTTTGACACCTCCCCTCCTGTCTCTACAGGATATAAGAAGACATGGAACATGTGTAAATAGTATTATGCCTTGAAAAAGACGGGGTTCCCGAGGAAACGTCGGCACAATAAACAGTTATGTGAAAACGCATCTACTTTCATATTTATATATATATATATATCATTAAGATCTAACAGACAGTAATGCCAAGGAATATACAAGGGAAGTTATAAAAACCAATGAAATGTGAATAAGAAGAAAGAAAAGTGGATGAAAGAATAACCAGCCGTGAGCAGTAATCGAACCTACGACCTTCGAAAAACGCGTTCGATGCTCTAACCACTGAGCTATCACAGCGCCCTTCCCTCCATCCACTTTTTTGGGTTTATATGTGAATTTAGAAGTAGGAGTGACAGTCAGCGCCATCTATAAGCCAAACGACGAGTGTGAAAACACTCTTATGCGCATGTTTGGCGTCACGTAGCACGTGAAATTATTATGAGCGGGCAGCTGATTAATTGTCCCTCTTATACAACCTAAACACACAGAGTCTGCCAGTACACACTGTAAAGGTCGACGAAGGAAGGAAGGTCGCGGAGGATACGAGAACAAAACAGGGGTTTAAGGGACTATTTACACATATTTACAGAAAAGAAGGGATAGTGGTTTCCCAAACCACGAGCGTCGTGGTTAAAGGATACATAGTTCAGAGCGACGTCCAGCACTCTGCGGCGTCGTTTTATGCCCTGTCGGGCTCCTCCTCTCCCGAGTCGAACACCAATCACGCACACACAGGTAAGGGGGGCGAGCATGCCCGGTCCACGTGAACACTGCACTGTGGTGGCACCAGCAGGGCTCTTCCTCGTCGTGTGTGTGCCGTTTGTCGAGAGTTCCCACGATCCTGGCCGCCTACTTCAAAGGGTCCACCGCACAGCTCGCCCAATTAGCGGGGCGATCTGCGGTGTCCGTCACGGTCTCTTTCAGGAAGACGCCGTCCCTGTTGCCCTCTTTCATCGTGGCGTCGCGGCGCCACGACGTCTCCTCCTCAGGCCAGAAGGGACAATGCCTGGCGGGCATAGGCAGTCGGCCGGTCGGCTACTTGACTGAGGATTAAAGAAGCGCCGCTCCGCCGTCAACTCTGTCGCTGGTCACGCCAGCTTTCCCGTTGCCCGATGAGTCGCCGAGTCCATTAGTCACCGCTTCTGCTTGAAGGGACGACAAAAGGGTCCGCATTTGAAGGACGGGAACTCGCCTTTGCTTGCTGCTTGATCTGGATAATTGCTCAAATCTTCGACGGCGTCTGTCAGACTGGGCGCCGAAGGGATTAAGAGCCTCACTAGTGGATCTGCTTACGCACAAAGGCGTCTGCTCAGATGAATCTCCAGGCCAAACCTAACAACACCAAGTCTGTCGTACTGGCAGACATGGTGTGTTTAGGTTGTATAAGAGGGACAATTATTCAGCTGCCCGCTCATAATAATTTCACGTGCTACGTGACGCCAAACATGCGCATAAGAGTGTTTTCACACTCGTTGTTTGGCTTATGGATGGCGCTGACTATCACTCCTACTTCTAAATTCACATATAAACCCAAAAAAGTGGACGGAGGGAAGGCCGCTGTGATAGCTCAGTGGTTAGAGCATCGAACGCGTTATTCGAAGGTTGTAGGTTCGATTCCTGCTCACGGCTGGTTATTTTTTCATCCACTTTTCTTTCTTCTTATTCACATTCCATTGGTTCTACTAACTTCCCCTGTACATTCCTTGGCATTACTGTCTGTTAGATCTCATTATTATTGTGTTAAAACACGGAAAAACGAGCCCTTAGGTGTACACTTCTTTCCCTCATTTCATTGAACGAGGGTCTCGTACTGGCAGACTTGGTGTGTTTAGGTTGTATAAGAGGGACAATTAATCAGCTGCCCGCTCATAATAAGTTCACGTGCTACGTGACGCCAAACATGCGCATAAGAGTGTTTTCACACTCGTCGTTTGGCTTATAGATGGCGCTGACTGTCACTCCTACTTCTAAATTCACATATAAACCCAAAAAAGTGGATGGAGGGAAGGCCGCTGTGATAGCTCAGTGGTTAGAGCATCGAACGCGTTATTCTAAGGTCGTAGGTTCAATTCCAGCTCACGGCTGGTTATTTTTTCATCCACTTTTCTTTCTTCTTATTCACATTCCATTGGTTCTACTAACTTCCCCTGTACATTCCTTGGCATTACTGTCTGTTAGATCTCATTAATATTGTGATAAAACACGGAAAAACGAGCCCTGAGGTGTACACTTCTTTCCCTTATTTCATTGAACGAGGGTCTTGTACTGGCAGACTTGATGTGTTTAGGTTGTATAAGAGGGACAATTAATCAGCTGCCCGCTCATAATAATTTCACGTGCTACGTGACGCCAAACATGCGCATAAGAGTGTTTTCACACTCGTCGTTTGGCTTATGGATGGCGCTGACTGTCACTCCTACTTCTAAATTCACATATAAACCCAAAAAAGTGGATGGAGGGAAGGCCGCTGTGATAGCTCAGTGGTTAGAGCATCGAACGCGTTACTCGAAGGTCGTAAGTTCGATTCCTGCTCACGGCTGGTTATTTTTTCATCCACTTTTCTTTCTTCTTTCTTCTTATTCACATTCCATTGGTTCTAATAACTTCCCCTGTACATTCCTTGGCAACACTGTCTGTTAGATCTCATTAATATTGCGTTAAAACACGGAAAAACGAGCCCTTACGTATACACTTCTTTCCTTTATTATATATATATATATATATATATATATATATATATATATATATATATATATAGTGTGGGCATTTGTTACTTACATCGTCATCATCCCTGCATTATCACAATCACCATCATCAGCTTGTCACTTTGTCCTCATTGCCACACTCTGGGTCATCATCATCGTCATCGTCTGTGTACCGGCTCTGCCCTTTCGTTTTTCGAGGTCTTTCCTCAAATGAACGCCGACGCAGCTAAGACTACCAAGACTTCATACGTGGTGGAGGTGCTGGGTACTGGCAGATCCCCATGCATAAAGACGATAGGGAGAAAACGGCATTCGCAACTCCCGACGGGCTATATAAGTTCAACGTGATGCCTTTCGGGCTCTGCAACGCACCCGCGACTTTTGAGCGCATGATATATATATATATATATATATATATATATATATATATATATATATATATATATATTATTGAATGTCGCAGGTGCGGTTCCTGCTCACGGCAAGTTATCTTTCACCCACTTTTCTTCCTTCACAGTTACATTACCATTCGATCTAATAACTTCCCCTATACTTGGCATTATTGTCTTTTAGATCTCATTATATTGCGTGAAGAACCAATGTGATGTAAATATGAAGAAAAGTGGGAGAAAAATTAACTCCGTGAGTAGGAATCGAACCTACGGCCTTCGAATGAACGAACGCACAGACAGATGTATTGACGGACGCACGGATGAACGTGCGGACGCACAAACAGACGCACGCATGGACGGGCGGATGGACGCACAGACGGTCCCACAGACGGACGGAAGCAAGAACGAATGGACGGACGGATGCTTCGCTCCACTCTTCATTATTCACCCTGCGGATATGCTGTCTTTTTTTTTTTCACACATCATGCCGCGTCACCAAGCGCCACGACCAGGACGCTACGCTTCCCTTAGCTGTGTCAGCACAAGACATATCGTTCGGACTCGTGTACACATGAAGAATAAACGTGCCAAGGCTGCATATTTGGGGTACATCGGATATGCTACAGCTATATATGCCTGGAAGGCTGCTTTATTGCAGCAGTTGGAGCGAATGAAGCGCGACTCGCGAGTACCTGAATATGGGGCCCCACCCGACGAGCCACCGTCGCCTGCAGGGCTGCACCTATATTAAGCACAAACGACCAACATTATAAATAATGAATGTTTGTTGTACCTCAGCTCGAGAGCGCAGTATAAAAATAAGCAGACATCTCTCACTGCACGCTGATCACTCATGGTAGATACAGAGAGAGAACGCATCCCCACTTATGCAACGCGCGGATAATTCAGTTAATTACGTCGCACACACACTCGCGAACAAGTTCATCGCACACGCACTCGCGAAACGCCTCGCCAATGTAGCTCACGCACTCGCAAAATGCACCGCGGACAACACCAAACCCTCAAAGAAGCCACAACTACAGGAGACATTTCTCTGCCAATTTTGGCGGCAGTGTGGCAACAGCGACCCCAAAATCTGCCAACTGGGGTATGAGACGCCAAACAGAACCTTGCTGGTCGTTTCGCCGCACACGAACTCGCGAAAGGCACGGCGGAAGACGCGTTGCTGAATCCCTTCCTCTGAGACATGATCTCTTACTTTTACAGCTGCACACACAGCAAGAGAACGTGCCCCGACTTCTGCAACGCGCATTGCATGTTCATTTCGGTAATTAAAACGGCCACCGTCGCTCACGCACTCGCGAAAGGCACCGTGGACGACACCGCACGCACACGAAGAAACCACAACTACAGGGACATATTTCTTTGGCAAATCTGGCGGCAGTCTGGCAGGAACCACCCCAATGTCCGGCAACTGGGGTATGCAACGCCAAAGGGAGCCTTGCCAAATCTATGGTGGCTAGAATTGGGAGGTGACGCCAACGGGAGCTCGGAGCCGCTCCTTCGTTTCGAGCAGCGCGGCGGTGGCGCTGTCGGCGGAATGGTGATGCTAGTTACGCGCGCGCGCCTTGAGCTCGCGGACCTTTCAAAGATGCTGTTGCTGAAGCATGATTCAGATAAATTGGCAATTCAGATAACTCACTGTGACGATGGCTGATAGAACGCCATTTCAAGCATTAAAAGAAATTGGCTGCCGCTGCAAGACTTCTGTGACGTTGAATCTGCGCAAATTAAAGCTTTCGTTCGCATATCCCTGCAGTGTTTTGGAGTGCAAGGCGACGGCGTTTTTTTAAAAAAAATATTACCAAAGTTCTGGGCGAGGAAAATAAAACAAATATTTATTGCACATCATATTATTAGGAAGATCTATTGCACATCATGGAATACAGGGTAAAATAAAATAAAATGAAAAATACGCACATTTACATACGCTCGGGAGTAGTTAAAAACATTGAAACATTGCACACAGACAGCGCATCGCTTGGCACTAAGTAATAAGAGGCATACAATCACTTTCCACTCGGCAAAAAAAAAATCAATAGAGCTTAAAGTTACAATATCAAACTCAGAGCACGCGTCTAAGCTTCAGCAATTTCATTCTTTCCTGCTTAGCGTTTCGTTTGCTGTTCTGGGCTTTGACATGAAAGTGGAGCCTAGTAAGAACATAAAACTTGATAATTTTGTTTGTGAGGGACATACTGTGGTCAGGGCAGCCAACAAGTGTAAGCTTTCTTAACTGCAAGAAGGAAACCAAGTCCATGATGCTGTCAGGTTTGACTTCTGTAACACTGAAGCAGTGGGTAAAAGTGTTCTCGAGAGTGGTCACGAGTTCATTGAGCTTGACTGATGGGTACAGCAGGCCTCCTCGGTCAACAGCAGCCGTGAGGGATGCTGCAGCTGGAGATGGATCGTTCTCGCCTTGTAGGAGCTGCTGGCTGCACTCTGCACATTTGGTGCTTGCAACGCTTTTTCTTGCCACATATCCAGCCATGTAGAATATGAGTCTGGCATCGCTGCTTTGCACGACCATGTCTGCATGCTCGGTGCCGTGGCCGTATTCATTGAGCACTTCATGTGCTTCGGCAAGGTTTCCTACGTCAAGAAGCTCGTCTAATTTCCTCCGAGGAGTGAGGTCCTTTCCGTTGTCAGATCCCAGCAGACTTCTCAGCAGTCCTGAGGACACATTGCTTCCTTTCGGTGGTTTTGCCAAATTCTGGAAGCTCAAAGTGTTGACCGAGATTAGGAACTGGGAGGCAGTCGGATGATCATTGCATCCAGACATTTGTCGGACGATTCCAAACAGCCTCTCCAGGGGGTCCTGACTCAAGCGGCATGTCATCATATAGCTGAAGTTCAACTTCATCGTCAGGTAGCGGAGAAGGTGTAGCGTGCTTGATAAGGTAACACGAAGCCCCTCGGCTGTACTGCGGCTTAGGAAACCTCCGGAGCCAGCAGCTGTTTCCCAATCGTCCAGGTAAGTCAAGAAGTTTTGAATGCACTTCTCGTGCATCCCTCCAGGCTTAAGTGCACCCGAACTGCACCTTGAAGTCATGGCCTCAATGAGCCTTCTCATTCTTTCCACAAAGCTGACTGTCGCCGCTGTGCTCCCATGCTTTTCTTCGATGGTTGCATTGTACAAGAAAAGGCCTCTGAGGACTTCTTCACTGTAAAGCCGCACTGCATAATTTACCCTCATTTTCTCAAAGCCATTGGGATGCACAACCGATTTGCTAATATGAGGCATGGCTTTGAGAGTCGTGTCATGCTGTTCATCAAGCTTCCGGGCACAGTCAATAGGGTCAACACTGGCATGGCCTTCTGGCAGTTTCACGCCCGTTCGAACAAAGGTGTTCCTCACACATTTAAGAAGGTGTGGGAAGTCCGAGATGAAGTGCAGAAAACGTTCTGGGTCTGTAGGGTGCTGCCTTCTACATACTGTGTTTTCTTTCCTGCCGTGTATGCCGAATGAGTGCCACATGCTTCTGTTCCACGCAGCTCCATCAGTGGTGATAAAGTCTACGTGCAGACCGGCGTTTTCGCTCATGACTACTGCTTCGAGGATTATTTTGCCTAACGTCTCGGACTTCACATTGCTGCGTGATGCGAACACACAAATAATCTGGTGCCACGTGCCTGTAAAAGGCACGAACAATACTACAAGGCCATGGTCACATGCTACGGAGCGCTCACTCTCTGGTGTGAACTTCCCAAGGTCCACAAAACCTTCGATGGTGCCATCGGTTCCCAAGCTCAAGTGTTCAGATAGCTTAATCTCAACAATTAACAGCCCACCATGGCGCTGGAACAAGTCCATAGATTTTGTTTTTTCCGCCACAGCAGCAAACACTTTTTCGCTCAGGCCGAATCCACTCCTGTAACGCTTGAGACATCGACGTAGTGATGTTCGAGAAGGCAACGTCATGATGTTGTTTTTGCGTATATGCTCATAGAAGCGTGGGCTTTTCATGGACATAATAAGGCACTCTAGAGCCCATTCACTTTCATACTTCATCCCTTTCGTGGATTTTCTTTTAGCCGCAGCAAAGCACGCCTTGACTTGTTGCTGCTGCTTAATGGGTAGGGCCTTCACCGCTTCTTCAAATGCTGTAGAATCATTCCGTGCATTCTTTCCTTTCATTTGTTTGATGAGTGATTTAGCCTGCAGGACACTCAGGCGACTTCTTTTCGCTTGCGCTGTTCGCAGCTTAAGCCTGTATGAAAGCTTTTGGGACTGGGCCACATTTTTGCCTTTTCTTCGCCTGTAGGACTCACGATTCAGGAGTAGTCTTCTGAGGTGCTTGCATTGTGGGCAGGCTTTTTCTGGCGTTGGAGCAACCCCACGGCAAGATGGGCTGAAGGTTCTGCCATCAAAATTCTTCTCCTTGTACTTTAAATTCACTCCAAATTCACCAGTTTTACCAAACCCTCTGCATGGTATCATGGAGTCGACGTCGCGAAGCAACTCTTCTGCCATTTCGATGTCGGTAATGTCAAGGGTCTTTATTTTTGTGGCTTGCACAAAAGCTGTCGCTTGAAGTTTGTTTTCATCTGATGTCATTAGCACATACTTGTCAATAGTCAACTTGTCACCATCTAGTGCGCAAACTGTAAACACCGTGGCGTTGTCGGCTCCAGCAATTAGATGTCGAGCCCAGTAAGCGCTGGGAAGACCACACTTGCGGACGTCGGGAATTGCGGGCACATTCGGAACAGGTATTTGGTTACTGTCGCTTTCTGTGCTGTACGAGCCAGCTGTCTCCTCGCAAGCAGACGTGCTTGGTTCCTGACGCCGAATTTTCGATGGTAGGCCGCAAGTGGATGTTCTTGACGTCCTTTTCTTCGGCACTTTCTTTGAAAGATACGCAGGAACATTTGGGAATATGGTTGGCACCGCGTCAGATTTCAGCACCGGTTTCCCTCGGGGAATCTGAACAGTTTCGCCGTTTATCACATGCGTGTAAAAACGCTCAATAAACTGCTCGTCGAAATGAAGCTCACATAGCGCCGACTTCACGTCCAACGACTTGTCGGCACGGGGTACGGCTCGTTGCCAGGCTTCGAAGAGGGCAGGGTCTTTGGGAACAGAGAAAAGAGAAGCACGCTGACCTTGCTCCCTCGATGACACATAGCCGCTCGTGCAGCCAGGAGCAAAGCAGTGGCGTTGCCTCGCTTTCGTAGTGCTGGAGTTCATCCTAAGGTCGGCACTCACACTGTCATGTCAGCAACTAAATACATTTTGCCATAAGCGAGACATCAACGCGGAAAACTGCACACACCCAGACACGCTTCCAGAGGCGAACCAGCGAACCCAGCGGCGAGTCGACGAGAGAGCGCGGAGCGCGCGCTTCGCCCGCATCACTATGCCGACAGGAGCGCCGTGGTGGCCGTCGCGGCGGCGCTTGAAAACGAGGATCGCGCGCGCTCGGCGAATATGCGGGCGCTGGCGTCACCTCCCAATTCTAGCCACCATACCAAATCCTCGACATCAAGACGGTTTCTTTGAACACCACTACTGAAAGTTTTCTGAGGAATTCTCTCTGCCGAACGACTTTGATAACACTAACAACGCGCAACTCACCACACACAACAACAACAAGGCATCACTCATCTAGGCGCGGAGAACAATTCACTCTGACACCCGGCAAGAAGCGAATCGCTTGAAGTGTGCTGCCATCTATCATAGAACCTAAAAATCAAGCAGCGCAGCATTAGCCAAAGTTTGGAAGAGCAAATCGCGACCTTGCGCTACATACCGAGAACAATGAATGTTATGTGATTTATGCACTACGAAATCACTGGTGAATGCTATAGACACGTAAAACAAGGTAATTTTCGGATCCAAAGATCAGACAATAATACTTAACTATCCAAAATGGCTTCGAAAATCTGGAAAAACTGATATGTGCACTCTGCGGGCTATATGATCGAACGTGCGAGTTGCCTTGTGTAATCACGAAAGCTTCCAGTCACGCAAGAACGAATTGAATTTATCGTGTCACGGCTGGTCCAGCATATTTACTGACGCAGGAATAGTAAAACGTGGTTTGTGTTCGTTTCCTGCTAACGCGTTAACACGGAGGCTAGCACAGCCGAACAAAGGAACGTTTGCTACTGATCATCCTAGACAGGACGCTCCTAAATATCGCCAGGCGGCGCGACAGTCTATGAACATTGCGAATACGGGGTGACTGGTATGTACCATACGTGTCTGGAGGAGGTGGTGTGACGTCGTACGCGACGGGATTTACACGTTGTTCATGTTACGACGAGAATGTCAAAATCACCAAACCCTTTTACCTTCCCATACTGATTTTGGTCTACCGCAAGTGATGATAGATAGATAGAGGTAAGCAAAGTATTTCGTATGCAATGTTTGAATTAGTACTCATAATAACACCGTAGGAGAGCGCACTTACCGTTCCGACTGCCCTTCACTGGTCGAAAGTGTCACCGCCTTGTCTTTGTTGCGAACAATCCAGCGGAGTACACATTCTGCCGGTGTCAGGCTAATCCAATTGACGTGCGATGCTTTCGCGTATCCGTCGTTCAGGTTCCACATGGGACAAAACGGAATCTGCCTTCGCAGGTACCTCTTTGCACCGTCTCCATCCACGAACTTAAAGTCCTCACCGTCTTGAAGTAGAGAGTAGTGCCCAATTTCACGAGGCAGGGCGTATCTGGGTGTGACATCTCGACGCGACGAGAACACTTCACACACGGACATTGCCGCAACTTCTTCTCCAGCTGGATCGCCACAGAAAACGTGATAACGAGGGTCCATCGCAGTACTACTGCAACAACTTTCCATCTTGAAACTGCAGCTGACGCCGCTCCCTTCACCGAAGCGCGTGTTTAGAAAAAAATGTTTAACGATTTCGAGTACACCGAAGCACGTACACGAGGCGCATTCACGCAACTACCGAGCAAATCTCTGCGGGGCGGTATGACGGCAGAGATAACGCGCGTGGAGGTTCGGCACATGTATTCATGCGCGAAATAGTCCGGAGGATTGTGGAGCGTGTTTCGGTTTCTTTTTTTTTTCTCTGCGTTGCCTACTGGCTGTGCACCTATAAGGAAAGGCGCATTTTCATCGGTTTAAATAAAGTGGAATGGGTGTTTATAAGCCATTCCGCTGTTTCTATATAGAGTCAGTAAATCTACCGCAAATATTTTGAGGGAATAAATAAGCACATCTGTGCGATGTTCGCGATTATGCGGCGATTGAAGGGCCCTGCCTTTCGTACCAGTTCAGTGACAGTATACAACTCTTCTGAAAAATAGTATGAACATGTTGAGTTATTTTCGACAGTGCACTTGAGTACGTTTCCTTAATGGCCGCTCAAACTTTTGGCGGAGATGCAATGTTGTTGAACTTGGACGAATTGTCACGCCTTCACAGCGCGCTACGTGTTCGCTGATGCCGTATGGGGCGCTCTCATGGGCTGCCGAAATAACCATAATTTCACTCTACATTCACGTTCACGCCAGCGATGTCTCGCGGGCATGAACGATGCACATGTGCGCTCAACTTTAATGCACATTGCTATTACCACAAAAATAAAAGCTAGAGTGCCGTGTTTTCTGACTACTAGCAAAACCACGCATGTCATACGGTTTTCCCTCTTGCGCGTCACCTCACATGTGATGGATGACAATAGCATTATGCACTTTGTGTGATGAAATTAACAAAAAAAAAGTAAGTTAGACCTCTTCGTCACGGGAACCGGCATTGCACGAAAGTAAAGCCTGTCCTTGTAGAAATAGTTGAATTTTTACTGTACATTGATATATGAAACTTGCACAATTACTATTGTTGTTTCGCTGCTATTGCACCGCTAACCTTGAAGGCATTCAGCTGAACGCTCGGTGGATACGACAGAAGAGCGTCGCTGACTGGACGGAGACCCTGGGCTAAGGCCACCATGCTATATGGATTTTAAAAAGGTATATTGACACCACGGCTGGACTTAGAGCAAAACGCAACGCGCCCGTGTTTTCCGTTTTGTCCCGTCTGCGATTTTACGTCGACGCGAGCGCAAGCGAGTAACAGTTGTTACACCCACACTAAGAAAAAAAAATTGATCAAAAGAGGGTTATATCATGCTAATCCTCTTCGTGTACTGACTTGGAAATCAGACACGCAAAAAGAGAGTTGCCATTTCTAAGGAGTGACAGAAACCTCATCGAAACGCGCTTGGATTGCCTCACGTGTCGAAGCCTCGAAGGCGTCGCTGTATACGCCGCACGCATCACGCCTTCGCTGTTCGGCGTCGTTCTGGCTGGCTCCCGCCCACCCCGGCGACGGGATGTCGCATATCGCCGCCGGTGCGGCGCGTTCGCCTCCGCCTGCCCTCTCTTTATCTCCTCCGTCTAATGCGTTTTGTTGGTTGCGTTCGTCATGTGTCTAGTTGCTCCCTGTTTCGAGCGCATCATCAGGGTTGGTCGCGCCAGGCTCCGTGCTTGGAATTCTCGCATGGGGTAAGAAATATTCATGGAGCTTCGGACACGGACAACGTGCGCCGGTTAACCGCGAGTTTACTGCTTTTTTTTGTAGAGTACTAATTGCACAGCGCTAGTATGGTGTCTGCGGCACCTCTGCTGAAGTAGGCTGCCAGCCAGTTTCAACAGTAGCATCCGTCGGCATAACTGTTGCAGATGCCTATTTAGAAACGCGCAGCACAGTCATAGCGAGAGCTGAAAGAGCAACCTTTCAGAGCCTTTTCTAAACACTCTTTGGGATGCTAGAAGCTCACTGCTGGGTACCCACTGCGCTATAAATAATCATATTTTGTGTAGTAGGCCATCAATGCTTTGCTTTGCTATCCTAGATGCATGGCACGTACCCACTTTTGGGGATTGGCCAAGAATGCAGCGCAGAGACTGGTAAAAGTAGTTTTAGGTAAGCTGTGAAATTTAAAAGCAAAAATAAAGAAATAAAATAGCAAATATACGAAAAATATTCAATTTAACTACAAGTAACATGCTTTTCAGCCTGTATTCCAGGCTGCCGAAATAACCTGATGGGAATAATTTCGAAAACTTAAGTTTTGACCAAACGAAATGACGAATAAATTTAAAGACCAGGTTAAAATGGCACTCGTTGAGTATTTTTAATGAAGTTACACATGGCATCAAAAGCATCCCTGTGGCAGTATCCCAAGCCTCAGGCACCGAAGCCTTATATATTTTCCTCCGATAAGGTCAAGCCTATTTTTGTCAAAGGAGTAATTAGAAGTCACGTTCTGATACGAGAATATCTTGCACATGTCAAAAAGAAATGTGCGATATTTTCCAGTTCTCCGCAGAATTGGCAGAGGGGTGATACCGTCAGACCAGCCCTGTACACATAAACGTTTAATGGGGACATGACATCGAAATCTGCTGATCACTTCTGATTGCCGAGAATGGCTCCACTGCGATTTCCATGGATATTTCAGGTGGTTATATTCCGTCCACGTGGTTATTGCTTCCATCTTATCTGTGTGGATATCTGATCTTCTAAACCTGATTGCGGTGAAATATTCTACCACTGGTAGAACCTGAATTATTGAGAGATCTAGCGATGAGCGGGCTAAGGCGTCGGCCATTTCATTTAATGTTAACCCACAGTGACCTGGTACCCATACTAATTTCAGGTACTTCAGCTGAGACGGAACTAAAGATTGTAACGTCGTGATGGCACGACAGGTATGAGAAGTTGTAAGAGCTGTGCATACCGATAGCGAATCAGTAATTATTATTGCTATCTCTATGCTATCCTTCATCATTCTTTGAAGAAGAGTGGTATCCTTTACACACTTCTTAGGAATTTTGTGCAATTTTTCATGCAGTGGCTGACGACGATGATGAAAGATGCCTGAAGTGGGTATGCGCCACAGTAAATATATAGTGCCTTGCTAATAGGTGATCAAGAAAAAGTTTTCTGCGGCTTCGCTGTTCGGTATAGCTGTGGTACACTTCCGGGGGATTGTAGTTTGTAACCTGCGGTAACTTGTATCTATGTTATTTTCCCAGTTTGAGCTTATTCTATTTTAAGTATACCTTTCTGGATGTCTGTGTCATCTCTGGGTCAGACGGTTTCCCTCTGGTCTGCTTCCGATTCTTCACAGGATATTCCACTGGATTTCTATCACCTTACCAGAATCAGCAGTGCTCCTAAGGCTGTGGTGCCAATGAATAGAGGAGTAATTCGGATGAAAAACCCTAAGGCCATCAAATATGAGCTATGCATGGTGAATATTCATTATCTACAGATAACAGAGGCCCATAACTTCGGACTTGGCAAAATCCTCTGCTGCTCTTCATACCAGGCCTGTAACAGGGACCTTTTAAACTGTAGCAGTTTTACTTCATCTCCGGAGAGCTGTTTCATTCCCTTTCACCTTGCTTGTTATAAAGGCCCAGTTCGTGGAGTACACGTCAGTTTAATCTTCAGTGAGCTGCTTCATTCCCTCCCACCTTGCTTGTTGTAAAGGCCCAGTTCGTGGAGTAGACGTCCGCTTAACTCCAGCGGAAATCTTGGATATTTTCTCAGAGGCAGGTTTTGTATCCGTCAAACGTTGTTACAACAGGCTTGTCAACAACGTGAGGGTTCCTTCTGAGACGGTTATCGCCACAATTGCTGGGACATCGCGTCCTTCAGAGATCAAAGCTTTACCTTCAATATATCGAGTTTAACCGCTTGCCCAATGCCCTCTTCACTGTCGAAAATGCTGGAGGCCTGGACATCGCATGAACGGTTGTCGCTCTATTTTCCGATGTTGCATCTTGGGACTGATCACAGGGCCAACGACTGCAAGTCTAATAAGGAGTCGTGCTGCTTATGTAGAGCCAATTGTAGAGCACACCACTCTGACTGTCCTGCTTGAGCTAAGGAACTCTAAAATATTCACAAAATTGAAAGAAGGTGTTGCTCATGCAGGGAAGCTCTAGCAAAAGTACAGAGCAGGACTCGAGGATATGCAGAAGTTACAGCCCGACTGCCTCTCGCTATAGACGCGTCTATAGCTCAGTAAATTTCTTCACTCGTAAAGAAAGCAGTAGAAAAGTGCCTTGAAACACTGCTTCTTAACATATATGAGACCTTGGCTCAAGTGATTTCTTTACAGCTATCTCGTATATCGGAGGAACTATCCAAAAACTTGCAAAACCCTATCCATTTCAATAATTCCTCTCTTGGATCTCAGTCGGATTCTCAGAGTGATAAAAAAATTCGACCTACTAACTCACAAAGAACTGAGCAGGACCGTCTGTCTGATTCCGGGTCACAAGATATTCATGACGTAGAGATGGATGCTCGAATCCTTAAACGTATGAGATCCCCGAACATCAAGAATCAGAGTTCTAATCCAAAAATAAAAAAAAGTGCGAAGGAGCCTTTGACAAGGAATGATTTCTTGAAGGATAGTATTTAGGACCAAGCAATTGCGTCTGCTTGCCTATCATCAAAATAAGGTAGCTGCTTGTCTACCATCGAAATAGGGTACCTTAGAGTCCTTCAATGCAACTGCCGTTCCATACTTGCCGTGATATCAAATCTGTTATGCATTATCTCGCAAGATTGTTACAATATTACAATAAACATGATTATTGTCTGAAAAAGTGTTTTATTTACAAAATTTTAAATGTTTTCATTTGAATAGGAACACCTTAGAGCCCTTCGATGAAACTGCCATTCCATACTTTCCACGATAACAGATCTATGATGCCTTATTGCGCAACAATCTCTGGATGTTATAGTACTACAAGAAGCTTAGTTTTCTAAAAGGTTTTAAAAAAAATCTAAGAAGTTATCATTTACAAAATTATGAATACTTTCGTTTGAATAGGAATACACGATGGGGAGAAGTAGAATTTTGTATATGATCTAAATTTTGTCATACAGTGAACATCGTTTTCCGGGCAATATCATCTGATTACGGAGTTCTATTAGTGGAACTTGTACTTCCAGGCTGCGCACCATTATCTTAGACAGCTACTTTCCGACCGCAGTAAAATGGAGAAGTATTCTGAACTCCATTCAGAGCTTTTGCAGACCTAAACACTATTTATGGGAGATTCTAACTCACATCATGTAACATGGGAATACCGTACATACTATAAAAATTATCGATAAAAAGGGTGTTTTTTTCCCACAACAATAATCGTCATCAAGCTTGCGTGCGCATCCTTTTTTCAAAACTCGGCGCTCGCCACTTTCCTATCGAGAATGCAATGTAACCCTCATAATGGGCTTGTCGATTGTGACCGGAATGTACCGGGCGCGGGGCGACAGCGCAAAGATAAAACGCAATAATTATGACGTTTATTGCTGTGGGACAAAAAGACACCCTTTTTGCGCGCTCTTTTTTCACAGTGCAGATGAATCAGGAAAAAATCTTTGGAACTGGAATGATAAAGATGACTCTAAATGTATAACGTATATGGAACCCACATTTATTCGACGTAATGTAAGATCTGTGCTGGACTTGTCATTTGCTAGCTCAAGCCTTCTGATTTCTTCTCGGGTGGTAGTTGATACCACCACTAATAGTGATCCCTGCCCAACAGTGCTTGACGTCAAATGCTCCTTAATCCCGTTGGATCATCAGACTCAACCTTTTGTAAACTACTCAAAATAAAAAAGTGGCATCATATCGACTAGGTGAATATTGGAGAGTAGAGCGAAGCGGCGTTCGCAAGCCGCTGCCGCGCCGCTTCGGCCTCCCGTTCTCTTACGCCGGGATCTTGTCGGCGCCACTGTGCAACTTTACACAGCACGCTTCTGCCTCGCGGTCACGCCGCTCTGCAGCCTTGTCCATCCGCTGACCTTCTGAACGAGCGCGTGCCAAAACGGCTTTTATTTACTACACTGCGCCCCCTAGCATGCGGCGCCGCCGACGAACACATGATCGCCAACGTCTTCGTATGGCGTCATTCCTATTTTATTGTGCGCTTGCACGTCGGGGTTCTGTCATCGAGCGCGAGCCGCCACCGCCTTGCGCGTATCATACTTTTTATTGGCTAACCGTGAATCACCCGCTGGCCGCGTCCGTCTGTCGTCTATCTATTTGTCTGACGCACGGACGGACGGATGGACGCACGAGACAACGAACGGACGTCTGGACGGATGCATGAATGAACGGACGAACGCACGGATGAACGTACGTATGGGCGCATAGCGAACGCACAGACTAACACACGGACGGATGGATGGACGCATGGATTAATTCAGGGACGGACGCACAGACGGACGCATGAATAGACGCACGAAAGCACGGGTGAATGGACGGACGCATGGACGGTTGCAGCAATGGATGGACACACGAATGAACGAACGCAAGGACGGATGCACAGATGGACGCACGAGAGGACGGAAGCATGGATTAACGGATGGACGCATGGATGGACGGAAGCAAGAACAAATAGACGGCCAGAATGACGGATGCTTCACCCCACTAATTATCATTCACTCCTTGAATATGCTGTAATTTTTATAATTTATCATCCTGTACCCTCAGTCAGGCGCCGGATAATGATCGGCATATAGGCGGCACACTCCGGCCTACTGACTAAAATCTTGTCTATCGGGAGCTCAGCAGTAAAAAAATACCCGTTACATCCGCGTGGCGCGGAAGTCACGGGCCGGTAAGAACAGGTGCAAGAAGAAAAAAAAAGAAAAAAAAAGGCGAGCTGGCATGAACTTATGTAGAACCGTTCAGCCACAAGCGCAAACTTGACCCCCCCCCCCCCCCCCCCGCTGTCGCCAAGCCAGCTGGACGCCCGGCGCCAGCGTCACGTTCACCATCGCCTGCATGCCGTGGTATTTGTGCGTCGCCGCTTCGTCTCGCTGTCTTGTGATGGTCGGTTTTCTACAAGATGGTTTGGGACGGAAATATTTTCCAGTGCTATATGGCACACTTTATTCAAGATATCATACATCTCTCTGTACTTAAGCATACACTGGGATGTGGAGTTTCATTGTTGCTCGTCTGACTTCAATAAAAAAGTCACATTTGGGTGAAGGTTAAAGAACCCCAGGCGGTCAAAATTTCCGGAGCCCTCCACTACCGCGTCTGTCGTAATCATATGTGGTTTTGGGACGTTAAACCCCACATATCGATCAATCAATAAAAGAGTACAAACAACTTTACGTTTATCTGTTGTCGAGGTATGACACCGTGTCATGCACTAAATAAAAGAGTACTAGTGCATGCGCGACAGCTTACTGAAACACTGGCCTATGTATGTTCCTGCTGATGTTGTACGAAACAAGTTGAACTGAAGATTTTAGGAAAGCGTGGCAAAAAAAAAAACCAAACCGAAGGCCGCGAGACAGAAAATGACCGGAATTGAAAATCGATTGGTCGATGTTTGATTAGTGGTTGTATAATTTGATGATGAACATCTTGTACAGAAGTCAAAAGTCAGGTGCAGACGTCAGCAGGAGAGCTCCGCCACGGTGGTCTGGTGGCTAAGCTACTCGGCTGCTGACGCGCAGGTTGCGGGTTTGAATCCTGGCTGCGCCTGCTGCATTTCCGATGGAGGCAGAAATGTAGGCCCGTGTGCTCAGATTTGGGTGCAGGTTAAAGAACACCATGTGGTCGAAATTTCCGGAGCCCTCCACTACGGCGTCTCTCATAATCACATGGTGGTTTTGGGACGTTAACCTACGCATATTAATCAATCAATCGAAGTCAGCAGGAGAGTATATGTCACCGACATTTGCTCAATCTTTTGAATATTTAGTACAGTTCTCATATTCCAGCATGATTTCGTAACAGTGAACCACGACCAAGACAACCATGGTACTGCTGTGCAGATGATGTACCAGCTATAAAAATCCCCATATTTTAAAAAGCAACTGTTAGCAGTAACAATAAATATTTTGAGGTTCGTTCTGTACCATTTCGTGACCCCAACTGCACGCCAACGTTCGCGAAAAAGATGTGCAGAGGCCTGATTTATTTGGAGGGAGACCGACCTGACCGTCGCTAATTTGCGTACGTCATACTTCTTCTTTTATTTCAAGAAATGCAGAACACTGAATAGACCTGTAGTCATAGGCTAGTAAGGTATCTAACGCGAGAAAGTACACAAGCAGAATACAATTTGTATATAAGAAAAAAATCAAAACAATAAAGAACGCAAATTTTTCAACAAACGAACAAAAATACAAGAAGATACACATTGTTGAACTTTGTTCATAAATAATGAAATAATAAAGTACAGTCAAAACATCAAACTATGTGTAAAGCTTAGTACATGGTCATTACTATTGATCTACATGTAGCAAATATTTTTTTAGTGTGCTCGAGAAAGCCCTAGAATCTTTATTTATTTATTTATTTTATTTATTTAAGGAATACTGCAGACAGTTTTTCACCATCCTAGCAGGAGAGGGTTACATAAGGTTCCTAACACAGAGGTCAAAACTAGAAGAAGTCGGAGCGTGCACGCAGTCGGAAGGCAGTAAATTCCAGTCTTCAATGGTTCTTACAAAAAAGGAGTACTTGAATGTGTTATTTTTAGGGGCATATGGTCTTACAGTTTTTGAATGATTTAACCTTGCTGAGCGTTGAGGAGGTGGCAGAATGTACAATTCTTTATTTAAATCAGATTCATTGTTGTATAGTTTATAAAAGAAGACTAACCTTGCAATTCTTCGCCTACATTCCAGTGGTTCCAGCTCACATTTATTTAACAATTCTGAAACGGAGGAGAGGCGCCTAAAGTCTGAGAAAATGAACCGTGCGCTTAGCCGTTGAAACCTTTCCACTTTATCTATGTCTTTCTTTAAATATGGGTCCCACGCAAGAGATGCGTATTCTAGCACTGGTCGAACTAGGGTTTTATAGGCTGCAAGTTTAATTTTACAATCACATGACCTCAGCTTCCTTCTTAAGAAGCATAGCTTCTTGTAGGCCTTGGCGCAAACGTTGTCGATGTGAGCGTCCCAACTAAGTTTCGTATTAATGGTCAATCCCAAATATTTTACGGAATTAACAAATTCAATACTTTGGTTACGGACATGGTATTTATGTTTAAGAGGACTTTTCTTGTGTGTTACTGCAAGAGCGCAAGTTTTTGAGTAGTTAACAACCATCTGCCACCTCTCACACCAGCCAGCAATTTTGCACAAGTTGTCGTTAAGCAATGATTGATGCAAGGGGCTACTGACAGTTGTATAAATAACACAGTCGTCTGCAAACATTTTCACAGTCACTCCCGCGTCAATATCATCACAAATATCATTCACATAGATCAAGAACAAGAGTGGTCCCAAGACCGACCCCTGGGGCACTCCTGATAATACATGAAGGTTTTGAGATTGGTAGCCGCTAATTTCTACAAACGGCGTTCTGTTTTTCAGATACGCAGAAATCCAGTCCACGAGGCGGGGAGCAATCCCTACACGCTGCATTTTTCGTATCAGTAAAGAGTGCGGTACCCTATCAAAATGTTTTGATAGGTCCAAAAATATTGCATCTATTCGTTTTCTGTCATTGATAGCATCAGCGAAGTCGTGTATGACTGATACGAGCTGGGTCGTCGTTGATAACTTTTTTCTAAACCCGTGCTGGAAGCTGCCTAATATGTTTTTTGATTCCAAGAACGAAGTTATCTGGCTGGAGAGGTTGTGCTCAAGTAGTTTACAGCAACTACTGATTAATGATATTGGCCTGTAGTTCGAAGCGAGCAGTTTGCTTCCATCCTTGTGTACTGGGACAATTTTTTCACACAACCAATCAGAAGGTAGGCATCCGTCATCCAAAGATTTGTTGAACAAAATATATAAGTAATGTGAAATAATGTCTGAAGTGGTATGTTATTCCACACTTTAGCTCCTACGAACTGTAGTAAGCGTTCACCATACACGTTTTTAGTGGGTGGAAGATTGAAATTCCGCAATGCCATGCATCTAGTGACGCGGGACGAGGAAGAAAAGATAGATACATCGAAACGTACACTGTGTGCAATAACATTATTGATGGTGACTGCAGTTTTATGCTGCCGTATGCAATCAAAAGGTGGAATATCCAACTTGTGAAACAAAGACTCACTGGGTTCATTATATGCCGCATAATCTATAATTCTAAGTGCACGCTTTTGTAATATCCGGATAGGATCAAGGTAAGTTTTTAAGGTCCATCCCCATGAGTCTAAGCTGTATGATAGATGACAATGAACAAACGAAAAATAAAGGACTCTGAGAATATTTCTGCTAAAATAATTTCTAGCAGCCAGTAGCATACTGCAGCCAGATCCTAGCTTAGTACAAACAGAGTTAATTTGTTTTTTCCAGTGTAATTGGCTTTCGAACACTACACCGAGATATTTAAACTCATGTACATGCTCAAATTGGCAGTTGTTCATTGTAAGTCGAAATGACTCACAGTTTACATTTCAATAACGGGAGTGAAAAATGGTGTGTTTGGTTTTCTTTGCATTGAGTGTTAATTTGTTCACTATAAACCACTTAAAAATATTTTCTAGTTCTTCATTAGCTCTACATTCTAGATCGGCTATATTATCAGCGGTAACTATTAAAGCTGTGTCATCAGCGTACATAAGCAACTCGGCCGATTTGAGTATGCATGGCAGATCATTTACGTATAGTGAGAATAACAGTGGTCCCAGGACGGACCCCTGAGGTACCCCTGTCTTTATGTTTAATAATGATGACGTAAGATCTTGCATGTTGACCATTTGATGACGTCTATCAATGTAGTTAGAAAAAAGGCTAAAAACTTTGCCACGGAATCCATAGTGTTTTAATTTGATAAGCTGAATATTATGGTTGACGGTATCCAATGACTTTTTTAAATCAATGAAGACAACTGCCACAATAAGGTTGTTGTGCAGTGCTTTGTTAATCTTCTGTGATAACGATAACACAGCTGTTGATGTGGAATGGTGTGATCTAAATTCATGCTGCACCGGGCAAAAAGCATTATATTTTTTCTAAGAATTGGCACATTCGTTTTCCAAGAATCTTTTCGAATATGGTGTTTATAATGCTTAACACAAATATGGGCCGATAGCTTGAAGGATCAGAGCGATCGCCCTCTTTATATACCGGCACAACTTTGGCGTTTTTTGAACAAGATGGGTACGTCGACGTACGCAAGCAATGGTTACATACGTGCCACAAGATGGAACTCAAAATATCAATGTTATCTATCACTAAGCGAGCACTAATACCATGTCTTCCACTGGCTTTGTTCGTGCTTATATTGGCAACAGTGTCATGAATTTTATCCTCACTGCTGTAGTGAAAAGCAAACGTATTTGTTAAGGAGGTTGAAAAACATTTTTTTTCTCTTCTAGGAAACATTGCGGCTAAGGTAGAGCCGATTTCAGTAAAGAATAGATTAAATTTATCAAGTATACGCGCATCGACTACATCCTCATTTGTCATAAACGGCTGCAATTTTCGTTTCGCCCGCGTGCCCCATCGTCCAACGAAGGGCGTTTTTGTGTAGGGAAGATGACATCTGGCGACTGGCGACGCAGCGGCGGCGCCGGCGCGTCTTCCCTACACCTGTACCGAAAAGAGAAACAGGTGTTCGAGGAAAAAGAAATGGCCTCGAGAGGACACGGGACGTCCCGAAAGAGTTTGGACTGCATCGGAATCGGCAGTTGACGTGCAGCCAGCAAGAAGTGCGGTCGTCGGTGTCGCGTGTCTCACGTAGGCGGCGAGCATGGAGTGACCTGCGCAACGTATTAAGACGGCTGCAATTCCGGGCACCCTCGTCGTCTACTAAGCTGGCGAGATCTTCAGCGACACCCCGTCAACTACCCTACGTGTACCAAGATCTGGCCTGTACCGTAAGGAAGTTTTATTGAGACTTTTCTTTTGAAACTGTTATTTTTTATAACCAGTTTTAAATTGATTGTACTTTTGTGCGCTGCGTCGTACTTAAAAATCGAGGAGCGCGACCTTGACCGTTTTCTTGTACATTTTCTGTGCATCTCCTTCAGTTTCGTCACGTTCTTATTTTATTACCATTACACTTATTTGTGTTTTGTCTCTACCTGTTGTAGTTTTCTTATAGATCATAGTTTGCTTTGTTGTTTTTTCATCGCGTATCAGTGTTTTTTCTCTATTATTTTTGCAATCTCTTGCCGATTGCCCTTGTTCTAAATAAATGCTTGTTTGTGTGTGATCAAATGTTCGTGCCTGCTCTATGAGTGCGTCGGTCAGGCCCACACATCACTACACGTGCAACCCTGCACTGGTCGACCGACCTTCTAATAAATTTGAGATGTTCCACTTCGAGGCCATTCAGGCGTCGCAGGCTGAAGCGTAAAGTGGACGCCTGCGAGTCTGCCGCATGTCGTTGTTATATCGGCGGGGCCTCAACCGAAGTGTGTGACACCACTCTAGCTTGTAATATCCGCATGCTTATCATTAGAGCATATTTTAGAATTAGCGCTTCATCACTTAGACGTTTACAGTTCGTATTAATTTCTGAACTGAGAACATTTTTAATGAGCCTTGGTCTAGAGTACATAGGTCTCATTTTTTGTTTTTTAAAGACCAGCTGGAACGTTTGAACGTCAACATACGCAGCATTGCTTCGAACCACTCATTGGCAAAAACTAAAATTGAATTCGATAATATATTTCCTTCTAATGTCAAACTTCTACCTGGAAGGTTTCTAAGAGGTTTATTAGAAGACTATCCACTTCCATTGGAAATTGTTATTGTTATTGATATGGATGCATCGATGCGTTAAGAGAAAGCGGGGATAAATAATCTTTTCAGATACTTTGTCTTGGTCCTTCTCAGTACGTCTCCCGGATTACACTGTTACATATGAAGCATAACTTTTTGCAATTATTTTTGCCCTTAGAAAATTTTCAATCAATAATTGTATAGTTGTTACTGATTCGCTTTCGGTATGTAGATAGTTACTCAGCTTCTTCATTCGAGTATTCCTCTTGAAATGCTTTCGCTTCTTTAATCCCAAAACACCTAAGTACAGAGCGGGTGGTGTGGGTGCCAGGTCACTGAGGTATACTTATAAATAAAGGGCTGACACTCCAGCGTGGTGGTTCCTAGATTGTTCTGTAATGTACATTGTACGTGATACCAGTTTTGTTACTGAATCCGGATTTTGTAAGTATTCTTTAATTCAGGATTCTATGACTATTAGTTGCCAGTTCAAAAATACGGTCATCTTTCCTTTGCTTGGAATAATAAATTGGGCTCCTCCATCTCGCAAAATGGATGCATGCATTACAAGCACCTACTCCCTTACTGTAATACTAAATATGGTACATGTGACGCTAGCGAAACAGCCGCAAGCGCATCATCAGCGTGGCAAGTAGTCATGTTGTTACATGACTCGCATGTCATGAATTTCATGTTAGGGTTTGTCGCTTGTGTTCGCTATGCAATCATGCCATACCAAACCAGTTTCGCAACATACCATGTGACCGAAACTACAGCAAAAGCTGCAGGACTATCAAATGTAAGTCATGACACTCATGACATACATATCATCATTTTCATGGTATTACTAGTCAAATATGTTCTTCATACATTTATGTTGTGCCATACCAAGTTTTGTATCGATTATCATTATCGAGTATTGATATCACTATCGAAACGGCCAGGAAAGCTAAAAATCGTAGGCGGCTAGATAGATAGATAGATATATAGATAGATAGATAGATAGATAGATAGATAGATAGATAGATAGATAGATAGATAGATAGATAGATAGATAGATAGATAGATAGATAGATAGATGGGTGGGTGGGTGGGTGGGTGGGTAGGTAGGTAGGTAGGTAGGTAGGTAGGTAGGTAGGTAGGTAGGTAGGTAGGTAGGTAGGTAGGCAGGTAGGTAGGTAGGCAGGTAGGCAGGTAGGTAGGTACGTAGGTAGGTAGGTAGGTAGGTAGGTAGGTAGGTAGGTAGGTAGGTAGGTAGGTAGGTAGGTAGGTACGCTCAAAGTCGCCGAAGTTCGCTAACAAATGCTTCGCATTTAAAGTAGTACCATAATATAAGTAGACATTGAAAATGGAAACTCGTGCTCACGTGAAGCTGAGTTCAAGTTTTGTTTATTTTAATTCGCGCCATCAAATGCAATACAAGCCAAGGTACTTCCATGCATAGTATCTAGGCCCAACAGAAATGAAATACACTTGATATTACTTTGATAACACCAACACATAAACCATGGCATAGCTATAAAACTTCATCAAGGAGCTTGACAAAGCAATGTAGATGAGCATACCACACAATATGTCCTGGAACATGCATGTAGACAACATATGTTCAGCTGCCTTTCGGAAACTTGGTTTTCTAAGACATAAACTGCGTACCTGTCCTGCCAATGTAAAGCTTCTTAGTTATTATTCTTTCATACGACCTAAACTGGAATACGCCAGCATTGTATGGGACCCTTGCACTAAGCTTAATATTAACAAACTTGAGCGGGTTCAAAGGAAAGCTGTTCGGTTTATATATTCAAAATACTTACCGTCGGATTCACCTTCCGCGCTGATGTCTGCAAACGACATTCAAACCCTTGAATCCCGCAGACGCGAACAACGGCTTGATTTCCTTCAATTATTACTTAATCAAAAACTCGCAATCGATTCATCGCCTTACTTATCTTTTCTGTCAACAAGGAACACACGACATCATCATCCCGATTTGCTAACCCCATTTTTTGCGAGAACCGATGCCTTTATGTATTCTTTTTTTCCTCGAACAGTGTCGGATTGGAACAAGTTATGCGAATCTCATTTATTGTAACATATGTGTAACGTATTGTATAGTATGAGGTATGCAATGTATTGTCGTTGTTTGGCGTAAGTTACTACTTGTGTTGTGGAACATAGTGTAATGTAGTGTTGTAGAACCGGGTATGTTGTTGCTTTGCATATTGAAGTTTATTGTATTGTATAGAGCGAAGCGTGATGGTGTTACATAACGAAGTGTATTGTAGCGTGTAAAACAAAGTGTGTTTTTCGTATGATGTACGTCATTACGCCTGCGGTATACGTGACGTGCCCTTCCTGCTTGGACCACTTAGTGTCCGCAGTATGTATTAAATAAATAAATAAATAAAATAAATAAATATGTAAAAAATGTTGTGAAGGCAAATGAGCTTCGTAAGTCGGGACGCAGAGTGTTGTGGTAGCAGTTTCATAAAGCGCTAGGTCTGAAGTTAATTGGAAAGTTCGGGAACCATGCTTCATCGTAATTGTTCCACGGCGGCAACATCAACTACGGGTAGTTATTCAGGTGCTACCCCCGACGTCGTAAATTGCGGCTGTTATAAACGAATATATCTTATTATATAATATAGCATTGGAACATATTGCAGCTGCAGCGTATCTGCCACGCGTCGAGTCGGTCAATACGTATTCACGCTTTCCCTGACGATAAAGCTTCCCTGGCCGGGCTCCACAATCAGCATTTTCGGCATTTGGTCCCGCCTGCTCAGAAACTCCGCGTATTCAAACAGGCTGCACAGGATCAGGCTCTGGAAGGAGAAAACAACACAGCAAATTGGAAAGTCAAATTGGATAACTGGAAATTTGCAAGTTATTTGTCTACGGTAACACCAGCATCCATATCCACATTTCAGTTGAAAAAAAGTTCATTAGTTTGAATGCAATAGAGTTCTGCTGAGGCCTGTAAGGTGGTGGAAGGTCTTCAGAAAAAAGAAAACAGACGAATACCTGTTTGTGACACGTAGCGCAAGGAAATTTTTACGGATTTTACGGACTTCCTCATGCCTTTGTGCCGCAAACGGATGGCTCTCTATTTTTTTCATTTTTTAAAATGTTTTTAGGTACGCAACAAGACATACTTAAAAAAGATTATTGCCTTTCAGAGATAGCTTATTGATCGTGTTGCATCTCACAGATTCATCGGTGTGTTTTCATTTACCTTCGTGCATTCACGTCACGTGATAGAAAATTTGGTATGTGTGGAGCTGGCGAAACGGCCGCGAGCATGCGGTGAGCGTAGCATGAGTCATGTGTTACATGACAAACATGTCATAATTATTATGTTTGGACGTGCCATTTACCGTTGTCGTCTATTCACGTCACGTGATAACAAATTTGGTATATGTGGAGGTAGAGAAACGGCCGCTAGCGGGCTATGAGCGTTGCTTGTAGTAATGTTTTACTTACACACATATCGTGTTTATTGTGTTTGCACCAGTCACAAACCTTCATAATCAATTCACGTCACATAATACCAAACTTGCTATTCGTGAAGCTACCGAAACGACCGTGATCGCTCCATAAGCGTACGACCTGCAATCATGACCTATATGACATGCATACCTTGATTTCCACGTAAAGGTCGGTCATTTATGTTTGCCATGAAGTGATGTAAAACCATACCAGTTTTGCAATGTGTCATGTCAACGGAACCACCGAACGAGCAGCATGAAGATGAAACGTAAATCATGACATTCATGGCATGCATGTCATGATTTTCATGTTGTGCCTAGTATCAAATGCTCTTCATACAGTCATGTTATGCCACAGCAATTTCGGTATTGATACCATTATAACGGCCAGGAGAGCTAAATGTCGTAGAGGGCTAGACAGACAGACAGACAGACAGACATATAGATAGATAGCTAAATAGATAGATAGACAGATAGATAGATAGATAGATAGATAGATAGATAGATAGATAGATGGATAGATAGATAGATAGATGGAAATTGAACTGTTGACCGTTAGTTCACACACAGTCCCACTTAAAACAAATCAGGAACTGGAAGGAATTATAATAACATGCGACATTAAAAATAAGCAATTATGGTGTATCACAAAGTAAATTCAACAATACTGAATTCTTAAGGACATATATCTTTAGTGCACCCTCGGCCATAGTTTACGAGAAATCAGCGTCAGGATAGATTATTTTTCTATCTGACGTAACTGACGGATTCGCCGCTTGCCTATCTTATTTTTTTTGTAGCTAATGTTGTGTAGAGTCGTCCCAGTGACTATTTGTTTGCAAATCATATTTACATGAACGTTACTTTTAATTCTAATAAAATCACAATGCTTGATTGTACCGTACGTATTCGTAATTTTCTCATGTATGACTAGTTATACACGTCTAGGCGGGAGATTGGCGCATTGTCAAGCTTTCTTGACATTTACACATATACCCTAGCTAATCACCTATACTGATAGTCTGAAGTATATATAGGAAGTAGTGAAATAAAAAGAACTGCTTATATATTTAAGCGGCAAGTCGATCAGCAGGCATCTTGCTACAATTGGTTGTAAAAATAAAAAAAGCAACGAATGTAAGCTAAGAAACCTGTGATTTTCCTAACACATATATAACACTTTCTGTGCTATATATAGAAGACATAACTTCACGTTCACTGAAATTTGGCTTTAAGGCCTTGAAAAATTGGCAGATCTCACGTACAGTGGAAATTGATGATATGCGAAGCACGAATAATAAATGTTCATATGTCCCTTTAAATCAGCACAATGTTATGAGGTGAAGGTAAATGATGCTGTGTATGATTTCCGTGTCATGATTATCATGTTTGGGTGTGTCGTTTATCTTCGTCATCTATTTACGTCACTTGATACCAAATTTAGTATATGTGGAGCTAGCGAAACGGCCGCGAGCACGCTATGAGCGTGGTGCGTTGTCATGTTCTTACATGACACGCACGTCAGGATTATCATGTTTGCACCAGTCATATAGTTCATCATCCATTGACATCTCGTAATACCGATTTCGGTATATGTGGAGCTAGCGAAATTGCCGGGATTGCATCATGAAGAACCCAACATACTCTAATGTAGCGTTGCCACGAGCGCATTCTGAGCACTGCGACGCAACTTTAGCAGAACGCGAGCACTGACGCCAGGCATGACGAGCGTCCGTCGGCAACCGGCTCGAAATGCGACATACTGCATTTCGCGTTGATGCGTTACCCAGACAACACTGCGTCTCCCTCTTATCGTGACGGAAGGACGCCGGACACGCTGAAACGCGCATGCGTCAAAGCAACGCAGCGTGCCGCGTGCCTTCGAATATATGACAGGACCGGCGGCTTGATTGGCAACGCCACCGTTACGCGAAGGGATGAACGCCGGAACGCGTCATGTCAATCAATCAATCAATCAATCAATCAATCAATGAAGCTTTATTTTCATAAATAGATATATGCAATTACAGGAATTATTTGGACCGATAGCCTAAAGTGGCTAGTGGACGGTCCAATACAATGTGCAACATAAAAAAGTGTACAGGTCAGCTCTGAGGTAACAACATAAAAAAAAAACAATCATGTGATACAGATAACACAGTAATACATTTTTTCTTGCAGATATGCATACTTATTAGCTTGCAGCTAGTTTCTATACATAGGCACTTATTAAAAAAATACAA
The DNA here is from genome assembly GCF_043290135.1 of Rhipicephalus microplus. Lineage (NCBI taxonomy): Eukaryota > Metazoa > Arthropoda > Arachnida > Ixodida > Ixodidae > Rhipicephalus > Rhipicephalus microplus. The sequence goes on along the minus strand of NW_027464614.1, from coordinate 2,573,803 downwards.
TGAAAATCGAATCACACACGCATGCTTACATGTCTTGACTCCACAGAAAAAATGATTTACATGCCATGCTGAAATTACGTGCCGTTTTAATCTCTAGGGGGACCATGTTCCATATTTTTGTTCCACTAAACTGTATCAGTCTTTCTCCGTAAACATTAAAACATTTGGGCAGATTGAAATTACCAATCGAAGCATGTCGCGTATTGCGTTTAGGAATTGAAAAAAGATCAGCAGGCAAAGGTGAATTTCTATTAATTATGTTATTTACTGAAACAGCAATTTTGTAGTCACGCAACATCGGAACCGAGAGAATGCGTTGTGATTGGAAAATATTACTTACTGATTCACCTTGGCTTATGATTTTCAGTGTACGCTTTTGAAGTCGTTCAAGAGTTTTTAGATAACTGTTGTACGTCACACCCCACGATTCCAGACAGTAACCTATGTGACAATGACACAATGAAAAGTAGAGTGTGCGGAGTATAGCTTGTGGAAAATATTGGCGAGCTTTTATTAGAGAATAGCAGCCATAGGCTAGCTTTGCGCACACACTTTGTACTTGCTCATGCCAGTGTAAGTGTTCATCAAAAGTGACGCCTAAATATTTAAAACAAGGAACTTGTTGAATAGGAGTGTTGTTTATTGTTAGGTTAAGAGATTCAGCGTCAATATGTTTCCTACGAGAGTGAAACACCATATACTTTGTTTTAGTACAGTTAACAGTCAGCTGATTCCTGGCAAATCATTCCGAAATGTTCGATAAATCGGTCATCGCGTCATTTTGTAAATCTGCTAAGGAGTGTCCTGTGAAAACTAAAACAGTGTCGTCCGCGTACATCAGTGCCCTTGACCTCTGTAGGGATCGCGGGACATCATTATTATAAAGAGAGAACAATATAGGGCCCAAAACTGAACCCTGTGGCACCCCGCATTTAATATAACCGTAGGATGATTTGATGTCACCAATGACTACCTTTTGTTTGCGTGCCGATAGATAACTAGAAAAAAAATCAAGCGAGTTACCTTTTATCCCATAAGAATGCATTTTTTCCAGTAAAATGGAATGACTAATAGCATCAAATGCCTTTCGTATGTCTAAAAATACTGCTATTGCTATGTTGTTTTCATGTAGCGCGGAATTAATATATTGCGTAAGCATCGAAACAGCAGTTGAAGTGGACCTGTTTGCAACAAAGCCGTGTTGCTGGGGACAAAGTACATTCTGTTCACCCAGGAAGCGCCTTAATTGCGACGAAATTAGTTTTTCAAGCGTAGTGTTAATACTACTCAGAACAGATATTGGTCTGTAGCTGTCCGGAAGATTCCGATCACCAGATTTGTACACTAGTATTACTTTGGCGGTCTTAAGTACACTAGGATAAGTTTTAGAGGAAAATGCATGATTAAATATATGGCATAAGGGACCACACAATACATCAATATTCTCCTTTAAAATCCTTGATGATATGGCGTCATGACCAGCTGCCTTGTTCCCTGGTAACTTATTAATTACTTGTCGGATGTCATCCTCAGTTACATCACATAAATCAAAATTATTGGTAACAGTACAGGGTGCATTTAAATTCTGCATATGAGTAGGGAACTTCCTCGCAAGGCTGAGACCAATATTAGTAAAGTAATCGTTAAAGTTGTCGGCCACTTCACGAGTTGGATTATCAGGTGTAATGCGTTCTTTGCTACCCATGCCAGTGACGTCTTTAACAATCTGCCATATTTTCTTCGTGTTACCATCATTTTTTTTTCACTAGGTTGGTATAGTAGCACTTCTTGGATTTTCTTATCATTGCTACTGACTTGTTTCTGTAAAGCTTAAAATTTTGATGGTAGTATTCATTGCTCCTGTTATTTTTCCATTTGTCGTAGTAAAAATCTTTCAGCTTCAAAACCTCAAGTATATTTCTATTCATCCATGGACATATGGCATGGTCATAATTTCGGCGCGAACAGCTACGCGTTGATCGTTCAATGACATCCATAATGCATTTTACAATGTTATCACACTCGACGTCCACGTCTTCATCATAGAGGGCATCAAAATTCGTTCCTTGTAGTAGTTTTTGCACGGAATTATAGTCGACACGTGTTGTTCGTTTAATGGCAGGTATGGCAGGAGCACAAATGTATTTCTGGGGTAAAAATAGAAAGGTGGGATTGTGATCCGCAATAGCAACAGCGTATACGCCTGCCGATACATCCAGGTCAGCGTTACAAAACACGTGATCAATAATCGACTCCGAGTGGTCTGTTATGCGAGTGGGTGATGAAATAACATTTCTCAGATTAACTGATTGTAGCAAAAACACGTAATCATCACATGTATCTCCAGACACGTCTATGTTAATATCACCGCAGACAATAATAGGTGCTTTAGAGGCCACAATGGGTATCGTGGTACTTTCCATCACAGTAATGAAGTCAGCCACACTGGAAATTGGTGGACGATATATTACACCGATGATGACACCATTCTGAAGATGAATAAAAAGAGTCTCTGCCGATGAACTGCAGCATGAGCTATTGCTAAGGTGAACGAAACTAAAGCAGTCTTTGATAAATAGCGCCACACCCCCTCCTCGTGTAGCACTGTTTCTAGTTCATTTTCTTCGTTCAGCGAACTGGGAGCGCAGAGAAAACACAAAGGACGAAGCGAGGAACCACACAACACGAGCGCTCGTGTTGTGTGGTTCCTCGCTTCGTCCTTTGTGTTTTCTCTGCGCTCCCAGTTCGCTGAACGAAGAAAATGAATTACCAACTGGCCCACATTTTGATCCTTCTGCACTGTTTCTAGGTTGCGAAAGCATGACGTAGCCGGGTAAATGAACTGATTCGCTTTCTCGAAGCCAAGTTTCAGTTATAGCGATGACATCATATTTAAACGAGTGCTGTGATAAGTACGAAAGCAGATGATCGAAGTTCTTTTTTATGCTGCGAATATTACAATGTAATACTGCGAAATGATCCTGCTGCAGCCATATGTTTTCAACCTCAGAAAAAGAAAACGCCATTTAAAAGTATAGGAAACTCCAGGTTACAGAAACAAGCAGGCAATCCTCAAACAACTTTGGAAAGATCCTCAGCACATGTGACGTGAAGCACACGTGAATTATCCGCCTTCCGCATCAAAATCTTTCCACCAGTTACCCAGGTGTACTTCCACTTTTTTTCCCGCTTTGTCTTTAGAGCGGCTGTTAGCAATTCCTTGTTTGCCGGACACAAGTGCTCATTTATGTACACTGGAGATGCGATGCCCTGAAAACCTAAAGCTGTCGTGTTAAGTCGTTGCTTCTTAGCAGTCTTCAGAACATTATCTTTCACAGCTCTCGAAAGAAACCTAACTATGATGTTAGGTGTTGACGCGTTCCTTGATGGCACTCGGTGCACGACGTCTATATCTGTTTCTTTGATTTCAACTTTCAGGTAGCTGGCAAGCTGTTGCATTGTGGAGACCAAGTTTTCCCCCTCCATCACAGGAACTCCCTTTATTTCTAGGTTATTCTGTCTACTATATTGTTGCTGAGCCGTGAGTTCCTGTTTTATTTCCTTAATATTCTTGACGAGGCGACTGTTTTCGCTTTTAATCGCGTGGTTTTCTGCTCGCACCGCAGCAAGTTCTTTCTTTGTTTCGCCAAGTTCCACCCTGAATTGCTCAAATTGCTCATTCATGAAGTTGATTGACTGTCTAAGAGTTTGTAGTTCGCCTTCAATAACCTTTGTGATGTCTTTCTTTAGCTCATCATGTTTGGTATCAATTCTAGCAGAAAAATCTGACAAGGCCTTAACTAGTTCCTTTACAGTAGTGGGCGGCTTATCACCCATAATACCCGTCATTCACTGAGCAGTCCAGGAACTAAGAAGCCAAAGTACAAGTCGTTCACGTACCTGCGTAAAGCAAGGTAAATTTTTAGCTGTCGTTCAGCCTCGTTGCTGCCTGGACTGCCCGTGAAATGACGGCTGACCCTCGCTGGAGCGGTGGTTTTATAGCAGAGCTGTGACGTATTTCAGGGGGCGTTGTTCCCGGTTCTGCCCACTTGAGTCCTAGTAGCGCTGACCGCTTCCGAAGACACCTTGCCCGCTTCCACCACCAGCGTTCTCTTACGGGCGCTGCGTTCTTGTAAATGCTACGGCTCTCTTGCTGCCTGGACTGCCCGTGAAATGACGGCTGATCCTCGCTGCCACCACCAGCGTGTCGAAATGTATCGGCGCCTTGACTGTGGCATCAAGTCACGTTCCCACATGACACTGATTTCATGATTATCGTGTTTGCACCAGTCACATACCATCGTAATTCATTGGCGTCGCGTAATACCAGTTTGGCATATGTGAAGCTAGCGAAACGGATGCCAGTGCATCATGAGCGTGGCATGTAGTCATGTTGCTACATGACACACATGTCGTGATTATTATGTTTGGATGTGTCATTTATCTATGTCGTCCGTTGGCGTCACGTAATACCGAGTTTGGTACATGTGAAGCTAGTGAAACGAGTGCGAGCGCGTCATCAGCGTAGCATATAGTCATGTTGTTACATGACATGCATATCATGTTTTTCACGTTTTCACCAGTATCGCACCCTTGCCATCCATTCAGTACTGTAATACCAAATTTGGTATAAGTGAAGCTAGCGTAACTGCCACGAGAGCATCATGAGTGTGGCATGTAGTCTTGTTGTTACATAACACGCACGTCATGATCTTCATGTAATGGGTTGTCACTTGTGTTCACCATGCAATCATGCCACACCCTACCAGTTTTGCAACATGTTATGTGAACGAAATCACCACAAGAGCTGCAGGACCATGATACGTAAATCATGACATTCATGACAAACATCTCTTGATTTTCATGTTATGACTAGTCATATATGTTCTTCATACAGTCATATTATGCCATATCGAGTTTGGTACCGATACCATTATTAAAACGGCCAGGAGAGCTAAAAGTCGTAGGCGGCCAGACAGATAGATACGCTCAAATTCTCTGAAGTTCGCTATTAAATGCTTCGCATTTAAAAGTTAATAAAGAAAAGAAACAGGGATGACAGATTTGTATTAAATGCCACTTTCATGTGCGATAGATGGAAATTTTGACACTTCTGACTAACTTTTAGGAAGGCCATGTAATAAAACTAGCGATATATATTCAGAATTATTTAATTTGAAGCAGATATTTTTTTCTCAGCCCCAAATCAACTGTGCACTAAAAATAAACAATGATCTCAGAAGTTCTCAACTTGTTCTACATGCGGAGCGCAGAAATATCTCTATCGAAAGTTTCGCTTTGTGTATTTGGTTTGTATTCGCTTTGTTTTTCGTGAGCGCTGCGTTGTCTACAGATTAAAGTGGAAACATTCCCTCGGCACGTAAGTATACGACAGCGAACAAATTTTCCATCATTATAGTGCAGTTGCGAACGTCAGATGGGTGCATATTTAAAACTGTTTCAATACAGCAGCAATTTCAAATTAGTTGTTTCGTTACGTACCATTGGTTCTTATTTGTTAGCAGCAAAGTGTGGCATATGTAACAGTGAAATGTCCGATAAAGCCTATAGTATAGTTTGTGGAAAGTATTTTGCATCGCATTTTGACCTGCGAGTACCACATTAAAGAATCCCTGAAAATGATGAACGTATTTTTCATCAAAAGACTGTCTATAGCTCGCTTTTCAAGTTCGTTATTGTACGTCACGTAACAAATACGTCACTGTAGGTCAGAAGTAATTGGTATAAAATACCCCATAAACAATGACCGTTATTTTAAATAAATTAGCATCATACGAATTCTAGCAAGCAAAATATCACAGAAAAAAAAGCCGGCTACCATAGTCTGTGCAATAAAAGCCACAACGCCGCAGTATTCCTGTATGCGATATTAGTTGATTATGTCGAAAAAGTATTACTACGTCTTTCTTCAATATTTGACTTGACAAGAAGAAGAACAAGATTTTTTACTCCGAGCTGTATGTAAGATTTGATCCCTGTTTTGACAGTGCAGCTTCCACACATAGAGATTTTTGAACGTACATTATCACATTTTCACACTGGGAAAAAATGGCGTTCAAGCCGATAAAAAAAGAAGCCTTTTTGTTCACAATGCATTTTCTCTACACACACAGACGCACACTCTTACAAACGCACGCAATGCATACTCAAATTAGATACACAAGTAAACTTTGCAAGTTTTGATTTATGTCACCACGTAGCACAGTTACAACGCCTAAAAATGATGTTTATTAAAGGCGCAGTTACTTTTCAGAATTTGCGAGGGACACATAGCAAACAGGACGCAGAGGTGCATATATGGCGAAATTATTTACTGTCACATTCGCGTAGTCTTAAAGTTGACGTAAAACTATCTTGACGGTATACCCACGTCTGCTGAACAATAGGTGTCAGACTAGCTGGAGTTGATGATATAGGACATCCTAATTTTTTCTGATTTGACCGTTATCTTGCTGGAAGTGAAATGACGCTCACGTTAAAAACTTCAAAGGAATTAGTGCTGGTGCCGTTTATAGGTATATTAGGCACGCTCATCTGCACGTGCTTCAGAGACGTACACTTGCAGTGACAGGGTTAATAGTACCAGTGCCATTAACTTTATTATTATTGCCTCAAATGCCTACCTGTACTGATACAGTTACCAAGAGTGCTAGATGCCTTCAATTTAGTTTGCCACTACGTCCTATACACCTTTTTATAAACACCTCCCTGGGCTGTGCTAATTGGCGCGTCCTCCCGAAAATGCACTTGCAACGCTGCGCCCTTATCCCATAGAGTTTTTTAATATACACTAGAGGGAACTCTGGCGCTAGTGTCTATGCGAGCAGCAACACACGGTGCTTCAGCGAGCATGGCAATGATGGGTAGTACACACATTTGTCTAATTTTCCTACTTCTGGCCTGCTTCTGGTTCCGTGTGTGTCCGTGTGGCTTGAAGCTGTTTTTTCATGAATACATAAATTAGCAAATGTTCACCGTTTGTGCTTCACAACCTGATTTTTTTAGGCTTACCATTTCGAATCAATTCACTTAGTTGAAAAGGGTTTGTTTTTTCTTTCAAAACACAACTGAAACACAGCAATAAACGAAGCCGCAAATACGATTCACCGCCCGCAAGTACGAAGACTAGGCAACTGTGTGTACTACCCATCATTCCCATGGTCACAACGATCACAGCGCCAGAGTGCCCTCTAATTAATTTTGGGAAACTCTATGCCTTAGCCTTTGTACTTCCGTGCAGAGCCCATCATGGCGGTGTTTTTTTGCTTCCTGTGAAAAGGTAGATACAATTTCAAAATTTATATTGACTCAGTAAGCGCGTCTCTGAAAAAAATAAACGGCTTGGTGGTAAAACAGCTATATGTTTTTCCCATAGTGCAGCTGTGGTGCATAAATTACGGTGCCATGCTAATTGTTATAATTTAGGAGTTGCATTAACGCCAGTGACGCTGGATAAACCTCCGAAGTGTTCAAGGATTGCTGGGTGGAGCCGCCGTTGTGCAAGATAACAAATGAAAAACAAAACCCACGAGACCACGGCGCTCGCGCTAGTGAAAAGAAGTTTGAATGTGAGATACAGGCTTCATTTCGATATGAACACTTTGTGTAATCCAGGTGTTATCCATGCGACCATACGCCACTTGGCTGTTTTCTGTTCATTCGCACAGATGACGCTGCAAGTAACTATTTCATACAAAGGGTCATATATTTCTCGAGCTTTCCGGTGTTCGATGATGATTTGGGTGTTTGGTGAGAACCATACTTATGGGCTCACAGTGACGTATGCAGGAATCACCCACACCGTGCTAAAGATGCCTTAAACAAGCCCAGAAAGTCATTTCATGATTTTCAACCAGTAAGTCGCAAGATATTAGAAGGCATTAACTGGTATAGACTAATTTTTAGCGAAGCAAACAACGTAGAAAAAGCTGGGCTTGCGAGTTGCTTGCGCACAGGTCTCGAATTTCAGTGCGGGAACAATATTCGATAGACTCACCTTTATGACTAGTCTCATGATGACCCAAGCGAAGTGAAGAAATTGTCGGATTGTCTGCACGCATAAAAAGGACATGTACTATATTTATGCATACTTCAATTTTATTCTGGAAGCGCGAAGGTGGCCTCACACGAGTGCAAATCATACTGACTTCCGGTGTTCTTTGTTGTTTTTGCTTCTGTCAGAATCACGATATCAGTGAGGTGCGCGCCGTAGTGAAACAATCTAGATATTAAGCCCCACCCGCGGCTCTTCAACGCGCACTCGATTCTAGGCATACTGAAGTTCTCTACATTTCGCCCCTATATCTGGCCGCCTTGTGCGGCACTCGAACCCGCAACCTCGAGCTCAGCAGTGATAAACTTTACGAGATAAGATACCATAACTGTAACTGTAAATTGAGAGAGACGGCCGATCAAGCTGCCCACTCAGCCCACACAGAAGATCATAAACTGCGACTATTACTTTCTAGGACAGATGCTGCACGAAAGCTCCGCAGGCTTGTTCGCCAACAAACCACATGAGAATGGAATCAGCCACACTTCAAGCATGCCCGACTGTACTCGCTTGACCCTACGCTAAGTCTTCAAGTCCCGTCGAGGCTTTGCCGAGCAGACCAGACCCTGTTATGTAGGCTGTGGTCGGGCGTTGCGTTTACCAACGCCTACGCTTTCCGCATTAGGATGGCCGACACCGCAGCCTGTGGCCACTGTGACAAAGAGGAAACAATCCAACATATTCTTTGTGACTGCCTAGCGTATAGTAAACAACGACTATGCCTTCGCAAGGAACTCAACAAGTTAGATGATCAACCTCTGTCGGAGCAGGAAATTCTGCAGTATCGTCAGGACGCGACTTCACAGAAGAGAGCCCTGAAAGCGCTACTACACTTTCTGCGATCGACCGGCCTTACTGAACGGTTGTAGCTAGGACGCCCTTCCTGTGTGTGTTTTCGTATCTTTTTTATGAGGGCGCGTGCGTTTTTTTCTCTATCTACCCTCTCTTTCTTGCCCCTACTTCCCCGCCCCCAGCGCTGGGTAGCAAACCAGATGCCAATATCTGGTTAACCTCCTGACCTTTCCTTTCTCACTCTCTCTCTCTCTCTCTCTGAGAGAGACGGAAAATTATTTAGGTCACATAACTGCGGAATTTACCTGCCTACAGACAGGTATAAATGTTAAATCTGATAGTTGTCCAGACAAACATTCCCATGGAATATCAGTGTGGTGCACAAATGATAATAGTGTGGTACATATTTTACAAAGGTAAGGCGTGCATTTTAAACAGGCCGACAAGAGAACTGTCATAATGCAGTGAATTTCCTATCACGAAGCATGTGTGTATTATTTCCATGTATGCCTCATTCAGTGTACTGTGCACGCGATGCCAGTGCGAGTATAGAAAAACACCACATGGTTGAAATCTCCAAAGCGCGCCATACTGGCTGTCACTATATTCATATTCTGGTTTTGGGAAGTTAAACCCCAGATATTATTATTTTATTATACGCCTCATTGTAGTTCCGAGTTTGAATGCTTGTTTTTCACCTTCCTTTTGCAGTGCGCCACACTACTCATGAGAAAGGCATTCAATGCTGCTGAAATGTAATGAAAAGGAAAACGTTTGGCACAGTGTCGTCACGTCATGCAGCGAGAACATTCACAGAAATAAGGGAAGTTGAACATCGACATGACGATGGGTCCACATACGTGCTAGATAGAAGCAACATTCTGATTTCAAATACCGTTAGTTCAATGTCGAAAGGCGTCATAGATTTCATTTCGATTATCAAGCAGTTTAAATAATCAAGTGTTCTCACATATATGACTCTGGGCAAGGTGAAACCACACCTTAGGATCAGGCATTGATTTTAATTCTTAAAAAATTGAAGTGTTTTTGAACCCTAACTTCACAAAATGAGAAGAACGCGGAGACATAACGTCCATACGTTTCTGAGACATTTACTGCTGACGAGGCCTCTTAAAGAAATCGTGTATGGTCAACTTCTCTTTGGTATATGAGCCCTCAACATAAAGCTTCCTATTACAGCAAATGTGGCTAGTTCATTCTGAGAGGTTTCTGTTGCTGTCACATATTTACTAACCCGAGACATGTTGGGGACGGCCCTTGAGCTAAAGAACAACCTTTTCAAGACCAGGGCAAGTCGTTTCTCAAAGCTTCTTTCAATCGGAAGCGAGGCATCTTGCATTATGCTGCAGCTTCATTTTGGCTGTCACAAGGGTTGTAAGTGTACTCTTAGTTACTCCATGTTTCAGTGCGACTTCAGTCTTCTTTATTCCAGCGTGGACTTCTTGAAGTAGAGTCAATATCTCTTTCAGGGGTAGCGTCCGATACTTCGTGCCGGGTGACATGTTAGATTGAAAACTGCGCGGCGAAGTTCTAGCTCCGCGATGCACGAAGTGCAGATCCCGTGTTTCGGTGTCGGTCGGCACGCAGATGAGCAAAGAGAGCCGAATGCCTGGCGCGTCACTTTTGTACAAGGTAGGTCGTTTTGCCATTGAGGCTCTCATTGTTAATTTTTTGACCATAATTGTGTTCAACTTTTCTCAAAAGCCTCCCTGGCCATAGCCCTCCCTTGGCTGTGATAATTGGCGCGTCCCCTTGAAAATGCACAGACAACGCTGCGCCCTTAGCCTTTGTATTCCTGCGCGCAGCCCATCATGGCGGTGTTTTTTTTTTCTTTCTGTGAAAAGGTGTATAGGCACGTCGATTTTTGAAATGTTGCGGGAAAGCAGTAAATATTTCTCAATATGGATACTCAAAAAACAGAAATGAACCAAATCAGGGAGTTTGAAGTGCCGTATTTAGGCAATCGCATCGCACCACTGATTATAAAGAAGAACCGATTTAAATCGAACCCCCCCCCCCAAAAAAAAAATACTGGAATCTCCAATAATATTGCGCACCCTTTTTGCTATCTCCATGCACAAAGAAAACGTACAAACATTTTGTTAATTCGCCTGCTCATTTTTAAGATCTGAAAATCGCCCCTGGGCCCAGACTATGACAGCCTTTTCTTGAGGACGGTATTCGAAGATCGACTTTTCCAGCTTTCACCAGTCGCGAACATCGCTCTACGACACGACAAAACGACGGCCTGTTGCCGTTCTTGTACACGTAAAAAACTGCCAAGCATTTTCCTGGGGGTGAACATGGTTAAGTGCGAATGCACGGGGTGATGCTATGAAGGGGAGTAAAGTTAAAATCCTTTGGCATTCGCCAGTGAGTTAACGTAAACTCGCCCGTGTGATAACATTGCGATTCCCAGGAACCACTAGGCCCTCTCGGGAAATCTTGGTGAGTTTACGCGCATATATGAGAGTAAACTCGCACTGTAAGGATATGTCCGCGGCCCGCTTCACCCGCTTGCGCTTGGCATCACGGGCCCTTCGGCGCGCTGCCTTGTCTTCAACCGGTGCGACATCTTCAACGACGCGCGCAATGCTCGCATTCGATAGCGTTGTACTCGTTGTTGGAGGTATCGCAGTCGAGGTTGATGCCTGTGATAGATCCATACCCATGAAGACTTGCCGATTCCGGGCAAGTCACGGCTGCGTGGTCGCGCGCAGCCACGGAGCGGAGGGCGGAGTGCGCGCAATCACGTGGTGTGTGACGTCGCTGCGCCGTTGCTACAGACGCTCCTATCCACTCCTCGCGCCGTTGCTAGGGGAGAGGAGGAGGTGCACCGCGGACGGTGGATTCAGGGTCGCTTATACAGTGCATTCGCACTTAAAATTAATTTCACGTTTAGAGCCATTCTCTTAGCGGACACGACGCGTCATCATGGCAGCAGCGTTCATCCTTGTACAAGATGGCTGACTAATCGCACAAAGCGCAATGAAAGCACAGGACCTATCGCAAATGACTCCAGCCACGCAAGAAGGGAAAATCACATGTGATAGCACTGTTGCTATAGCAACACTGTTGCTATTGTTGCTATAGACGCCACTGTAGACGCCACTGTTGCTATAGCGTCAAATAAGCGATCACACCTCTTGACAGCCATGACAATGGGCAGCTACGGCGCAGCCTTGGTTTGTACCTGAATCCAACGCGCATGTAACATTAGGGCCTATTTTTGCCGAAAAAAGGTGTGCGTTGGAATTGCTTGGATACGATAGGTGGCTTTTAGGTGCATGAAAAAAAAAGAGTGGGCCAACCAAAGATGTCCATTTCGTTTGAATTAACCGCAGGATTGAGTAATTAGGCTAAAGTATTGAGAGCCCACTGTATTTATGAATCCCTTGGACCTGAATGATGAACCTCTTACCAAGAGAAGCACTTGCGGACAGAACACGAATGATGGAGTGAATGCGCTGATTTGTGATCACTCCGGTCACTGTTCGATTTGCGGAAAAAACGTCGTAATATTGAGACTTACAATGCCACACGCATGAAAAAACTGCACACATGAAGCCACTTGCTCTTTCGCTTAACCCATTCATTGCAATCGTCACACTTCGATGACGCCACATGCCCTAACTGGCAGGTCTGGAAACCGCGTGACGTGAGGAGGCTTGCACTGTGCCGTGGTGAGGGCTATACTCGGCGACAAATTTTGTTGCATTGTAGCGAAGGCTACGGAGCCAAATCACGTGCATCCTATCTCACTGCTAATGAATGTAGTTCGACAACAGCGCTCGTATTTTCACCGCGAAATATAAACGTTACCGCTTTATTTTCTTTGTGGAGCTATTTGAGACAGGACGCAGCTACCCCCATTAAGATAGTCGTATTTACTTGGATTTATTCGTCGTAACTTCGCATTTTTTTAACGCACGAGAAAGTCCCACCTATTTCAGTGCAGCTGAAACGCTAAGCGGTGTCTGCGTCAACATAAAACGCTGATGGTGGGCCCTCGTCACTTCCCAAGCGTTACGAGACACGCTCTAAAAGATTGATTCGCGTAGTGCTACACGAGCAGAAGATTCGCTTCCGTAGCTTTCACTTCAGTGCCAAGAAAAGTTGTCGCCGAGTGTAGTGCACTCTATAGTAAACAAATAGGCACGACACGCCAAGCTTGTCGCATGTCTATTTAAGAACTTCATTTTCGTTCTCTGCTAATGTAAACATATATTTGCATAATTTTTGTAAGTTACTATTTCGCAAAATCATACGGAAGCCATATGCACATGTGGGAATGGTACACGGAACGTTTCATTAGTGGAAATTGTGCTGCACTTTACCTTACACTCACAAGAGGCGGGGCACGAAGCAACCATTATTGTGTCTCCTTCTAGCGCTACCCTGGCACGCGTGATCAGCTGACATCCTGGAGCTGGTGTACAGCACTAAGCACAAGGCGATGGCGAAGTTTTATTTCAAGTCTACGTCTAGCTGCTGAGGCAATATTTGTTTATTATCTCACAGCTACAATTACTGTGACAGTTGATCAGATCTTCTATCGCGTAGTAGCACAGTTTTAAGTACATAATATGCGGGGTTTAACGTTTCAAAACCACCATATCATCATGAGAGACGGCGTGTTGGCGGGCTCCGGAAATTTCCACCACCTGGGGTTTTTTACCGTGCCCCCAAATCTGAGCACACGGGCCTTCAGCATTCTCGCCTTCATCGAAAATGCAGCCGCCGCAGCCGCGATTCGATCCTTAGTACCTTAGCCACTAGACCACCGCGACGGGGCCAGTTCGAATGAAGTGCAGTACACCTTTAGCAAAAGGTGCGATTGCTAAACGACTATGAATAATGTTGCACTTTAGCAACCCCATACATTCGGCCTAGTGTAAGAGCAAAATGAAGGCCTCGTGTTTACAACAGTGGGAAAAGGTTTCAGAATTCTTACTGCAGGTGGTACATTCCGAATGGCAAGCTCGGTTCTCCTTCTCTCGGTCTGTGAAAGAGACGTCAGAAATATTTGAGGACCGGGATGTTTTATTTTACTACATAAACGAATGATAAGTTTATTGTGGTCCCGTGAAAACACAGAAAAAGGAAACACGTCAATGGTAATGTATGGGCCTATCTGGTTTAAACCTAGTTCTTTGACAACAAAACAACAGCGTGAATGAGCACTTGATATGCATGACAATCTAGTACACTTCTTTATGAAATACAGTAAAGTCTCTGTGATTTGAGTTTCGAATAGCCCCCAAAACTTTAGTATCGCCGGAAAGTCGTGTCACCAGAAAACATAGATTATTACGTGACAAGACAAATCTAGCGCAAATTTTTGGGTATCGCACATCAGGGCAGTAGCGACATTTTTAACGCTCTGAATGACTGTCAGTAAATGCTTTAGGTGCCACTGATCATAGACGTAAATGAAAGGCACGTGTGCGTGTGTAATCAATAAACCCTATGCGTGTGACCTGTCACAATATAGTAGGTCCTTCGTTATCGTAGTACACTTTTTCTCATGGCAATAGAGTATTGTGGGACAAGTGACAAAAGGAACGCGTATTGATTGATACGTGGGGTTTAACATCCCAAAACCACCATAAGATTATGAGACGCCGTAGTGAAGGGCTCCGGAAATTTCGTCCACATGGGGTTTTTTAGCGTGCATCCAAATCTGAGCACACTGGCCTACAACATTTCCGGCTCCATCAAAACTGCAGCCGCCGCAGCCGGGATTCGAAACCGCGATCTGCGGGTCAGCAGCCGAGTACCATAACCACTAGACAATCGCGGCGAGGCATTAGGAACGCGTAGTATTGAAGAATTGAAAATTTGATAACTGCTCTCGTTTGTTTTTTTTATCGTGGTGGTGTTGGTGCCTTTGTGGCCATTACTCCACAGCCTGCAGGTTTGCCCAAAACTCCTTAGTTGAAAGTGCGAATTGAAGACCTGGCCGGTGTGCGCGTCCACAACAATCGTGCATGTCGACGTTGTGAGGCCTAGATCCTTCGCGAACGGCCAACTTTTCACAGGAAATATAAGGTTGCAAAGACATGACTCGCATTGATGGGGCCGGCACATGTTAACATAGTGCGAAGGCACTGCTTCGAGCTGAAAGGCTCAGAGGCTACGGCGAGCATGTCGGCGCGTGGGTTCCCGTGACTGCGCGTAATTGCCGCATCTTCCGTGACCACGCGGTTAGCGCATTTTCGTACCTGCGCACTAGCGTACGTTCATTTGAAACGTCACGGGGTAAAAATCGGCCGTAGTGCCTTTAATTCGAACTCCATTACTTGTCAAAAGCATCGCCTTACATTCAAAGAATACTCATGTGCCAACAACAGTGCTAGTTCTTCGTTTTTTCCGCGGACACTGCTAGAGTGGAATGCTTTACCCGAGACGGTGGTGGCGCAGCTCACTGTCAAAAAATTTGTCGAACTGGCTGGCCTAGCGGTCTGTCAACTACAATAGACCAATGCTATCAGGATTTGACTGTTCATTATTTGTCCTTTTCCATAGTATACTGATCTTTGTGATCCAAAATGGTAGAAGTCGTTCCAATTTTGTACCTTGGCGTGCTTGCCTTTCTTTACTCCAACTATTTTAGGGGCGAAGCTCCTTAAGGCGTGGGCTGTGCGTCCCCTGTATGTAGCCTGTCGTTTAGTTCTTGCAGTGTTCACTAGATGGCGGTAGTTGTAGGTGATAATGAAAAGATGCAAGATGTTATAAACTAGACGGTGGTACTTTTAGTTGATGATGAGAGATGCGAGATGTTATAAAATGGGCATGATGTCACACATGGCGCGTGTCATTGGTGAAAGGCAATCGTTCAATTTTGTGCGGCGACGTACGCTAGGGGGAGCATTGTAATAAAATCGAGTGGGCAAAATGGATGGAGGATTCATGGTTTACCAGGTTTACCTCCGGAGCTTCGCCCACTCCTCCTCATTCACTTTGTGGATATGGCGACACTCTGCTTCTTCAGTTTCTGCACATGCCTTTGAAACATGTGCACTCTTTATTAACGAAGGTTCATTGTCGTTTTAATTCTGTATGATTACTTTCCTTACAATTGTATTATTGTGTATTATCCTATTGTAGGATTTGTTATAATGCGTGACTATATAATATTTGTAGACACTTCAACCCACTCTAGTAAAAATCTCTGGCGGGAATGACAGTATTACTAATTAATAAAAAATTGCAAGGTAATGGGTCTTGAATTGGTCCGTATACAAAATTGGCAGATACCACGTAGAGTGGGAATCGATGATATGTGAAGCACGAAAAAGAAATGTTGATGTGTCACTTTGAAGTCAGCACAACGTTGCGAGGCTGAGGTGAATGATGCCGTACATGACTTCCGTGTCATGATTATCATGTTTGGATGTGTCGTTTACCTTCGTCTTCTATTCAGGTCATGTGATACCAAATTTAGTATATGTGGAGCTAGCGAAACGGCCGCTAGCACGCTATGAGCGTGGTATGTTTTCATGTTCTTACACCATACGCGTGTCAGGATTATAGTGTTTGCACCATATACTTCGTCATTCATTGACGCCACGTAACAAAAAATTTTGTATATGTGCAGCTAGCAAAACGACCGCGAGTGCATCATGAAGGTCCCAATATACTCCAATGTAATGCTGACGCGCACGCATGCTCGGCACAGTGACGCTACGTTATCAAAACACGATCACTATATAGTCTGACGCCAGGCGTGACTATACCGTCCGTCGACGCGGCCCGATGGCAAACGGCGCGAAGTACGACATGCTGCATTTCCCGCCGATGCGTTACCAAGGCAACACTGCGTCTCCCTCTTTTCGTGACAGAGGGACGCTGGACGCTGAGCAACGCTCATGCATCAAAGCAACGCAGCGCGGCGCGTGCTTGTGAGTATACGACAGGACCGGCACCTTACGTGGCTACGCCGGCGTGACGCGACGAAATTAACGCCGGCGAGCACGTGCACAACGTCAGATCGAAATGTGTTCGCGCGTTGACTGTGGCATGTAGTCATGTTCTCATATGACACGCATCTATCATGTTTGCACCAGTCACATACCTTATTCATCCGTTGGCGTCACGTAATACCAAATTTGGCATATATGAAGCTAGCGAAACTGCCACGAGCGCATCATCACTGTGGCATGTAGTGTTCTGTTGTTACATGACACGCATGTCGTGATTATCATGTTTGGATGTGTCATTTACCTATTTCGTTCGTTCGCGTCGCGTAATACCGAGTTTGGTACATGTGAAGCAAGCGAAACGGCCGCGAGCGCATCATGAGTGTGGTATGTAGTCATGTGGTCATCAGTCATGTGTTAATGAGTCATGAAACGCATCTCATGATTATCATGTTTGCACCAGTGACATACCTTCGTCATCCATTCACGTACTGTAATACTAAGTTTTAATATTTGTGACGCTAGAGAAATGGCCGCGAGCGCATCATGAGCGTGGCATGTAGTCATGTTGTTACATGACGCGCATGTCATGACTTTCATTTTAGAGTCTGTCGCTTGTGTTCACCATGCAATCATGTCATACCATACCTGTTGTGCAACATGTCATGTGAACGAGACTACCACAAGAGCAGCAAGACCATGAAATGTAAATCAGGATACTCATGACGTACATGTCATGACATTCATGTTATGACTAGTCATAACATAGTTCTTCAGACAGTCATGTTATGCCATACCAAGTTTGGTATCGATACCATTATCGAAACGGTCCGGAGAGCTAAAAGTTGTAAGTGGCTTTGTAGATAGATAGATACGCTCAAAGTCGCCGAAGCTCAACAAAAAATGCTTGGCGTTTATAATTCGCATTACCATGGAATTCGTAAGAGGCACGATCTTATCATCCAGGTTCTGCGTGTAGTACGGGAAGTGGCGCTGTGCGGAGATAACTTGGTCACTTATGATAGAAAAGTGACACTGACAAAATTTTGTTGCGACTACAGTAGCTGCGCTTCAAGCTCCAGAGAAACATTAAACATGTGAGCAAATGTAACACGAATGAGAAATGTGAAACTTTCTCCGTGCGCAGACTTCACTTGGGTGAAAAAACTGATTTGCAAATTTTATTGCATGTTCTCACTGTGTCGAAGCGGAATGAAAACCTAAAACAAAAACGAAAAAAATACATATTTGACCAGAAGAAAAACCTAAGCAAAAACGTTCTCTATTATTTCGTTCCGGATTAAAAACGGAATTTTCCTCATCGTTTTTCGATTAAGGCGGAAACATGGCAGTATACAACTAAAATCATCCAACGTGAGCAATCGACAATCGCAAAGAGCACAATACTAGCGCGTATGTAATGCCAGGATTCCGAAATAAAGCCCTGTTGAAATTGTGCGGAAAATGAAAACAGCGGTAACTAATAATCTTTATATTGCGACAATTGAACTTTTGTGTTCTCTTGACACAGGCCGGCATGGGGAGGACATTGCCGGTACGGAAATTTTTTTATATAAAAAGCAGTCTCACATATCTAAGCGACGCTCGATGACGGAATGCTCCTGAGATCACGCTCACTCCCTTGATGCAAAGCATTAAATACGCTTTCACTTTTGAGTAATTCACTTTTAAATTTTCATACTGTAACTCACAGGAACGCTTGTTTTCGGTGATTTGTGGGAATTGTAGGAACAGTGAGATGTGCTTCTCTTAGAAATGTGAGAAGAAGATGTTTTACACCTGCCCAACTTTCATAAAGAGGTGCTGCAACCATTTTCGAGAATGGTCAGAAAACGCGGCCGATCGGTAGTCGAGGATCCTGAGAGCACGCGAGTGGACACCAAGGTAGTGTTATCAGCACGGCAAAAGCTTGGCAGGTTAACTCGCTTGGCGGCGGTCGGTTGCTTTAGGAACCATCGTGACCCTCTTGTGCATTGTGTACAAGAGGTGGTTTACGAGATCCCGCTGACCTGTGATAGTGAATATGTAGTTGAGATGAGAAGACCTCTTCAAGATCATCCTCGCGAAAACGAGTTGAATGTTAGAAACAAGTATAATTACGACCATTTGTGTGTACATCGCTTTGATTGTGTTTGCGCACCTAAGAATGAACCTTGCGTGGTGCTGGTGAAACACAAAGATGCCCGAGAGATTGAAGCGCACCCTATCTTTCGCACGACACGTGCGCGCGTGAACCATCAATTGACCTTTTAGATCAGGTTTTGCCTTTTCTGGTTAGATAGTATTTGGACTGGTGGCGCCGCTGTCCACGAATAAATAATTTGGTATTTCCTGAAAATAAACATTTTGAAGTTAGAGCATGGTGTTGTCGTCCCTCTTACTTCCCTCTCAGTTAGCGCTTAATATGTTCTCGAGCTCCATTTACCAACAGGCCGAAAAAATGGCAATGTCAAATATTAGAGTGCAGCGCACGAAGTCGAATTTGAAAATAATTTATCAAAACCAGCTAAAAATGCTTTTTCTTTTCTCAGCAAATGACGCTCCAGACTCAAATATCACTCGTCACAACCATCGTATCCTGATTTGAGTATGGTGCACTCGGTCGTTACTTGAAAAAGTAGGGCAGAGCCTCTTTAAGAGGCGTGGACACAACTGTGCAACAAATCCATTATATATTCATCGCTAGTCTTTAACACCTAACTTTTCATGAACATAAATATCATTCTGAACTATTAAAAAATAGTTTTTCTTCGTTCTTTAACAGCAACTAAACAGCACTTTTTGCGGGGAAACGAAACTAAAACCGAAGCGAGAAATATTTTTTCCCGACGCACTGCTTGCGATAAACACAAAAAACTAAAAGTCAGACTTAGAAACACAGCAGTCTGCTTACCCTTAATGTTTGCTTCATCTGCAAGATTACAAAACTTTCAAAGAAAGAAAAATGTAGCCATGTGAACAGTAATAAACTTGCATGCACAAATGCTAATCAAACAGAGAGAAAATTGGCAAACTTAAAAAAAGAAACGTTTCGACAAAGCAAAGACGCATTTCTTCGTCTTTAATCTGAGCATTCCTAAAACCTCAATTTCTCAAGTGAAAGAAGTAACGCTTAATGAGAACAGTTCGTAAGTCCGTCGGTTAGGTCAAAGATTTCGAGAAGTCAGTCATCTTAAAAGCAATCTTCCATAGAATTTCGGGTGCCAACAGACAATATCTTCATGGAAATTCTTCGGGAAGTTGTTTGTACTAAATGTCATGTAAATGTCAAGGATGAAAAGTCGACGCGAAGACAACTTTCGACGGGCAGGGACTGAACCTGGGACCTTCGAAAAACGCCTCGGATACTCTGCGAACTAAACAACCGCAGCTGCTCTCTTGTCGGCCTATTTATTGGGTATATATGTGCGTTTGAACGTGGAAGCGTGAGCCAGTACCTCCAGAAGCCACCGAGGCGAATGTGGAACACTCTTCTTTTGCTGGGTGGCGTCACGTTGCACGTGGTCTTATTACAATCTGGCAGTTGACCAATAATGCGTAATGGCGGCGTAGCCTGAAATTTTTTTCGGTGATGAAGTACCTTCGCATTTTCGCGAAGGCACAGCCTTGAACTGGATATTTTTTGCTCTCTATGCCAAGGTGAAAAAAAAAACCTTCAGGTAACGCGGGGGGGGGGAGAAGAGAGGCCACGGGTTTGGTGGGCCGCACCCTTGGCTATGCCCTTGATCCCTCGCATATTAACTCAAGTAGGTTCGGTCTATGCCAATGGAATGTTATCTTTTCGCCAACTTTTCCTCCTTCCAATTTACAGTACAATTACTTGTAACATCCCCTATATTTTGCTTCGCATCGCATTCTGTTATGGCATCTTCGGCTAAGTTGCACTGGCACCGTTACAGTGGAAGGGAAGTCACGTCAAACACCGACCAGGTTTCACGCCCCGCTGCGGGCCAGGCGAACGTGTCAGCGACATGACTTGAATCCACAACAGCGGCGCCGTCTGCGAGAGGCGCCATTCAGCAAACAACAATTTCTAGCGTTCTTTTAGTGCTGGGAATAATATGTGCAAACGACAGAAAAGCATACATTGAGAGACACTTGCGAGCCAGTACGTGTCAAGTAGCTGAGCGTCTGAGGTGCATTGCAGGATGGCCCGAGCTTATCGGGCAGCCAAGTTTGCTCTGAGCTCGCTTGCGGTGGCCGTGGCATGAAGACAGTGCAGAGCGCGTGATAGCAGCGTTGATAAAATGGCTACTCGAAATCGCGTGGCATTGGGAACGCATCTGAGACACTTGCGGTGGTTATCAAATAGCATTTTCGGAAAGCGCATCGATGCGCACAGGTGAGTCTGTACGTACTCAATAAATCGCACCGCTGCGCGCCAAATATCTTCGGTAACGAGGGCGCACACTTTCGGGGCACTTTTTTTTTGTTGCTGCGAGGTGCTCTGACAAAAATCGCGGAGCGACACTGTGCAATCCCAACAACTGTTGCGTGCCGCGCGCGTAGCAGACGATCAGCAGACGACGCGCAACGGCTGGTATTCCATTTGCCCCCCCCTCCCCTCTTAAAACCGGGCGTTCTGCTCCTTTTAGATGCGGAAGCATCTTATACTCGCGCCTTGTAGTGCGCCGTCCGCGCCGTCCGCACCGCTTCTCGAACATTCGACAGCTGACGCGCGCGCATGCGCCGTCGCGCCGTCGCCCACCATCTGTGCCGCGCGCGCTTCTCCTTCGAGAACATTCGACAGCTGACAGCGCATGCGCCGTCGCGCTGTATATATACTCAAGGTCGGCGCTCGCTCGCTCAGTTGCCGCTCGTCCGTTGGTTTGTACGGCGCGTCGACGTCCGAAGTCGCCGTGAAATGAATGCCAACGGATCCACAAACACAATGATCGACGTCCCTTCGACCAGCGCCGCCCTTTCGCATACGTGTGTACGTGTTCACTCATTTAACACCCCCTCCTACAACCACGTTAACCAATTTAGCCATCGACCCAAGTAAGTCACAATTTAACACCCCATTTCACAACCCCGTTAACCAATTTAGCCATCGACCCAAGTAAGTCGCACTTTAACACCCCGTTAACCAATTATATGCTCCGCATCCTCCTCAGTGTTCCCCCGAGGGAAGCTGCGGGCAATTTTTTTTGGTTTTGCGGAAATTCTAGACTGCTCCGCGAGTGGTCCGGGGCACAATTCCCGAAACTGCTAAAAGAAACACCGCAAGCGAGTACGTCACCTCCGTCACTCACTCAACATTTTAGCAGTGCAGCGACGTCAGGATGATTGTATTGCTGTATGTTTGCCAACACGCGCCTCCCACAGGCGTTTTCGCGAGTGTGTGTCCTCTTTCGCACAGGTTGTTTCGTTCCACCTGCAGCATGGAAATTTCCACTCTCGAAGGCAGCAAGGCTGCATGGCCAGCTGCTCGTTTCGCTTCTATCAAGTATTGCGGATAAATTTACGGACAGGTGGTCACCACAGGCCCTCACATCTTGTCGGCAACGCGGCTGTGATTGGATATGTCGTGAGCGCAGTGAAATTGAATACGAGACGTAAGGAGGTTTATAATAACGTTTGCAGTTGTTGCGGGCGTTGCTTCATTGCAGGCGCCATATAAGTTTTAAAATAGCGTTTGCTCCCTTGTGAAAAGTCTAGGGACTTTCGGCCCTGCCGCAAACCCAAACGCACAAAATCTACACAAAGCACTTCGCAAGCCTCGCGGGCTACGATCGCCACACGCTATTTCGAATTTTCTGCGGGCCGCAAACGCGAACGGTGGCTCGCGTTACGACACCTGCGCAGTGGCAGTGATGGCACCGCAAGGGCTCGCGGTGCGGTATTAAAAACCTCCCTTATAGAAGCCACACGGTGACATAGCATTCACGTCTGCATGCGTGTGTGCATAGTGTGCGCGATAAAGGTGGTAGATAAACCGTGCGCTCACTGTCGTTTGTGGCGTGAGCACTGCTCCTCGACGATAGCGAAAGTGGTTGGCGGGCCACGGGCGTCGTTCAATCAAACTGATGGACGCGTGAACTCGGATACAAGCTCGTTGATTCTGAGAAGGCTCGTGTTCAACTCTTAACTGTGATGGTGCCGGTGTGACTGTCAAGCGTTTGATGCAGTGAACGCTACGCTGCCACAGAGAGCACCCCACCACACATGCGACGTGCTTTTAAGGGGTGAAGCTCCTTAAAGCGGCATCCATTCGTCCCTCGTCGTAGTCTTAGTGCGTAACCAGTCTTGCGCTTTGACCTGAAAGGTGGTGCCGGTGGGAGATTTCTCCTGCGTGTTGTTGAACAATAAAAAATTCGCAGCGTGCGCGTTAACTAAAAGCCGAATTCTCCTGTCTCTTATTTCTAATTAGCATCTTTGACATGTACATTGAGCACTACGTGGCAAGAAAGGGTGGCTAGGTTATACTCGGTAGGCGTAACCTCATTGGTTTTAGAAAGGTTTAGCGAGCGTTGGGCCGCAGTGCCATGAATACAGTGAACTAGTGCGTACAATGAACTCGGGGTGATTAAATGTGGGAAGTAGACACGAAGCGCAACACTCTAAGAAAAAAGGGAGCGAGATTGGAGAAACGGGCTCCGTTCCTCCTTCGGCGCAGCGACTTCCTCCCTTTCGGGCGCTTTACCCGTCGCGCCCTCTCGCGGCAAGGACCAAAGGAGCAACGTTCCTCCTTCAGCGTTCAAGTTTCTCCTCAATCACGGGGGTCTTGCTCACGCGCATGCGCACGCCAAGCCTATAGCCAGCCGCGGCCAGTCGCGAGCGATTGCTTTTACCTAAGATTGTTGTAAGCAAGGCAGGAATGACGTTTTCTTTTGTTTTATTAGTATAGAGTAAAAGCCTCTCTTTTTTTTATCGTCAGGCACTCGCACGATGCTCCGCACACTTCCATGAGTGTCTCGTGTTGTTTCATACTACCAATTTGTCACGAATACAAGGAGCTCTGCTTCCCAAGCAGTCTTGCTTTATCGATTACCTTAGAGTGTAAAAAAATAATGATTTTTTTCAAGCCCACGCATTTTTAGTTTCGCACGGCACCAACAGCACTCATGAATTCAACGAGGCGCGTAAAAAAGCATCACACTTATTTTTTCAATAGTGTAGGAAACCTGATACCACTCTACAGTCCATGCGTGAAAGTACGATCATATACAATTGATAAAGTTATACGTGTCACTACCACCATATGGATGTTCTTTGCAGTTTACCCCCATTCGAATACGGCCGCCATGGCCGGAAGTCGAACCTGCGTTCATCAGCATAGTCACACGACCCCCAATAAGGCTATGCTACCACGGAAGGTGAAAGCACAAAGGGAAACAGGCTGCGAAGTTTCACCGAGCGTTTATTCGCCAGACTAGATTACAACCATCAGAAACTTTTTAAACATCATCATAACTAAACTTTTGTGAAAAGTGAACTAATAACTTCTGTAGGTTAAACCAAATTCTCAATCGCATTTGTTTTGAATTGCCCATGCCAGCACTGAGAAGTAGGAAGGAATTATGCACGCGAGCAGTATGTCTTTCTCGTCCATGATTCTCCTTTGTCGTGAGAAACTCGACACACAATGCACTTCTAGTAGCAGCTGTGCACAGCAAGTAAGTACTAACGCTCACTCACCTTTGTGAAAAGAGTATTCCAAATCCAGAGTTATAACCACCACAGCCACAGCGCTAACAACAAAATTGTGCCACGCACTATGATTGCAAGTTGACACGCGAGGCGAATCGTGAGAGGCATCTGAAGCAGAAAAGTATGGAGGCACAACATTCTATAAAGTTATAGTAAACTTGCGCACTGCAGCGATAGTTCCTCCACTCAAGTATGAGAGCTGCCGCGGCGCCAACAGCCACTGTCATGGCTCACGAAAAAATACCGTCGGATGCGAGGCCATCGCTTATTTATCTCGCAAGACCCGCGTTGTAACGTACGTACACTGCTAGGACGGTCGTTACCGCATCAAAAACATTGTCATTGAAGGGCTAGTGGTATACTATATCCATGGCTAACGGTCACACTTGTGGTACGCACGTAAAAAGGATATAAGCAAACGTTAAGACGAAACAACTAAACGAGGTCGACGTGACCACAGAACACCTACCACGACGGAGACAAAGTTTGGTCTGCATGCTGCGCCCTCTCCAAGTAACAAGAAGAAAAAAAACGTGACCTCCGAAAGGGCTAACGCGTGGCAAGTGTTTGCACTCTCAGAGGCTTCAAGAAAAAAAAAAGTAACTGTGGCAGTGATCGACAGATGGCGCAGCGTTCGAAAGGCCGTGGGCATTCTAAGCACGGCTTGGGGCATCCGCCTTCGTGAAAACCTGATAAGCTGTAGTAATTATTCCGTTCATTATTGTGCAACCATTTATTAACTAAGGTTTGCCTATGCATCAGATACAATATATTTACGTGTGCGCATGTTGTGGTATTGATAAACAAACGTAAAAAAGTGTAAGAAATCCTACTTGTAACCTGTGCCACTCAGGTGAGTTGAAATTCATCGCTATATAAGCTGGCGCGCTTTCATAGTAGAGTGTGAGTAAACACGTCGAGGTCACTCTGCGTTCGGCTTTGGTGGGAGACGGACGTGTGATGGCTCGCTCCGTGCGAGGTGCTTCGGCGGCCGCTGCTGGCCGCGGTGTTAGGTTCCCTTCTGCACCATCGGATTACCGGTTTTTGTTGCCTTCTGCACCATCGGATTACCGGTTTTTGTTGCCTACATTGCCGTCGGGTGACAGTATGGAAGAGTGTGTGTTTCTGCACGGGGATTTGGAAAAAAGACCATACCGGTTGGAAGACTTTCGGGCCCCGTTGGAAGAAGTGGGACTCATCAAGCCGATCATTGGCATTGGAGCCTTCCAGATGAATCACATCTGGCTGGCGAAGATGCGAAGCAAGGATGACAAAGATGCATTACTCAAAACAGGCGGACTCCGAGTCAAGGGTGGCTTCTGTGCTATCATCGACCCTATCCAACATGATGAAACCGTGAAAATTCACTGGGTTGACTTTGCGGTCTTGAATGAGAGCATTCGACAAGCGTTGGGTGAGTTTGGTGAAGTTCTGGAGGTTTCCAACGACAACTGGACCGTCGCGGGCTTTGAACACGCGATATCGACGACGAGGGTGGTGCGACTGAAACTGAAGGAAGGCGTGGTGCTAGAAGACTTGCCGCACCTTTTTAAGATTGGAGGGGGCACCGTCCTTCTTGTGGCCCCGGGTCGGGCACCGCTTTGCCTAAGGTGTCACATGCAAGGACACATACGACGAGACTGCCAGACTCCCCGCTGTGGTGTATGCCGAGCGTTTGGTCATGAAAGTCAAGATTGCGTCAGGAGTTATGCCAGAGTTACGAAGACCGTGCTGCCAACAGACGACGCCCAAGATAATCTAATGGACGCCGAAGAGGCTGAGAAGTTGGCCCCTGGCAGCAACGCCGTGGGACCCGACGCCGCAGTTCAGGCAACTGGAGAAGAGACAGCCGACGCGACAACGCAAGATGACAAAAACTCAACGAAAGAATCCGAGGAGTTGGCCGCAACAGGCGGCCAGCAGGACATTCAAGAATCGATGGAGGAAGATATGGGTGCCAGTGGCGAGATCGCTACGCCAGCGGCCGGCACAGAGTCTCCGGAAGCGACCACGGGACGCGGCAAGCGTTGCCGAGTGGAGAGCACGGAACGCAACCTGAAACGCCCGGAGCGTCTGTGGCATCGCGTCACGGGCGCTAAGAGTAAAAAATATGCCCGCGAAACCCGGTCGGCGTCATCGTCGCCGGTTCGGGGACAGGATCTAGACGCGTAAGACCCCGGTTTTCCCACTGCACGGTGTACGAGACACGGTAAGCGCAGGATTGTAGTTTCCATCTTTGTCATCAACATGGCTGGCATGACTGCGCCTTTACGCATTGGTACGCTGAATGTACGTGGTCTAGGAACGCGTCGCAAACAGTACCAGTTGAAACGCTTGATGCAAGAAAAAGACCTTGACTTGCTCGCGGTTCAGGAGACTAAAGTTAGTACTGAGGACGCGACTGATAGCTTGGTAGCAGAATTTTCATTGCGGTACAATGCGTGTGTGAGCTATGCAGTGGGAGCATCAGCCGGATGTATTATTTTTGTCAAGAACTCTCTTGGTATTGTAGTGGAAGAGGTCAAAAGTTGCCTACATGGGCGTTCTGTTTTGTGTGACTTTTGTTACGGGAACACTAAATTCAGAGTTATCTGTGTATACGCACCTACGAATTCGAGAGACAGATGTTTGTTTTTTCGGGAAATTCAAGCGTACTTTGAATGTCAGAAATGTGTGGTTCTGTTGGGTGACTTCAATTGTGTTTTGACCCAAGAAGATTGCACGTATACTGCTAAATTAGGAGATGAAAGCGTTGGGTTGCTTAGAGACAGCCTTAATAAGTACTTTTTACATGATGTAGCTCTGTTTGCGATGGGTGGCAGTCGCCAGCACTTCACACATTTTCAAGGTTCGAGTCACGCACGACTAGATCGAGCATATGTTTGTTCTGAGATAGTACCTTTATGTCAGAACTATGACGTTTATGCTGTTTCCTTCAGTGATCATTGCTTAGTTTTGTTTGAGATAGGTAGAAAGTGCAAAAGGAAGGTTGTATGGGAAACATGGAAACTGAATACTAAGATAATTACGCACGAAGGGTTTGTAGATAAGACAAAGAAGGAAATCGAGAATTTTTTCAAAAATGCAGAAAGGAGTGCCACGGAAAGATGGGAATTATTTAAGCAAAAGATAAAAATGAATGCAATAGAGTGTGGTTGCTACATGCAGTATCAAGCTCGTAAACAGGAACGTGAGCTACGGGCAGAGCTAAATGATTTAATGAATATTGAAGCAGAAAACCCGGGCTTATTCACACATCAACTGCAGGTTGTCAAAAACAAGATTGAATGTCTTGAAGAAGATAAATATAAAGGCGCAATTATACGAGCAAGAGCTGAGAGATACCTCGTAGGTGAAGCCCCGACAAAGCGAGCCTTGTCAGATGAAAAGGCATATGCTCGAGCTCACGACATACTAGAGATAGAATGGAATGGTAAAATATTGAAAGAACATAAAGATATTATGAAAGCTTTTGAAAACTATTATGAGGACTTGTTTGCTTATCGCGAACCAAAGGAGCCGGGTTTTGTAGATGAGTTCTTGATAGAAATGCCGACACTTAAAGCTGAGGACACAAATTTATTGGAAATGTCTATTAGTATAGGGGAAATTGAGAAGGCTATCGATGATCTCGGCATGGGCAAATCACCTGGTCCAGATGGCATTAATGCCGCCTTTTACAAGGCGTTCAAGGAGGATATGGCCGCCGCATTGCATGAGGTTTTTTCAGAGTCTTTAGATCGCGGAGCTTTGCCTCCATCGTTTAATCGAGCACACACCGTGCTGATTCCTAAAGGGAAAGAGCAACATGTTTTACGCAAAGTGACAGGATACAGGCCAATCACGCTAACAAACGTAGATTATAAGGTGTTTATGAAAGTTCTGGCTAGGAGGTTGCAAGGAGTTATATACAAGTTGGTTGGGTCACATCAGACTTGTGGCATCAAGCGTAGGAGCATATTCACGAATATTCATGTTGCCAGGAGCATTTTGGAGTATTGTGACGCTGCGCTTCTAAAAGTAGCTATGTTGCAAATTGATCTAGCCAAGGCTTTCGACATGGTTCCACACAATATACTCTTCATGCTAGCTGAGTACGTTGGTCTTGGTGCGATCATATGTAAAGGTATTAAATTGGCATATAAAAATTCAACCACAAATTTAATTGTAAATAGAGAACTCTCACAGCGCATACAAGTACTTTCCTCCGTGAGCCAGGGCTGTCCTTTAAGTCCTTTGCTCTTCGCTCTATTTTTGGAACCATTGTGTCAGAAAGTGATTCACCATGCAGGGATTAATGGTTTCAGGTTGCAGTCGTGTGAAGTGCGTGTTTTGGCATACGCCGACGATATTGCCTTTTTTGCAGTTGATAGAGAGAGTGTCACTTCGTTATTAAAAATCACTCAAAGGTTTTGTGACACGAGTGGAAGTTTCATGAACAAAGAAAAAAGCATTGGTTTATGGCATGGTAATTGGACCTTACGCCCAGTTCTTTTGGAAATATTCATTGGCTCACGACGCCTAGTCGTTACCTTGGGGTACCAATGGACAGGTATCAAGACAGTGAAGCATTTTGGCTTGAAAAGGCTGAAGAACTGCGCGCGACCGCCGAAGGATGGGGCGGTCGTGGCTTATCAATTTTATCTCGGTCAGCTGTATGCAACGTGTTTCTGGCTGCTAAAATTATGTACCTTTTGCAAGTACTTAGTTGTAAGCGTAAAACCATTCACAAAGTCCACAGGATATTCGCCACGTTCATCTGGAGCTCTACGTGGGAGAGAACATCTAGAACGAACTTGTTTCGGCGGGTTAAGCAAGGAGGGCTGTCTCTGTGCCATCTGTTTCTTAACCAAGTAATATCACGCTTCCTGCTCATTAGAGACCAGAGAGACTCTTTTTTACGTTCTTTATTTCAAACAACGCTTTTACACCACATGCCTGACTTCTTTGTATCTTCAGACAGGCGAGAACGACACACCTTGTCACCGTTCTTGCGCGAAGTTGTGTTCTCATATCGTTTCTTAAGGGCGAGGTTTTCGATAGATTACCTAACTAATGTGAATAGAAAGCGCCTTATGAAAGACCTAATACAGAATGTTTTTCCTGTGCCCCTGTACCGTTCAAGGTATGAAAAATCATATGGTCATGACGTACTAAAGCGAGTGAAAAACATGTGTATACCACCCAATGTGAAAACCTTCTTTTTTAAACTTCATACGGGAACCTTGCCAGTAAAAACGTGGCTTGAAGAGAGAGGGATGTATGTACCATGGGGAAGCAGCTGTCTCCTGTGTAACAAACCTGAGACCATTGAACATGTGTTTATTGATTGTAAGAACGCTATTTTCTTTTGGGACATTTTACAGAGAACTTTAAAAAAAGATTTACCTCTTACTTCATATGGAATTCGTTTTTTGCCTTGTGATAGTTCTGTGCAAAATTTGGATGTTATATTTGTACTTGGTCTTCATTCGGTTTGGCGTAGTATGCTATCGTACAGACACTGTGATGCGAGGGTTCTATCCGTTAATGAGTGTTTCGTGGAAGCTGTTATAAAGGTGCGAGATGTGTATAAGACGATTGACTGTAATGAAGATGTAATATCTTTGTTTGACGTGTTGTCACGCATGAAACACGTGTGATAATGATTGTCATATTAGCTTGACCTGTAGTCAAGAAGGCAATAAAGAAAAAAAAAGTAAACACGTCGAGGTGTGAGCCGTTGGTTTGAATAGTTGATTGTGCTCTTGTTGCGTACCTGTTAGCGTATACGCTAGTGTACTTGTTGTGTACTATTTGTGTACTATGTGACCATGTGTAGCTATATGGATTGCATCAGCACATAATAGGTTTTCGGTGTCCGTAAGTGGTCTTGAATGGGTTGATGCGTAAACAATCCGCAAGGGAGCCGTGATAGTGGGTAATAACAACAAACGTCGCGGCAGTCAACTTTTTTTTAATTTTGTTCAATCCCTCCAGATGGCGCCACCTACCACCACCTACTTCATTGCTATGACGCTCTCACACCTCCAGCCATTCATATATCGTTGAACATCTATCTATCAAAGCTGCACTACGGATTCGGAATTGTTTCGCTGCGATCGAGTGTACGGTTTGGAGGTACATCTCGTGACCTGCAGACCCGTAAGCGCATGGATAACGTCTACACTATGTGAATCTGCGAGAAATAAATACAGCAAGCCTAGCATGCACTCTTCAGGTGAGGGCTCTGCAGAAACCGTGTCTTTCGGAGTGAACGTGGCTTCGCTGACCGAACGAAACGTACTTGCTCCATCGTTCTCTTTCGCGATGTGTTCACTGCCAAAGGTTTGTCTGCTTGTTTTTATAATCATTTCGTTCAATATCAAGCTCAGCGGGACCGTTTTTTGTAACTTTCAGTGCCGTGTACTCCTTACCAGTCGAGAATCGTTGCATTTGCTAAGCCTACTCGCTTCGCCGGGGGGCAGCCATGTTGCTTTTCATAAGGAGGAACGTGTTTCTCCGTGGATGAGGGAGCAACGTTTCTCTATTTGAAGACGAACATTGGGGACATCGCCGTTCCTCCCTAAATGGAGAGTACGTCACTCCATTTTTTTTTAAGAGTGAAGCCGTAATAAAGCGTGTGTACCTCTCGTTTAGTTCTTGGAATGTCCACTGGATGGCGATGCTTCTATATGCGGAATATATGAGGAAAAATGCGAGATGGTGGTTCTTGGAGTGTTGACTAGACTGACGAATGGCCACACGGACAGATGCATGAACGGACGCATGAATGGCTGCACGGATGGATGGACGCATGGATGGACGCAGGGGTGGATGCATGGGCGAACGCAGGGACGGACGCATAGATGGACGTGCGGACGCACGAACAGACTCACGCACGGACGGGTGGATGGACGCATGGACGGTCACACAGACGGACGCATGGACAGACGGAAGCAAGAACGAATGGATGCTTCGCCCCACTCTCCATCATTCACCCCGTGATATGCTGCCATTTTTTATCCCCCTCTGCCTGTGCACGCGCTTCTGAAATGCTAACGGCGTGTCACAGCGTTCGTGCGCGACGCGGACCGCGTGTCACTAACACGCCGGTGCGGGTTCCTTGCACTTAGAAGTGTTCCCGCGCTCTTGTGAGACGCAGACAGCATTCTTGTCGACTAGCACCGCGAGAGAGCTCAGCTGATGGGCGTCTCTTGCTCTGCCAGTCCTCAGTCATGACAGGGCGCGCTTCTGTACTCAGTGGAACGACAAAAAAAAATGAAAGAAGATTCCCCTGTTTTGAAAACACCGCCCAGCTTAGTCAACCATCCTTAACACGATGACTGGTTACATTGTAACCAATGAATCGCAGCGCGCTAAGGGGTCGATTTGACTGTTTCGTATTGTTGGCTCGTTCCTAAGAGAGTGTCGCCAGAGCTCGGGAAGATACCGACTTTCGCGAAACTCGGCCGATCCTTCTTAGCGGCCCTATTCTCAAGGTGGTTGTGCTGTGTCAGTTTAGTACCAACTTGATGAGGGTTACGAAAATTCTTGCATCGCCTTCGGTGTCCACTGAAGTCCTGGCAACAAAGTAGCCTTACGCAAGTACGGTTGGCCGATGTGAGTTTGCGCACGTTTTTTCGTCCCGTCCGGCCGTGTTCTTGCGGCAGTGCCAGTTATAAAATGCGCCCGGAATGATGGATTGGCACCGCGTCGTCTGCCAGCGCGCGCAGGCTGGTGGGATTGCACCACGCTCCACTGTCGACCTTCGTGGTGCCGCGGTTGCGTGCACTCGTGCCGTGGCTGGCCTAGACGAACATGTGTTTCCGCACGAGAGGTGCCCAGATGAACGTACGGCACTGCAAGAGTGCACAGAAAACGCCACCGGTGCCACCAGCCGAAGAAGCCATTAGTTCACAGGAGTGGTCACTCGATTACACTTCAATGGGTTTCCGGACACTGCGGTCTGGTTGGCAACAAACTAGCCAATAGCGAAGCAAGAGTGGCAGTATACAACGCTTCTATGTACGTCAAAGTACTGTATTCACGAAGTGACGTCAACACATTGTTAAGTTCGCTCATGCGCTCATGCGCTGCCACTTACTGGTCGCTACCAGATCATCGAAACAAGCGTCTGCAGGAAACAGACCACGATATGACTTTTCGTCTTGCGGCTAAAATTAGCCGGAAGACGAAAATGCTGCAACAGATTCGCCTGGGCGTCGCCTTTACTCGTCACTACGCCCACCTAATCGGCCACGCGGACAGCCCAAACTTTGAGAGCTGCCAAGTGCGCCAAACTTTAGCTCATATATTTTAAGACTGCCCATTATACGTGCCGCAAAGAAAAATGCTAACTTCAACGTTGGTAAGCATCGGACGAACGCCTCTGAAAGAAAGCTACATTTTGTCAGGAATGAACGACCAAAGTGTAAAAAACTTCTACAGGGGAAGTTTTAGGCTTTATCAAAAGGACTGGACTAGATACTAGACTATAGTGTGCTAGACTAAGTGGCTACTGTACAAACGCACCACCTCTTCCTGTCCCTATTATCATTTTTCATCCCTCTTTTCGTCCTACGTTCCGTTATCCACTGGATAGAGTAGCAGGCTAGAGCGAACTATCTCAGGCCGACTTCTCTGTCCTCTAATAAATTCTCACTCTCTCTTTCTCTCTCACTCAGTGTTATTTCACACGCTAAGTAATTCACATCGGCTTGCGTTATAATATTTGTATGACAGGCAGCATTGGGTACAACTAGCGAAGACGTTCAATCAACGTTCGCATGACATCTTTGTATGACAGACATTATCAGTTGCAACTAGCCAAGACGTTAAAATAACTTTAAAGCCTTTACTGCCACGCTATTCATACTAAGCACAGATATAGCTACACTACTCCTTTGGAAATATGGCACCTCCCTGTTATTGATATATTTAACAAGCTTTTTTTCTTGCAGAATCGTTTATTGGCAGATATTTCTTGTTTTCTCAATAATAATAACGGCTGGAAAACAACGATAAACGAATAAAACAATGGAATAGGCATAACTAGGCGGCTGCCTATTACTAGAGAGAACTAGAGAGAAAAAATAACGCTGTAACTAAAATTGAAATGAACCGAATATTTTCCACAGTGCGAATATAAATTAGAAAGAGCCAGTCGTAAACGGTAGCCTTGAACGAAGCAAGAATGAAGAGCTATCATCGGCTGCATTTACTTACCATAACTCGTGACTCCTGTAAATAAGCAATACTTAGATAAGAGGATGGCGTAAAAATACTATATAGAGACATGCGGTAACCACGGAATGAATAGCAGGCATGCCGTAGTGTCAGGTTCGGAAATTTTGGCAAACCGTTGCTCTTTGCCATTCAATATTATGACTGATTAAGCGGCCCTCAAACGTTTCGCCTCCGTCGTAATCCGACTGACGTGGCAGGGATTTTCCAATCCGTAGGGATAGTTTGTGGCTCTCCCATGGTAGAGTGCATATCGAGCTCTAAAGTATTCATAGTTTATCCTAAACAGAATAATGGCACACGTGAAAGGTATCGTGTTACATAGTTGGCTTGGACTGACATTAATCTATTTGTGGTCATTGCAATAGCTTCATTGAGAAAGACAATGGTATTCGAAGCGGGTGGTGTCTACTTAGTAGAGTGGTTGTATTTGCATGAGAATTCGCAGGCTACGTTAGTGCATCTCTCCCTGGCCTTACGTTCAAGGTTATACGGACACAATATGATGGAGTAATATGTGGCCAGCAGAATGGCGCGTCGTCTGCTACGGTGCCTCGAGGCGAGGTCCTAACTCTCTGGTATTGCAAGGTACCTGCTGCCTTGTAATCAAGAAAGAACTACGTATGTTTCTGCGACGTGGTTGTCACTGCTTATCCAGTGATGGCGTTATTGAAATATTTAAGTATCGATAAAAAACGCTCCGCGCTGCGCAGAAAGAATTTCAAAAGTGTAAATGGGTAACGATGAATGAGGCAAACTGGGAGCTGTGTGAAGTGCCTTTTAGTCCGCATTAATTGCTGTTCACACGCTTCGTAATTGCGTAGTAGAGATTACATTGTTATTGAACTAAACTACACATCGCTTTAACATGCACAGCGAGTCGCCAGAGAAAAATAGCACCACTGCCGATAGAAATAAAAAAAAACGGCTGTCCTGAGGCGTGCTGAGCGTTCTATATTTAAAGAATAGAGCGGGGGGAGCCAAGTTTCGTCGCATTGCTTTCTCCCACTCTTCCCAACAGCCTCCACACTAAATGCCTTGCAGTAGGAACGGAGTTCGGATGGTTAGGAGGCGAAGTTTTAAAGGAGTAAGAGAGTACTCTCGTCACCGCTCGTATGCTCGTCCCTACTACAGAGCCCTTACGCCGTAGCCCACACTCCGTTAAAAAAAATTGCCCGCAGCTTTTCTCGGGGGAGCACTGAGGAGGATGCGGAAGCATGTAATTGGTTAACGGGTGTTAAATTGCGACTTACTTGGGTCGATGGCTAAATTGGTTAACGTGGTTGTGAAATGGGGTATTAAATGAGTGAACACGTATGGCACGTATGCGAAAGGGCGGTGTTTTATTTATTGCGACGAACTTTGAGGACGATGGCTTTGTGGTCGGTAAAGTAAAGAGTGAGTGGATCGGGTTGCATCGGTCGTAGGTCGCAATTTGCAAAGACGTGGTCGATGCAGGTTCCGCGAATGGTGGTCGGCTGGTGGTGTTTGCAGTGATCGTGCGTTGCGCGTTTCAGCGAGTGTCGCGACGCCATGTATTCGACTATCCAATCGTCCTTGATGACGTCGACGTTGAAGTCGCCAACTAGCATGAACGGTCGATGTTTCGGTTGTTGTTTTCTGTAATCTTGCACGGCCTCGTCGACGTACTTTTCTACGGCGGCACGAGAGAGGTTTGGCGCGAGGTACATCGTCATGACGTCGACGCCACAGACGGTAGCAACGCAGTGCTCGCCGTTGGCGCGTTGTTGAACGCCGGGGCGACGGCGCGACGGCGCATGCGCGCGCGTCAGCTGTCGAATGTTCGAGAAGCGGTGCGGACGGCGCGGACGGCGCACTACAAGGCGCGAGTATAAGATGCTTCCGCATCTAAAAGTATTGCGATGTACCCGCTGCAGCCTCGACCAGTTTGGTTAGGCAGACTTGCCACTGCGGTCTAATGGTTATGACTCGAAAATGCTGGCTACAAGGTCGCTGGATCAAATCCCGACCACCTTGGCCGCATACAGTTAGGGCGCGTTCACACTAGAGAAGTAATCAGAAAACGAGAACGCCACAGGGGCCGGAAAACCACGATCGCGCGCGTCGAAGCTGGTCACATTCGTTCTGCCCCATCTCACTACTGCTGCCACCGATACCTTCACATATCATTCGACTTTGCCTGCTTTCTGGGAACTAAATTTGTACAGAATTCTCATTATTCACGCAAAGTACTGAAAAGAAACAGCTCGCATCTTCACAAATGTTGTTTTGTGAAATAACCCAACAGAAAAGACACGAGCGAACGCACCGGTAGTGGCGGCGGTGGATTCAGCTGGCTGTACATACACAAACGCGAGACACGCTGGGGCACGCCGACTCGCTGCTACTGCACCGTCTAACTCCAGAGTTCTCGGCGATCGTAATCCAAACCAAGCTCTCGATAAACGCGTTCTCGTTGAGGCCGTCAAGCTTCTTCGCGCTGCACGGGTACTTTGCGATTTGAGCAGATGCGAGCCCCTGTCGACGCCTTTGCCGCCATGTTGAATCTGAGGTCGGCTGATTATATCAGGTGGTTTGATATAGCGCAGCCACGCCCGTGAAGTGGAACCCGGATCAGGTTTCGCGTCTCGGGAAAATTGGTCTCGGACCAGTTCTCAGACCAATTTTCACGCACCGGCCGAGCGGCGTGGTTTTCCAGTCACTTGTTTTGCGAAGTTTCACAGCTTTGGCTCTTCAAAAGGGACCAAGTGTGAACGCTCACGCCCTTAGGGGCGAAAGTCCAGGGGCTCACAGCACCCGAAGGCCAAAATTTTCCGAGCCCACCATAAGGCGTCCCCCATATTAATATCCTACCCCTCATTAGCGCGACCTGTATGCACAGGGAAGGGAGGTATTAGATGAAGTCGTCGGAGGCAGACACACACTAATCATTTAAGGAAATGCTCATAAAATATTTATGCTCCTAATATTGCCTGCTGCTTTACTGTTTATACTAAAGCTAAACGAAATTGGTGAGAAGTATTTGTCGCTATTCTCACTTTTCCGACGCTTCACGATGGCTTGATTGATTTATGTGTTGGGTTTAACGCCTAAAAACCCCATTTGATTATGAGAGACGCCGTAGCGGAGACCTTCAGAAATTTCGAGCACCTAAATCTGAGTACACGGGCCTACAGAATTTTTGCCTCCATTGAAAATGTAGCCGCCATAGCCGGGATTCAATTCTGCGACCTGCGGGTCAGCAGCCGAGTAACTTAGCCCCTAGACCACCGCTGCGGGGCTCACTTATGTGACGCGTCGATTTCATCGATCTTTTAAACGAAATTTCCTCAGTGCCATCCTCCCAGGACAGTGCACACTTGAAAACCAAAATCTATTTATATAAAGTAATAGCTCCAATAATTTAGGGCATATATGATGCACGCGCGTGCCGCCTGAAGTATGTCAACATAGCACAATCATGTGAATAGCACTGTACAACACGTTAAAAAAACGACATTTCTGAGCTGCTCTTGAGTGTATAGCACACCAATGAAGCCAACTGGTTCGAAAATTTCAGGATCAAGCACTTTGAACTCTTAAAACAGGAATCGACCATGTGATGATTTGTTATTCGGGCTGATGGTATGCGGAAGATTGCTATAGTATAAATACTGTGATCAAATTAAAATACATCTATTTAATACAGAAATATATACATATAGCTCCAAAGAATATCGTACTCTCGTTTATTGTTACTCTTTCTTTTTTCGGCGCAGTGCGTACGTTAGTTAGCTACGCGGTGTTCTTTGCTTCCTTCTACTATTTGAAACATGTATAACGGTAACCTGAGGAGCAAATTATTCCACTTACCTCAATTCTTTCTTCGATTTCCTGTAAGAAGAACAACACCACATTTAAAATGAGTAAACATTGTGTCTCGACTGCGCGTGTCAAGAGACTTGTTCGCAAGCTGAAATAATACTTCTTGTTCAGGTCGATGAATACAATTAAAGAATTAGATGCATTATTTGTATATTGAGCTGAAGCGCATTCTATTACTTTATCGAAAGAAAACAAACTAAAGTGCAGAAAAAAATGTGACTGGTGGACCAAGCCAAAGCTAGAGAAAACAAAGACTGCGGGTGTGAGAACCACCAGCGGCGGGTTCTTCTTTGTTTTATTAAATTTTAGCGTCATATCCTCATTTCTATTTTCTTAATAAATGCACAAAAATGACCACTATTACCTTCTATGGCAGCGTCAAGTGAAAAATAGGCCTTTGAATGAATTTCTCTGTTTTCGCGATCGTATTGTTGTTGATTGCATTCTATATATGATTTAGAATAGTTCCTTAGGAACGTTGGCGCAAGCTGTACCAACCTCGAGAATCGGCTATAGTCTGCGGAACCTCAGCTGCAACCTTATAGGATGAGCTACCATCCCGGTCAGATTGAAGAATATTGAGCAATGAATTTACAACGCCCGCTTATTTCAAAAGCAATGGGCCTCAGAATGATCTGTTACAACAGTGAATAAATTTCAGTGAATGTTACAATATCATTTAGGTATTGCAACCATTTATGTATTCATATATGCATTGTATGATTTATGTATTGTAACAATATCACTTACGTATTGTCCCTATATGCGAAGACATTTTTTGTTTGTTGTGTA
The DNA here is from genome assembly GCF_043290135.1 of Rhipicephalus microplus. Lineage (NCBI taxonomy): Eukaryota > Metazoa > Arthropoda > Arachnida > Ixodida > Ixodidae > Rhipicephalus > Rhipicephalus microplus. The sequence continues at coordinate 2,535,457 of NW_027464614.1, read as the reverse complement.
ATGTTTCCCCCTGTGTTAGAATATCTAGCAGGAACAAAACCCAGCTCGATGTTTGCTGCATTCATCAGAAGTACGCCAACAGGCCTTCCACAGATGTACCGTTGAACGAAGTACACGGCCTCACGTGATGCACCACTTCTTCGGGGGGCTTCTTCCCATGCTTCTTTCCAAGCCTATCTAATGTCTTTGTGTAGAAATGTGGTGCGGGCAAGAGGAACATTGTCGAAATGATGGATGTACTAACGGGGAGCGTCCGCTGAGCCAATAAAACTTAGGGATCCAGCAGACATTTAGGTGCACGTGGTATGAAATGAAGCATTGCGCATAACAGAAAAACATTAACATCGCAAAATTCTGATAGGGCACACAAAACGAAGTCTGCGCGACAACAGCGCTGCAGTGTGTTCTGTAAGTATTACGGGCTGCTTTTTTTTAAAGTTATAAGCATAAGTCAAACATCCCAAGCCTGAACCTTAGTGAGCATCACGGCCACGTGATTTGCTGAGGCGCAGCTATCCTTCTGACATCTTGTGATCCAAATGTTCCAGGCTTAATTTATAAAGCACGATTCTCTCGATTTTTTTCGTTAAACGTTCTCGCCGTTATATAATTTTTTAATGTAACATATATAGTCACAAATGTCTGCAAAAATAAGAGCAAACAGTCAAGGATTGTGATTTAATGCACTTTTCTCAAAATTGTATCCCGCCATCGTTACGTTACATCAACGCTGAGTTCGCGGCTGTCACTTCATAAACGAAGACCTGTTCCACCCTGACCCCCCCTTTCCCGCCAAATAAAACGAAAGGTGTGGCGTATGGTGATAGGAAGGCCTGACTAAATCTTATTTAATATAGTGTACTTGTTTATCAATATCGACATTGCCTTCATGTTGTTCGAATCATTGGGATTGCATTGACAACTGCAATCATATTTTATCAAGTAAAGAGATGCATCTGATAGCCCTTAAAAGCTGAGAACATATCAAATTTTTAAAAAGAAGTCATAGTATAGCACTGCGAATGTTTTAAGTGTCCCAGAGTAAATGAGAATTATAAAGTTTGAAGTCTTCCCCAGAGAAGGCTTACTAAATGGGGCTGTAATGCCTCCGTTAACGTTATAATCACCTACTTTTGAAATTTCACAGCATTCTCATTACAACTTCTTTGCTTTAATTGCAGAAATACGAAAGAGGACAGCTGAATGCATACCAACAATTAACTCCGTTGGCAATACTTCCTTTACACGCATATAACCTTTGCGTGTTATTTTCAAAAGGTCAAGTGAAACTTCGCGTGGCGAAATTTCGAGGGCTTGAAGTAGGTTGCTCGAATGTGAATGTTGTTGACTGCCATCAAGCGAAAGATGCGCTTATTGTACCTCGATTCTTGTGACTGGCGGAGGCGTTCTTTCTTTTCGTTTTCGACAAATCGCAAAATGCAGCGAGTGGCCTTAATTTCGCATTGAAGTGTATTAATAAAACTCTTAAGTGCTGTCCTCGTTTCTTGATCTACTCTCAGTAGCGGACACATTATTGTTGTGCGAACGTTGATTCTACTAACGAGAATGTTGCGGGAAGCTAGCAGCAATGTAGCATCAACATTAATTTTGAGAAACAAGCGCTCTGAATGCTGGATTTGATTCCTGCATGTGGTATGCTGGAGAGATGGTGAGCTCTTCATCCAGCACTTGATTTTTTTATTATTCTCTATAACATGTAATCGTGTCCGCGGTACAGAAACAAGTTAGCAGAAATAAAATCGATAAATAACTAGACACACTATAGGACGTCCTTCATTTGCATCAAATTTCGAAGAGTTTTTTTTTGCTGTATCGAGATTTCTGGAACATCAGAAGGTTACCCAAGCTGTATAAACGGAGGGATATTGGAGCTTAGACGAGTAGAGTGTTGGGAAAGTTGGTAAAGCTTGTACTTCTCAACGAAAAAAAATAGGGCGAAGTTTGAACATCAGGCAAGATAAAGAAAACTGCATGAACAGCGCATACTAGCAGCTGTACTACCGAAATGAATGTCCTAGTCTAAAATCTGACTATCACCTTTCCTCGGTATTTCATACGTGAAATTGAGGCCTTCGCCGTCCTTCTAAAGAATCTCGGTTTGGTACTGCTCACACCTGTCGGCTAAATTCTCGCTTACGCTTACGCTCCAGCTCTTTTAAGTTGGTAAAAATGGCGCTGCTGTTTTTTGCTTCACTTCCGCTCTAAAGAAAACGGTCCTTCACCAGTTGGGGGAAAGTTTCACTAAGCAGCTATACAGGCTCCGAGAGTCGCGCTATGCTGTCGCCAGCTTGGACCGCCAATGGGAAAGAACTTTCCGGAGCTTAACATTTGAGCCGAAAGACTCTATACACAATGAAAAGGCTCGCGAGAAGCCGTTTCCCAGTTATCCCTTCGCCTGCAGAAGGTTGGCGCGAAATATCATATAGGTGTTGAATTTTAGTCTAAGAATAAGCTGGATAGGTTATGGGCCGCTGTTGTGGGAAAAGTGAGCGGTATTGCGCAGGAACAGCATGACTGTATGGTGAAACACGGCGAGAGTCCTTCAGAGTCTGATAAAAAAGTTAGTTGCATATCAGGTGCATTTTACGATTGGTACGTGCTATATGAGGCAGACAGGTCGCTTGCTGAGTGTGCACTGGCCAGATCACTGCTTACCTTTGAAGGGTCAGCGTTATTTCAATTCGTGTCTGCGCAGCCGTGAGTGTGGTGGTACCCCTCTCATGCAGAAGCGCACGTTCGTCATAAGCGAGCATGTGAGCTCGTTGAACTTTCGTATTTTGAAAACTCGAGATAACTGCGCGACGAAGCGTTTTCTCGCCTTGTATGAGGCGTAGGTAAGGTAGCTGAACGCGCACATCCGGATTGTTTGGTTCTTGTGTTTTTACCTGAGATGCATATTCGTTATTTCCAAGAAGGTTTGGTTGTAATTAGTATGCACTTGTCCTTTCGCTATCTTCGCTTCACCGCTCGTTTTTTAGTTATATTTCTTTCAGGTTACTGGAGTACACATATTTGCTTACGAAGGCAGGAAGGGTGTAGTTTGCCGACAAGAACCCAATCACGGCGTCAACGACGCAGCCGATGGAACCCCAGAGGCCCGCAAGTTGGATCGTAGCACTGCTCTCCTGTAAATATAGAATCAAATTGCACAGTTATCGTTTTTGTGAACGTATGTACAAAACAGATTTCTCCCGTACAGTTTGTCAATAGCCTGGCAAATTAGCCTGCAGCGCAGTGTTATTGGTGTATAGGCAGCATTGCCACCGTTAGTGTGAGCACCACATGCATATAAACGAGCGCACATCGCCCAGCTGCCACCGCGTTAGCCGGAGGTCGCAGCGGACAGTTGTGAGCGAAGGGCGATGCGGAGATTCTGACCAGAGCCACACAAATTATCTCAACGACGTCATCGTCATTGTGAGTTTAAGGAAAGGAAGATGACCAAATGTTAAGCCACTTAGTGCAAAGAATTGACGAGAAAGAAATCAATGTTCTGACTCCTAGGCATGATTTGAGCTGTTTGGTAAAGTGACGTTATGAAACCGGTACGCACAAAAAGACGGACCAAGAACCAAGGAAAAAAAAAGACACGATGAAGAAGATGACAGAGAGAGCGCGTGTGTGTGCCGTTTTCTGCGCGTCATCTTCTGGCACTTTTATGCTTGCGTTTACCAGTTTTATAAAGCAATGTCCCCCTTTACAAGGAAGTCTGACCACTCGTACTGTTCTTAATTCCGGTAGAATGTTCCTTATAGCCAATACTAGGGATGTGGGTGGTTAAGTTGTCAGAAATGAATTTGATTTTCGACGTTTGATGGGGCAGTGGCAGTAGTTTTTGTTTGAAAATTTTATCTATGCAAGCGGCAGGATTACTGTAACCTTACAGCACGGCATTTATTTCTGTAAAAGACAGGGCGTGGAAACACGGACCCAAGAAACCGCCAGGCCGGCGAGGAACGCGCAGCGCTACGACAGCGAAAGCTGCAAGAGCTACCTACTAGAGCCTTTTGCGTACTTTCTCTAGGTAACTGCTACAAACACACTTGCAGGATACCCATTACGCTATGAATAATATTTTTGTGTATTGGGGAGGCGTCCACTATGCCATTATTCGTCATACTTCGAGCTAGCGTGGTACCCTACAAACACTTTCGAGAGATTTCCTGCATGTTTTGGTGTTGTGGCTGACGATGTAATTGGTTGCAGAATACGACGACCCACACGTTACGCAATTGGAATTGTGTGACGCGTGGTTGTTCGTCTGCTGTTTTAAATGCTTCCTTTCACAAATTAACAAAATTCGTTTCCGGGCCTGACGAGTGCCTATGGACAGTGTGCAACTGAGCTTCAAGCACTGGCGCAGCTCAATTGTAAAAAACGGCGCTGGCACGCAGGGCAGCCTGGTTTGAATGCCACTGTGTCCATGGTGTTTTTATTTACTCATTTTTTTAATATTTTATGCGACAGTAGGTGGTTAAAGACACCGCTCATGGCAGCAGACAACTATAGCGCAACAACCCTTGCGATCTTATAGCAGCTTTCGTTGTAAACGGAAGTCGGCACGGCAAAAACAATAAAAGAAAGAAGTCTGGACACCAGAAATTTCAGGACACTAATGTCAGGACACCAAACACGTACAAAAGAAGGAAGTTGATACATTAGTAAATGTGAATAAGTGGCATGACATCGTAATAAGAATACACACATCATGCTTTAACTTACGCGGTGTTCTAAGAATGCCGTTATGAGCTCATCTATTTCTGTTGCAAAAAATATTATAGTTCATAGGAAGGCTTAGACACAGTCACGTTTCAGTTGAGGTAACAGTAAATCTGAAAAGGTAAAATATTTTGACTCCTGAATGTCTTTATTTGAGAGATGATTTCCTTAAATAAGGCAATCAGTTTTTCACTTTCATTATAATGCTAAGGAAGAGCCGTCTTACATAAAAGAAATGCACGCCACCAATTCAGATGTACTTCTACGTGTCAAGTCTTCTGCATGCCGCTTTTTGCTCAGTTCTCATGTCAAATTTGTTCATCCGATAACACGTCTTGTCGGAATGAACTTGCACAATTGTCCCAACGCGTTATTTCGAATATTTTAACATTAAGTAAAACGTTATCGTACTTAAATTCTATGAAGGCTTTGTTTTGCCAGGGTATCTATTCATAGGTGTCAAAATTTTCGAAGATTTTCTACGTTCTAGAGACTAAAATCTTCCCGCAAGCCAGGACGCAATGACAACATGAATAACAGTAATATTAACATTAGGAAAATCCTAGGTTCACGAAAGTTTGACGAAATACATTCGTTTCGGCGATTGCATGACGCATTGTTATAGGGCCTGCTCAAGAATCTCACGACGGCTGGAAAGAACACGCCTCGCTCTTTCCACACAGTGCCAGCCTAGAAAATTAATTACTTCGAACCTTAATTTTTTATTGACAGTTTTTATACCTCGATGTCGAGTACTAAACATAGCTTCACTGGGTATCCACCCTCAACCTTCACAGCACGGAATGGCTCCTCAATGATTTAACAAAAAAGCTGGTAAACCTCAAGATAAGCCCCGCCACGGTGGTCTAGTGGCTAAGGTACTCGGCTGCTGACCCGCAGGTAGCGGGATCAAATCCCGGCTGTGGCGGCTGCATTTCCGATGGAGGCAGAAATTTTGTAGGCCCATATGCTCAGATTTGGGTGCACGTTGAAGAACCCCAGGTGGTCTAAATTTCCGGAGCCCTCCACTACGGCGTCTCTCATAATAATATGGTGGTTCTGTGACGTTAAACCCCACATATCTATCAAACTTCGAGATAAAGCGTATGACTGAAAAAAAAAGAACTGTCATCATCACAAACTTGTTTTGCCACCAAAATTGAGCAAGTTGGTTCTCTTGAAATAAAGGAGGTCACAGTTAGGTCGGGAATTGGATTTCCTGCTAATTGTTGAAATTATGGTGCTCAACACTGGTTCTGCAGAAATGAAGAATGCAACAGTTAGCCCAAAAACGGCTGCGAAGCGATGGCGACGAGCTCAATACTATGGGTACGTAAAACTAGGTAATACAAGGGAACGGGAAAGGAAACAGTGGCTGCAAAAAGATCTCAAAAGTTACGGAAGGCCAGTGCCCTTGAATGAAGGCCTGTACCCTGCAGGGCTGTACAAGAGACGTGAACACTCGTGTCAGCGCGAGTTCCTTTCTGTGAAGTTCGGACATCCGCATCGTGTATGTAACTGACTCTGGTTTAAATAGAGCCTCTCTAAACAGAATCAATCTGGAAAAAACCTAGAAATTGGCAGTGCCTAGGGAATGAGAGAAACAGTACCCAGGAAATGGCAGTGCAAGCAATTTTCTCTTGATAAATGTCCTATTTCACGTGCCTCATTGCCACATTGATGTTTCTTCACTTGCATTCACATGTACTTGGCTATCAGCTATATCTTGGCAGTGATGTACGGAATCAGACTTGGAAGCACAAGAATTACAATAATAGCATTTATTATGGCTTTATTGTGTTTGGTACTTTAATGAGTCGTTTTGCATTACGAATTCCACGAAGCGTTTCGACACCATAAGGATTCATGGCATTGGTGTCTGAAAATATATACACCGCTCAGTCTTCAGTACGTCATAGTGAGAGTACATCAGCTCGATTAGCAAACGTAGATTTGCAATGACAAATGAGCACAAGTGAACGGTGGCAGCAGCAACACAACCGCGAATAGCGTTCTTAGTTTTAGCTCTATAAATAAGGTACGTTTTCCAGCCACTATCGATTCAACTGGAGGATCGTGCCTGCTAAATCCTTATTTTTATGGTGAGGAAGAAAACGTTCAGTGTCACATTGTTTCCACTGCGGTAGTCATCACACATGCTGGTTACTAAGTCGCGACGGTAAACGCTTGAAGGTGTCTTTGTGCTTGGCGCTGAGAGAATGCAACGAATGAAATTCACTTTATAGTACAAGAGGAGTCTATTAGTATGGAGTTTTTTTTCTGACACTGAAAATCAAGGAGTCAGATTCTGGTCACGATAGTCGCATGCGACGTAGCATACTTCTGTGTTTTCCGGTAATGCGAGTAGTCACAGCTCACTACTCACCAATTTACTGCATGTTAAAGAGTATGGGGCATACACATTTCGATCGCCAGGGGCTGTGCACAGTGAAACATTTTATAATTCGAAATACTTTATGATCAAAGAAATCTACAATTCTCTCAGTCAGCGCCACTTTCGCGCAGACACAAGACAGGTTGTTACCCTTGCTGCTCCAGCTAACAGGAGGACGTCGAAGATTAGGCTGACGCTTGCCAGTCCCATGGTGATCTCGTCGGAGGTTCTGCTGCTATTTACTGCACACAGAAGAATGTTGGGGTGAATTTGCATCCTCTCAGAACCAAAATAAAACGTCATAATGGACTGCTTGTTTGCTGGTGGACAAGGACAAAATGTACTAAATTGTCTGGTAATTACGTAATTTACTCCTGGTAAATAAATGTTTATTCAGAATCATTGAACTTGCTGGTTGAAAGATCAATACTTCTGGGCTAGTTTTTCCTTTGTTAGACAAAATCTTCATGAAAATCAAGAAACAAGGAAGCTACAGAGATTCTCATTAGCGGTCTTTTAACTATGTGTATTGCCACATAAAAGTGAGGTAATTATTGTTGGAGAAAAGACTGTATACTTGCTGCAGGGACCGAACTTGCCATTACGCCGTAGCTCAGCTTGAGAAAAAAAAAGCGCAGCTCAATCAGTAGAGCATTGGACGAGTTAGCCGAAGGTCGCAGGGTTCGATCGCGGCCCCGGTGGTTCATTTTCAATAGAGGGGAAATGGGAGAAGCCAGTGTACTCTGTGATGTGAGTACACGTTAAAGAAACACCAAATGGTCGATATTTTTGGAGCCCTTCACTGCGACGTCTCTCACAATGAGACCGTGGTTCTGGGATGTAAAAACCCAGATAATAATGCTAAGCTTGCACGTTTGGCCCAAGCTGATGGCAAGTTGGCTTAGGAAGTAGCCAGCAAGCGTGAGCACAGAGCTGGAGTTTTTTTTTTCGCTTCCTTAGTCGTTGACTGTACTTTCACGCTTACGTGCTTCGCGTTGCTCATTGTATTCATGAGGCCAAACCAGCTCGCCAACATTTCCATTCTCCTTTAGATCATTGTACTACCATGGCAGTTAAATTGTGCTGCAGTAAAAGGGTGCGTTTGTAACAGAGTACCCTAGGAAACGCACGAATACATCTTATCATTTGTTGTAGTCCTGACACTTTCGACGTTAATTTTTTTTACAGAAGGTGCGCAGCCGCTTATAACGCTTCCATGGGCAGTTGAATGTGGCTTACCCCAGCTTGAAAGGTCGGTGACATCCGGAATGTACGCGGCTATCTTGTGTTGGCGCAGCTCATTCCGAAAGCCAAAGAATCTTGACACAAGGTTGTACCCATTCATCCACTGCAGGCAAATGGGCCATCGACTTTCACTAAACCAGAGAGACGACACCAAGGTTAAGCCGGCATTCTATTTTGGAACTCCCGTGCCATATCTCCCCGCACTGCTCAGACGTAAAAATGGCTAACGCAGTGTGACCAGAACGTAGACGTTCCTCGTTGGTGCTATTGTACAGCGGAGATGATATTTATCTGAAGTGTCTGGAATGAGTACGGGGGGTGTTATGACTAGAAGGATGTATCCAGTTAGCGAGAAGGACACGTCAGGGGGGCATTTAAAACACAGGGAACACAGTGCTCTACAATGTCACAGCGGCTTGCAGAATACAGCGAACGGAACGTTAGGGTTACAACGCAACATTATTTGGGGGTGCGCAACACTTTTTCGGCATTGTAAGAAAACGATGCCGCTGGTATAGTTGAGCCTACTGAGTACACGTGCGCCGAAAAATATAGCGCTGCACGTGGCCTGCTTGATCTGTGTAGTTCATTCTCAGTCAGCTAGAAATCGCTCCTTATTTTGCCTATAAATGATGTCATATTCCCAACGTCACGGCCATTGGCTGATTGGAGCATCGTGCGCTGCATAGTTGCCGGTGCCGCCGCGGAGGCCTTCACGTGCCCGCGCGAACGCTCGCGATCACGCTAATAGTAAGCCGCGAGCTTGAAAAAAAAAGGAGGGGGGCTGAAGGCCTGGACGAGTGCGGGCCGCAACTTCTTTTCCTCGTGCCATCTCTCGCTGCTTAACTTCAAGCGAACTCATCAGCGCAAAAGGAGAAAGCGCCACGTATGAACACAGGTTGCTGTATGTTCGTACGTGGTGGGTTGGATAAATTAGGATGTAAAAGTGGATTCATGAGGCAATACACTCTTTAAATGAAGCTCTTCAATAGTTACTTGGGAAAGTTGTTCAGGGCTTTTTCATGCTGTTTTGGCAAACAGGATGTGAACTGACTATAGTTTAGGATTGGGCTAGTTGGTATTGGCTATCTACAAGATCGCTTTGCTTCAAATTAAGATAGACATACGTCACTACTGCTTTTATTGTGCACGTCTCATCTTTATATGAACTATCTACTTTGATTAGGTGCCTGGTGAGGTATAGCAAACTGGCTCGAGGAGCACGAGCGTAGTGGCGCCTTAACTGCAGCATATAGCAACGTTTCTTGATCTCATGTGACGTCTATCGTGCGCCATATATCAAGTCTGCAATATGCACCAACTAACACAAAATTATGCCGTAGTAGGTAGATATGGTTTGCGGGCTTAACCGGAATTGTGCGATCGACATGCGCATGCGCAGTCGGTTAAATTACCCGTAGCGTTTACTGTACGCACGCTGCGTTGTAGATAGAGAGTTGTCATTTCGTGCTTAACGCAGAGTATGCGAAACATGCCAGCTGTTTCTGACGGCTGCTTTAAACAAAGTTTGGCCTTGATGTGGAAAGATTTATTCTTTTCGCAGCGACCAGCTGTGTAAAAAGGCTGTGCTTGACGTCAGGTCTCTTTGACGACGGTGTATTGTGGCTAACTTAGGGTAGTTTTTTGTTCACTTCCTATTTTGAACATCTCCAAGGCTTGCTTGAAGGTCGATGCAAGGAAATCTGCAAGATGATAGTTTTTGGTTTCGGTTCATATTTATTTACTTTTATCTTTACTATGAAAGCAGTGATATTGCTTTGTTCTAAGATACAGGCAAGCATTCTCATTTTGTCTATATTCACTTTCTTTTATGCATTCGCCTTCCACCTGTTGACGCCATTGTGAAAGCTTGAATACGTGACGCTGTCTCACTAAAATAAAGCGCGCTTTCGTGAAGTAACGTTTGCGGCACGATAACGCTATTCCCTCAACCCGCCCTACGACGCTGGCGCTAAGCTTAACTCTTAAATAATTTCATGAGCAATTTCGAGCGATTATCGTTGTAACAAAGCTTACTTTCACTTCACGCGGAAGCTATGGTCTCGAAATGCGTGGCTCTTTTGGTTTGAGGCCAGTGAAGTGTCGAGATCTTTAGCGAGCCGTATTTGCAAGTTATCTACAAGCTACTTCTAAAATAATAAAAATATCTCCTACATATTTCTATGGTGGTCACACATGTGCCTGAACTCTCACCATGCACATGATGGAGACCAGGGTCAATGTTGTCTTCGCACTCCCCCAGCACATCACAGCGGCGGTCGACTGTCTGAAAGACAGGCAAATGCAACGATGCTATCAGATGTAGCGATGACATTTGATGAACTGTATATCAGATGCAACGATCATGAGAGCAGCTATTACATGTACTATAAAATTTTGCCATATTATTTTACTATAAAATAATATGGTTTACTTAGCTCTCGCCACATGTGAGGTTGTCAACCGATAGAGTAAAACACTTCACTGTTAGTTGAAGTGGTTTTCCTCCATCTCGCCACAAGCAAACACTTCAACTTACTGATGGCAGTAGTAATCCGGCGGGACCAGTCAGCATCAGGCCAAGGCTGTTTAAACTTGCCCACTTTCAGCGACGTCAGCCGATGCTCTAACGGTGACAAAGTGTCCACACGTTTGTTGTCGTTTTGTAACCTATAAGCAAACAGGGAAAACACTGAGCTTTCTAAAAATTACCTATAAGCACGATAGTTCTTAGTAGGTCAACAAAGAGTGAGTGAGACCTTTAACGAAGTCTATAGTTGTTATGATTCTGCATCATGACTTTTCTCTACAGTTGTATTACTGTGTATTATCCTATCTTTACATCTGTCTTAATGTGTGAATATATAAAAATTGTGAACTCTTGAACCCATGGCTGTAAAAATGCCTGACAGAATTGACAGTATCAATAAACAAATAAATAAATTAACAAATAGATGAATAAGTAGATAAATAAATAAAAATGCAATACCAAATAGAATACAATAGCACGGTTTATTTTTTTGGGTAGGAATCAAATTCTTCAACGAGCGAAAATGCCCGAGTCTAGTGCAGCGTAAACGTCGCTTCAAATTCTATCAGCTGCGGCGTTACGTGCGTTAAAGCTCTAACATGATGAGGAAGGCAGGTGTTCACTTAAGGAAACATGTGGCCATACAGCACAGCGCTGGCGCCAGACTGTCATGTTGAAACACAACGAATCAGAGAGGTATCAGCAAAAACTCCACTCTTCATCTTTGATCAAAACTGTCTACTTGAAGCGAAACAGCTATCATTGTAACCTTCACCAATCTCGGCCTACAGCTTCAACGTTTATTGTTCTTGCAGTGTTGTTAGGACAGAACTATTTTTGCAAAAACTCTATAGTTGTTGAAAAACTGTATGGAGGCGCACTGAAAGCATAATGATTCATTAACTCCTTTGCAAGTTACCTTTGACTTGGACACTAAGCAAGATGGAAAAATATTTTGCCCATTATACTCTATTTTTTGTCGATCAAAATTCGATTATCTACTCTTGAGTACCAAGATTTATCAAAAATAACATTGCTCTATGTCTATTTGACTACAAATATGGCACTATATTTAATTGGTTGGGCCACTTAGACTTTCTTTAGCAAGACTTTTGCCTCTTTTTCAGATTGGTCCAGCGGCAACCCCAAGAGAGGCGATGCTTTTTGCACATGGTTACTAAGGCTATATATACAGGTGTAAAGCTGATTTTCTGAGGATAAAAGCAGCTGTGAGTGAAGCCATTTTCTGTTATGTCTCGAGTTTTCCTTAGAGGTTACGTGCCTTTGGTTTTGTTATATCAGAATACTCTACAAACCTCCTGCAAGCTGATGCAATAACACGACAATATTATAACTTCACAGCACCTGCAATGCGCTAGATGTAGTAAATATCTTGTAAAGTTTAGTAATTGCATGTGAAACGAGGCAGTATCCGTATCCACTGTTCCTAACTCTCTGGTGCTTAGGAAAGCATTTTACTAACGTTTTTTACAGGCTTCGGCTGTACTGACCGCGGTTTCCTAGACAAAGAAATATTTTTTCCATTTATTACGCACATTTTCAGTTAAGATCAGGTTGAGTTGACAAAAGGCAATAATCAGCGGTGAAAAAGAATCATGTGAGTATAGGACGAGGGCTTATTCCCACTAAATTTGGTTATGTAGTCGCAAAAACTCTTAGAAGACAGGTGTTATGGGTGTAAGGGCTTCTGAAGAGCGTGGTGACAATAACGAAAAAAGACCTATGGTAATGTGACTTTACTGCGTTTTTCCTAGGAGCGATCAACAATGTAGGTTTCATCGCTTAGTGGTTGACTTTAGCACAAATTCATTTTTTTATCCCGTACATAAAGGTGCACGTTGAATGTCGTTTGCCCTCCTACCTATGCCATGTATAGGATCCTCACTTGCTTTTGCAAATGAACGACCGTTGATTGCTTGACTGCTAAACCTTCGCGAAGAGAAAGCGCTAACACTTGCGAAGCAATTCGTCGCAGTGCTGTTAATAAAACTTACGTTGTCTCGCTGCAGTTCCTGTAACGAACTATTCTTTGCACCTAGAGCGCTCTTCTTCTTTCTTTTCGACTACAAGGATTTACGCTTAAGTGGTTTTGTTCGTTTGATTGTTAGGTGCCTGTACTTACTGGCGCATTCCCACTCTGGGGGATTGTTCATGAAATCTAGTAGAGCTTATATGGGATACACTAATTGAGTGCATGTTAGTAAAAGAACAAAAACGATGAAATAAGTAAAATAATAGAAAAATAAAAAAAATATTTAAAACAATATTATAAAGAGTCAATAGGAGCAAAGGAGAGCTAGTACTATTTTAGAAGACTGAAATTTTGAGTAGACCAGACAGCTCAGTTTATCTCACCCGGCCGAAATCGAATGTTTGTGCGACTTTCACTTACATTATCACAAGTACTCGTCAAAAATATATTTAAGTAGGCGTTTTGATAACATGTGCTTATATTCTTGAATAAAATTGCATACGGCATCGAATACGTTTATGAGGCAATGTCCCAAGTCAGAGGCACCGAAACTAAGAACAATATCTGCAGCTAAATTTAAGCCAACTGTGGAAAACAGAACAACTAGAAGCCTTTTCCTAATTAAAGAATAGTTTCTACATAATATATAGAGTAATTCTTTAGTGCTTCTGTTTCTTCGCAGAATGGGCACAGAGGAGATATTTCAAGACCAGCTCTGTGTGAATAAGCGTTTAATAGAGGGACACGATATCTGACTTTCGTTAAAATAACTTCCAACTTTCTAGATTGACTCCACTGAGATTTCCAGGGAACTTCTGCTACAGATGCAGTGAGAAATTTTGTGAAAAAATAAGCCTTGGGCACCCTAAGTTTTTATCAGCGAAGCTGTTTCAAAAATCGTGCCTTGTTCAGACCGTAAGAAATAACTATCATCGTCATAAAATATTATGCACCACAGAAGTTGGCAAAAACCCACTGCTCATCTCTGTTGCTATAAAAATGAAGAACACAATAGTCAGCCAAAGAAAAAAAAATGCGACACACAACTTTGTATGGGCTATCAGAAAACTATGATCATTGTAAGTAGGTATGTACCACACGAATTTGCTAAATCCCAATAAAAAAAACTTTTGCTAAGTAGGAAGAAGGCAGCAGGTAGCTCAATAAATTGCCTTAGATGAACAAATGGCGACGGAGGTGGGACTAAGACACCGAGCACGTGCAGTGAGAGAATCGGCGGTTTACCGTTAGCGTAAAAGGTGGGGTTAAGAAAATTGCGTTAGCATGCAGCAGACATTCGTTGCGGACAGCGTCTTACAGTTTAGCGAGATAGCGTTTACGTGATTTACGTGCCCCTACGGGGATTGTGATGCCATATATAGGAGGGCCAATAAGTTAAAGAACAGTAAAAAGGAAAAGAAAATGAGAATTCTTGCCTGTGTCCCCACTCGAAGCAATGCTGCAAGTTGTTTTTAGTAATAATAAAAGTAAATAAATACGAAGCACGCACAACACGTGAAGGCATTTATGTTGCCAATTTGTTCACATCGATCTTCTAGTTGGACTTAGAGACGTTCGAAGCAGAAAGCTATCTAAAAAAAATACGCTAACTTATCCGGATGCTCGGTTATCAAAGCTAAATGATTTGATATGTGGGGTTTAACGTCCCAAAACCACTATATGATTATGAGAGACGCCGTAGTGGAGGGCTCCGGAAATTTAGACCACCTGGGGTTCTTTAACGTGCACCCAAATCCAAAGCTAAATGAAAGCAAGTGAAGTCATTTAAACAGTCGCTTGCTCCGAATGAAGCGAATCTTTCAACAACTATGCCAAAATCACTTCAAAGTGGGCGTTGAAGCGCCTCCACGTTTATGTACCATACGGGCACCACACTTACACGGCAACTTAGTCTGAACAATAGCGTGCGTATGGTGAGCGGTACGGCTCACGTACGTTGCCGAGCATGCACACTTCGGTCCCGCTGTTTCGGTAAGCCCGCTAAGTGTGTGGTTTAACTGGGACCCGCATTTAATGAGAAAAAACACAGAAACAACAGAGTGCATTATCTACCTGAAATCTAGAAACGGCTTAGAAGCAAAGTAACAACAGCGTGTATCACCTAGCGAAGGCCTCGAAAGAACCTAGAAGCAACCAGATTTGTCTTCAGCATAGTCCAGTTTGGCTGGTTGAAGGCTTGCACCAATTTTGTTTGTTTTGTTTACGGTACAATAGTAACTAAGCCCCTCCGTTGCAACTTCAAATGCGTGGACTGTGCCGATGGCATCGACAACTCAATACGTGTCCAATTTGAGTACCCGGGTGCAGCGGCGTTCTTGTTGAGTTATTTACCTGTAATATCTCGTTGCGGAAAGCACAATAGCGGGTTGATCGGCGTATCATAGAAGAGGTCTTCGCCCTGTAGTGGGCTAGTCAGGCTGATGATGATGAATATTGCTTCATGAATCATACCATGTACACCAGCAAGGCAACCCAAACAGATATCTTGCGACGAGTGAAAATAAATATTGCTTGGGCTGCAAAAACCAAGCTCGACAAAAGTCTGAATCACGTAGCACATCCAGAAATGCCTGAGTGGAGCATATTTACGCTGGCTGCAAGAATCGTGACGTGATTAACGTTTTGTGATTCGAGTTATATGCCTGGCAGCATATCGATTCCGATGCATCGGTGCCCTTCTGAAGGCTGCAGATTCGCAGAGCTTTAATTCGACGTATAGAAGTAATGGGCACATGAATGAATGCCAGAAGCACTTTTTAGGCTCTACTTAACAGCATGAATTTCTTAGCATTCTCTGGCAAACACAAGATTGGCGTTTGATTTGTGTTTGTAACGCCGAAAAGCGTGATACAGTGTTCAACACAGGGATGCATAGAAAGTGCGGGGCAACATTATGTTCAAGATGCTAGTTTATAGGGAGAGGTCGTGTATTGTATTTTTTAAGGGTAAGAACGCAGCGAAAACGATGGCTGCAAGACAGGAAGCAGCGAAAATAGCCTTCCAGCTCCAAATTCCTTCCAGTTGCCTTCTCCATTTTGCGCCTTGACACATTGCCGGCTCTTCTGTTGGCTGCTGGCATAACCTAATATAGGTGTTTGGGCCAACTTGAAAATCGGGTATGTTAGGGTGCACCGAAATTCGGGGACTGGCAAAATTAGAATGAATAAACAAGTGAACTTTACTAAAGTTCAAAATAATCTTTATATGACTACTTGAAGCCCCGCCGCGGTGGTCTAGTGGCTAAGGTACTCGGCTGCTGACCCGCAGGTCGCGGGATCAAATCCCGGCTGCGGCGGCTGCGTTTCCGATGGAGGCGGAAACGTTGTAGGCCCGTGTGCTCAGATTTGGGCGCACGTTAAAGAACCCCAGGTGGTCAAAATTTCCGGAGCCCTCCACTACGGCGTCTCTCATAATCATAGGGTGGTTTTGGGACGTTAATCCCCACGTATCAATCAATCAGATGACTACTTAAAGCTTTATTTCGACTCGCCTCGCAAATTATGAGTTCATTCTACGACAAATTTAGGGCTGAACCTACTTAGTTTCCACACATTCGGAATGTAAGCACAGCTTTTGTGACAGTGACGCCACACCACATGAGACATCACCCGTGGTATGACAAAATACACATGTGGCGTGTTGAGGTAAACGTATCAGCACACCGTCAATTTGCTTTTTTTTGCAGGGAATTTAGTGTGTGGCAATGATAGCAAGAAAGATGAATGCGTATACTTTATCTTTCATTGCGTGACGTGGTAGGCGATAGAAATTTGCCGCACTTGCGTTTTAATGACCAAAGCACGCTACGGTGGACGATATTCGGCGACTGCAATGTGCCACTACACTCATTCCTGTGAAATCTATAAGCCGTGGTCCGCACGATCAGTTGGTTTTGGAGACGGCAGAAATGCTACACCATATAACAGAGAAAGGGCATCAAGGTATATTTCAGTGGTTGCCAAATCACTGTGGAATCATCGGTAAAGGACGAGCTGATTAAGCTGCCCGTTCAGCTCATGCATACAGAAGATCACGACCAGTCAATACCCCTCTGTAGAACGGACGCTGCTAGAAAGCTCTGCATGCTTGCTCGTCAATGCTCCATGTCACTTTTGAATGAACCTCTTTTTTACGCATGCAAGATTGCGATTCCTTGACCCTACGTTAAGCTTAAGACTTTCACCAAAACTTCGACGAGGTGACGCTGCTGTTCTGTGCAGACTATGATGGTTGGGCGTTGTGTTTCCACGTGCTTACGCGTTCCTCATAGGAACGACCGACACCGCTGCCAGAGCACACTGCAGAGATGAATAGATAACTAGACACCTCCTATGTGACAGCCCGAAATATAACCTATAAAAAACAATACCTTTCTAATATACTCAACAAGCTAGATGACCAGCCGCTGTCATAATGAAGTATACTGAGCCATCTTCATCACTCATCACGAAAGAAGACCGTGCAAGCTTTACTGAGCTTTTTGTAAACTACAGGTCTGTCGTATTTAACCCCTCTCTCTCTCTCTCTCTCTTTCAACCCTCTGTTCTTCAACCATTGTGTAGGGTAGCATACCGGGTACTAGCCTCTGGTTACCCCCCTGCCTTCCTTTTCTCTCGTTTCTGTCTCTCTGTTTCATCGAAGAGCAGGTCCATGCTTACGCATACTTGCGCCACTCATCTAGAATTTCTGTGTGATGTCTGAACAAATAATAACTTAACAGTCATTCACAGCAGGGTAAACGCTAAATGAGTGCACCAGTGAGTGAAAGGGAGTCCATAAACTTCATGACGGTGTGAAATAACCTGCAAAAGACTGTTCAAAACCATATTTGTGGACTAGGTCATTAAACAACCCAGGCAAACACGCAAAGGCTTTTCAGGGATGTGGTTCACGAAAAAAAATGCGCGAAAGATATGTAGCCAGCCTTAAACATATCATTGAATTGTGTGCGTGTCTGTGCTGAGCACTTAAAAACCTAAGTGTTTATACTTTATACTTAACCACTTGTTAGCACCTTAGACGTGGCCAATTTCATTAGCTGACTGTCAAATCATTGATCAAATCAACAGTATTTTATAGTAAATACAGTTTACACAATCCGCTTAACGAGCTCGTCATCACGTCTCGCGCGTCCATCCACGTAATTAGTGCACTGTACGACCGTTGTTGATTTCGTAAGAACCGAAGAACGACCCTGGTATCGTGGTTTCTGAATAGATTATCAGCTATGAACAATCGGTTGAAATTTTACAGTAGAGCTTACTCAGTGAACAGTGAAGCTTATATGAGACACTGAAAAAAAAAAAACACACCATCTATTTCAACGGGTGACCATGGCCCTACCGCGGTGGTCTAGTGGCTAAGGTACTCGGCTGCTGACCCGCAGGTCGCGGGATCGAATCCCGGCTGCGGCGGCTGCAATTTCGCTGGAGGCGGAAATGTTGTAGGCCCTTGTGCTCAGATTTAGGTGCACGTTGAAGAACCCTAGGTGGTCGAAATTTCCGGAGCCCTCCACTACGGCGTCTCTCATAATCATATGGTGGTTTTGGGACGTAAACCCCACACATCAATCAATCAATACGGGTGACCATGGTAGGATGCGAGAGCATCGCCGTGGGTGCGCATCGAGTTCCCGCTTCTATTATACGACTTATGAGGCGGTGCATGGTTGTCGATGCGTTTGAATTACCACTTGCCAACTCGGACGTTTACGTCCGGCTTCCCGAACCTTCTTCTGCTCTGCGGCGAAGGCGCTGCTGCTGCAACTAGCAATCAAGCTGACGTTGTTCATGCCGTTTCGCACCCCATTGCAGAGAGAGAAAATGACGGAGGCACAGTGAACGCGCGCTTTTGCAGCTTCGGTATTCGCTTGCCGGCGTTGTCATTTACGTTCAGCTTCACGAGCGTACAAAGCAACGTTGCGAAGGAGAATGCAACAGGAGGTAGCGTGTGCCGTATTATATATGAGCGCATTGCTGTGGTGGAGACTGGAGAAAGAGCAAAGGGAGAGCAGAAACAAAGGGGAGGCAGTGCTCGCGCCACCTCCTCCACCCCACTTCTTCCCACCTGCTCGCGCTCACGCAGAGGGAGGGGGAGGGTTCGCGCGTGCGTAGTATGGACGATTGATCGATTGGTACGTGGGGTTTAACTTCCCAAAACAACCATATCATAATGAGAGACGCCCTTGTGGAGGGCTCCGAAAATTTCGACCTCCTGGGGTTCCTTAACGTGCACCCTATTCCGAGAACACGGGCCTACACCGTTTCCGCCTCCATCGAAAATGCAGCCGCCAAAGCTGGGATTCGATCTCGCCACCTGCAGGTCAGTAGCCAAGTACCTTAGCTACTAGACCACCGTGGTGTGGTATGCGCAGTATGGTGGCGTGCAAGCCACAGAACGGACACTAATCCGAGCATAACATGAATCCACATATGACACTAATATAGAGCTCTAGAGAATGCGAGTGAAACGACATCCGAATGCAAAGGCTGAATCTATCTAAAGTGACAAAAGATATTGTCAGCATCATTTGATCGTAATTTAGTTCTATTTTTATGAGGTAAGAGGAGCATTTTGTGCTGTATTTGTTGAGAGAGGTCACGCTGTTGTGGTCTTGAGTGATTTATAAAACAGTATTAGAGTGAAGGCATGGAAACAGTGATGTCGTTATTTTATTTATTTTGGTGCGTCCTCTTTCAGGCATGGCGAGTAACAAAAATGATGGACGATCAGTGAATCTTAGGTTGAATAGCAGAACTTGTAGAGTAGCGACAACCGTCTCTTTAAATACGCCGGAACAAACAGTACACCTTAAAAGCATTTTCAATAAGCGTTTGTGAAAGAAAGGGTAAATTTAGGACATTTCTTTTGAAGAGATGCTGACTACCGGGCCTCGGCAAAGCCCACGCGGTCGTTGCCTCTGTCGAAGATGGTGTAGTAGCGGCCTATGAACATGTCGCCCAGAATTCATAGGGGACCCGTTTCCGGTGGAAAGTCCATGGGGGTGAAGCCGCTCATACAGAAGGTTTTTCCTTGTTGTTTCACCTGCATCAGACGGAGAGATCGCCAAGATAGTTAAAGTGCGCCCGATCAACGGTAATCCGGCAGCAAATGTTTTAGCAAATTACCGGAAGTAAGCATTATGCGAATCGATGCCATAAGTTCGCGCAGTGTGAGTTTTCTTTTCGTCAAACAGCCACAGCCAGCCAAAAGCAAGAGAAAAAAAATTAACATAGGTTCACACTAGAGGTGCCAAGTCTACAGGAAGTGCAGAGCTGAAGAAGCTATCCTGTTTCTCTTCGTTTTTCTCCTCCTTTCATCAGCACTTTCTATCTTTTTTGTATTTGATGGTTCCTGTGTCTCTTTTATTTCTGTTTATTTCTATTTTGCTTCATGCTTTTCTCTTTTTCTATATTTTTGTTGTTTGTCGCTTTCTTTTTTTTGATTTTTTATGCGTGGGTTCATTTAGTTCTCCACTCTTATCGTTGTCAAAGCGGCTGGAGATCAAGATATGAGCGACTTGTCTTCGGCAGAAGCGCGCACTCGTAATGCTAAAGATGGCTCTCCTATATGTTGTTTCGCCTGCTTAAAAGCAGTACTTAATGCTATCGGAGAACAAGAAGAAGAAGGCAGCAGTTCGCTGTGAAAGCGGGCTAAAACCTGCGCAACGCAAATAGGTCTTTTCAAATTCTATCTATCCCTCAACATATTGATAGTATAAACAAATTTGTTTACAAAGCCAGGCACTGCCAGTTGTACAGCCGATCCTCCGCGGTGCGTTGTGCTAGTTTTATAAGGGTCCGTCAATCAATCAATCAATCAATCAATCAATCAATAAATAAATAAATAAATAAATAAATAAATAAATAAATCAGATGGCTATGCTATATGTGATTTTGCCTGCGTTACGTGAAGTGATGAACCCCGCCGTGGTGGTCTAGTGGCTAAGGTACTCGGCTGCTGACCCGCAGGTCGCGGGTTCAAATCCCGGCTGCGGCGGCTGCATTTCTGATGGAGGCGGAAATGTCGTAGGCCCGTGTGCTCAGATTTGGGTGCACGGTAAAGAACCCCAGGTGGTCAAAATTTCCGGAGTCCTCCACTACGGCGTCTCTCATAATCATATGGTGGTTTTGGGACGTTAAACCCCACAAATCAATCAACGTGAAGTGATGGGGACATGATATAACAGATTCTCCCCCCCCCATGAAATTCTTTGCTTTTTAAAGATGGTGCAGCATGTGCAAGTGAAACTCAGATCTTTCCGAAGGAAGCCCTGATGTTATGGGAGCAGCAGCGTTGCCTACGGCGATTCGGCGGGTGATTCGGCAGAGGGTGCACTTTCGAGACGTTGCAGAGGACGACGACTTCGAGGATTCTGGTGTTGGCCTGCCGGTGTAGGTGCTTCCACTCGGCTTCCTTGGCTGGCGTCTTATCAGTAATGCCCGCGTGCCGTTTTCATTCTCGAACTCGATCGGCGTGGTTGACTCGCACTTCGTCGGTGTTGCAGGGGCGACGTCGCCATTCGCAAACGAGATCGGCTGTGCTACCCCCCGCAACGCCGGCGACGGCTGCGTTAGGTCAAATCGCTTCGGCGCATGTTTCGGCGGGCGAAGGAGCTTCGCTTCTAGGCGTCTTCTCCATAGCAGATAAGCGAGCCGAAAGACTGTTCACTAGATGAGCACTCGAACGTTGCGAGCGGTGAAGAAGCTGAAGTGAAAGAGAGGTGACACGTGGCGAGTGCGTCAAAGGCGAGGTAACGAGTGACGTCACCGCGCACTGTGAGAGAAGGCGTGCTCTACATGCCACCGCCACAACACATGCGGCAAAGACAGCGCCGTGCGGTGCGTTGGCACGGAGATACAGACGAACAGCGTTACACAGGCTAGTCAAAGAGCTGCTTCGCATTTAAGACATTTGTCATTGTAACAAGAAAGCTCATGGGGAACAAAAATTATTTCAAAATTGTAGCATCTTCATTGTGCGGTGGTTATTGGTTTTTCAGAATAGACCCTTTTTTTGTATCTAAAGGACATTTGCTGAGCGATTATGCAGTTATTGCACAGAGTGACCTCCTTTTATTTCTGATGCGAAATGTGCTTGGACCAATTTATTCTGCTCCAGTCATCTCGGCAAATATTTACGCTATTTTGATTCTAAGGTGGCTACAAAAGCTTCAACATGTTAACACAGCGCGTCTAAAAATGTGGTTATGCTCATCTTTGAGCAGTTATAACAAAGACGGTTAGTTTTTTGCACATGTGACAAGTGCCTTCATATTTCAACATGGTGTGGTGAATGTTAAGGCTAATTAGGTAAACGGGCTAGCTCTGAGAGCAGATCAACATTAGAAAAACATAGGCACTGTAAGAAAGAGTCGATGAAAGCGGGAAGAAAATGTGACCTTGGCGGCGAGAGTAAGAGACGTGGAGAAAAGTTAACAAGGTGTTTATGAGGCTATGGCTAGAGGGAAGATGGTGTGGAGTATACTGAAAATGTTGGCTTTTGCGAAATACTAATACTTAGTGTGGCTTGAAGTTGCGCAAAAGATCTCTGTTGCACTTAACAATGTTGTTTGTTTCTTTTTTTTGGCGCATAATAGGCCAAAATACCAATTGCAGTCGCACATATGAAGGATTTGTATTGAAAAGTTAATAATTCACGATCTTCTAAATGTGACTCATTTACACAACTTTGCCTCTTAGCAAAGTTGTGTAAATGTAGACAGCCATAGTGTGGGGTAGCACTATCAACGTTACTAAATGCATTCGTAGTGCGACTTTTCTATTGCATCTTACTGATATGCCCTTCCCGAAGTCTCAACTTCGAATGACTCAATGTCGCAGGAAAAGGCACGCAGTGTACGCAAGGGTGCAACTGCTGCACCAATTGTGCCAATTGGATACTATACTCTGTTGTTGCTCTGAGCAGCGGCGAAACCATGAAATTTGTGAAAATTGTGTCACGCTGCGCCGAAATTCCCGACCAGCCTCAAGGATTTTTTCGGGTGCGCTAATTTCATCGAGAAATAGAGACTACGTTGGTCACCTGCAGTTTGCGTCATCAATAGATCCAAACACGCAGACCCTAATCCAAATCCGCGGTGTAAAGTGAGGTGAGGGCACATGCGAAAAGGCATTGTGACAGCGCCGCGCAAACATTGATCCCCTGACCACAGCGGACACCTAACGGTGGGACGACGGAGGAGGAGGAGGAAGAGAAGAAATGAAAGGCAGGGAGGTCAACCAAACGCACGTCCGGTTTGTTACCCTGCACTGGGGAAGGAATGAGGGAATTAAAGGAGAAGAGAGAGAGAAGTGAAGGGCAACGTGTGTGTAGGTGTGACCTTGTCCATTGCACGCTTATAAGCGGTCGCGTAGTCCGTTCGTCTTTAGAAAACTTAGCAATGGCCGCGTCGCTTTGCTGGCCTGCGACGCGTAGAGCCATGAACCAAGGATCTTCTCTTTGGAAAATGATCTACTGTCTAGTGTCTCTAACGTTTCACGCAGCAAGTTGCGTTCGCTCGCAAAACGTTCACATGAACACAGTAGATGTTCTATTGTCTCGTCAGTGTCGCACGATTCACGTCGGGAGCTATCCGCCATTCCAATGCGAAAGGAGTACGCCTTCGTAAAAGCTACGCCTAACCACAGGCGGCACAGTAAAGTTGCATCCTGGCGGGAGAGGTCAGATAGAACTTGAAGCTTTCTCGATGGGTCCAATTTGTGTAGGCGGCAGTTCCCGACACTGGGGTCACTCAGCTGTGTTCTGTGTTCTGCGACTCCAAGGCATCCCTTCAGAGCTTGCAATCAGCTTTACGACAAAGGGTGCATCAACAACTAGTGAATGAAATAAGAGAAGTGCTTCACGAAGTTTCGTCGAAAGTACATGACGTGGTGTTCCAGTGGTTACCGCGACATTGTGGTATTGTCGGTAACGGCCTTGCTGATAATGCTGCCCGATCCACACACGCGGACGCCCAGACAACCCCAATGCCATTGTCGACAACCGACGCTGCAAGATGCCTTCACTCGTTCGCTAACACAATGTCGTGGGACGACGGAAATAAAAAACGAAAATGCATTGCCGTAGCCACCGACACTTCGCGGGAGATATCAATTTCCTAATCAGAAAACAACGTAATTGTGGCATGTAGGAAACTGAAGCTTGAAGGTATGCCACGTTTCCTTCACGCAAAAAAGCTCGGTATGCTGCAAACGCCGGTGTTGCCTGCCACCACGCTGGTTGCGATAGCAAAGGCACATAAAACATTTTTCTGTATTGAAGTTTCGTCGTCACTACGATAGATATCCGGCGCCATCGCCGGGACAATTGACGCGTGCAGTTGTTACATTATCCGGTAAAACGCGTTGTGCAAGCGAGCCTAGAAGTGGTGCCTTAAACCTAGCCTTACTGTGAAAAAAAAAAACAGAAAAAGTAGGGGCGTGAAAGAGAGGGGAGTGTTGAGGGTCGAAAATATTTGGGCCTCGTTCTAACCCGCGCATAACGCTCCTTCGGCCACCTCCAACCCAGTACAGTAATGCTTCGCAGAAAAGCGCATTATGTTTTGGAAGTTCTGCCACTCGTGTTTCTGCATTGCGGTGCTCCTGTTCTGGTGTGCGGTTTCAGCGTTGGAGTCCTCGTGTCTATTAATGCAGTGTGTTTGTTAGCTTATAAGGTCTAACGTGTTTTTTTTGCTTCGCACAACCCACAGGCTAAATTTGGGAGGACCGAGGTGCTATTTCTGGACACTTCCCAAAAGACGAGTCCGTTTGACGCAAACATTTAATACCAATAGCTCCAGAGTTCCTAAACACAACACAAGTCCTAAGCACTCAGTTTCTACACAGAGAGTGTCGCGGAATGTCGAAGGAGTGGCGTCTCACACATATCGTTGTGTAGGAGCCTGGGTGCCGAGCACGGGTCGATGCTCTTGTCGTCCTAGTTGGCATCGGTGTTGGGCAGCCACACGAGTCGTAGGAGAAGCAGCCTTCCTAGGCTGTCGGTGGACGCTGCACCAGCTGACGCTGCATTTTGCGCACCGGCCTCGAGATAGAGTCACGGCCGGACAGACTCGCCTGAGCTCGAGCCCGAAGATCGACAGCTCAGACCTGTCCATGGGTACGGGAATGTCAGCGTAGCCTCGTAGTTCTGGAGCCCATCAGGTCACAGGACGATGAAGGTAGCAGCCTTGGCTCAAGTCCGAAACCCCGACGCCCTAATGCGTGCTTTATCTTCCTCTGGCCACCGCTGCGACTCCTCTCCCTTTTCTCTGTCTCGCACGTGCTTCGATGAACGCTGCGTCTGCGTCGAATTGGCGCTTCAGTCATTTCTTGTTATTTATTATCATCCTTGCCAACTTCTTCCTTGCCGACTTCCAACTTCGTTCATGGCGCGCACTTCAAATTCCGCTCGCCCCGTTTCAAGTTCCGCGCACTCCACCCACTTTGAATTCTACGCACTCCATCACATAAGGATACTTGCTTGGGCGAGTTGGAAGTTATTATTGTTACGTTATTGCGCACTGCATAAAAGACCAACACTTGAGATGAAGGACTAGATGGACACAAGTGCAAAGGCTGTTAGGGCTAATCACGTGGCATAGCACATTTTCTTCAGTTACTGATGCATGTATGCGCCGCGTAATTGAGTGCAAGTATGATAGTTGATGCCTAAAAAGGTTACTGGCAATTTATTTTAGCATTGAATGACATTTCCGCTGGCCTAAGAAAAACAATTTGTGCACCCGTATTTACTTTCGCCACCCGTGCTTCTCGGTTTTACGATTCTGTCAAATATAAAGGATGGCAGCTTTTAGTTCGCAGTTTGTCAAAGGATTTGAGAGGCACGGCAAGTGATAATGTGGACTTACTCATTGTTTGCCCAATGTGGTTGTTAAAAATAATATTTTTGTTGAAACAGCAGTAGTGATGTACATTCTGCACGATTTGCGGAGGTTGTATGGTTTGTACATACTTTTTTTCCCCAAATTTGAGCCTAGTTTTTATACGGCTTTAAACTCTGTCTTTTATGATAAAAAGTAGATGTTTGCTTTTACGTAAGCTGCTCCAAACTTGGGCTTTATTGCTCCAAAATTAACATATTGCTGCTCCAAATTACATCTTGGCTGTTGCACCCCAGCCTACGCAAAAATCTACCTTGTGGCTAGGTACACTTATATACGACTACATCGCACCTGGTAAATAGAATTCTATTTTATAATAAAATATTCAAAGAGGAAAGAATGATTTCATTTCGTAAGAAATTCATAGAGCAATTTGAAGCCACATAGAACCAAAATAGCTGGTACGCTTCCCCGAACGGGCAGTGCGAAATGCCCCGAAAAGTTGGCTTTGTCTTACGGATGGGGGCTTTTTCCCATAATTTTAAGACTGCGAACTGTGAAAGGGTTTGTTAGAATCTTCAGGCGCCTCACGTGTTCGCACAGCAGCACATGCAGGTACTAATGTGTTCTTTACAACGTTAATGTATTTTTTTCGTGTATAACTAAACTCCATATAACCCGCACCTCATACTGCGAAACATGGAAATATGAAAAGTAATATCAATAACTTCCCGTAGGTTGCCATCAAATCTCCTTTCCTGCAATATTGAGAAGTGGAGCAATGAAGCCAACATCAGCACCAATGATCGCAAGTTTTATACAGAACTGTGCGATGTCTCGATCTGACTCCCACTTTTTCAAATTGAGATTTCCGAGTGAAGTGTATTATAGTTTAACCAAATGATGCATTTTTATACCTGTGAGCTGCAGTATTATTTCCTCTCACAACATTTCAAACAACATTTACAAATTGCAGGGCGAACAATTTTGTTGTAGCAGTGGTGGTCAGTGAATAAAGAAAATTGATGGCTATATCATCATCATCAGCAGCAGCCTGATTACGTCCACTGCAGGACAAAAGCCTCTCCCATGTTCCGCCAGTTAACCCGGTACTGTGCTTGCTGCTGCCAATTTATACGCACAAACTTCTTAATCTCATCTGCCCTCCTAACCTTCTGTCTCCCCCTGACCCGCTTCCCTTCTCTGGGAATCTAGTTAGGTACGCTTAATGACCAGCGGTTATCCTGTCTACGCGCTACATGCCCAGCCCATGTCCATTTTCTCTTCTTTATTTCAACTATGATATCCTTAACCCCCGTTTGTCCCCTAATCCAATCTGGTCTCTTCTTGTCTCTTAACGTTACACCTACCATTTTTCTTTCCATTGCTCGCTGCGTCGTCCTCAATTTAAGCTGAACTCTTTTTGTAAGTCTCCAGGTTTCTGCTACATAGCTAAGTACTGGCAAGATACAGCTGTTATATACCTTCCTCGTGGGGGATAGTGGCAATCTACCTGTCATAATTTGAGAGTGCTTGCCGTATGTGCTCCACCCCATTCTTCTTCTTCTAGTTACTTCACTCTCGTGGTTCGGCACTGCGGTTATTACCTGCCCTAAGTAGACATAGTCTTTTACAACTTCAAGTGCACTATTACCTATCTCGAAGCGCTTCTTCTTTGCGAGGTTGTACATTACTTTCGTTTTCTGCAGATTAATTTTAAGACCCACCTTTCTGCTCTCCTCGTCTAACTCCGTAATCATGAGTTGCAATTCGTCCCCTGAGTTACTCAGCAATGCAATTAGCGGCGATGGCGTAGTGGTTAGAGCATTCGCCTCGCATGCAAGAGGTCCGTGGTTCGAATCCCGGTGCCGCGCAGTTTTCAACCGGATTAAAAAAATCCGCGTGGTGATAGAAATGCATTAAGAGGTCTGGGGTGCGGCCTCACCGGTAACCACCGCCGGGAACGCAGTCCCTCACCAGAGAAGGATTGGCCACCCTCGTGCAGTATCTGGCCACTACCTCCCACATGCATACGTCAAATAACTCGTGGCCCTCAGTCCCCAGCAGCTGCGAAGCAACTGACCACGGCAGTGGTCAGATCTGCAACGCAGCAGAGGGTGCTAAGGATCTCTGAATCCGGACAGGCCGCCATTGGAACCTGAACTTGGCAACGTTTAACGCTAGAACTTTATCTAGCGAGGGAAGTCTAGCTGTACTATTCGAGGAGCTAGAAGGTGTTAAATTGGATATAATAGGGCTCAGTGAGGTTAGGAGGGCAGATGAGGCCTATACGGTGCTACAGAATGGGCACGTCCTTTGCTATCGGGGCTTGGCAGACACGAGAGAACTGGGAGTGGGGCTCCTAATTCACAGAAACATAGCTGGCAACATAGAGGAATACTATAGCATTAATGAAAGGGTGGTAGGTATCGTAATTAAACTGAATAAAACATACAAGATGAAGGTAGTACAGGCTTATGCGCCTACATCCAGCCATGATGATGACGCTTCAGTTGAAAGCTTCTATGAAGACGTGGAATCGGCAATGAGTAAGGTAAAAACACAGTATACTATAGTGATGGGCGACTTTAATGCAAAGGTAGGAAAGAAACAGGCTGGAGACCAGGCAGTAGGAGATTATGGCATCGGTACTAGAAACGCCAGAGGAGAGCTACTGGTGGAATTCGCAGAACGCAATAATTTACGGATTTGGAATACCTTCCACCGAAAACGAGAAAACCGCAAGTGGACATGGAGGAGCCCCAATGGCGAAAATAAGAACTAAATAGACTTTATAATGAGTGCACACCCAGGAATCGTGCAGGATATGGAAGTGGTTGGCAAGGTACGATGCAGTGACCATAGAATGGTGCGGTCTCGAATTCGCCTAGACTTGAAGAAGAATGGCTATATATAGTTGTCTATTAGCGAGATAGACATGCCATTGTACGACATTTGAACATGGAGCATAAGCTAATGTCTAAAGATGTAGGCTATACAGCAATGGGTAAGAAACTATAAGATAACCACCCGTTGTGACCGGCATATTTCGTGTTACATGGCTGTGCACTGCTGTTCCAAAATTAAATATGTTATCCTTTTCATGACGTTTTGCAGGTACAGCTTGGAAACCAGCGACATCGTCGCATAGTATCATTCTAATAATATTTGAATACATGCAGTCATTTACTGCTTGCCGTAAGGTAGAGTCTATGTGGTACATGTATACATAAGCGGTCTTCTCTAAATGCTGAAAATCCATGCAAAACCGAGTGTAGGGCAATAAAGGCCTCACCTTCAAGATATAGTCGTCCGCACTTAGCACAAATTCCTTCTTGCTAAGGTGAAAGGTGACCTTTGGCAATGACGGCAGCGCTTCGCAGTCCACAAGATACTGCAAGTAACAGCGAAGAGAAATTTAAGTTCCATGAAGTACAGTATCACGGAAGCCAATTCGCAAAGCAGTGAGTAATTGATGAACATGTATCAACCACCCCAGACCTTCCTTCATATTGAAAAGAAAGGTATATACGGGCACATGACAACATTTGAAGGGACTACCGCAGATGGTATCGTGATATGAATCCCAACTTGGTACTCCAGCTGTAAGGTACTGACTATGATACTGTCACGTAGTCGTAACGTGGATAAAGACAGCAGACTCGATGCTAAGTTCAAACTTGTGGCCAAGGAACTGAAGGTGAGATTGCAGCAACACACGGGTGCTGATAACGGCGAACAGAGCGTCGGCCGGCGGTCAACAAACAAGTGGTGATGCGCGTCGGCATTTATACACGTGTCATAAGATATTCTAGCGTTATCACTTGTGGCCACGTAGGTTCCAGAATAATGTACAATGTTCTCGAAGTGCACGAGCGTAATCTTAACGTCATTATCTACAACATTCTGGATCCTTCGTGAACAGTGCATGAGTGGTTCGCGCTCGTAATTACGTGCAGCGTAACGGGGTGATAATAAGACTTGTGAAGGAACTCAGCAATACATACAATAACAACAATTATGCGCTTTAGGCACGCATATTGCGCACTCACTTACAAACATATGTGCACAAAATAGTCAATATGAACTTTGGTTAGGTCCAGTGGTCCCAAAGTAATTAGTAATTCCTAATTGCAAAAGCAGGAATATCTTCGTTCAGTTTTCGAGCGCTCATGTTTGGAACATGCGCTGTTTCAAGCTTTGCTTTTCGAACTAAACTGTCCACAGCTTCGCATATGACGTAATTTGTGTGATTTTTCTTTCGGCATGGCTTTTGAATGTAAGTCGCGTTTACAATAATAAATGGCTTTTGAAGGAACAACAAGGCGCACCGTCACTTTCACGAATTCCGATAGAGTAGCGACTTCCATGTCCTAATATTTATTATTGAGAACTGAACAAAAAAGACCCCTTGTCTACAATGACTCGTTAACAGCCCACGTCGAAAACCCCTAACAAAAATATGTTAATGATCGTTATTTTCTGTATTGTAACGCCGATGGCTTATGAATCGTGCATTGTAAATTTGGATTGGTCTGTAGTTGTATAGTATTTTGCAGCAAATTCAGTTTTGTTTGAATGACTCTGAGGACCTCAATGAAAATCCAGAGAACAGGAAGTGCGCGCTAGAGCAGACGTTTCTACAAGCAGATTTTTCTTGTTGAAAAAAAGTGAGGTAGATGCGCCATTGTACGCCATAAGTCTATAGTGAATTTGAAGAAGGCAAGTCTGCTTGTCGCAATGCCGGCTCCAGCACACATACGAGTTTTTCATCGCAAGCCTCCATCATCCCCTCGTTGCCTCTCCTTCAATTGATTTTCGTCACAAAATAACACGTGAACTCTGCAGCGGAGCGAGGGGCTTAAATTCTGGTGGTCCACGACTTTTCTAATATTACAGTGGAACTTAACTCTAAACAGACTTTGTGCGTCTTTTCCTCAATGAATTGTGAATGCGAAGGCTTCTAATCGCAGCCACCACTCTTTGTTTACCAGTCTCTGTTTGGGGTTGAATGACTTATGATATCAGTAGGCGTCTGACTTGATTTAAGCTCACTTACAATGTTCTTTGTCTGTTTTGAATGAAATTTACCCTTCACTTATTTTTTGAATCATTGATGGGATACGTTCCACTTCGACACAAGTAATATTAATGCCCTCGTGTGACACATCATATATTATGTCTCACCTGACCAGGTGAGGCTTCCTTAGCCCCAATAATTCTGTTGATCTTCTTGACGTCAACGGATGGCCCAGTTAGCAAGGACGTGCCGGTGTCCGCAATTGCTTGGCAGCCCTTTTTACAGAAGGTCGCCTTGTCAGATAGACTAATTCTGTGGAGAACAATATTATGCAATAATGGTCAATGCCGAAGGCGTTCAGTGCTGAGCATAAAAGAAAAAAAATCATCAACGTCCGCACGCATCAACCTCCCACATAAAACACGTGTATACACACATCAACGAAACACTTTGCTGCCATCATGACAACCAATAGGTGATGAAGTCAAGGCAGGTGTAGTGCAGTTTTTTAATTGTGTTAACTATGACACAAGTATGAAAAAATGAAGTGGCCGCAACTATAGCTTGCGC
This sequence comes from Rhipicephalus microplus, assembly GCF_043290135.1. Classification (NCBI taxonomy): domain Eukaryota; kingdom Metazoa; phylum Arthropoda; class Arachnida; order Ixodida; family Ixodidae; genus Rhipicephalus; species Rhipicephalus microplus. Next base: position 2,504,102 of record NW_027464614.1, on the reverse strand, counting down.
CGGCAAGGATCAAATCAGGAACCTTCACATAAGTAGCGTGATGCTGTATAAATTGAGTTAAGGCACCGTTATTTCTCCCGTAAAAAGACAGTCGACTACCCCCTCCGTATATTACCACTTTCGCTGATTTCTCGGGAGAGAGATGTCTGATTGTTTATAAAATTGGACTCCCCATTTTCGCCCACCTACCTGTGCTGAAAACCAAATCGCAGAAGAGCAACGCTCATGCGCTTAAGACAGTGACTGGGCTGGCTAATGTGCTTGGAGAGTGATAAATTACGGAGGCCTGTTTGATGGGTGCACTGGCAGTTGAAGTGTAGTCCAAGCGTGGTTTCTCTTTGTTCAATATATTTTCATTTTTGGCACATCCACAGCCGCTTTCTTAACCACGTTGTTCGAACAACAGCTGTGGTCATCATTGATTTGACACGCAAAGCCTGAGTGGGAAATTCTGGTAACATATTGCCAGGTGTGTTGAAATACTCCTCCGGCAGAGCCGCTGAAAGGCCACCTAATAAATGAAGACAACGACGCTGTTGTTGTGGGGCTCGGTCTGGATTGTCCTGCTGACTGCTGACTCACGGGAATGTTTGCGTGGCCATATGCGATTTTCTAAAGGCAACAAAACAAATAGAATGTTAAGCTGAGGCAATAATTCAGTTTATTTTATATAATATTAGCTTGATCGTTTTTATTAGTGCTATTCATTTTATTTTTTATTCCACCGTTTAACACTCTGTTTTTTGTTTAAACATCCCTATCTATATATCCCGGCTGGTAAAACAATTCAATCTCACAAATGAAGTGCCGTCCGTTTCATGGCCGATCCCCCGTGGTGGGTTTCACCAGGACTCTGAGGAACAATCGACCAACCAACCAATCATTTTGTGCGCCCTGTACACTGTGATTCCGGAATGGTAGCGACTCACGACCTCTAAATAAATATTACCCGTAACGTCTTCTTTGGCCGAGGTTGTGGGTCTTACAGCAACGCGGCTCTGGATCTCCACCATGCCTGAAGGTGGCCCACAGTCTTCGAAATCTGCGCCAACACCGGCCCTGCGATGCCTTCGTGCTTATTGACCCTGACACGTTTTGCGGAACCGACAAAACAGACGTCGACGAATGCCTCACCTTGTACGAGCGAGTGAGCAAGCACCACAGGTGGGACGAGACGCTTATGCTTGCCAACGTCCTATTCTATGAGGTACGGCACGCGCGAGGTATGAGACCCACGGGGAAGAATCGACTTGTGCAAACCGAAGCTCCGCGATTTGTTTTGTTCGGTCGGTCTCTTGCTCGACAAATGGCAGCCAGACAGGAACTCGCTTCACGTGTTCAATTGGCTACTGAATTCAACATCGTCTACATTCAAGACGTGCTCGCCCCTTGTCGCAACTGCGACAAAGACATGCCAGAGGTAGACAAGGTCAACAATGAGTTTAAGACCATAGCTGACGATGCCTTCAACATTTTCATGTGTACGAACTGTGCCACAGTCGACTGCATCATCACTGAATGTCTGCGCTTTCAGCAAGCTGAAAACAGGCTGATGACTCAGCGCTTCAACCACCTTCCGAACACTGCTGCGACTTGCTCGTGCGAATATCCTGCGCGACCCCGCCCATGCGCGAATTCTGCTATCACCAGGATTGTTCACCAGAAGCTGGAAGCCATGACCCCTGCTACCTGTAGGCCCCCTCCTCTTGACAACATGGCAACTATTTTTATAATTCAAGCCGTCGTCTGGCAGGAGTTTGCCAGCATGGGCTTGCTACCTTCCTCCTTCGCTCGCCTTGCGCCTCAGCCAACATGGACTCCCATCCACAACCCTGACCACAACGCTGCCCCACTTGTTGCCGCAGCTTCTTCAGTTCCACAATTCCCATAACGATACCACAACCCATCTGAGTGGTGCACGAATGACGATAGACCGCTTTGTTTTTTTTGTTCTCACGCTGCCCACATTTCCAGCCATTGCCGTAACCGATGGTCTTCCCAGCCAAGGTTTTCCAGTGACATCCGTCAGGCTGGCGTACAATATATTCCCCTGATGACTCGCGTACAGGACCATATTCCCCTGATGACCCCCTTCTGGACCTTCCATCACACTGCTCATTTACTAAATCTCAACCCACCTACGCGGACGTCGTCGCCCAGAGGAACTTCTCCAGCCGGTCGCTGTTCCCTCAGGTTAGCCAATCTGGCTCCCCTCTGCGCCATCGCTTTCCGTCACCGGATAATTCTCGTCACTCTTCGGAAAACTAACGTTTGCAGATCCTGGAGGTGGCGCTGCACTGGCGAATTGGACGCGAAACCCTCTACCGACTCCTCTTACTGAACGAAATTTACTTGCTGTCGTCGTCGATGGCCTGGCCGTTGCAGCACCTATTGGCACTGGCTACCGTTTATTTGTGGTGAGTTCAAAGCTTCGATCCCATCTCAAGGAAGCCCTGACACCTGCTGTATTTTCAACTGTGCGCGTAGCTAACGGTAGACAAACACCAAATTCGGTATGTGCACTGCTCGTGTTACTGTTGCAGGTCAGCAGACTTCGTTGCTCTTTGCTGTCCTTGCCCCTTGCCCACATGATGTCATCTTAACATTGATTTCCTGGCTAGTCACTTTGCCCTCATCGATTGCTTATCCAGCGTTTTAAAGCTCGACTGCCTTTGTGTGGTGATGCCCCTCCTGCAAGTTGCACGCGGCTACGGGCCACAGACTTTCTTCGAATTCCACCCCCAGTTGCGGTTTACATCCCTAAGATGCCGTTTTCGCCAGTCCCTCATGACGCATACTTGGCGGCTCCACTCCTTCACCTCACTCTTTGCCGCAACTCGTCGCAGATGAACAACAGCGAGATACTGTATTGGTTGTGGCCAACAATACGCTTCTTCCTGTCCTAAACTTTTCGAAGTCAGCCCAAGTTCGTTCCAAGGTATCACGCTAGCAGAGCTTTTCACTTTCGAAGGACGTAGAATTTCTTCCTTCACCCCTGCTACAAATACTGGGACCAAAGCTGTTATACCCGCGAACAATAGTACATTCCTAGGCAAAATGATATCCAGTGACCTCTAGCCTAGTCAAGTTGAAGTCTTTTGTGGTGTTTTGCTTTCTTACATCGATGTTTTTGATGTTCACGATCGTTCACTAGACCGCACAGGCATCGTAACCCACCGTATCGGCGCCGGAGACGCCAGTCCCCTTATAAAACGCCCTTACCATGTGTCGCTCTTTGAGGGCCATGTTATTGAGAAGGAGGTCAAGAAAATTCTAGAAAAAGATGTCATAGAACCTTCTTCCAGTTCTTGAGCATCATCTGGGGCATCACCTGTGGCGTCACCTGTGGCATCCCCTGTGGTGCTAGTTGAAAAAAGGGACAACAGATGGCGCTTTTGCGTCGACTATCAACATCTCAGTTGTATCACTAAAAACGACGTTTATACACTGCCTCGAATAGAAGATGCACTCGACTGCCTCCTTGGTGCCAAGTATTTTTCATCATTCGATCTTCGATCCAGATTCCGGCAAATTTCTGTCGATGACTATGACCGCGAGACGACAGCCTTGATCACACCCGACGTGCTTTACCAATTTAAGTTCCTGCCATTTTGGTTGTGTAATGGTTCTGCAGGTTTCGAACGCATGATAGACTCTCTCCTACGCGGTTCTAAATGTTCAACCTGCCTAGGCTATCTGGACAATGTCATCGTGTTCACGCCCACGTTTGAAAGCCACATCCCACGTCTGTCGGTCATTATTGACGTATTTCGCCTTGCTGGCCTCCAGCTGAATCCGTCAAAGTGCACTTTTGGGCGCCGTCAAACGACGCTACTTAGTCACCTTGTCGACACTACTAAAGTCCAACCCGACCCTGACAAAGTCCACCTTGTCCGTGATTTCTCCATTCGCGTTCCCCAAAGGAGGTCAGCAGTTTTCTGGGGCTCTGCTCATACATCCACCATTTTGTCGTCAACTTTGCGGATATTGTTCGATCTTTCTCAGATCCCCTCGAAAAGAACGTGGCTTTTTCCTTGGGCGCGGACCAGGTACATTGCTTCGCATCAATGATTCCCGCTCTCAGTTCACCGCCAGTACTGGCCCACTTTGAGCCAGCAAAAGAGCTTCGCACCAACGCAAGCGGCAGCGGCCGTGGCATTGGGGTATATACTCGCTCAAGTACAAAGTGGCACTAACCGTGTTATGGCATATTCCAGTAGCCTTCTGTCACAGTCTGGAAGGAATTATTCAATTACCGAGTGGAATGTCTAGCTCTCGTCTGGGCCATCGCCAAAGTTCGTCCGTATCTGTGCGGACGTCCGTTTGCAGTCATCAAAGATCATCATGTTCTGTGCTGGCTGTCAACGCTAAAGAACCCTACTGAAAGACCCGGCCGCTGGGCATTACGACTGAAGGAGTAAATGTTCTCGGTAGTGTACAAATCTGGGAAACTGCACAGTGATGCCGACTGCTTGTCCCACCACCCCGTTGAACCACCCGACTCCCCTAAATTGGAAGCCGACGCCTGTATTTTCGCCATCACAGACGTTCTGCACGTCGCAGATGAACAACGGCGAGATCCATCACTACTCTTCATCATGACCGCTTACAAGCCGATAATGCCGACCCTTCTATCAGCATGTTCTTCTGCAAGACTGTTTTGTATCACCGAATTTTACATCGAGAGGGCGCAAAACATTTATTTATGGTTCCACATCATCTGCGCAAAGACATATTTCTAGAGCTTCACGACCCCTCATCCTCAGAGCCATTAGGCGTCACCCGAACATACGACCTTATTGGACGGCGGTTTTTCTGGAAAGGCCTTTATCGTTTAATTCACCACAACGTTGCTGTTTGACACCTTTGTCAGCGCCAAAAGAAACCTACGACTCCTCCTGCTGGTCACCTCCAACTTATTCAAGTACCAGCTGAGCCGTTGAATCAAGTGGCATTGGACTTGCTTGGCCCTTTTCTAACTTTTATAAATGGAAATAAAGCGTTCGCAGTAGCCACGGATTATGTCACTCGGTACGCAACCACCCGAGCACTACCAATCAGTGGCGCGACTGATGTTGTTGATTTCCTCCTGTACCACGTCATTTTTCAGCATTGCGCTCCTTGCCACCTACTCACAGATCGTGGTCGCTGCTTCCTTTGTCGGGTGGTCAATGACCTACTGCGATCATGTGCTACTCATCACAACTTTAGCACTTCTTTTCATCGTGAGACCAAAGGGCTGACAGAACGAATCGACCGCACACTGAGAGACATAATTTCCATGCATTTTAAGGCAAAATTTCCTGAAAAAGGAGTAATGGAACCCAATAGGCGCGCGCGATGAACGGATAGACCGTTGAGGAGCAACCGCAGAGGAAAGATTGCAGCGCGAAACAACTTAGTCTCTAAAAAGGGATGAACCGCCCGGGGAATGCAGGCAGCGCGTTGCCAAGGTGACTAAGCCCTCCTACTCCACAAAACAGATGTCCTTCTCCTCCTCTGCAGGCTCAGTCTTTCCCCGTATTTTGTCGGTGACAGTTAGCGATGCATCGCGCTCGTTGTGCTCGACCACGGCAGCCTGGATTCGACGATCCAAGAATTACGACGTGGTGCTTGTGTGTACGCTTGGATGAGAGTGGGTGCTGCTTTTGCGTTTCGCTGCACCCATGAAGTCTGGGGCAAGCCTCGACACGTCACCAAGCGGCGCTGTATATCTCTGGCTTCAAGATAGTCATGACCAACAGACGACAGCAACAGTTGGGGAGGCCAATATGGCAGCCGAGAAGTCAACAGGCCTATCGGATATATACTTCAGTCCGACTCAGGGCAGAAAACAGTGCTCTATTCTAAAGCAAGTAGGTTATTATTCTTTATTCTACCTACTTGTCGCGTGTGCGATACGGATCGCGCTTGCCAGCAACGGGCTTGGTCATGTTGTATATCGCACGCACGAAATGCATCGCGAAAGTCAATCTCGGCGTCTGCAGTTCGCTGTGTTTTGCGACCGCCTGGAAATTGGCCGCCATTGCCGTCGGCCACCCGTACGCTCGCTCATCGAGTGCTCGCCTGTCTTCGCCACCGCGATGAGCTCCGGGCTGACGATATTGGGCTGAGACCAGGTCGCTGTGTTGGCAGTCGTCGAAAACACGTTGCCGGTTCTCATAAAGAGCTTGGTCTTGGTTATAGTATGTCGCGTGCTGTGTGTGCACCAGCACGGGCTGGCGTGGTTTTCGCTAGCGTCGGAACTCACTGAAAATCGGTCGCCATTACAGTCGGTCGCAAGCAGCTCAGCGCCGTCCGCTGGCCACGTCGGCGGACTCGCGTTTGCCCGCTGCACTCGCTCGAATTTGTGGAAAAGGGCCGCCTTACCGTCGATTTCTTCGGCGCTAGCTCCAAACCAGCTCGGCGCTGTTCGTGGCGGCGGTGAAGCGTACGCTCGCTTCACCGAAGTTCGCTGGCGGCAGACACTCCGCGTGCAACGCTGTGTTGGTTCTCGCGTTCGCTTGCTCGAGCTGAACGACGTTGCTCGCTTAGGACTCGCCGACTTGTTAGCGGCACGGAGGTTCGCGGAGTTGTGGCTGCAGCTGCCGCTCCTAAGCTGTACCCTACGATGATCGAAATGAATCTTTGACGACGTGTCACATCACGGTGGAATCATTAGCATGTCATATCTCACGTATGTTTTCATTTCACCTTGCACGTATTTCTCATATGCATTTGTATTCATCCTCTGTCACGTGTGACTCACTATTTTACATACTTATTGTAAAGCCGTGGGCACACAGCGTGCTGAAGACTGTGTGCGCTGGCTTCTGCGATGCCTGTCATCCATCTCTTTTGCCAGAGCAGCTTCAGAAAGACATTGCGAGATGTGAAGGTAAAGTTATTAGTGTGTCATATTTTAACGCTTGTTTTTATATTAACGTGCACGTACTTGTCATATTCGTGCATATTCATCTTCTGTCACGTGTGTCTAACTATTTTTACTGTATTGTTGTACATGTAGCCGTGGGAACACAACGGGCAGAAGGCCGCGTGCGCTGTCGTCTGCAATACCTGTCATTATTCGCTTCCGTCGGAGGAGCTCCACAAGGAGTGAACAAGATGTGACAACGAGACTGGACTTGTACACTTCACCATGAATTCACTTCTCTATTTTTTCTACTTTTCGCGTGTTCTTTTCTGCTCAATTTGTTTCTCACTGCGCAGAAAAACAGGCAAAAAAAGTATTAGGCCTGGCGGAAAACAAACAAAAAACAACATTTGAACTGGGGACAAAAAGTTCATCCGATTGGGGTATTTCAGTGGATCAACCGTTCGTTCGGCAGGTGCAACTGTGAAGACTAATGGTAGCCCGGTAAGGTGTAAATGTGAAGATTAACAGTTGCTCTATAAGGTGCAAACGTGAGGACTAAATGTTAGTTCCTTGAGGTGAATTGTTAGACTAACAGTTACTCACTAAGGTGTAAGTGTGAGGACTAAATGTTAGTCCCTTGAGCTCATCTGTGTGGACTATTTGTTAGACCCGGTGCCATCAGTCCTTAATGGGATTAATGGTTATGGCAGCCCCATTAGTCCCCAAAAGAACGAACCACACACCCTTTTAACACCCTTTTGCCTGAGTGTGTACGTTTCAGACGATCACACAGTTTGGGACATTGTACTATCATTTGTCACCTTTGCTTATAATTCATCGCGCTACAAAACTGCCGGCTATGCGCCTGTTTATCTACTCTTTGGGCGTGAACCTTCGTTGCCTTTTGTTTGATGGTTCCATTTGTCCCGAAATTCACGACTTTATACACTCAAGATGCTATCACCCGAGCTTTCATCGCACGCACGGTATTCCGCACTCGGATCTTACTGTCCCAGGCTCCACAAAAGACCCTGTATGATGGCCAACACAGGGAAGGTGATTTTCCTCTGGCCTTTGTCGTCCTACTGTAGCTCCCATCTCATAGTGTTGCCCTCAGTGAGAAGCTTCTATCGCACTACGTTAGGCCCTACCAAGTTGTGCACCAGGTGACACCTGTCACCTATGAAATTTCTCCGACAACCAAATCTTTTAATCTATTTCACTACTACTCTCAGAACCAACATAGTGAATGTCTCACGCCTGAAGGCCTACAATGATGACGCGCCCTTTTAGACATAGCTGGCACCGAGACGGTGCTTTACAAGCCGGGGTAATGTAATGGATGTTGAAATACCCCTCTGAATTAGCCACTGAAAGAGCACCTAATGGAAGAAGATGATGACGCTGTTGTTGTGCAGCTCGGTCTGGGTTGTCCTGTTCACAATCATTTTGTGCTGCCTGCACACTGTGATCCCGGGCTGGAACCGACTCAGGACCCCTAAATAAATACTCCCCGTGAAAAAATCGCTACATGCATGTTGAAATTTTGTGGGACGATGCGCGTGTGTGCCTGACGAAGAGGACGAAAGGTGGTCTCCGTATTTTTTGGGGGGGCTTTGTCCCTGGGATTCACTGACGGGAAAGTTCCCGATGCCTTGCAGGAGTTTATCAAAGCTTCATAAAGATTCAGACTGTAGAACGAATTATTACTCCTAAAGGACCTTTTTTCAAATTGCTTTATTCATTCATTAACCTATTGTTGTTGGTGAAACCATATGCTTCATTTTCTGTATTCGTTATTTCTAGTGTTCTATTTCTCAAATATTTTTGCCCTTTTTCAATAGTTTAAAACCGTGAGCTAACAAATTAACAGTATTACGTCAACCTACCCGGTTCTTTTCCAATCCCCAGCGTGGGTGCGTGCCACAGTTTCCAGGCAATTCTTTCCTTCCTTCCAACCGGTCACAGCGCTGCTGCTTGTTTGAAATATATTTCATTCACAGCCTCATCGATACGGCGTCTCTTCTCTTCCGTAACACATAGATGCTAACCATGTGGTGGGCACATTTCTGAGATTTCACTCGTGGTATGCAGGCGTGGGAATGCAGGTATGTAGAAAAAAATAAAAATCAGAGAGAGAAAGAGCGCAAGAAACGTTTTCAACGTCTTGAAAGAAAACGTGAACTTTGTTTCGTGCAAGTAATTTTGCTAGGTACGATGCGCCTTGTTGACCCAATCAAATTAAGTTGGAGACCGGTAATCGTCGAGGGTCGCGTATTCCAAGACTGGTGCAATGTGCGCTGCGTAACAACTTTGAGCCACTCTAACATAAGGTTCAAGTGTATGCAGAAGCTACAAAAAGTAGACACCTAGACGAAAAAAAAGAAATACTACTCACCCGTCCATGTTGAACTGCCAATAAGCTTTTTTAGTCACCGGTACGTAGGTGATATCGCCCTTGTAGTGCGCTTCGTCGATGCCACCGAAAAGCACTTCGCCTCCACTTGGGTCCTCGGCGTTGCGGTCGAGATAGAAAGAAAACACAGGTTTCTCCGCTACGCCTTGATCCAACATGAGATCGAAAACGGGCGGTACATTGAGGACTGCCATCTGCGGGTAACCCAAGCCCAGTACACCATCAAACTTTCCTGCGGCGAAGCTTTCGCCGTCCTCCTCTGTGATCTCGGCAAAAGTCTGGCCCTTGACTTTCACGTTGCCCAAGCCAAAAGTATCCGAGCTCAGTTCGCCCTTCACGCTGCCGCTGCCGTACTCAATTTCGATGTGGGTGCCATTCTTGACGTAAGTACTGGACTCATTGCTGTAGTACTTGTGGTGTACGCCTGCGTACAAGGAGAAAAGTGAAGGAAAACAAGTTACAGTATGCCGTATTGAATTCTCTGCACGGTGATGGCGATTCTCGGCAAAATATCAATGCTGAGTTTTGTCTTACTAAGATTCCATGAAATGAAGACCAAAGGCTATAAGAGAGAGAGAGAGAGAGGTTTATTGACAGAAAGGCGGAGAGGTCGGCCTGAGCGATAGCTTGCTCTAGCCTGCTACATTACACTGGGGGAGGGGAAAGGAGAGAAGGAAGACTAATGGAAGTCGTTGGTGAGATAGAGAGGTGAGTATATATAATTTTTTCTAGCTGAGAAAAATGTTATAGCGGCGCATATAGTCAAGTTGCTTCCGAAATAGTTATAACCGCTCTTATGACCACAGTTGTACTGTTGGTGTCTGGCCGAGGGCCCAACACGGTCTCATAAGCTAATGACTTGCTGTGATATTGTTCAGTAGAAAAAATCCGTGTTTGTCGATGCTTGGAACTCACAAGGTATGTGCTCTAGTGTTTCTGGCACATCACAGTGTTCACAATTAGGACCGGTGTCACTGCGACCGATGATATGTCTGTAACGTCTGGTGTACGCGACACCAAGACGAATGAGGTGGATCGCACTTGCGAGTTGCCGTTTAAATTTAGGAAGCTTGCGGAACCTCATTTCCGGGTCCCATTTGTAAAGTCACCGGTGTCGCCGTTCCGGTTCGGTCCAGTGCTAAAGTGTGTAGCTGCGATCACACAGCAATGCAGGGCATTCGTGTCAGCTCGTGAAAACGCAGTGTGTACTACAGGGGCACTGGTTAAGGCATTTTTAGCTTCAGCGTCTGCCTCTTCGTTTCCCATCACGCCGCAATGCGCGATAATCCACTGGAAAGTGATGAAATGGCCATTTATTGAAGCAACTTGAATAAGTTCCGTGATTTCTATTGCCAAGATGTAATACGGACTTTGCTTACGAACCATTAAACTCGGCGGTACGTTATGTGGCCGTGTGCCCATTGCAAATTCTCAGTGCGCGGCATCCAAAACTATATCGCCGCCTGTATGAAGCTTATGTGATGATTTATTCTGGAGAGCTAGTATACATTGAATAGAGCTAAATCTACAAGCGCCACGTTTTCATTCCATCACTGATAAAAAAATTCGACAAAAGATTACTCCCAGCCTCACATTACGGTACTGCGTCGACCTTGCACCTTTCCGCACCGCTTTCCTACGGGGCCGCAATATTGTTTTGTTGTGTTTCATGTAACAAATAAAGCAGAAAGACTGCCAATATTTTCTTGTATTAGCGACACCTTTTTCTTCTTTATTTGAAATTCAAAATAAAGCCGTTGATTATGGAACATTTTGTCTGAGGTCATTACATCGTCCTCATTATTTCACATTCTTTTTAAATGCGAAGCATTTCTTGATAAACTTCGGTGCCTTTGAGCGTATCTATCTATCTATCTATCTATCTATCTATCTATCTATCTATCTATCTATCTATCTATCTATCCGTTTACGACTTCTAGTTCTCCTGGTCGTTTTGTTAATGGTATCAGTACCAAACTTGGCATGGCATAACATGGCTGTATAACGAGCATAAATGACTAGTCACAACATGACTTTCATGACAAGTATGTCATGAATGTCATGATTTACATTTTATGGTCTTGTTGCTCTTGCGGTGGTTTCGTTCACATAATATCTTGCAAAACTTGTATGGTATGACATGACTGCATGGCGAAACAAGTGACAGACCCTAACGTAGAAATCATGACATGCATGTCATGCAAGGCATGACTACACACCATGCTCATGATGCGCTCGTAGCCGTCTCACTAGCTTCACATATATCAAATTTGGAACTACATGACGTCAATAGACAACGAAGTTAACTGACACGTCCGAACATGGTAATCATGATATGCGTGTCATGTAAAAAATGATACATGCTACGCTCATAGCGTGCTCGCGGTCGTTTCACTAGTTCCAAATATGCCAAATTTAGTTCACGTGACGTGAATGACTGACGAATGTAAAGGACACGTCCAAACACGATAATCATGACATGCGTGTCATGTAAAACTGGACTACATGCTACGCTCATAGCACGCTCGCGGCCGTTTCACTAGCTCCACATATACCAAATTGGTATCAGTTGGCGTGCATAGATGATGAAGGTAAATGACACGTAGAAACATGCTAATTTTGACAATGTCATGAACGACATAATTTACCCCCGCCTCGTAACGTTGTGCTGATTTTAAACTAGCATATAAACCTTCCTCATTCGTGCTGCATATCATTGATTCCCACTGTACGTCGGATCTGCGAATTTTTAAATTGATATTCTGATTTTTTTAGTGCTATTGTTCATTCTGTTTCTGCTGGTAGTGTTATTTGAGTTTCTATCTATTTCATTCCTTCCTCTTTCAGTGACAATTTTTCACAAATCACTTTCAACCGTCCTATTCTTAGTAGATCCGACTTATCAGATATACCATAAATACTACAAATAGTAGCCATATAAATGCAGAAAATCATCATTAGGCCTACTTTATTCTAAATCTTCTGAACATTACGTAGCATGTGCAAGACTTGCGTTGCTTCCTGACGAGAGATGCCACACATCATATGCCTGTCGTATATTCTAGTTCACCATTGAGTTGTACTCCTCAAGTACTCAGTACGCGTATAGGCACAAAATCCCACTTTCGTTGTCTCGCCTACCACAATCAGGTCACGAGATGTTTAGTTCGCAGTAGCTCACCTTCGTTTTGAAACTACGGAGGTTTATCTATTCCGCAACTGCGCAGAGCATCTACACAAACATAGTAGTGTAGAGGATGCTTTTTTAGGCATCAAAAATATTCAAGGAAGGGTGAAAATGATGCTTTGTTAGTCCGCCTGATGTCTCATGTAAAAGAATATAACAGTACTCACGGCATGCGGCACTGCTCGATGGGCACCGGCTGGAAGGCACCCACAGGTTCGATGAGCCAGTGTCGAAGATGACTGCGAAGACTTGAGGTGGGGTGCCCAAAGTGATGTTGCCATAGTACTGGACCTGTGCCACATCAGACAAGATGATTATATTAGTCGCGTTCTTTTTTTGTTTATAAACTTTAAATTGGTGGCGTAAACCATTAGTTCCACATTTTGTACGAAAGGCTCTAGAATAGAACGTGTAAAAGGTGCGTCTTTGGCATTACGTTAGCTGACAATAAAAAAACGTCAATGATACCGTAGGGTCACCCTCGGAATGAAGTGTACGATGAGAGCGCATGAGCCGAGTTGGCAAGGGTAGGGGACGTGGTTTTTCTTTGAAGTGCCAAGCCCGCATTAAACAGGCTTGGGGAAAATGCAGTTTGCTACTAAAAATGCCTGCCCCAACCATTTGTCAGCACGCTCACTCCCCAAAATGCCTCAAATCTACATTGCAGTTGTAAATATGCATATCTCAGTAGCACCACTACTCAGGGGAAACATTTTGATACCGCTAATGTAGGCAACACACTCAGTGTGGCTAAGTTTGATTGAAACATCTTATTTGGCCTTGAAGTGGCTAATAAAAATGTCCATATCGAAGCGCGTGAACGATGCCGCAAAGCTATGCGTCAAAGGTGGCACGACTGAGTTGCTTTACTTGGTACCGCGCTGAGTTTCGTGGGTCTATAGGTGGTGACTAGATTTGTAGAGTGGCCAGTCTTCTCTGGTAACAGGCGCACCTTGCTGGAAAGTCGGCAGCATTTGCTTATTCTTGGCATGAACTGATGACCCCGTAAAAAAGCCTCATTTCGTATTATCTGTTTTTTACGCAGCACTGTTTGTGTGAACTTCTCATTATTAAATATCTGGGTCGGCAGTTTATTCGCTTTTGTCATTTTATATGCGTAATATATAATCCTGGAACAAAATAGGCATTAAATTGTGGCGGAAAACTTAAAATCATGGCAGAACTGAGAGGCAGAAAAGAACATTAAATGTTGCCTCTTAGTCCTTCGCTAGCTATGCGCTCAGTTTAATTCAAAAATGGGTAGCATAAAGATCGGGGTTTTTATTCTTAACTGCTTTTTTGCAGTCCTCATCAAAACGACAAATGGGCGCGTTTTGATTCGATTTTTTATAGTACAGCGTTTAAATGCATTTAACCTTTCTGTGAAATTTAACACATTCTCGATGTTTGGTGATCGGCTGTTTCAGCGAAAAATCTCTCATATAATTTGTTAGGCATGTGCAGGGAATGACCTAACTTTGCAGCTGCCATGAAAATTAAAATGTCATACTGGCCAAATGAAGAATGAGCTTGTTGTTTTTATTAGCTATTTTACTAGCATGTGTTGCCACAATTCTGGAGCTGCTCTCTATACAGTTTTATAACCAGCACCTGCCTGCTTGTTAGCGTAGCAGGTGCCTCTAAATCTTCATCTTCATACACTTGCATACATGATCAACCTCAAAGGACTGACATTCACGTCATGCAATCGGGTAAGTACGTTTTATTATTACATTTATTCATTTCTTTCATTGTTAAGAAAAGGGTTTGGCGAGAACGAGGTATTATAGCGACATATGAATGCTGGTCGCCCAGAGCGTCCAGCGCAAAACTTTATGTTTCCTTCATTTAGCAAATATAGCACGCTGCAGCATTATGTAGGAAACCCCAGGTGAGTTTACCCATGAACGGCACCATGCAGAAAATAGATTTTCTTCAGAACGCTGGCACACGTGATATTCAAGGCGCGTTACCACGATGATTGCTCAGTTGTAAGGAGAATTCTGTATTTTTTACTTGTCATATTTCTCTTATTTGTCAGATACTGCTCTAGTCTATATTACGTGGTTCCAGCAAATACATTTTTTTAAGACAGTGCCACTGTCTGTGTCTTACTTTTCTTGTCCCTCTTTATTGGCGCTGTTTTTATGTGAATAATTGTGAGTGCTGTATGTGCACAGGCACAAACAAAGAGAAAAGCTTCTCCGTGGTCATTGTGCACTCCGCTGTAAGCAGTCAATGTACAATGGTTTCTTCCCCACGCAGAGTAGCAAGTTAGCGACATACACACGCCGGCTAAATTCTCTGCTTTTCAATGAAAAGCTCTCTCTCTCTCTTTCTTGCCACATAGGCCTCAGTCCGTGATGTCGGCCATCCCAGTGCGGAAAACCTAGGCGTTGGTAAACGCAATGCCTAACCTCAGCCTACCCAGCAAAAGGGTAAAAGGGAGAGAAAGAGAATAAAATGAGAGAATGGCAGGGAGGTTACCCAGAAATTGAAGCATCTGGTTTGCCACCCTGCACTAAGGGAAGGTAGAAAGGATATTAAAAAAAAGCGAGGAGCAAATAATACGCGCGAAAAAGAAAAGCACAAAAAGTGAGCTGGGGTGCTATAGCCTATTCAGTAGGCCACTACCACGCAAAAAGTTCAATAAGACGTTCAATGACTATGTGTGCGCAGACAGATTCTGTCGCCTTTCAAGCACTGAACTGACTGTTTTGACAAGGGTCTGTCGTCAAGGCAAGCTAACGCAGCAGATAGCTGGCCTCTTTGCATGCTGTAACGAGGCCAGTGACAGAAAACGTGCTCTGTCGTTTCATTGCTCCCTAAATGATCGCAAGCAGCCCTGAAAGGCTAAAACATTTGCATGCTCCCCTGAACTAACGTTGATAGATCGCCCTAACTGAGCAATGTATTGCTTATCGAAACTGAATAATTTGATTGATATGTACGGTTTAACGTCCGAAAACCTCCACATAATTGTGAGAGACGCCGTAGTGGAGGGCTTCGGAAACTTCGACCACCTGGGGTTCTTTAACGTGCACACGTATCTGAGCCTATTGGCCTACAGCATTTCAGCCTTCATTGGAAATGCAGCCGCCGCAGCCGTGATTCGATCCTGTGACCTGCGGGTCAGCAGCCGAGTATCTCAGCCACTAGACCACCACGGCGGGGCTGCTTATCAAAACTAAGAAGGATTCTGCACATAACACAGGTGTCCCTCGCGCAGTAATTCTTGACATGTTTGATGTCATCCTTCCTCTACCGAGCAGCGAAACCCTCTCACACAAACTAACAGGTCTGCTTTATGCAGAAAAGGCCAGTCTATTACGATTTCTCGCAGCAAACTTCTTTCAAAACTTGTCGCATCGTGTTTCTCTTCACGTCAAAAATCGAAACATTGGCTCCAGCGCCACTGGTTATGCCTCCTGTTTGAACAGATATTTCAAAATCAGTTGCCCGATTGCGGCTTCCATGATTCATGGTGGCTTTCATGGTTCCTATAGCCTTGAGTCGAACGCGCTTTGTGTTTGACCTCACGAGCTACTTATCCTTTCAGTTTCAAGAGTGAGTTATTCACGTCTACGGGGAAATTGAAACGAGCACATTTTTTTGCAGATAAAAAATGCGATTCAATTTCCTCAACTTTGGCCAAGCACTTGTGTAGTTTTTATGCATTTTCACGCTTTATTTGACAAAACTGTTGGATAGGGTATCTTGGAAGTTTCGTGGGTTTCAACGCTGTTACGTTCCACAAAAAGTGGGTTGACTGTAGTGCTTATGAGCTTGGGAAAGGATTGTCCGGCTATGGATGTGAAGACAAGTCATATAAGCCAGAATGTGCGGACCTATATGTGTCTGCAACAGCTTATAAGTGGGAGGCTCTGCACCAACAAGGCCTATCTTGGCTAATCGCTCACGAAAGCTATCTGTTGCGAGCCTCGTATTTGCGAAACTTGTCCGGGTACAATACAGGCCCTGTGATAAAATGCCGTGTAAACATCTCTGCAAATATGTATACACGCACGCTTGCGCCTTTTTTCCCCTTAACGCTAACGCTTATAGTTGTGCTCACATGAAACAAATACAAACGCACCCTGTATAATAATAATAATAATAATAATAATAATAATAATAATAATAATAATAATAATAATAATAGTAATAATAATAATAATAATAATAATAATAATAATATTATTATTATTATTATTATTATTATTAAAAGGTCCTTTACCTTTCATCATGCATAGGATGAGGAAGCTGGGGAGAAAAAGCTGACGAGCATATTGACTACGACCCCCCCCCCCCCGAATGTACACTTCAGCACATTTACAGATGACTGTGCCGAACACAAAAGAAAAACCAAAAACTGACTTCCAGAAAGACAAAGTGATAGGCAATAAAACAGTTTACGTAAAAAGGGCAGCGAGAAAATCCGGGAAGAGGAATTTAGGAATAGTACAATGCAATTTCATTGAAAACATCATGTAATCACACACTGCAACACTTGCTTGCTTGCTTGTTCCTTTCTTTTGTGGCTCTCACCCACTAAGGGGGATTGGCCAAGAAGCCGCTAGTTAAGGCAAGTCAATTACTTTAGATTTTCTAGACTAGAAGCATATGATTACTGTGTTTTAACTGTAAAATTAATTTGGCGCAATGTAAAAAAAAAGAAAAAAAGGGGGGGGAGAAATAATAGAGTTTGTTGAAAATCGGAGGTGGAATCGCGATATGAAATTCTCCTGAAAGTTGAATCATTGCAGTGTATCAGCTAAATAATAAGTGGTAGTGTGGCTATTAAAATTCGAGAGCTGATCGCTGACTCAGCAAGGTAATCTTTTCGTGTTATATAGGAATTCGCGGAGAGCCCCGCAGATGTTCCTGTCGCTGTGTCCCAATGAAGTGGCCCCAAAAGACATAATGTTGGGAGTATTAAGTGATATTCCTAGTTTTTTTAATAAAGTTTCGAAGCAGTTTTTTCTTTGATTTTTGAAACGGTGACATGTGATAAGAAAATGGTCGATATGTTCAGGTTCGTTACAGCTTGAGCACAGAGGGGATGGCACCAGACCAGATGTTTAAGTAGAAATTAAGAGGTGGTACACGGCAACATAATTTTGTGATTAAGACTTCCAATTTACGCGTGGGACACCATTTATTATTCCATGTGAAGTGCAGATGCGAGAAATCTGGATTCGGTATCATGATGTTTTATGAGTCTTCAAGAAGGGAAAGTTTTCTAACCTCGCTGCTGTTACATAAGCTGTAGAAGGCATGATTGGCACAATTGGAAGATCAAGAGATGTTCGCGCAAGTGTGTCAGCCATCTCGTTTATAAATATACTACGATGGCCTGGCACCCATATTATTCGCACTAGACGAATGATTTCTGGGATTAATTATTTAAAAGTTTCTAGTACTGCTGATGTCGACGAAGATGATAAAAATGAACATACGGAATACGGGTCAGACACTATCACAGCTGTCGAATGAGTCGCAGGAAGTTTACGAATAGCTAGTATAACGGCCATTAATTCCGCTTCAAATATTGGTGTATAATCTGGGAGGCGTAATGAAAATGACCAGAATAATGAGAGAGAAAAAACACCCACACCTGCCTTCTCGCCACTCATAGATGCATCTGTTGCAATTACTATATTAGTACCTGATTGAGACAGGTGTTGTTCTAATAAACCAATCAAATACTTATAGGGCAAGTGTTTAGCGTTCATGGGGAAGATATCGTCAAATGTTATTTGCACTTGGCCGATTGGTTTGACAGATGGTGGGATCTCGAATATATTAACATTTAAAGCATCTAGAAGTGTTTGAACAAATAGCACTTGTGGTTTATATACACGGGACCAATGCTCATTGAAAAAGACACCAGGCTCGGCAAAGAATACGAACTGTCGCCTTCTTAAAGAGGATTCAGAAAATTTTAAATATGTTTTTACTGTTAAAATACGAAATCTGCAAGCAAGGGTGGGTATCTGAGCTTCTTGATACAAAACATTGTTAGCTGTGAATTTTGGCACACCTAAACAACTACGTAGAGCTTCCCGCTCTAAGAGAATCAGGGGGTTTATTTTGTATGCTGGTCCACCAGAGAATAGTACACATCCAAATTTAAGAATCAGACGAACGTACATGCGATAAATCATGATCAGTGTATCTCTGCGAAGACCGGAACGGAGGCGGCCAAGCCTACTTATCATTCCAACAGCGCGTGTAGGCTTAGTTTTAATATATTCAATGTGGTCACACCAGCTCAGTTTTTGATCGTACAGTACACCTAGATATTTAATACAGTTAACCTGGGGAATTCTTTCTTGATGGTACTGAAGAGAAATAGTAACTGGTGCTTCCAATGGAAAAACTATTAGAGCACCTTTAGTTACGTTCAGGTTCATATAAATTTTCAGAAACCAGGTTTCCAATGTTGCCAAATAACACTGTAAAGTCGATTGTAGTAAATAAATATCGCTGTCAGATGCAAAGAACGCGATATCATCTGCATATACATATACTTGTACCTTATCACTCAGTGGTATTGAACTTAACAAAATGTTAAATAGCACAGGCGATAGAACAGAGCCTTGAGGAACACCTCTCGTTTGGCTATACTTCGGCGTGGAAACACCTCGTTGGAAGCAGTAAAAGTTTCTGTCTTTTAAAAATTTGTACATCATATTTGTTCTGTACTGCGGGAACGTAAGCTCTTTTAGGACATTGATAAGAATAGGATGTTCAACACTGTCATATGCCTTGGCTAAATCAAGGGTTACTAGGGCCGCATATTGTCGTCTGTGCCGAGCGAGCTTTATACGAGCCTCTAAATCAGCATGCGCCCACCATATAGAGTAACCTGGTCTAAATCCAATCTGGCACGCTATGAGTATCGCATTATCTGATATGAACTTTTTAACTCTAATGTAAAGTATTCTTTCTGTTAACTTAACCACGTGTGATGTTAAAGCGATTGGCTTAATGTTATCTATCTGCATTCCTAGTCCCTGTTTTTTAAGAAGCGGTATTATTTTTGCAAGTCTCCAGTCAGGAGGTATCCAACTATTTTGAAGTGAATAGCTGACAACGTTAAGGAGGTCTTCAGGAAAGATGTCGAATTACATTTTTAACATTTCTGAAGTGACGCCATATGGTCCTGCAACACTTGGTAACACTTGG
Source organism: Rhipicephalus microplus (assembly GCF_043290135.1). Lineage (NCBI taxonomy): Eukaryota > Metazoa > Arthropoda > Arachnida > Ixodida > Ixodidae > Rhipicephalus > Rhipicephalus microplus. The sequence goes on along the minus strand of NW_027464614.1, from coordinate 2,484,452 downwards.
TAAATGCAACACTTGGTAACACTTGGTAACTGCAACACTTGGTAACATATAGCCATTCACTTCTTTGCTCTCTTCTGCCACCAACACAAAAGGTCATTTTGAGCATGGATTTCCCGCAAGAATATGGAACAATATTCAGTCTGCGTGATTTGTTTGTCAGTTTTCTCCAGATTCCGACATCGAAAACGAAGATTGTGGCGTGGCCTTACGCGTAGTTGATGATTGCGTCACGTTGCCACCTCGCAGTAGTATCTTCGTGCTTGTTGAGTGTCCACGGGAGCAGTCAAATATGGGCGTCGCCGAAAGTAACCTGACGTTATTGCTTGATCGAGAAGCCGCCATTGCTCGAAGTCTTCTCCGAAATGGCCTGAGTATGTTCTTTGTTACGAACTTCAGTGGCGAATAAAAGCATTTTGCGAAACTCACAACCGTAGCTCATTTAGAGGCATTGCATAATTTGGACGCCTTCCCTTTGATTACGACGACCTCGACTGAGAGCAGCTGCGATACTGACGTGACTAGTGGCCTCATCGTCAATCGCCAGTTAAAACAACCTACGAGGGCAAGGCTTCTCAGTCGCCTCTCATCATTTAGTGACTGTTTTGCCACAACGTAGAAAGTCCGGTAGACCCTCCAATGAAGCACAGAATGATCACTAAGCCCAACGACCAACTAGTGCACCAACACGCTTACCGCGTGTCGCAGAAGTAGCAAGATGCCATCCATCATCAAGTGAAACAAATGCTCGACGACGACGTAATTCAACGACACGCCCGTTACTTCCCTTCCATGAACCTCCGTAGAAGACATTGGCAGGTTGAAATAGATAAATGGGACCGAGAAAACTAGCGTTTAATACACCTGATGGTCTTTATGAACTTAAAGTTCTCCCTTTTGGTCTGTGCTCCACTCCAGCCACATTCCAACAAATGATGGACACAGTTTTATGTGACCTGAAATGGCCCTCGTCTTCAGTGTATTTAGACGACGTAGTCGTTTTTTCTACGACCTTTGAACAGCACATCAAGCGGCTTGTGGCTGTTCTTCGGGCTATTCGCAGTGCCGTCCTGTCTTTAAAACCAGAAAAGTGTTATTTCGGATACGAGGAACTCAGATTCCTTGGCCATATTTTCAGCAGCAGTGGTGTTCATCCCGACCCTGGGAAGGATACGGCAGTGCCTTTGTTCCCGATACCGAAAACGAAGCAGGATGTACGCCACTTTTTGCGCCTTTGTGTATATTACCGCCCCTTCGTGCCAATTTTTTCGAACATCGCCGACCCTCTACAACAACTCGTCAAGGACCACGTCGCCTTCGTTTGGGGTCCCAAACAATCCGACACTTTCCGCGACCTCAACGCCAAGAAACGCCGCTGAAGTTTGGTCACTTCGACACCAAAGCTGACGCAGAAGTCCGTACTGGCGCGAGCAACCTTGGCCTCGGAGCTATTCTCGTGCAATATAAAGATGGCGTGGAACGCGTCATCGCCTACGCTAGCCGCGCGCTGTTATCAGTGGAGAAGAACTACTCGACGACTGAAAAAGAGTGTCTGGTGGTTGTACAGCCATAACGAAATTCAGGCTCCCACTTGTATGGACGCCCCTTCCAAATCTTCAGTGACTACCACTCTCTCTACTGGCTAGCGAATCTGAAAGACCCTTCGGGCCGTATCGCAAGATGGAGCCTTTGGTTACAGATGTTCGATATAATGATGGTTTCCAAGTCTGGCCAGAAACGCACTGGTTCTGACTCTGTTTCCCGCGCGCCCGTCGAGATCACTGCAGAAGACAAGAATGAAGACTTCAGCTGCCTTGCTATTCTCGCATCATTAAACGTCGCCGAGGAGGAACGCGAATACTTAGAACTGCAACCACTGATAGAATACCTTGAGGGACGTCTCCCACAACCGCCACATCAGTTTAACGCGATTTGTCATCTTTCTGTCTACGTCAAGACATCTTCTAGAAGCACAAGTTTCATCCAACGAAAACTCTTTACCTCCTCGTAGTTCCTGCTGTTCATTCCGATGATATTTTGCGTGCTTGTTACGACGAGCCATCGTCAGGGCATCTTGGCTTCCCGCGTACTCTGGCACGTATCTAGAACAAATACTACTGGCGGAAACTTACAAAAACCGCCCGGCAGTACGTCAAGGCATGCGCAGCTTGCCAGCGTCGCAAAAACCCAACGATAAAACCAGCTGGTCGGCTTCTGCCTTTGCGGCTCCCTCGCGCACCTTTTGAAAAGGTCGGGATTGCTTTACTCGGCCTATTTCCGAAGTCCACGTCTGGTAACCGCTGGATTAGAGTTGCCACTTACTACTTGACCAGATACTGCGAAACAAGTGGCCTAGCGAGCAACTGCTTTTGATGTGGCTACCTTTTTTAACAAAAACATCGTTCTCCGCCACTGTGCTCCCACTGTCGTCATCACAGGTCGTGGTACTGCTTTTACGGCATAGTTGCTCCGAGAGAGATCCTGTTGCTGAGTGGCACAATGCACTGAACAGCATCTGCGTACCACCCGCAGGATAACGGGTGAACCGAATGCCTCAACAAAACAATTGCAGATATGCTTTCGATGTATGTCGCCAAGGATCACAAGAATTGGGACGAAATTCTCCCGTATATAACCGTTGCCTACAATACAGCCCTGCAGGAAACCACCGGCACAGCTCTTTTTCGTCTGGTTTACGGCTGTGACGTAACCACAATGCTTGACACCAAACTGCAACCAACTCTGCCCGACATGATTACACAGGACGCAGATGTATTTGTTCAGGGTGCCGAAGACGCCCGGCAGCTTGCGCGCTTTCGCATTTTATCGCGGTAAAATCAAGATGCTCGCCGGTACAGCACCCACCACAGACCAGTAATATACGAACCAGGTGACCTATTATGGGTTTGGACTCCCATACGTTACCGTGGGCGCTCATAGAAATTATTATGTCAGTACTTCGGACACTACCGAGTTCTTCATCGCCTCGGGGAACTCAACTACGAAGTTGTCCCAGCAGACACATCGCACCGTTCTCGTTCACATCTCCAGGTCGAAGCCTTACTATTCGCTCTGACTGCAAGTCACGAACTTCGTCATGTGGCACTTGCCTTCAAAACAAGTGTACATTTATTTCTCGCTCTCTTTTTCATGTCCTGTTTTTCTTCTCAGTGGACACAGACATTTTAGACAACTGTTCGTTGTTTTTCCGAGCCGCGTAATTCATGCGATGCTACTTTTGCTTTTTTTTCTTTGGGGAGAGGGTAACGCCACGCTGTGGTGGCAGAATAAGACAGCGAAAAAGTGAGTGGCTGCTGCGGCTGAGTAAACAGTCGTTCACTTCGAGTTATATATATATATATATATATATATATATATATATATATATATATATATATATATATATATATATATATATATCGTAGTTTCGATTCCTGCTCACGGCTGGTCATTTTTTCACCCACTTTTCTTTCTTCTTCTTTACATTCCATTGGTTCTAATAACTTCCCCTATACATTTCTTGGCATTACTGTCTGTTAGATTTCATTAATATAGTGTCAAAACACGAAAAAACTAGCCCTTAGGCATACACTTCTTTCCCTTATTCATTAACGAGGGTCTCGTACTGGCAGACTTCGTGTCATTAGGTTGTATACGAGGAACTATTGATCAGCTGCCCGCTCGTAATAAGTTCACGTGCTACGTGACGCCACATATGCGCATAAAAATAGTGTTTCACACTCGTCGCTTGGCTTATAGATGGCGCTGACTGACACTCTTACTTCTAAATTCACATATAAACCAAAAAAGTGGATGGAGGGAAGGCCGCTGTGATAGCTCAGTGGCTAGAGCATCGAACGCATTATCTGAAGGTCGCAGGTACAATTCCTGCTCACGGCTCGTTTTTTCACCCACTTTTCTTTTTTCTTATTTACATTCCATTGGTTCCTATAACTTCCCCTATACATTCCTTGGCATTACTGTCTGTTAGATCTCATTAATATTGTGTCAAAACACAGAAAAACGAGCCCTTAGGTATACACTTTTTTCGCATATATATATATATAATTGCAGGGAATAAATTCTTGGACGCCGGTAAATAGTATAAATAAAAAGAAAACACAGGTCGAAAAAAAGAAAAGTTTCTTTACGTTTCGGCCGTGGGACCGGCATATATATATATATATATATATATATATATATATCATGAAGGCCAGACTCTAGGCCGAAACGTCGAAATAAACCACGTTGTGACCGCTCACGGAGGATCTACTAAACTATATATATATATATATATATATATATATATATATATATATATATATATATATATATATATATATATACGTTTGAAAGAGACCTGTAGAGGTTGAAAGAGGCCGTTTATTAGGTCGTGAGGGGCAGCTCAGTAGCGGCTGACTGGTTTTGAGATCTTCCTGATCCTCTTCTTCCTTTCTCGCTCCGGGTGACAAGGGTGTTCACCGTATACGCTTTTTTGTCTTCATGCATGTGCACAACATTCCTCTCCGCGCAGAGGAAGGCCGCCGGACAAGTCAGTCGAGTTGTCGTGGTGTGAACAGTTTCAGGCGGGTAACGTGAATGACTTGAGTTTTGGCAGCTCGTCGACCACATGCCGTGAGACGAGTTATTACATTGTTGACATCTGTAAATCTGTCGACAATGACAAAAAGTCCATCGTAAGTGGCCAAAAACTTTTGGCATAACCCGCGCTTGCGCATCGGATTCCACAACCACATCAGATCACCACGGCGATAAATCACTGGTCGATGGCAAATGTCATAGCGTGCCTTCGCTTTGTCTTGCGATGCCAATTTCGGTAGTCGAGCTATGCGACACGCCTCTTCAGCGAGGCAGAGAGTCTCGGCGACAGTGACGTTGTCATGATCACAGACAGGTAATATTGGGTCGATTGTGTGCCTGGGAGAACGTGCATAGAGCAAAAAGAAAGGGCTATAACCTGTAATCTCATGCTTCGCGGTGTTGAACGCGTACGTAAAGAACGGGAGTACGTCATCCCAGTTCTTGTGGTCGCATGAGACATACATAGACAACATGTCGATAATGGTGCGGTTGGTACGCTCCATCAGCCCATTAGTTTGGGGGTGGTATAGTGTCGAATGACGCAGGCGGGATTCACATAAACGGAGTAGCTCCTCCACGACATCAGCTGTGAATTGTCGTCCGCAATTGCTGATAATCAGAGGGTGGGCCGTGTCGGAGGATGAGTTACTGTATCAAAAATGACGAGACTTCACTGGCAGTTGCGGAGGGGACGGCTGCCGTCTCGCAGTAGCGTGTGTGGTAGTTGACGCAAACAATTATCCATCGGTTGCCCTTAGCCGATTTTGAAAGGGTCCCAGAAAGTCAATCCCCACTTGTTCGAAAGGTGCGCTTGGAGATGGCATCGGCTGTAGAAGACCAGCTGAACCAGTTGATGGGCGTTTGTGACACCGACATTTAATGCCGCTTGCCACATAACTCTCAACGGACTTCTGCATACCAGGCCAATAAAAGCGCTCTTTAGTCCGGTGAAGCGTCCGCGCCAAATCTAAATGTTCAGATGTAGGGTCGTCGTGCATGACACTCAGAATAACAGTTCGCAGGCTCTCCGGGACCACTAGAAGAAAACGCGCACCACTGCTGGAGAGGTTCCTTTTGAACAATAGTCCATCACGCATACTGAAACGGCGTGCACTAGTGGAAGCGGATGAAGCGGCAAATAGTGGTGATAGTTTAGCGTCCTTCCGCTGTTCTGCTCTGAAACTGGGATAGTCCGGAAACGTAGGCGAGACAGACGCTACAAGCTGGTCAAGGTCATCAGATTCACAGTCTGTTGTGCTAAGTGGCTTACGTGAAAGACAGTCCGCATCAGCATGTCGACGACCACTCTTGTAAGCGACGGTAAAACTGTATTCTTGTAGCCGGAGTGCCCAGCGCGCAAGGTGGCCACAAGGGTCACGAATGTTGACAGGCCAGCACAACGAGTGGTGGTCGGTTACGACTGTGAATGGGCGTCCGTACAGGTAAGACATAAACCGCTGAATTGCAAATAATACCGCCAGGCATTCTTGTTCTGTGAGAGTGTAGTTTTGTTCCGGCCTGCTTAGGGAGCGACTTGCGTGTGCGATGACGTGTTCGTGGTCCCCGTAACGTTGTACTAGGACGGCTCCAATACCTATGCCGCTAGCATCCGTATGAAGCTCTGTCGGAGCAGAAGGACTGAAGTGCTGAAAGACGGGTCGTGACGTCACCAAAAACTTTAATCGACGAAATGAAGAATCGCACTCTGGAGTCCACACAAAGGAATTGTGCTTTCGTAAGAGGCATGTGAGAGGATACGCAACGTCGGCAAACTTCGAAATAAAGCTGCTGAAGTACGAACAAAGCCACAGGAAACTACGAAGCTCCTTGACGGAACGCGGCGCATTGAAAGCCTCAACTGCTGCTGTCTTCTGGGGGTCAAGGTGGATGCCAACCTTGTCATAGAGATGCCCGAGCACAAGTGTCTGGCGGTCTCCGAAGTGGCGTTTCTTCGAGTTTAAAACTAGGCCAGCGTTTCGGATGCAGTTTAAAACAGTATCCAGACGAGAGTTGTGTTCACTGAACGTGCGGCCAAAGATGACGACGTCATTGAGGTAGCACATGCAGATGTTCCACTTCAAGCCACGCAGAATGTTGTCCATAAACCTCTCGAACGTTGCCGGTGCATTGCCCAGTCCAAATGGCATCACGTTGAATTCAAAGAGCCCATCAGGGGTTACAAAGGCAGTCTTCTCCTTGTCCTCTGGGTGCATCGAAATTTGCCAATAACCGGCTCTAAGTCTACGGAGGAAAAAAAAGAGGTCGAAGGTAAGCAGTCTATTGCGTCCTCTATACGGGGCAGTGGGTATACGTCCTTTTTAGTCACGGCATTCAGTCGGCGATAGTCGACGCAAAATCTTCAAGATCCATCTTTCTTCTTAACAAGAATTACCGATACTGCCCACGGACTGGCTGACTCTTGTACCACTCCCTTTTGCATCATTTCGTGCACTTGGTTGCTAATAATTTGTCTTTCTGACGGGGAAACATGATATGGGTGTTGGTGAATCAGACTTGCCGCCCCAGTGTGTATGGTATGGCGCGTTCGAGACAGGGCGATAGAGATTACTTTGCCCTTCTGCACAAAGTCAAATACCGAAACGTGCTTCAATAGCACATTCAATCAATTTCGGCGCTCGCTTGAGCTAAGCGACTTATTTATCGTTGCCATAAGCGCCCCGTCCAAATTGTGACCACCAGTTCCGTCACGTTCTTCCGGTACGTCTGTGAGCTCGACCACTGATAAGGTCGTGTGTTCTTTGCTGACCGAAGCTAATTTCAAACCATTGGGTAGTGTCACGGGCTCAGAGGAACAGTTTACAGTCCATAGACTAGTTATTCCGCCATCGATTGACACCACACAATGAGGAACACTCACATTCTTCTTCACGCAAATTATGTGCATTGGTTCTACGCTCGCATCGAAGCTGTCTGAATCCGCGCCGCGACAAACAACAGGAACACGTACAGTAGACAACGCAGGTATGAACGTATAGCCACAGACACACAGCGTAGTTTGGTCATCCACTGGAGTTTTCAGAAGTTCTGACGGCATCTGGCCACTCACAAAGACTTTCCCCATGCGACAGTCTACAGTGGCACCACATTCTCGCAAGAAGTCCATGCCGAGAATGATCTCATGTGTCGACCGAGGAATAATCGCAAACTCTGTCGTTATCATAAGGCCCCCCAAAAATACTTCAGCACTACACACACCAATAGTGCGCAACGGCTCTCTACTCACTCCACATAACGTCGAAGTTTCATCCCAGGTAAAAACAACTCTCCGCCCTAACACGTCTTTAAAGGAAGCACTCATCACGGAAATCGTTGCACATGTGTCCAGCAAGGCCATCACAGGCACATAATCCACCAAAACACAGACTTTGTTTTTAAACATACATATAGTAGGTGTTTCTGTCAGTGGCACGTTTCCAGCGACCTCACCCCCATTGGCCGCGCTGGCTAGTTTTCCGGTGGCGAAGAGGGCGCTTTGCGACGCAGCGGTGAAGGATAACGATGAGGACTAGCTCGCGTTGGGGGCGTTAAACTCCTGTTAGATGCCGGGGAGTGGTTGCGGAAGTTGCTGGGAAGTTGCTGGGTACACCGCAGGAATAGCAGACCGGCCGAGGTCGAAACGTGGTCGCTCGTCGATGAATAGAGCGTCATCATTTGCTCTTGTGTGACGGATGTACTGGTCGGGTACGTCGTACCGAGACGTCGGGTGTCGAGGAGGCATGCGCGGAGAGCGTCGCTCATACCACGCCGCGGGAAATCTGGTTGTCATCCTTGACTGTGGGGCTGGGCTGTACTCCACAGTTGCCGCGCTCATCGTCGGTTGCCATGGGGTCAAAGGAGGCACATCCATAGCCTCACGTGGCAGACACAACTCGGCATGGTCAGCTGTCGAATACGACATTTCTCGGTGGGACAGTTCTTTACGAACAATCTGTGAATGGTAGAAAAGAGGTCGAGGCCAGGATTCATGTCCACACTGGCAATAGTTGTAACGTTAGCCAGCTGACCAAACTTGGGCGCAATTCGACGCATTTGAGCGTTTCAAACGTTCGGCAATGCTGAATGACGTCGGACACAGAACTGAGGCTTTCTTTTCCAATGTAAAAATTATACACGTCCTCAGCAATCCCTTTAGGCAGATGCCCAACTTTGTCCTCTTCCGACGTGGTAGCACAGACCACCTTGCACAGCCTTAACACTTCTTTTATGTAAGTGGTGCATGTCTCACCTGATAGCTGTGCCCATTGAGACAGTGTTTGCTCAGCCCGCTTTTTTCGTGCAACCGAGTCGCCGAAACATGCCCTGAGCTCTTCAACAAAAAGATCCCACGTCATGAGTGCGTCCTCGTGGTTCTCGTACCATACCAGTGCGGTGTCGGTCAGGGAGAACACTACGTTGGCTAGCATAGCGGCTGCATCCCAACCGTTGGACTTGCCCACACGTTTGTACTTGGTGAGCCAGGCGTCCACATCTTCTTCGGTTTTTCCTTCGAAGAGCGGTGGAACTCGATAGTAAGGAAGCGGACCAGACGATGCCGTCCTGGAAATGCCTGCTTCTTCGGGCATGTCGAAGTCACTCACGGCAGATGGTGGGATACCGGCAAGTTGAAGGCTGTGTCGAAGCTGTGGCAGTGATCGTTCCGTAGTTTAAGCGCTTACCCAGCTCCTCCACCACTCTGTTACGTTTGAAAGAGACCGGTAGAGGTTGAAAGGGGCCGTTTATTATGTCGTGAGGGGCAGCTCAGAAGCGGCCGACTGGTTAGAGATCCTCCTGATCCTCTTCTTCCGTTCTCGCTCCGGGCGACAAGTGCGTTCACCGTATACGCTTCTTTCTCTTCGTGCATGTGCGCAACAATATACATATATATATATATATATATATATATATATATATATATATATATATATATATATATATATATATATATATATATATATATATTCTTAACTAGAAGAACTAGTGTTTTAAGTTATCAGCAGTAAACGAGCCAACGTATGCAGTATAATTAGAAAAAACCATTTTGCTAAAAATGGTGTAATAATCAAGTGTAGCGGATGCGGAACATGTTCTCGACTTGAATGATCCACAGGAGTGATTGGCAAGTCACAGCTGCGTTAGCGTTAAGGTAGTAGTACCTCTAACAACATCGGAAACGGGTACCTGGCCGGGTGCAGTGCCAGCAGTACCAGGGTTGAAGCCGTGGAGATTCTCATGCCGCTCCATGGAAGGTCGAGTTCGTAGTTCAGGGACACCAGTAAATGTAACATTCTGAGACGCGGTTTCGAAAACGCAGCGTGGTTTATTCCGCCACCGTTGCCACAACCTCTTGTTTCTATTTTGGAGACTACACACAGCCAGTTCATGTCCCAAGTTTGTCGTGTTAGAAGAAGAAAAAAAGTACGCCACACAAGTGCTTGATTATCAAGGGAGAAGCAATTTTAAAACTATGAATACAATTACCGTCAAAATATAAAAAAACGTACGCAGATTTATTTGTAGATAATCTTTGCGGTGCTATACTTTTGTTGCTAAGCGGGTTAAGTGATTCTGGAAGCTTGTGTTTAAGCATTTGGGTCCCACAATTTGTTCGACATAACGGTACTTTCCAAGTCTCTGGATGGCGCACTGAATATATTTGTATCCTCCTTTCTAAACAGGGTAATTGTGCTAAGAAATGGCCGTTAGCTTTAACTTCTGATTTGTATGCTATGGAGAGGTGGTAGGAGTATAGAGAGAAAATGCGTAGAATATAATGCCTATTGAATAGCAATGCTGAATGGTGGTAAAGCCTAACTACCTGTTGCAGTGTTTACCTACGTGAACAATGCAGCAATCTACATCATATGTCAAGCTCCTGAGATTTGATCACTGTATTTATTCGAATAAGTAGTAGGCAGTGCAATTAAAACAATCTATTTTCCTTATTTATATGACGTAAGGGTGTCCGCCAAAATGTATTTAAAATATTTATTTGATAAGGTTTGACATCCCACAACCACAAAATGAATATGAGAGGCGCTGTAGTAGAGAGCTCCGCAAATTGCAAGCACCTAGGTTTCTTTAAAGTGCAACTAAATTTAAGTACTAGGCATTGGGCAATTTAGAATCCATCAAAAAGGCGGGCTTCTGCAGGCGCGATCCGATACCGCAACCTGTGGGTTAGCATTTGAGCCCTATAGTGAAACGTCCAATATGGCGGGCCTGCCTAAATACTTAAATTTCACACGGCGTGTTAGTGCTAACTTCGATTGTAATTGTGCCTTATGGACGCGCGTTTAATCTACAAGATTAAACGCGCGCAAGCAAAATACATTACAGCTTTTCTCCTTCAGATAGAATGTCAGTGAACTTGAATATATATTGCTTCATCAGAGAGGTAGTTCTACTTCGCCAGTTACAAAAGTAAAGGTATTTAAACTGAGGGCAAACTATGTTTGCGTTCATTTGCCAGCGTACTTACTAAGTATTACAGCTGAACTCCTAAAAGGAAAAGGCAGGTCATGTACTGTCAATACATTAATATCTAACGTGTCCACCAATGTCTAAAGCAAGTGGAGTTCTTCAATATAGTTAGTCACTGTATTTTATTGTTCACGTCTTTTCTTTGTAAGCTGAACGCTCTTCTTTTCTAGGTTGCTCTTTTCGTGCTTCAACGTCAAAGAACTGATGAGAACTGGGCGCCATTCATTGGTTCTTTCTCGTTTTATGCTTTGTGTAACCGTAAGCTGTACACGTTAATATATAACGTGTACCAAATGTCCAAAGCATGCCGAGTCTTTCAATATAGTAAGCCACTGTATTGCTTAATTTACGTGTTTTCCTTGTTAATTTATAGCTCCACTTTTTTTAGGTCGCACGTTTAGTGCTTCAACGTGAGCTTATTCTTTATCGTTTGATACTTTGTGTAACCATAAGCTGTATTACCTAACCACATCAGCAAAACCTGGCTGCTCGAGTTTTAAGGAACACTGAGTTCCAGTTTTCCATTAAACATTTTGTGAAGAGCAAATTCTTTTTTAGCGATGGGGCTTCTGCCAACTTCTTGGACGAGGTCAGAAAGAAATGACACGCCGCTGGGTCGTGCCTTGCTGCTCTCGTCCAAGTAGCCGGCTTCCATCCCCTTGCTATGTGCAACCAATGATCTTAAATTCATTATTTTTCGCTTTGTTTCACATTTGCTTAAGAAAACTCACCGCTGCCACTTCCTGGAGACCTCTAGGTTAGCCCCAGGAAAGGAATTGCACGTGTTTGCTGACATATATCACGCTGGCAAATGATGCCTTCAAGCCCTCGTGAAGTGAATGAACAGTTCCCTTTTTGTGTACGTGTCGTTTCCTTTGTGGAAGTATGTTAATGGGTATACCTCTATAATGAATCACCTTTTTCCCCGCTCACCCCCACCACCCAAAAGTATCGGTGCCAAACGCAACTATAAGACTGCTACGGACGCGAATCATAAAGGTGTCGTCCGATTGGGGCGCTGATAGAACGTTTGCAGGATTAAGTTAGGGCAGCCAGGGAAAAATGCGTTCTTCTGAAGTATGGCGTTAGAACCTACGGATTAAAGGATTTAAGGACAGACAGAGCTCCAGGATAGGTGAGCGTGTTTTCTGAGACGAAGCGTTCACCGTTGTTTTAAACGTTGGCCCTAAAATAAGCAATCGCTGTACCCATGCTAGAATTCAATGATAAATTTGAAGTGTACTTTTGGGAACGCTTTCGGACAGTTGAGTGGGGTTGATTGCAAACCCAGCGCAAGCAATAAACATGAAAGGCAGCATTGTACTTATAATGTTTCGAAGAAATGTTTTAATCAGTTCTTTAAACTCAGATGAACGCTCTTTGAACGCCTGTGCATGGACAACAGCTATAGCACTTACAGAATGTAATAAGAAGAACTGGTGATGAAAGGTGTAAGGCGATGAACTGGGTGTAAGGCGATGAAAATAAAGCTTCAGAAAGAAGTGTGGGTATGTCTTGTATCCGTCCATTTTACAGTGATAGCTGTTATGAGATCACAGCTGCCATTTTTTTTGCGCCGTAGTCTCCCATCATGGCCGCTGCTGACGTTTATCTCCAAAAGTAGACAAAGTATAAAAATAAAGAAAAAATATTTCAGAGGTAATGTCTTTCTAACCTAGGCCCTATGCTTAGGTTCCTATTTGTTCTGCTACTCTGTAGAGAGTGGGAAAAAAGTCACAGCTTTGCCACAAAGGCGATGCAATGAATGCGATAGCAACAAATTGGAAGGTCACGTGCAGAATGGCAAGCAGATCGAAACGTGCACCGCGTTTCTAATGCACAGATAACGCACGAAACGTACTCACAGGTACAGATGAACCCAAATAAGCGTGTCAATTCTTACTTCACGTGCCTGAAAAGCGCGCTCTTTTTGCTAACGGAGACTGCACAATGGCAGTGACCTTTGTGCGCCCGATAACCACAACAGCATTGTTGCGGTGAAAACTTCAGGACAGCCAAGACAGAAGATGCTCCCAACCAAGAGATAAGGGCGCGTGGGCGTTCAAGGGCTTTACAACCACCTACTCCTCTCCGCGAGGCAAAGTACGCGTGGGAGATAAGAGCACGCGCCCCAGCGGGCTCACTGGGCCATATTGCTGGTAAGGCTGAAAACACGATAGTTCCCTTCCGAGGTGCCACTCACACGTGGTAAATGGTAGTCATATATAGCTTGCCTTTTGACCGCGGAAACACGTGCTTCCCCGTAGCTCAGTGGTTAACGCCTCACATACACGACTCGGAGATTGCACGTTCGATTCCACGCGCCAGGTTCTTTTTCTGGATTTTTTTCTTTCTTGTATTTACATATATCGTTACGTATACATATACGGTACATGACATCGACGTTGACGTTGGCGGCGAAATCCAGCTGAGAGTGCCCATATAAATGCTATCGCAATGATAGGGATCTACGCCACTTCTTGGAAAGGCTTTGCAAATTCAACTTTTGCAGGCTTCATGTTTTCTAGAAATTGAAGTTTACAATCAATTTAAGTTTAATAGAGCATTTTAGAAAATTAAGATAACAGCTAGGAGTCACACAGTCCAAATTGCGTAACGAGTGAGTCGTTAAATGTTTCCAACCCATCACGAAATGCTTAGCCATAATAATTTATTCCTGGACGTAGACCTCTGCCCCCCTCCACACAGTAAACTAAACAGAACTCAGGAAATTACGCTAGGACCCTTACAAACAAGAGCCTACCCAAACGCAATGTTACTTAACAATATTATTCTGTAGTTTTGTATTCCTACAACATGCGACAAATGCCACAACACAATAGATCTCTTTAATACGCGCTGGCGTGGCCCCGCGTTACGCAGCTACAAGGAAAAAACTTAGGAGTGGTGGGACACAGCTGTGCTCAGTGCGCCTTTTTGGGGGCGGTTACGGGCAGTCCAACGGGCCCGCAAAGCGGCTGGAAGGATAGATGTCTCGGTTGTAGCGCGGGAGCAGCCCGATTTGAGCTTGGACACTAGTACAACGTATTACACTTTAACGAAGTTCTTTCATCCATAATCCACCCTCAATTCTTCATCGTTATCAGCCACAGCATCAAGAAACTGCACGTGCCCTACAGGTGTGTAGCGGTTTCCACGCTTCTCCGAAGATGGAATAATCTGAAAATGATGCTTCGTTCACAGATATTATGATGTTTTATCGCATAATAGCTGCCATCAAACAAAGTGTACGGCATTAGCTGGCCAAGGAGTGTTTAAAATGGCTCTATTGGGGTAGGGTGCTCAACGCCTTTCACAAATCATGAGGTCGTGAAAAAAACAACAGGTTTAGATAACTTTCTAAATGATAGAATAGACTACAGAAGGCAGGAGGGGGGGGTCATAGTCTATCAACTATAAAGGGGTGCTCATTTCGCTATAGCTTAAACCCGGGAATGTGATTCGGGATTTTAGATCACGTCCTCCGGTTGTTGAAAACCAGTAGAGCCCTGAATGAACGGCTCCACTGGTCCAGTTTCAATTTCACTTTGTTTATTTGACATATATATGCATTATTCACAGTGTGAAATTTCTCTACAAGGCAAACAAAAAAAAATCACAGCATATCCACAGAGTAAATGATGACTGGTGGGGCGAAGCCTTCGTCAGTCCGTCAGTGCTTTCGTCCACCCATTCGTTCTTGCTTCCGTCTGTCCATGCGTCCATCCATCCGTGTGACCGTCGGTGCGTCAGTCCGTCTGCGTGTCCCTCCATGCGTCCGTCCATATATCCGTTCTTCCGTCTGACCACCCGTCCGTTCATGCGGCCCTCCCTCAGACTCCCTCTGTCTGTCCGTTCGTCAGTCCGTCCGTCCATCTGTATGTCGATTCGTACGTATGTCGGTCCGAACGTCTCTTTAGTGAACACTCCAAGTACAGCCATCTCACATCTTTTCATCATGTATTCATCATATAAAACTGGAGCCATCCAGCGGACATTCTAGGGACCGCTGTTTCGGGTATGTGCCACCGGTGGCTACATACACCAACGGAGGGTGGACAGACGCACACCCTAAGAAGCTTAGCCCTAAAATGAGACCTGCATGTCACCTGACGAGGCCTTTACACCGGGCTTACATGTCTGACAGCAAGGGCAAAACCAGTGAAATCAGGTGCATTGTAAAAAAATTCACTGCTGATTGCGCAGTATGCAAAAAAGGTCAAAAATAAAAAAAGGACACTTTGACACAAAATTGGGCAATAACTGAAACAAACTATATCAGTGCAAATAACAATCTTTGCAGATGGAGCACGTTAAACATAAAGTGGAAGGTAATTATAAGCATGTTATGAGACATCACAGAAAAAAACAGTTATAAATTTGGAAGAAACATTAGGAATATTTTAAGACATACATAAGTTTTCATCGACTAGTTTGATTAGGGATGGGTATAGATTGCCCAACAAAAGTATTTCATAATCTATAATATCAGTACTGTAGCTGATCCTTGGTCTTGGTCCAGTCAATGGAATAGCACTCAAGTCTTATGGCGCTTGTTTTGTTTTATAATTGTTTTAGAAGGTGGTATAAGTGTGTTTCTTTCCCGGAAAATTATTGTTCGAAGAAAATATTTATACAACTGTGGGACTGGTAGTACGTTTAGTGTTTCCTCTTGAATTCCTCTTTCCCTTCCCTGAAATTAAGCTTGTTATTCTTCTTCCAGCTTTCGCTGTGACTACGTGTGCTGGGCTGCGCACTGCGTATTGGTGAACGCGCAATGTCACAATGTGACATTGCACATTGACCACTGACACAAGGTTGCGATATTTCGTTCTGTAAGACTTACACTTTCCCGAACTACTTTTTTCAAGAACTTCAAAGAATGGAAGCACCTCCTAGCTTTGGGTGGAAATTAACTTTGAGTGCTTTCAAGGCTGCTTTTTTGCACTAGTTATACATATTTTATTTCGCTTTGTGACTTTTCACTCCTATGACTTACCCGCATTGCTTTTTTTTTTGGGGGGGGGGGGTAGGCGCGTCTTTTCGGTGCAGTTACACGGCTTTAATGAAAGGTTATCGTATCTCTTGTAACCACGTGATAAAGTGTTGTTTGTGGTTACAACGCATAGAGTGTAACCACGACAGTGCGACCAATCTTGTCTAACACGAATCACCGCAGAAAATAATCATGACCCTTGAAGTGGGCGTTGTTTTTTCCGCGTTCTTTTGGAAACGTACATGAACTTTAATATGTCACCTGGTTACGTTTCGGAACTCACATCGATGTAGTTCTTGAGGGGCTCCGGAATGGGTCCGTTGGCAGGGCTTAACGACCAATCATGAGTGAAGTCTAGTGGCCAGCCGAATTCTTGGTGCTGTTGCCTGATGCTTTTCATCTTGTGCAGCGGGACCCTGCCAGAATGTTGAGGGAGTCGCGTTTTAAAAGAATAGACTCAGGGACTAATTGCTGGCGAATAATTCAGAACAGCAGCGCAAAGAAGCACACGCACGGCGGCAGATCAAGATGGGACCCAGCGCCAGATAGCGCAGTGTCCCGTCTTGGTTGGTCGCCGCCTGTTTGCTTCTCTGCGCTACTCTTCTGAGTCATGTTTCATTTACTGTAATCATCGTAATTAGCTTGCAGGAAAGCAGAGGATATTATTTATGAGTGACAAAACACCCACGGAATGGCTACCGTTTTGTCAGTGTTAAGATAGTTTTTGGGGTCTAACTTCCCAAAACTACCATATCATTTTGAGAGACAACGCTGTGGAGGGCTGCGGAAACTTCTACCACGTGTGGTTTTTTGCTGTGCGCCTAAATCTAAGAATGTGGGCCTTGAGCGTTATCGCCTACACTGTTAATTCGGTCGGAATTCTCGGAATTCGAACCCCGGACTTTCGGCTTAGCAGATGATCACCATAAACACTAGACACCACAGCGTGGATCATATAGCCAGTGAATTATTTGTTCTACTACTCTTAGACGGTTTAAATAGTGAGTGTTAGGAATTTGTTTTATAGAAATTGCATTGGCGTTGAACGAAGCAAAGAAAGTCATTTGAAAAGCATAAAAATTATCAAGGTATATCCGATGCTGTGGTTTCCTGGTATTGTCTAGATAGCAGGATAACGATTTTTGCTGCTCCTGCCGGATGTCTCATTTCATTGGGGCACACGATAAAGCACATGATTTTGGAATGGCGTGGACTCGTGTTGATCATTGAGCAGTGCTACCGACAGTGCTACGAACAGTATGAAATGCTGAGAACACGGGGGGGGGGCATTTTGCTTCCCGTAGCGTGTCAGCAACCACTGTGCTTTTTCCGGAGTATGAACTACATGATTGCTTTAGGTATTACATTGCATTTAAACCAGGTAAACCGCTTGCTTGGTGGAGTATTTAGCCTATGTGCTCATACACTCTGGCTGTCCAACATATCCGGACTTGTTGAATCTGCTGACTGCTTGCCAACGAGTACTTTTTACGTTAGAACTGCAATACAGAAGAAAAAAGAGGCCTCTCACTAGCATAGTTCCACCTTAATTTTTTGTTGAAAAATTCTTTCTCTATGTATTTTTTCGCGTATCATTAGGGCGTATTGCAACTAAGCAACCGCTCTTAACTGATGTCAACCTGGGCAACTTGGGCACAGCTTAACGCTCTACAACCATCATCGCCTTCATCATCATCATCAGCCTCACTATGCCCACTGCAGAAAAAAAAAGCCTCTCCCGTGATCCGTGAATCAACCTGGTCTTGTACTTTCTGCTGCCACGTTATGCTGCGAACTTTTTAATTTCGTCGGCCCAGGTAACTTTTTGTCTGCCCCTCGTGCGTTTTGCCTTCTCGGGGAATTTAGTCAGTTACCCTAGACGACCAGTGGTTATCCTGCTTACGCGTTGCGTGCCTGGCCAGTGTCCATTTCTTCTTTATTTGAACTATGATATCCCTAACCCTGGTTAGTTCCCTGACCCAATCTGCACTCTTCTTGTTTCCTAAGGTTATGCTTAACATTTTCCTTTGCATCGCTCGCTGCGTCGTGCTGAATCTAAGCTGAACTATCTTTACAACCGTCCAGATTTTTTCTCCGCAGCGAAGTACCGGCACGATACAGCTGTTATACACCTTCCTCTTCAAGGTTAGTAATAGATTACCATACATAATTTGCGAATGCTTGCCGAATGTGATCCACCCGTCCTTATTCATTTAGTTATTTCCCTCTCATGATTAGGCTCCGCGGTGACTACCTGTCCTAAGTAGGCATAATCTCTTACAATTTCCAGCGTCTCATCACACATCGCCAATCGCTGTTTTCTTTTGAGACTGTTGCGCATGACCTCAGTCTTATGCATATTCATTTTGAGAATTGCTCTTCTGCTTTCCGTTTCCATTTCAGTAATCATGAGCTGTGATTCGTCCCCTTGGTTACCCATTAATGCAAAGTCATCATTGAATCACACGTTACTAAAATACTCTTCAATAACTTTTATCTTTAACTCTTCCAAATCTAGGGCCCTGACAGCCTCCTGTAAACACGCAGGGAATAGCATTGTAGGGATAGTATGTCCCTGCCTTACACCTTTCTATATTTGAATTATATCGTTTTCTTTACGGAGAACTATGGTGGGGTGATTCTGCTGTAGATTCCTTCTAGTATGTTTATGTAGAGCTCATCGATGGCCTGATTCCGTAGTGCCTGCATAACTGCTGATGTCCATCATCACTCAATCACTCCCACATTTTACATTACCATTACTCTTCACTCATGCCATTTTCTTGTAGACGAAGAATACGACTGCATTATATGTGAAAGATGTAGGCACTTGCAGTGCAATTTCAGTTCTTTACCAGTTTTCTCGACCATTTCTCTGCGTCTCTCTTCCTCTAATATCATTTTCCCGCAGGTACTGAGTAAGCTCTTACTGCGAACACATATAAAGTTTAAATACTCGGTTTACTCTGCCTGTGTATCTATGCCCTTCCATGTGCTGTCATCATAGACCACATGTGTCAGTCATGACCTATTATGAACTTCAGCAGCGCTCCAAAATGGCCGCACATCGCCTACCACTGGTGAGCTATCAGACCTCGTGTTCATAGCTACGGGTCTTCAATGGGTCTGATGAACTAAGCAATGTACAATTATGGAGTTAGGTGTCGCGTTACTTATACTGCTTCACGCATACCTTGGGTTGCCTTAGCGTTTTGCACAATATGTACCGCTACCTTTGATATATTCGCTGTGAGACTGATAGTGACGCGCAAGCATACTGAATGAAGTCGACTGCAATCAATACCCCGACAAGAAAAATGTTTAGCTTTTCTACCGACAGGAGAGATAGGTTTTGAATAACGAAATGAAGTGTTGGCGTTTCTTGCTAGAAAATGATCTGTGAAAACCTCACCCCACTCAAGTTTTCCTGAATATTGATTCTAAGTGGAATACACAGAATAGCAAAAATATAAGGACGCATTATTTTCAATGCGTTGGGCACCCAGTGGCAACTTAACATCTTGGCAAGGAATGTTCTTCTTTCTGACCGGGTATTGTCTCACCTTATCAATGCCGACGAGGCTCCAAAGAGCCCGATGCAGACACCCAGAGTAAGCAGCCTTCGTATCATCCTGCTCACATGTGCTCAACGTAGTACGGTGAGCAATATACTTCGGAAAAATCGGCCTGCTTATCTGTCTTTTAAGGGAGCCGACCGCTAGATAAACCCGTCACGTGAATGGCGGTGCTGCAGTTATCTTCGCCTCGCAGCTCTCTATTTCGCCTTCGTTCTGATTTTTTAGTTCTGAGAACGGCGCAGCAAGGTGGGGGAGTTCAGTAACATATATCGTGGCAATCATGTGAACATTCTACGTCGGTAAAGAGCCCGGATTTTTACACTCCACAAAATAAGGCGAAATATGGAAAGCGTTACAAAGTGAGAACAACGAGGGAAATGGATCATTTTGAAGCTTACGCCTGATATATTGGTTGATATGTCTCACTCAAATGCGTGATAGCGCTGCGCGTCGCCACTGTCCACAAACAGTTATACGTCATTCTTTGTCGTTTCAGAATGGTGGACACCGAGAAGAAATTCAAACTTCTCACACGAATAATGTAGAACAATATACATTGTACCAGCTCGCCTATTTTCTATAGAAATTTGGTTATTGAGACAGCGTCAGTAGACTCAGAGCACCATGCTGTGTGCTGAACATTTTTGTTGGTGTGCTATACCTATATTGTTTGAGTTATTTACAGAATTTCATCTATCCATCCATCCATTTAATGTGACACAAAATGCTAGTCGGAACGTTTTGGTCAATTTTTGACAATCCGGCAATGACACGGTTAGGCATGGTAATTTGTTTATATTTCTACAGGCCAAGTTTTGCACGTATTCATACAACATCTAATATTATGTGGGGTTTCGATTCCCCAAAACCCCACATGCTTATGAGAGATGCCGTAGTGGCGGGCTTCAGAAATTTTTGACGTGCACAGATATCGCAGTCAACGGGCCTCTACCGTTTGGCCTCCATCGTAATGCTACGGCCGCGGTGGGGATCGAGCTCACGACGTTTGGGTGAGTAGCGGAGCATCTTTTTGCAGGGAGGCTGTCTGCGCGGATAATCAGTCTCCCTCTCGTGCCCCTCTCCAAACTCGATGAAGTTCCAATGGGCAGATTTTGATTGATATGTGGAGTTTACCGTCCCAAAACCACCATTTGATTATGAGAGGCGCCGTAGGGGATGGCTGTGAAAATTTCGACCACCTGGAGTTTTTTGACGTGCCCCCAAATCTGAGCACATGAACCTACAACACTTCCGCCTCCATTGGAAAGTGCGCCGATTTTTAAAGTCATTCTATGAGTGTCTGGCAGAGAAAGCGCTTGCTTAAACCGAAACAGTTCATGGTGTTCACAACTAAATTTTTTGTTAGCGATTCGTGTGAAAATCTTGTAGCGAATGCCGCTGAGCAGAGGCCCAAATAAAGACAGGAGTTTTCTTATGCGTTTGACTAAAGAACCAAAGAGAAAATCTATTCGGTGTGGCATTTTCAGCGTACACTTGAAATCAAGCGAATGGTGTTCCTCTTGTATTTTTGAAATTGTTTTGGTTGCAAGAATTCTGAAAAAATAAACTCAGTGTGGACTTTGCACACATCGAACCCTGCATGTGAGAAAAAGTGACTTTTTTATTTTATCGCACTAACACCGCAAATATGCAGTGCAAGGAAATCTCGCCCCGTTATGAGATATTGATGTTGATCACAATATTTCTTGCGTCATTTTACCTACGATAGTGTTTTGTTTTACACCACATTCGCAAGACACTTTATAAGGCTGTCACAATTATAAACATTCTGAAATCTCGACATCACTGAGATGAACGATCCTATTTACAAGAAAACAATAAACGATGTTAGCGAACTGCAAGCAAAAAGGCAGTTCAGAATACAACACGTGAGACAAGGGGAAGTATATTGTGAGCTTATGCTAGAAGAGAGGTGTGTGAACAGTCAAGCAGTATTGTCAACCACGTTTGATTGTTACCTGGTTGGGCATTTGGATGGGAAGCTGGTGTAGATTTTTCGAGCTGCTTATGGGAAGGTTGGCTATTTCCGTCACCAGGTTCACCCATTTATTCCGAAGCCTATGCAGTGTTTCAAATGCCAGGAGATTAGCCACGTAAAGGGCGTTTGCAGAAATTACGCAGTGTGCCCCCGATGCGCTGAACACCACTCAGAAGACGACTGCAATACAACTACGTTGAAATGCCCCAACTGCCAAGGAGCTCACAGTGCTTCCTCCAAGGACTGTCCTCAGATTAAGAAATAGATTTTTATTCTGAGGCAAATGGTGCGAGACAACTCGACTCACAGAGAAGCTGCGCAAAAAGTAAGGCGAAGGTGCCGTCATCGTCGAAGGTCCTCACGAAGGACAGTGCAAAATCTGACGAGAAGGTCAGAAACTCAAGTGAAATCGACAGGCGCGGCTCCTAGCACGGCAAGCATCTGCGCTAAAAGAGAAGATGCTGGAAGGTCTCTCTCTCTCCAAAGGAATGGCCACCCCTTCAGCCTAGACGATCTGTTGAGCCTCAACAGAAGCCGCCTACACGACCTGTTGAGCCTCAACAGAAGCCGCCTCAAGAACAAGCACAAAGTGCTGCAACGGCCGGGAAGCCAGATCCTCGCGTGATGGTGATGCCAAGATCATTAGTGGGCACCATTCGCATGTTGTTAAGCGACATGAATACACAGTCTGCCAAAAGTGCCCTTCAAGCACTGGACGCGCTTAGTCCAGTGCTAGCAGCCCTAAAGTAGACCATGGCTAACCCACCACTGTCTTTCAGGGATGAGGTTCGTAAAGCAGCAATACTGCAGTGGAATGCCAGGGGACTGAGATGCAGTGGAATGCCAGGGGACTTTCGTCGATTTGTGTACGTCAATATATTTCCCGTAATCGTCATCTGTGAGCCGAACTTATCGAGTGCAATACGACTCTCGGGATACGAACCTTTTATGTCGTCTACTGTTACTGAAAACAGCAAGGTTCTGGTGTACATTCACCGAGACCTCACTTACATCCTTCAACCTGTACCACCTCATGACGGAAACCAATACGTATGCTTAAGAGTGAAAAATAGGAGGCTCAACATCACTGTGGTTGGCGCATACCTGTCACCATCAAGCCGTTTCGATCAAAAAAGACAACGAGACATCATAGCGTTACCTCCTGACCTGTGTGTTATCATTGGGGATTTTAACGCTCATCATACATTATGGGGAAGTCAGAATACCAACATGAAGGGCAGAAGCTTGGTGTCTTTTGCCTCTGACAACCAACTTTGGTTACTGAACGATGGCAGTCCTACATTTTTACGTGGCTCCACATACAGTAGCTGCCTCGACTTGGCTTTTGTTTCGCGAAGCCTAGTGAAACATACTGAATGGTTCAGGGTATAGAAACGCACGGGAGTGATCACGTTCCAACATACGTCAAGATCAGAGGATTGTCTCTCCTAAAGTGCGCGACAAGGTTAAAAGAGTGGACTGAAAAAAATTTCAGTCTCGTATGGAAGACCAATGCCAAGAACACATATCCGATTTACAAGAGGCCATGAAGAGCACTGTAAAAGAGACTGTGTGTACGATAGCCTGCCCTGTAAGAATCATGGACATCGACATAGAGCTGGAGCGGCTTCGAGCCTTGCGACGACGAGCTGTAAGAAGGTACCGGCGCACGAAGGACATAGAGAAAATTTATGGACTGCTAGACGTATGCGGAAGATCAAACGTTGGTTGGAGAAGCTAGAATTCCAAAGCTGGATTACTTTCTGCGAGTCACTCGACCCTCGTAAGCCTTTATCGTAGATATGGAGGACGGCTAGAGGTTTGCCGTCATCGCCCATTAAGAAGTCACCATCCAAGGCCTTAGCCCTTCACCAAAATCGACCAGATGTGGACGTTGCTGAAGAGTTTTGTGCCGGATTATCAGGGCAAGCTACAGCCCTCAGCAGCTGACCACTTTCGAGCAGTTCTCCGCCACCACGTGATTCCTGTATGGACTTCCCGTTCACCATTCAGGAGCTCAAAGCAGCACTCGCTTCACGCAAGCGTACCTCCGCACCAGGACCTGACGGAATCTCCTACAGAGCCCTGTGTCATCAGGGTGAGCACGCGAGAATAGCTCTACTTCAGCTATATAATGATTGCTGGCTAGAGGGCACTGTCCCCTTAAGTTGGAAAACTAGTCGTCTAGTACCATTACTAAAACCTGGCAAATCACCATTTGAACTCTCCTCCTATCGCCCGATCGCATTGGCGAGTTGCGTGGGTAAAGTGATGGAGAGAATGATTCTCGGCCGACTCGAGTGGTACTTGGAGTATCATGAGATCTACCCAAATGCCATGGCTGGCTTTCGACGGGGTCGATCATCGATCGATAGCGTCATCGACCTAATCACGTACGTTGAACACGAGAAAGGCCATAAGCGTCTTTGCGCCTCTCTGTTCCTTGACGTCAAAGGAGCCTATGATAACGTTACACATGAAGCTGTTCTTACCGCACTAGAAGAGATTGGAGTGGGTGGCCGAATTTTTAAGTGGATACGCAGTTATCTCCAAATGTGATCCTATTTTGTGAGTACAGAGACCGGGAACACGTCTACACATTTCAGTTGTCGTGGCGTCCCTCAGGGGGGTGTACTGAGCCCCGTGCTATTCAATATAACACTAATCGCTCTCCATACGCACCTACCAAACAATATTTATCTATCAACATACGCTAATGACATCTGCATCTGGACATCTGCGGTAACTCGCCTGCAGTTACGAGCGAGAATACAGAGAGCCACTACTGCAAGTGCTTTGTATCTACGCAATCAAGGCCTGGAAATTTTTCCGGAAAGCGCGCTCTTCTGGCATTTACGCGTAAACCCATGTCGAATTACAGAGTGCCAATTAACGGTAAAAATATACCATATCGTTGATCTCAAAAATTTTTGGGTGTCATAGTCGACAGAGACATATCATGGAGCCCTCATGTGTCGTATTTGAAAAAGCGATTGACAGGCATATGCCATCTTTTCAAGTTTCTCGCTGGAAAAACTTGGGGAATGCAGCCTAATGCTATGTTACGACTGCACAGGGTGCTTTTCTTTGGCTTTTTACGATACAGTCTGCCTGCATTATCAAACGCCAGCAAAACAAGTTGACGCATGATACAAAGCGTTCGGGCACAGGCGCTTCGAATATGTCTAGGTCTGCCTCAGGGTGCCTCAACAATGGCGACTATAGCTATAGCCAAAGACCACCTCGTGCAGACCCATATTGAAATTGAAGCTTTGAGGACACACATAAGGCATGTGGGCCGGACTCCCCATCACCACCTAGCCTCTCTACCAGTGAATGGACCTCATACTTCCTTTTGTCGAACAATAACTACACATGGTGACTCCCTACCAACTGGTTTTACGCCCACGGCGAGACCCTCAATTCCTCCATGGTGCCTTAAACAGCCAGCCATCAACCGGACAATACCAGGCATCCAGAAAAAACGACATTTATGAATACCAGCCCTCAAGCAGCTCGCTTTACTTCTGCTGTACGAGAAGTACCAAGACTGCACCCACGTCTACTCCGACGGCTCCGTCCTGCCAAACAGCTCAACTGCGGCGGTCGTTATTCCAACTCACGCCACAACCATCAAATTCAGGACAGCTCATGCAACCACAACAATGGCAGCAGAGCTTGCAGCGCTTCGTGCAGCGCTGCGTTTCATTAACGACCAAAGCAGGCAACCAAAAGCAGGCAACGACTGCAAGGCGGCACTGCAGTCACTTCTGTCAAATCTATGCCGTGGTCCACACGAGCAGTTGGTATTTGAAACAGCAGATATGCTACACCATATAACAGAGAAAGGGCACCACGTTATATTTCAGTGGTTGCGAAGCCACTGTAGAATTAACGGTAACGAACGAGCTGATCAAGCTGCCCGTTCAGCCCATACAGAAGACAACGACCAGTCAATACCTCTCTCAAGGACGGACGCTGCTAGGAGGCTCCGCATGCTTGCTCGCCTACGCTCCATGGCTCTTTGGAGTGAGCCTCTCTTTACGCATGCAAGATTACGATCCCTTGGCCCAACGTTAAGCATGCAGTTTCCAACAAAAATTCGACGAGGCGACGCTACTGCTCTGTGCAGACTATGGTTGGGAGTCGCGTTTACCTGTGCTTATGCGTTCCGCATAGGTATGGCCGACACCGCCGACTGTGCACACTGCGGAGATGAAGAAACAATTCGACATATCCTGTGTGACTGCCCGAAATACAACCTGGAAAGACAACACCTTTCTAATAAACTAAACAGGTTAGATGACCAGCCGCTGTCAGAAGAAAGTATACTGCGCCATCGTCATGACTCATTGTCACAGAAGAAAGCCGTGCAAGCGCTACTGGGCTTCTTACGAACTACTGGCCTGTCGGAACGCCTCTGAGTGGACTGATTTTGTGTGTGCGTGTGTGTCGGTGTTTTTCTTTTATTTATTTTTTAACTCTCCCTTTCTCTATCAACCCCCTATTCCCCAACCCAACTGTAGGGTAGCATACCGGATACTAGCATCCGGTTAACCTCCCTGCCTTCCTTTTTTCTCGTTTCTCTCTCTCTCTCTTGAGCTGCAACGCCGACAAAACATTGTCTGAGCTGAACTGCGCAACAAGCCTAATTTATTGGCATATTTGGAAACGTTCCAAAAGACCCAATGGTGTAGCAGCTACACTACAGAGCTCTCATTACCCGATCATCGCTCACATAAAGTGATTCGAGAAGTCTTGAGGGTGCTTCACTTTCTGTGGCCGGTTTTATTCACGTATATAAACATTTGTGAGCAGAATTCTAAAGTTAATTCTTGCACCATGTTGTTGTTTTATGTCACAGAACCGGCACTACTATGTTCACTTAAATTCACTCTCAATAGAAAGCCATGTACGCCATTCATAAATCCTTAGCTGTTCGCAGATAACGATGCCTGAATACATTAGGTACTCCAATTTGTTGGCAACAGCCCGCCTTGCCAGCAAACTTACTGTCACAGTCGTTCGCAAATAATGCCAAGAACGAGTACTCAGCTTTGCTTGGCAAAAAGTTGATGATCACTCTGTCTGCTGTTCTGGTACTGAATAAACAATTTGAAATGAAACCCCCCTTCTCTTGAAAGCAGCACAGCGCCAAGATTCCTAGCAGTATAACTGTTCAATGTTGCCTACATATTCCAGGCGAATGAATAAAACCCTCGAAAGATGTGCCCGGAACTCGTGTAGTGCATTTTTGTGAACAGCAAAGCGGCACTGCGGACGATCATGAAAAAAATACACATGTGTATGAGTGGGTTCCTTCGTTGCGTGATCGATTTTCATAACATTAATTTTTACGTGACAGTGTTAAAGAACTCTTTCAGGGGAAATCCCACTGTCAGTGGCGCTGTCATTGGTTGTGAGAGAAAAACAAATTTTGAGTCGCAACTGAATAGTCAGAAAATATTCAAATCAAAGAAATAATCAAAGGTTCAACCCGAGTAAGCATTGAGCTCAGGCCGGCTGCTTCGCTCAAAAGGGCTGCATTATTATTCTTATGTTACAGACATACATACACATGCATATGTGCCACACATCAGCCACAAGCATGTGTAGCACACGTTGCAACACTTTGTGCACTTTAGCTGTTTCAGGGCATCTAAAATGCGAAGTATCGCACCATGACTCCCTTTGTGCTCCAGTGATTTTGTGAGTTGCTTAACGTTTATGACACAAACTGCGCGTAAACCAACCCTGCTTAGTGTTGAGTGTTTTGTATATTCATACGTAACCTGCATGTGCTTGCAACATCTGCAAGCATGAGGGATTCATATAGGACGCTATTTCCTTGAATAGGCAGAAAATGAATTCCGTAAGCGTCGCTTGGTAGCTTTTTGCAGGACATCTCAACAAAACATAACGACGCGACAATCAATAAAACATGTTTTGTTCTTTCGCAATCAATCCAAACATGGTTTGATGCCTTGATAACTCAAAAATCAGTTTACTCCCCCAGGCACGAACCTTCGTCCTTAATCAAGTTTAGCTTTCACAGGTAGTGTGTCCGTGTGAAGTTTAAAGAAAAATGTTCTAGCCCCAGATGGAACTAACACATTTCAACGCGTATCAGGACATCACTTCGTGATTCCTTCACATAAATGGTTCCGACGATCGGGCGGAAAAAGTTGTGTGCAGCAGGTCTTGCAATAGGCACTTCCTGCGCAAGCACGTTGTTTCGAAGCCACACACACACACACACACACACACACACACACACACACACACACACACACACACACACGCACACACACACACAAACACACACACATAAATATATATATATATATATGTGTGTGTGTGTGTGTGTGTGTGTGTGTAATACTGCGTGGCAGAAGTATAAAATTGCGCCAGAGGTCAATACTTTTGAACTACGCAACAAATAGGTACATTTTTACAGGCGCGTCGATTCGAAAGAGTTCGAACATACGGTCGCTTGTCGCTTTACGAATTGTGTAGCGAACCCTATGACTAATTAGCAAAAGGCATAATTATGATGTAGTAGCAAGATTGCAGTATACAATCTAGGATTCATTTGTTTCTTTACAACATGGTTGATGCATGCAAGGAGAGTTGTAGCGAGAATGCCTATTGAGAAGAAGATGCAAACGATACCCGATAACGCTATCGCAGTCTACCCTTGAAGGTGAAGTCCAAGCGCCCTTGAAGTTTTCCTTTGCCTTTCCGTTCTAAAGGCACGAATGAGGAACTCTTTCGGTCTTCTGAAGTACGTGAAATACAAGTCTTCTCCTGACGGTAGCATTAACAGACTGTGCCTGTGCGCCCGTGAGAACCTATTCACCTGGTTTCTGCGAAGTAAAGTCAACTCATCCGCTTGTAATTCATAACTTGTAGGGTGTTCTTTGGCGAACTGCGCGTAAAAGCGATGCACACATTCTACGTAACCTCAAACTGTCAAGTCAGATGTCAATGGAGAGGCAATGAATATTTGCCCAAATGCCCCGCCGCGGTGGTCTAGTGGCTAAGGTACTCGGCTGCTGACCCGCAGGGCGCGGGTTCGAATCCCGGCTGCGGCGGCTGCATTTCCGATGGAGGCGGAAATGTTGTAGGCCCGTGTGCTCAGATTTGGGTGCACGTTAAAGAACCCCAGGTGGTCTAAATTTCCGGAGCCCTCCACTACGGCGTCTCTCATAATCATGTAGTGGTTTTGAGACGTTAAACCCCACATATCAATCAATCAATCAATCAATATTTGCCCAAATAGTCAATCCTTATATACGCGCAGAAATCGGAAAGTTCCTAACAGTCGACAAGTATAACTTAGTAGTCTACTTTTAAACCATAAATTTTCAGCATTCTTTATCAGCTATATTTTTTTATTCTTCTTGAAAGCATCCCCCTGTGCAAGGTGATTCGTGGTATAAATGGAGCTGCATAGGTACAGGACTGCCGCCATCGCTAGGGGCCAATCGATACAAATGCACATTATATTACATGCCTTGAGAGCTCACATCATTATCACTCGAGTTGATTGCCGCCACGTTGTAAGACTTGGTTCAGAAATGCCGTAAGCATCAAACTACGCAAATACCTCAAGCTATTTTACCAACTTTCCATCACGCTTCAGCCCGCATCAACATCAGTTCCCCCTTGTTTTATTCATCCTATAGTGCACCTAAGCGTACCAGAAATCAGGAAAATCCCTGAGCTATCATCACATACCTATATCTGCTTCACAGGACACACCTATATCATCACAGGACACACCTATATCTGCTTCTACTGCCGCACGTGGCTTATGCACTGGCGAAGTGCACCGGCCGCGTAAATATTTGCACAGATGACTCAAGGACTACCCTGTGTTTACCCATAGCAGGGATAGTCTCGTCCAGTCGTTTAACCTTTGTTTTAAGGGCTGTGAAACTTTTAGCTTTTGCGCTGCACTTTTGATCAATCTCGAATGATCACAATAATAAATTTTCAGTGACTCCAAGGCAGCCCTGCATTATCTGATATCAGCTCTGACGGAAATAGCTGGTATTTGAAATGAAAAATTGGCCCAGTATCTGCATGTTACACTGCAAGTACCGTCGAAAGACGATAGGTAGTCTGGCATCTAGAGGGACTGAGCGAAACGTTTATTTGATGTTCTGCACAAGAAAATCGGTGAATGGTGTACTGAAGGCGCTGCGCTAAAGTGCCTCGAGCGTTCAGCGAAAGCGAACGAGCGCATCAAGACACGTTACACGTGAGACATGAGCGCTATCTGGATGTTATCTTGGAGAACGAAGCGCGTGTGCCCTGTGTGCCCGTCTCGGAGGTGATAAGGTGTAGATCGCAAGGCGACGGTTAGGTGCCACCACCGTGTCGTCTTAGCAAAGCGTAGGAAACACTTGACTTTTCGTGCAAACATTGCTTTGTCAGCGCAACGTGATAAATGCTACGGTCCATATAATTGCCTATGTATGCCTTTTCTAGTAAGCGACACACATACAGAATATTGACGTGTTGTTATGGTGCCTCATATATGTGCAATAATTGCTTTTTAATTGACAATTGTACAAGTACGAAGGCTGAATCTTGAGCAATATTGGTGGTCGCTGCGTATGGGGTCGGCCATTTGGAGTATCGTTTGGCCACTTTGGTGCCATTTAGGGTACCATCAAGGGCGCACAAACAGAAAAAATGTACAGACAGACAGACAGACAGATCAAAATTTTTGCATTGAAGGTCGCCAAGAAAGACTATCGTCTTTATAACTCAGATTAATGTGTCGTTTAGGAAAAGCAAGCCCGATACATGCGGTGGCTCTCAAGTCACGGTGACGTGACAGGCAAAGAACATGCCGAGAATGTCACTCGGTTAGCTTTTCACGGCGACATGGAACAACTATACCTCTTTCAAGGTCTGATGGGGATGTCAGTCTTCAATGATCGTACAGGACATTACACACAACACACTGAACAGACCAAGTAGGCAAAAATATCAGCCTCACCAGGTAAGCAGGTCACTACGGTTTCATATAACAACGAACTCTACCGCAGAGAGGTGACTCTGACATAGCGACTAGGTCTATAGGAGTGGCTTTAACAGTCATCTTTGTTTCCTTTAGGAATGGCTGACAACACTGCTTATGACATCTGCAGTACTTAGGAGACCCTTTGCGGCATATATTCTGCATCTGACCTTACTATGCTGCTAAGAAGCGATCACCCACAATTGATCTCAGTCGCCTTGACCCCAGGCCGAACTGCTAACTGTCCTCAAAGCTTATACTGAAAAGTAATCGAGAATCAAAATGATGGTATTGTTAAATTTTCTAAGGGCTACGGACTTGCATGAGTGGCTGTAAAACGATAATGTATGCCCCATATGACACATGATGCCTGGGTGTGTGTGCGTGCTCACCTGTTTATCTTCCCCTTTTTGTTGACTCTTTAAATATTTCCCACATTATCCCCCGTCCAAGTTACCATACCAAGCAGTAATGCTAAACTAGTTCACAATGCTATTTTTGCTCTCTTTTCTGTTTTACTTCTTTCGTTCGAACATGCCAAGTGTATTATCACTCCAAGAGGACTTTTATTTCATATTTAAGGAGTATCGTCCGCACCGAGCTTTGGCTGTGTCAGGCTGTTATGAGTGTAAATAATTTCACATATGATATGTGGCAATCACCACGACAGCGCTGAAATTAACATTTCAACAAATCACCGCATATCGCGAGGTGAATCATGATGAGTGGGCGAAGCCCTGGTGATCATTCGGGTAACCTAGAATCTCCGTACATGGCCCGATTGAGCACGCAATTGCGTGCAAACACGTGTGCACAATATAGGTTCACTGCTTCGGGATTGTCTTGACAGATTTCACGTTGTGCTGCTGGCTCGCGCTTCCTCACCACCTCCAGGTTTGCTGGACGGTGCCGACGTTTCACTTGGGCTTCCCGAGTTTTCGTTGTATCCGCAGCTTCTTGTCGGCGTTTACGGTGCTCTTCTGCTTTTTTACCCCTCAGATCTAGTTTCTCATTTGTTTGCATTGCAATTCTCACTCGCAATGCAAACGCAGATGCAAATGCAACGTCAAGCCGTTTATACCGCGTCATATTATACCGTAGAGATACTGTGGTGCCTAAAGCGGCGATAGTAAAAGAGCATCAGAGAAACCTCGAGTGATACGGGCGATGGGCAAGAGAACTAGGCACAGCTGTGGCACATCAGCAGTGCGCTGTGAGGAAGTACTAGCTTAGACGGTGGAGTGAGGGGGGGGGGAGTAGCGTCGACCATAAACTGCTTCGGATCTAACAGCGAAGCATTCACTATAAGAAAAGATGCAGGCGAAGACAGCATTGAACTGCATATGCAATCTTGACGCAGATATTGTTGTCTGCGGCGACTTAGCAACTTCCCCTGAGGGAAGTAGCCTTATCGAGTGCGCTCACTTTGTCAATATTAATGGCAATAAAATGCCACCGAACACGCCCTTTCTTCAATTGCAGTGATTGGGAACAAACACAAGATTACCAATATACGCTAGCTGATTTGATATTGTTATACACATGCGAAATATTCACTTATGACAGCAATAATCCAAAATAATTCACATGACGAGTTTACCGTCACAAAAGCATATATGATTATGAGAGACACCATAGTGGAGAGATCCGAAAATTTTGACCACCTGCCGTTTTTTAACGCGTACCCAAATCTGAGCACACGGGCAAACAGCATTTTCGCCTCCATCGAAAATGCAGCCGCCACACCTGGCCTTCGATCCCGTGATCTGCGGGTCAGCAGCTGAGTACATTAGCCACTAGACCCCCGCGGTAGGGTCTACTTATGACAGTAAAATCTGGTAGTGAATTTCTCAAACATGCCCTACGACCATCTTCGACCGTGCTATATTTATGGCAATTCGGTTTCGAGTCCCCAACCATACATTGTAATCACACCACTGGAAGTTTTCTTTTTATTTATTGTTGAAATATATATTTTTTCGGCTCCGTAGGAACATTTTTACCTGGCGCGGAGACAATACCTTTCATCACACAGACAATAAGGCAGACATCAGGATCTGACACCCATAGAACTTCAGGTGGGGACGTACTCTAATCTCACGCGATTGTGCAATATATATTCTGAAATGCGTTCAACTAATACATGCACCTTACGCGCGAATATAGCTAACTTCAAAGAAATTAAGAAAAAAAGAGGATGACCTTTTTTAGGTCTGGTGGTTCATGCCGCCGATTTCCCACGGCGTGGGTGCCCTCTAAAGCTTTCACCAGGCCGTAAGTGCGCATGTAACTATTTATTCAGTAGGTACCTGGCAGCAGCACTTCTCTGCCTTCCCCCCCCCCCCCATTAGCAGCGGTGGATGCGTAACTATTTCACCAAGGGTATGATTGCTTAAGATACACCAAGGGGCTTTCGGAGAAACTTATGGGGCTATTTTTCGGATTGAGTACCTAGAAACAACCGAATGCCAGATCGGTGTACTTCTTACCCATCGGGAAAAACCGTTGGTTCGCTGTCGGCAAGGGAATCGAGCCCGGCACCCGAAGTTAGCTGTATCCGCGCATAAGGTACATGCAATAAAGAAAGACGACCTGAATTTTAGTTTTTTTTACATACATGTACCATATGCGTAGAAATTGCTAACTTTAAACAAGCGCTTTCTTTTTCATTCAAAGCTTTATGCATGGATATAGCTAACTTCAACCACTGTTGTGGCGGTGCCTTGCGTTACGCTGTGATGAAGTCATCACGCCGTTGTAATAGGAGGTTGCTATTACCAGCTTCGGACTGGAACAGCAAATATAGGCAGTCCAACGGGCCCGTGAAGGAACAAAGAGACTTGGTCTTTTGTTCCGATTAGGGAGTGACCCGTAACGTGATAAAGGGCTTTTTGAAGAACCCGATAAAGTTTTTTTTATCCGTCTGTAGGAATGCCATCTAAATACCAGTACGTGGAAAAATTCTTGTTTTCATCACTTTCCTTGTGTGAATACTCTTCAGCACACCGCTCCTCAACAATATCACAAGGCCCGTTGCGCCCTGTCGTTATCTCCGACACCTCCCCTCACATGTCTGCCGAGTCACCAGTACCTTTTTCTCTTCAGGCCATTCATCGTACGCAGACAAGAGAAATCCTAGTGATAAAGCGGCAAAAGCAAAAAGCGCTACGCAATTGTTATCGAAAGAGCGGTATTGTGAATAAGCGAGATGTAAAAAAACAAAAAAAGGTTGTGTAACACCACACGATCAAACACGAGAGCGAGATAAGGTAACTCCTCCTAGACATGTACCCGTATACGTGCAGTAATACACTTAGTCGGGTATTTTTCACCGCAGAGCGGAGTGACAGTGGCGCAGCCTTGCATACCATTTGCTTTTCGTGCTAAATACACCCGAGAAGTTCGGATGGCGCCACCTAGCAGGAGGCCTGGATGACGTCTTGGGAAGCACTCTTCGACGCCTGCCGTGGCGCTCCTTCGTGACAGTCGCTCTCGCTCACTTTGTACGGCGTTGTTTGCGCTCGTTTCTTGCTTATATCAATATTCTTACGAGAGATGAAAACATCATCGATAGTGTTTCTAGTGAGACAACAAAAAACTACATTCCTTCAGTACAGTGGCCATGGGCACACGCGCTCTGGGGGAACGTTAAGGAATTCGGGATGGCCAAAATCATTCTACAGGCTGCCTCGTATGCACGTCGTGGCTTCGACACATAAGACATTGTAGTTGCCTTATTAGCTGCGTTGTTTCCCGCATGAGATGTGATTATTTCGTCTCCTAAATTAGTACTCAGCATCCGAAACATGCGTGTATCTGCGGATAGCATGTTTCTCAGTGTGCCAAATGCCACACACAGTAATAAACCTGGCAATATATCTCCAACGGTCGCGTGTAAACGATGCCTATTTCAGTGATAACCACCCACACCCTTTGTTTTTTGCCGTATTCTGCTTTCTTTTTGATATCAGAGTTGGTACGCTAACATTTTCGACAGTTCGTCGAAACAAAACACTAAACACAAAAACACTAAAACTTTGTTTACACATGCAGAAAAACATGACGTCAACATGACTGCACATCGCCTATTTTACAGATTTTTCCAGGCCTTGCACATATAGGACACTCCAACAATTTTTTTTATTCTTTTTCTTTATCGGCCGGCCATACTGGTCAGCATGATTCATCTTGTTTTTTTTTTGGCAGGACGCGAACCAGCGACTTGATCAGAGTGTGGACTCCCCTCTCAATCAAGGTGGGACACCCACGCCATAGTCTCTACTAGAGATGACTTCAGTGGAGGTTTTCTTAAACAAGACAAAATAATGCCCTGTTTAACAATGTTGGTGTGATTGCAGGGGTTCGCGACGGACGGTTTCTTTCCCTAAGTTCCATACAACCACCTCACTTATCGTACAGTCAAGTGAAACTTTACATGAAGCAACTTCAGAGATTATCCCACCACAAGTTCATGCGTCAACACTGGTGGCCTAGGACAGTCGCCAAATGAAGCCGATACACGTGAACCGACGTTTGTATGCTCTTGGCACCAAATTTTTAAAAAACAAGATTGTCACTGACGTACTTGAAAACATGCCTCATATTCCCCGCTTTTAAACGGTATTTCATTCAGAGAAACGTTATTTGCGCCGGCTGATATACTGTGCCTCTTATAAGTGATATTTACCTATCGTGCTGTGGTCGTATTTTGAGTGAACGCTGTAGTCGTTTACGGGCCCGCGCTGGGTGCGTGCCAACGTGGGCCAGTAAACAACCGTAACAAAGCCATTGGTCTACCCAATAATAAACGGCTTAGCTGCGATAATTTAAACAGCTCCCCTTCTGAAGTTCGTTGCAGCGTCGTGTCAGCAGTCATCCATGTTTTTACCTCTAAGAAAGCATTCAAGTCTGAAAAGCCACGCAGAGAACAATTATCAATAGATCCATGACAATGCACTTGATGAAATAAAATTTATAGGCCGAACAAATGGTCACCGCATGCTGTTTCAGCTTGAGGAGACAAGGCTTAATAACCATTTCCAAATATTTTCAACCAGGCTAACAACACAGGCCGCCAAAGGAAGTCATTACGTTTTCCTGATCGTGAGACTGCGAGACCATGTCTCGTATCTTAGATCACCGATTCATGGACGTAAACACCGGTGCCTACGGTTTTATGAATTGTGCTTCCAGAAACTCCTGTACTGCCAGATAGGGCTGCAGCGCCACTGACATCGATGGAATCACATGGTGAAGGAAGAGGTCGAGCGTGATCTCGTGCGGGGTGACAGCTAGCCTGGAGCGATAGATGCAGAAAAAAAAGAAAAAAATGGCAGACCCCACGTTTTGTGAGAATCGATTATATGAGAAGCACGATTGAGAAATGTTGATATGCCACTTTAAAATCAGCACAACGTTATGAGCTGGACGTAAATGATGCCGTACATGACTTCCGTGTCATGAGAACCGCGTGTGGACGAGTCATTTACCTTCGTCGTCTCTTAACGCACCTGATACCGAATTTGGTATATGTGTAGCTGTAGCTTGCGAAACGGCCAAGAGCATGCTATGAGCATAGAATATAGTTTAGTTTTAAATGTCATGCGTGTCATGATTATCATGTTTGAACGTGTCATTTACATTCATCGTCCATTCACGTCACGTAATGCCAAATTTGGTATATGGGTAACCAGTGAAACGGCCGCTAGCATGCTATCAGCGTTGAAATGATGTCTTCAGCCGTAGTGAGATTGTCAACAGCCTAGGCGTTGGATGCAATTGGGCCGATTCCTTTAGGAATGTGGCGAACTCGCTCGTATTCCGTCTTATTATTGTTCGCATGGCGACAGGGGGCCATTGGTGCAAATATATACAAATTCCAAATCCGGACAAAGGCGGTTCTCTTCCATTGAGTTGCACGCTATTGGGCTATACGAGCCGTGACGAATGCTGTGACGTTCCGAGTGACGTGGGCTGGGGTGTCACTTGACTGTTTTGTTCCGGTTTTCGGAGGAAGGCAAAGGAACGGTCGGAGAGACCGTCCGAAAGGAACCGGATGGATTGAAATGGCTGCAAGGCGGCCTCGATTATATTGAAATGTAAGTGCTTCACGAATTTTCAGCATCCGCGCACTTAGACAACATGGCGTTTCCCACTGCCACGGTTTTTGTCTCGCCTGTGCGGCCGCTGCAGCCGAGCAGAGACGACGAAGCGAGGTTAAAGATGCGTTTGAAAAGTTCACTGAAGAAGAGTTCCGACAATGTTCTCGTCTGTCCGAACGAACAGTGCGTAGCTTGTGCGACGAACTTGTCCCTGTCATCGGATGCCAGTGAGCCAATGACCTTTCCACAGAGAGGAAAGTGTGTGCGCTGCGATCTTTCACCCCCAGTTGCTTCTAGAAGAGCGTTGGTCGCGTGGAGCACATCGGCAAGTCGTCTCAGCCGGCCGTGAGCAACGCTATCCACGAGGTGACGCAGGCTATCGTCACCGTGGCTGCTAGAAAAAAGCTGGCGGACTTCCCACTGACAACAGCTGCTAAGGATGAGGCAAAGGCGGAGTTTGTGCTACGCGGTTGCATCCCAGACGTGCTGGCATGCGTCGATGGCACCTTGGTCACCATTCGCAAGCCAGAGGAATTCAGACTAACCGACACGGCGAGCTTCATGTCCAGAAAGGGCTATTATGCCCTGAACGTCATGATCGTAAGTACCGTGAGCATCCTTTCTTACTCGTCCATCGGAGCAATTGTTAAAATGTGGCGCTAAAGCTGGGAAAAGTAATAATGCAACAAATAAAAAAGAACCTTCAGGGAACTGTGTGAGAGCTAGTTGTTGGCTCGCAACGCCTTGGTAATATTAAGTGGCAAGTGTTTTGTGCGTGAGCCAGTTGCCGTTTTTTTACTGGCGTGCATGCACAATTGAGCTGTGCATTTTAGAGGTAATCGGTAATATGGGCAGCAGACGTAGCAAAAATATATACACGACAGGGAAGTATTTTCACCACGAAAGTGCTTACAATCACAATTGCATGAGCTGGCTTTGGCATTTACGAGTGTTCTTTCTCAAGAGCAACGCGTAGGTTTTCACCTATTGATTATTCAGTGGAAGTCGTAGCCATATGTACAGCAGAGGAGGGGTCGTTGCCTCCCCCCTCCTGAGTGTGCTACACCCTGTGTTTTCTTCTAAGTGAAGTTTTTTGTACCAATGACTGTACTAGTAAGCATTGTTTGCTGCATATGCGTAGAAAAAAAGATATTTATTCTGAGTATAAATGCAGTACTATTTTATATCGCTCCTCATCGCAGGTGTGCAACGCATGGCGGCACATCCTTGTCATAGACCCGTGATTCCCAGATTCATGCCACGGCTCCTGGGTGTGAAAACAAAGCCCATTGCGTGCACGCCTAGCTGCACATCTGCAGCCTGGCGAATATCTGCTTTGAAAGTATTAATGTGTACTAACTGGGGCAGAGCACTCAGCTTTTATGTTTCTATTGCAGGAGACGCAGGGTATCTCCACGAGTCATGGCTCCTAATTCCAGTCCTTGGCAGTCAACCATGCAACACTTCCGAAGGTCGATACAACAAGGAACACGCATCCATGCGTAATGTTGTGGAAAGATGTATCGCAGTGTTGAAGAGCAAGTGCCGCTGCTTGCAGCACTTTCGAACGATGCTCTACAACTACGATCGGGCAGCGCAAATCATCTATGCTTGTGTTGCTCTCCACAACATTACGTTGCATGCAGGCGACAGGACCTTGGACGAGTATGTTGTGGACATGCCACCAGCTGAGGATGACGATGGGAGCCAAGGGAGAGCCATATGCTCACACCATGCAACGTGCTGCTAGGAGACGGAGGCAGCGCAGCACTGTCTTGGGTCTTTTTTTAAGTACACAAGAACGGTGAGTCTTCATGTTTTCATATGAGACGCATAATTTATTTATACTGATTCTAGTGCATCTAGACATGACAGGGTTGGGTTTGCCACTTTTGAATACACAAAGTACTTATTCGTAATTCAATATTAAACTAGGTGGCAATGTGAAAATGCTGCATTTTCTTTAAATGGCACATGGAATATGCAACAGAAACACCCTTTTCCGTAGCAGTGATCACAGTCATAACAAACTAGATTGGAGCAAGCATATATCAGCGGCACTTTGTGCTGATTGTTGCCATCACAAAATTGTGCGAACAATGCTGCAACATCGAACAATTTCTTTTATCAGAACACATAGAAGTTGCGATTCCATTAGTAACATGTCGCATGAACAGATGATGCATAAGTTCGTATCTTCTCATAGTGACTGGCTACAAGCGTTCAATTTTGCACGCCAGGCTTGACGAGCAATTGTGCTCGTCAAGTTTGACTTGTATTTTGTTCATATTTCTAAACATTGTATGAATGCTGAAATAACATATGATTTAAATTCTTGACTGTAGTCATGCTGCAATGCTAAAAAATACGCAAATCAAGACAGCAAACGACAGACCAGTTGTTTTGATAACAAAGAGCATAAATAATTCGCTAAACAGTCTTGCGGCTCCCAAACCATACCACGTTCAAAATTTCGTCCCGCAACGAGTCGTTTACAATGAAAACTAGATGAAATCAATCGCTGGCATGTTGCTGTGATGATTACCTTTTTCATATGTGAAACTGTGCGACATGGCCATTTACTAACTTAGTGCTCTCAAAAAAAGACTCAGAATGTAGCTGTTGTACCTTAGCCTCATTGTGCTGAAATGAAAATATCACAGTGAACTGCAAAACAGTGTGATGCAAAAAAATATCACATTACTACACAATGTGGTAATGCTGCATAAAAAGCGCAGTGAGCTAGACAACACAGAGGGGCAATACAAATATAAAAGAAACATTAACAAAAAATGTCATCTAAACACTCGTGGTGTCGGTGTGAATGACTAGACACCTTTGAAATGTGGGGAAAAATACTGCTACTGGAGCAGCTGAAACATACATAAAGAAATACATATGTCAAACATAAGAAATGCTGCACTCCTTGTACAGAGTAAATGCTAACCTAAATCTAGTAATATGTACTGAATGCGCACAAAAAACGTAATAAATAGAACAAGAACCGCAGCACGTAAACATTTTAAAAACAATAAGCAAATTATGAATGATAAAACGTTGAAAACATGGTGAAAAACAAACTAAACTATGTATATGTCTTCCGAAGCGTATAAAATTGAACATGAACAGCACCACCTAAACAAATTGAAACCGACAAATCATTAATGAATTATGACAAGAAAAAACATTGAACACATGACGAAAAATTAAACTAATATACGTATCCCTTTCTCGCAGAAAGCCCTCAGCCATGGCCCATGCCAAGGATTGGACTGCCTGCAGTACGCCCTTCTGCTCCGCTGCCGCCTTCTCCTGTGCTGCTGCCACACGCCGTGCTGCAGAAGCGATGCGGGTGGTTGATGTTTTCATCTCCCGCAGCAGCTGCGATGAATCATCGTGGTGGAAATGTTTAAGTGAGCTGACGGTGAACCCTTAACCACCTCGTCGCTGGAAGCTGCTGCTGCTGCCAAGAATTGCGATGGGCACAACAATATCCCCTCAGTCGAAGATCAACTGGTCTGCAGGCATCATTTGAAAGGGTGAAGCTTCGTGTACAAGCTATGCCCTCCTCGTGCGGACCAACAAACATGTGTTGAAACTACTCTTCATCAATCTCCTCAAATGCATCTCTCACCTTCAAACAGCCCTTTTCAGGGCTAACCAACCTTTTCCCCGGCAGTTTATCATCGCAGATATCCCATACCATGCCCTCAATACAATGTACGGTTCTTATTTACAGCCCAAGTTGGTTTCAGTCATCATAATAGAGCATGGAGAATGTTTACGCCCCTTATGTAAAATGTAAAGAAAGGGTCTACTCACCTTGAGTACCTTGTCGCCTTGCTCAAAGCTCCGGTCCTGCGCTCAATAAAGCACTAAGTTCTCGGATGCTTGCGTGTTACTGTGTTACTGCCAACTGCAGCCACTTCAGTGGCCTCCACCTCTATTTCCACCGCAGCAGTGGGAACATCCGCCTGCTGGTAAGGGTCGTAAGCATGATCTTTCAGAAAGTGGGTATTCGTTACTCTGGCTGTTTTACAACTTCACGTACTAAACATCTGCGGACAAGTTCTGCAGCTATTCAGTGGTCATGGATATCATGTATTACCATTTTAGTGCATGAACTTGCCCGCAGGCATTGCGTGTTTTATGATAAATTAATACCCCTTGTACTGCAAGGGCTGCGAACTGAGATTTTATGTAATAAACCCACCCACTTTTGAATTATTTTTCCTGCACTAGATATGGCACATATTCTTTGGCAATGCGAAAGAGATGAAGATATGCCACGAGAAAGGATGACGTCAACTGCGGGACCCACCGAAATTGGGCACCTTGCTGAGCGATGGCAAGCCGCCCTTCTCAGCGAGGCCTTCGAAGACCAGGTGTGGGCCATCCAGCGGGCCAGGGCCGTCGCCGAGGACCTCAAAAGATGTTCCTCGAACGTTGTGTCCCTGATGGCCTAGCCCCGGCCACAGCAACAACCGTTGGGCAATTAAGTTTATTCAACTCAACTCAACTATTACCGTTGAACAAGGTTCCACTAAAAGCACCCCTTCAAATGTGAAACTCTGTCATGGCACCGCTCAGAAACCAATGATACTGCGGCGACAGAGTGCTTAGCTGTTGATAGGTGAGACCAGAGACGCGACTGAAGCGTGTCATTCCAGTCAACTGTAGAACCCGGCCGCGGAAGCCAGGTAGCCAACCCCCTTCAGTGCCCCTGAAAATATACACCAATGTCAAAGAACAAATTGCCCGCGCAATTCGACGGTCACTCACGTTTGTGCCTCTCTGATGGCGGCGGCGTCACGTCGGGCCTCGTGCACCTGCCTAGGCCACCAAGCCTGCCACTCCTGCGCAGGCACTACATGATTCAGCGCGTCGCTGAGCTCTTGCCACAGCCGCCGCCAGTAAGCGATGGTGACGCCGTGCCGCAGCTCGATGGCTCTCGCCATGAGCTGGGGATGATAATCCATAAAGGCTAGCACCAGTGCGCGCTGAACCTCGGAAACGCGGATAAGCCGCTGCTGCTGTTGGCTACTGGTGCCGTAGCCCTCCGCCATAATCGCGCTCGACTGAGCCAACAACTTCGAAAGTTGCGCCGTTTAGGTTTGTATAGTGGTGAAGATATTATAGTGGTGGAGATATGGGAACAGTAACTGCTTGAAATGGTGTTGTACTTAGCGCCATTACTTACCAACCCGTTAAATTTAGCGTCATTTCAAAACAATAACGGAAAAAATACGTTTGGATTGTACCGTATTCCTTATTTATTGTTTCAAAACTAGTGACAACACTTTTTGATAGTGAGCAGTAATAGTTAAACATTTTTCAACACGTTACAGAAACTTTTCACTTTGCTATACGGTCCCCAAGTCAACGTCAAAATGATGACGCAAGCCTTCATTTCCCTCATTGGCTGTTCACTTCTCCTCGTCCTCGCGACCGCTGTAGACCGCCCACTTTGTGATGTCACCGACAGACCGCCTCCGTCCGGATTTGAAATTTGTATATAATTGCATTACAGAAAATTATCTATATACGAAGTGTATAACTCACGTGCAAGTTGAAGACGCACAGCCAGCTTCTGTTTCGCGGTTTTGGAATGACCCGTTGAGCAACCGAAGATTTGTCGCAGTTTGTTGGCAAAGGTCGACCAATCGACGAAGTCAGCTTCATGAATAAAATACCAGGTTCTGGCTAAACTGGTCAAGTAGAAAGGGAGGTAGCTTAATTTCTCCGCTCTCCACGCCAAAACGATTAAAACAGTTAATTTCTCCGCTTCGGTCTATTTATTGGCTGAACCCACACGGTTGGTAAGGTTGAGCCATTCCCTGACTTCGTCAACGCTGAGACCCGCGGACATAGGCGGTGCATGCTCAGAGCTGGTAACAGTAGATGAAAAGTGGGTAGCCACCGGCATAGAAGCTGTAGCATTAGGGCCAAGTGTTATGTTCGATGTCTGCATACCTATGGTGGTGGCCGGGTGCAAGCAGCGACCGGATCGGAGCTCCGGGTGGGACACGAACGTAGGAGGACATCAGGATTTTGACCCACCACCACCACTCTGAAAGACGAAGTCAGACTTTACCAGGCAGGGCAAGCAGAAACGTTTGTTACACGTCGTCTCCCTTGGCACAGAACACCAACGAGAAGGAACGATAATGATAAGTATGTACAAATGAGAATGATGAAGTGCTTGGATTGTGCGTACAATACATCATACAATTCCGTTAGGCTACAATATTTGTTTGCAGGGCTGCTGAAAAGCAGGACTTGTTGCTGCAGTTGCGTCATAGCGCGCGCTGGAATGCGGCAATGTACGCCGCAGGTCATCCACCGCATGCGTCAGAGATCGTTCCTGAAAGAGGGCGCAGATCACGACAATGACCTGTGGTGTAAAGGCAAATGCATGCATTAAGCACTGCCCTTTTTGTGTGCACTCAACTAAACCTCAGTGTTTAGGCCTGACGTAGAAGATAGTATAAAAAGATCATTCACGCCACAGTTCTCTCTGGAGTGTAGATGCTTCTATTCGAATGTCTCGGAATGCGCTGGTGTCAGAGTGCGAGCTGCGCCTCTTCTCTCGCTTTTTTTACTTTTTTTTCGTCGGATAGAAGCATTGTGCTTCAACGGTGTGCTGCGGCAGCTGCTTCCTGCTGTTGCGGGAGCACGTAAAAAGAACGTCGTTGATTTTTGTAGTTAGTTGTCGCATCTTTTTGCTTTCACATGAAACTTGACATTTCAAGTCACCCAATAGCGGCGTGACGGCATCGACACTGCTGTCTCTTTAGTTTGCCAGGAGATACGGAGAAAATCAGCTCTACGTCTCTAGCCAAGCGACGCCACGGGTGGAGGTCCACGGTGGAACCGGCGGTTTGAACACTGAGCTGGTATGTGACAATTTAGTTCGAAGTGCGCTACATGAGCCTCTTATTGGAGACTAGGGTCAGTACTTATATAAATATGTTCATTTTCTCGTTAATATCATTCGTTATACATAATGATGACTTTCGCCTGTGTTTTAGGCCGTACAGAGTCACCAGGTTCATGAGGACTTAAAGCAAAAAAATCTAGTGAGAAAAACCGCGAATCAATTCGACTTGATTACTTTTTGCGTAAAATATATCTTTGTTTGATCATGCGCCTGTGCACAACCAGCGGAGTGAAGTTTTGTACTACCGTGTATAA
Organism: Rhipicephalus microplus; assembly: GCF_043290135.1. Classification (NCBI taxonomy): domain Eukaryota; kingdom Metazoa; phylum Arthropoda; class Arachnida; order Ixodida; family Ixodidae; genus Rhipicephalus; species Rhipicephalus microplus. The sequence goes on along the minus strand of NW_027464614.1, from coordinate 2,440,471 downwards.
TGTGACCAGCGTGTTCGCGTAATTGGAAATCGATAGTTGTGTAGCCTGGAATATTTGCTTCGTTGAAAAACTAGCAGCCAAGAAATGTTTGTACAAACGCACCCTTCTTCTAGAACGACGAAAAAAAAAAGAAAGTTAGAAAAGGCAGTATTTGAAACACAAAGTTCGGCTACGTGCAGACTTCTACTACGAAATTACCATCCCGAGAATAAAATGAAAAATAGCAGCGGCTTAGCTCGGCTAAGCCACTGTATCGGGGCTATGCCACTGCACGTAGCATGAGCAAAGTGGCGCCACTGAACTCAAAGCTTCACGCGTGGCGCTACTTACCCGCTTCAAATTTTCCATGTGCCACAGTCAAACACACACATATACAAACGGACTGTTTACGAAGTTCATTCCGAAGGTCCGAGTTGCACAGGCGCTTTCGCTAAGTTTCTCTGAATAGATCGTCAATCGGCAAGCCTTGACGCCAGAGACGGCGTTTAGTAGTTGCTGCTTCGGTGTCTCCACAGCCCATTTAGCCTTCTTCTGTTCTTTCTTCCTCTTCCCAACCGCTCATTGTGAGGCAAATACTTTAGAATTCCATAAGTTAAGTTTCTCCATTCTTCTGCGCCGCTGAGTGACAATTTCGCTCTCCTTCTACATAGCTTCACCATACTAGCGAACGCTCCGCTATATGTATGTAGTGCCACGGCAGACGTGAGTAAAGAAGTGAGCAGCGTGACTCCAGTTTTGGTACAATCAGAATGCATATGCCGCGTCTAAGGGGTCATTCTGGAATGAACAGACCTGCGAGGCGCCCGCATTCGCTGGTCCGCGCCATGCGGCGCACGTCTTACCGTAAGCCACACAAAACTGCTCAACTTCGGCCATTGTACATCTCACTGATAAATATCACAGCCTATCCACGGAGTGAATGATAATACGTCAGCGAAACTCCGAAAGTACATCGAAAACCCTTGATTACTCCGTCAAATATGCCTAGTTGAAACGTCATATTCACGAAGGGAATGGGGATGAGGGAGCTAGCTTCTGCTGTCTCTCCGTCCGGTCGTCCATCCATCCGCCCGCCTCCCTCTCTTTCTGTGTGTCTGCATGTCTGTTGGAAACTAGGGGAGGCTACTATCAACAACTATGGTGGAGAAGCCTACGCCTCTAGGAGCTTTACTCCTAATAATATGGTTAATCTCTCCGTCATAAAAACTGGTACAAGGCGAAATTGAAACAATGCCTTCACATGAGTAGCTGACCGTTTATTGTACAGTTATGTTACAAACCTTGCACAAAGTCCAAAAGTGCCTGGCATCGTTTGATTTGGCTGCACCAACGCTGACCCTTTGTGGTACATCAACATCCATCACCCTATATAGCCCTTGCGGGGCTTGACGTGCTCAATATACACACGGACACTTTCAGTCAGTGCATATTCAATAAGCACTGACTCAAAGCGTTGTAATTGTTGAGTATTTTACAGCGCAATGGGATAGAGACGGAGAGAGAAGGGACACAGCGCTGATTACACCAGCGACATCAGCGCTTTGTCCCTAATTTCTCCGGCTCTAACCCGTTGAGCTGTAAAACGTTCTACGATAAACATCCACTAACTTGCACAACTTGCGATCCTGATTCAGTGTTGTAATACGACGAGACGCATACCAAGAAATCCACTCATCGATAACTAAGTATGCTGTGCCAGTGCTCGTTCATAAAGTACGACACCGGGCTTCAGTAACATGAGAGGCAGAGAACGTAAGTTGAGCCGCGAATGTGGGAAGGCGTTGCTATAACCACTGGCTTCCCTCTCGTTGCACATAGTTACTGAATACTAATAGTGTGCGAATATTCAATATTTGCACACCATTAGAATGATAGTGAATTGCAATTTATTATATTTGCTGCGTTACTCGAATAGAATAGTGCATATTAAAAACACTGAATAATTTTCTGATATTTCTCAAATAATTAACATCGATGAGCAAACCTCAAGGAAACGCAACCTTTTAAAAGAGTGTGGTAACATAACTTGTTTATTAATATAATTATCAATACACATTAGTTCAAGGTTATATAGCATCATAGATGTAATTTATTTTTTACAGGGTGAAGGTGTTTTCGCTTAAAACACCTGTGTCACTGCAGTGGCATAGTGATCCATCCACTATCATAATGAGGGAATTCCTGGTGTTGTTGACCCATGAATATTTTAAATGCGAAGCACTTTTTAATAAACTTTGGTGACTTTGAGCGTATCTATCTATCTATCTATCTATCTATCTATCTATCTATCTATCTATCTATCTATCTATCTATCTATCTATCTATCTATCTATCTATCTATCTATCTATCTATCTATCTATCTATCTATCTAATCTATCTATCTATCTATCTATCTATCTATCTATCTATCTATCTATCTATCTATCTATCTATCTATCTATCTATCTATCTATCTATCTATCTATCTATCTATCTATCTAGTTGCTTACGTTTGGGAGCTCTCGTGGTCACCCCCTAAATTTGGCGTAAACCAAAATTAGCATGGCAGGGTAAGATGGTTTGACGAAAATTCTGCGCAGGTTAGGACATGAATATTGTCACAATCCCGTCGCGTATGTCATCAAACTCTTCCCGCCAGAGAGTGGCATATACCCACGGGTAGGTATGTGCCGATGACATGCGGGTATGTGCCACAGGTTATTGACACTTCGTGTCTACCCAGGAACGACGAGAACACACATGGGCAATTTCAGCGCGTGATCGTTAAGTAATGCCTGACACCGGTAGCGTCGACCAAACGAATTCAAAAAATAAATGTCAGGGTCCCAGCTGAGATCAAACCCAAGCATTCTGCGTGGCAATGAAGCGTTGTACCACAGAGCTATGCCAGATCTCGGAGCTACGTTTCAAATAGACGCTAATCTTCTTGAAGCGTCAATAGTGATCGCAGTGCTGCCTATACAATTTGATAAACTTTACATATGTACTCCTTTGATACAGCCGTCACGTCGGGTAACGTCAATTGTGGTTAGTGGCCATGCGCTGAAGTTGACTTATGTAGCAGTGTCCAGGGCCAGCTTCCTCGCGAGCATCAGTGCATATTAACAGCTTCTGGTGTTGATAATACGCATGTGGCAGTTGGCATCGTTGTGCAAGTTCAAGCAAGTGGTTATTTAAAAATCTGCAACTCTTCAACATATGTCTGTGCGTGCAATATTTGTTCGTATATTTAGCGTCATTCCATGACGTGTCGCTCAATAAAAAATTACAACACAGTTGCCTTCTCTCCGCATGCTTCGCATAAAGTCGATTCCCAGTTACGTGGGATCTGCCGAACTTTTTTATTGATGTGTGAGATTTAACGTCCCAAAACCACCATATGATTATGAGAGACGCCGTGGTGGATAGCTCCGGAAATTTTGACCACCTGGGGTTCTTTAACGTGCACCCAAATCTGAGCTCACGGGCCTACAACATTTTCGCCTCCATCGGGAATGCAGCCGCCGAAGCCGGGATTTTAACCCGCGGCCTGTAGGTCAGCACCGGAGTACCTTAGCCACCAGACCACCACGGCGGGGCCTGCCGGATTTTTTTTAAAGAGGCTATTTGTACCTTTCATTTAAAAGCTTTTACAATGCTATGCTTGATTGATAAAGTTAATGCTGCATTTGAGTCTGCAGTTAAAAGTAACTTCTAAGGCTCTAGCTGCTGCTGCATACGAGTTTTCTTCAGTTTACGTAACTGTGGTGTCTTTTCATCAGTTACAAGATATCGCAATGTTTCTTGCTCAAAACTAGTGAGAACATTTTCTCGAGCAAAATGTGGAATGTTTGAGTAGTTTTGATATTGTTGCATTGCAATTCTAGGGGTGGTTTGAACAAGGTTCCCGTAGTATTTGAAAATTATTCAAATAACACATGCTTGGTGTTTGTACTCTACTTGTATTAGATTCAGTCTTGAATTTCGCTATTTGCGTACCCCTTCTTATTACGTAACATTCAATCGTCGATATTATTAGCTTTCCGTGCCTCCCATTCATCATTATCATCAGCACCACTACGCCCACTGAAGGCCAAAGGCCTCTTCCATGATCCGTCAATAAACCCGGTCTTGTGCTTTCTGTTGCCATGTTCAACCAGTGAACTTTTAAATCTCATCGGCCTTCCTAACTTTCTGACTCCCTTTCGTGCGTTTTCCTGTTGTAGGAATTCAGTCAGTCATCCTTAATGGTGAGTGGTTATCCTGCGTACGTGCTACGTGCCCGGCCAGTGTCAATTTCTTCTTCTTAATTTCAACTATGACATCCCTAACCCCGGTGTGTTCGCTGACCCACTCTGTTCTCTTCTTGTCTCTTAAGGTCACACCTAAAATTTTGCTCTCCATCGCTCTCTGCGTTATCCTCCATTTAAGCTGAACACTCTCTGTAAACCGTAAGGTTTCTGCTCCTTAGTTGGTTGGCTGGTTCTTCCTCAGGGTCCTGGCGCAACCCACTACAGGGGGATCGGCCTTGAAACAGACAGTATCTCATCTTCGAGATGTAATATTTTTACCAAATGAGATGCTCAGATAGGGAAGCTACCAGAGAATAAATAGGTAAACCAAGTATTTGAAATAAAATAAATGAAGGCAATAAAGAAGAAAAATTCAACGTGATAATATGGTTGAAAATGAAGTAAATTTATGGTTAAGGTTAACAATCAGTTCGTTTTGTGTCTTTGAGAAAACCGCACGCTGCCTCGCAAACATTCCTGTGGCTAAATCGCTTTTCATTTGCTACAAAAGAAAGGACAACCGGAAGGGATGAATTTTCTAACAGAGAGGTTTTTATAATAGTATTTTTTAGTTGTAAATAACTTGCATAATTAGAGGAAATTATGCAGAGACTCACTATTGTTGCAGTGGAAGCATGGGGGAGACTCTGCTACAACAGACCTGTGTAGATAAAAAGTCAGTGGGGGAACTGGGCATCGTAGTGTCGTAGTTGATATCTATGCCCTTCTGGAGGAGCACCATCAATTTTTCCAGGGGTAATTAAGATGACAACACTGACATGTTTCCAAGCGAGACTATGCAAACATATCTGATGTGGCAAATTTCTCAAAGCGTGCCACGACAATAAATGCTAGCGTCAGCAATATAGAAATTATGGGACTATTATGTGAGACCACTGCGAGTGCATGCGCGATTCCTTCAAGGTTGAACCTTTATGCACTGGTATCCACACAAAGCGAATGGCTCATAAATGTTTTGGGGCAAAGGCGCAAAACACTTCAAAAGCATTGGGCATATTAGGCGCCATTAATGAAGTACAGAAAGACAGGCAGTGTGCACCAAATAGTTAGCCTCCGTCTATTTATTTCTACCTGTTTAAAGTCTAATTTGCCTTCAGTGTCCGTAAGCCCCGATTATTTTAAAAATTCGGCACCATTATCTTTGACTATAGGGTGGAGCCCTTTACAAAATATTATCAAATGTTCAGCCGATTCATCCTCCTCTCCACACTCACTACATACCGCGTCAGTGCCTTCGTATTTGGCTCGGTACGTCTTGGTCCGCAATACTCCCGTTCTAGCCTCGACGAGCACAGAAATACCCCGAGATTTATCGTAGATCTTTTCCCTTGCAATTGAAGTTCAGTAGCTCTCCAGTGACGGTTTCGTAAGCATTCCCATCTTCCATATGTCCCTCTTTGTTTCCTTCGCCTTCTTTGGCTTGGTATTATGCTGTTATCAAAATAATTGCTTGACAATTTCCGCGTTGGTTTCATTCATTTAGGATCGACATTCTTCATGCACAAGTAACTGAAAACGTTCCTAGCCCAACGCTCCTCTCCCATTTTTATCAATCATTCCTCAAATTCTATCTTGCTGCTAGCTTTCCTGCACTCAAACGATGTCCATCCCATATCACCCTGTACCTCCTGATTTGGGGTATTCCCGTGTGCTCCCAAAGCAAGTATATCTATGCCACGTTCTTTAATGCGCAATCTTGCTTAAACTTTTGATTTCATGCACAATACCATATTGCCGAACGACATACTCGGGACCATGACACATTTACAAATACCTCTCCCAATTTCATACCCATACTGTAGTTGCACAGTGCCCGACTTTTTGTTACATCTGCATTACTGGTGCCCTTAGTCATTACGTATCTTTCGTGCTCCCTTAGATACTCAGCCCCGCTATTTATCCATGCGACCATGTATTAGTGTTGATGCACTCTTTCTAGCATGACTTCCTGTGTCTTATGCTCACTGCCATTGCTACTATTGAAACTCATGATGGCCGATTTTTGCCTGCTGAACTTCAAATTTAACCTATGTCCCTCATTACCACAGATGTATATCAATCTCTGCAGATCTTCCTTGTTATCGGCTATAATACTATATCATGTACATACATCAATGCTGGTAATGACTGTTCAATGTGTTTTCCTTGCTTGGCTATAGAGAGACTGAATACGAGTCGACTCCCCTCTAATTTTTGCATCTAGTCTCTGGAGATACAGCAGAAGTAACAAAAGTGACAAGGGACATCCCCGTCGAAGCCCTCGTTGTATGTTTATAGGTTCAAATACCTGTTCTTCTCATTTGATAAGTACCTTGTTACTTTTACAGATATCCTTCAGAAGATTAGTTATTCCACCTTTGGCATCTAGTGTGTCCAGTATTCCTCACAAGTCTTCTTGGATCACACTAACGTAAGCTCCTTTAGTATCTAGATATGCAAGCCACAGGGGCCTGCGTTCTTTGAGCAAAATCCGTGAAAGACAACACAGACATGAGCGAAACATGAGTGAAATGCGCGAAAAGAACACCGACCACGCGCGCAATTTAGTGCGAAAAGGCACAGACGGTCAGCCAGGTTGAGCTTCACTCGCTAGTAACAGTATTGTTGCATAGGCTTCGTGCGCCAATCCGGCAGATATGAGCGTAAATATTGTTACGAAAAAGAAGAGACGCCGTATCGATGAGGCTGGGGATTAGATATATTCGACACCAGGGGTAATGGCGTGACCGGTTCATGAGCGATCGAGCGGAGGCAACCCTACGTCTTCCCCGTCCGGCACACATGCGCGTCGCCCCCTAAAATATCAATATATATGCATGTAGCTTAACTGCGGTGGCCCAAGCACCATCTCGGCGCATCTAAATGTAAACGTCACTAGGAGAGTTGTAAGGCTTCAAGCGCGCAACATGTACAATATCGCTAGCTTGTTGGGCACAATAAGGCGACAGGGTGGCAGGACCGATTTTATATGTTACAGGTGTAACCACACAAAGGACTCGGTATGGACCTGTGTAGCGAGTAAGCAGTTTTTCTGCCAAGCCAGCTTGACGGATCGGAGACCAGAGCAGGACCAAAGAACTGGTGGAAAGTGTACGTCGTGGTGTCGTAGGTTATACAAGTGCCGTTGCTTCTCTTGAGAGGTGTAATGGTTCGGAAGGAAGGTCGCTGGTGATGGCATCCCACCGCTGCCACCAGTCTACCCTGTCTCTTGTGGTAGCTTGGCCTCTCTATGCAGCGCAGCATCTTTCGCAGCTGTCACATTTGGTTCGTCTTCGAACCTGCTGCGCTTTTCACACTTGCTAGCCTTCTCTATAGCTCTGGACTGCACCTTACTTGTTTGAACATCGTACTTCTCTTAAGCTACACTTACCGATGGCTGAATTTTCCATCTCATTGCCTCGATTTTCTGTTCCAATTGTTCGATCACCAAGGCGCGTGCTCGATCACGCTCTTTTCTATCCCTTATTTTCCTTTCTTCTCTATCTCGTTTCCGTGCCTCTCTTTCGCGTTCCTCTCGTTTCCGTTCCTCTCTCTCCCGTTCTTCTCTTTTCCGTTCTCTCTCTCGCTTCTCCATTTTCTGTTTTTGTTCTGCCAAACTTTTTGAAAGCTTTTAAGGCGTATCCAATATCCTCCTCACTGGCGCTTTCCAATATTAGCTCTAAAATTACTGACCTGCCCATTCCTTCCTTAAGCTTAATACCAAGGTCTTCAAAAATGTACAAAAGACCATCTTTTAGCAGTGTCTTCTCCTCCATGAATGCCATTGTACTTTGGTCCTGCATTTCACACATAATTAGGTGATTTCTACAACTCAAAACTTGGAAAAGGTAATCTCCCTAATTCCCACACAATCCAGTTTCTACTGAACTCACACATTTGAAGCCTGGAAAGTCAAAGCAAAGACGAAGCACTCACCACAGCACAGCACCACGTCGTGAAGTTCATCTCACCACTGCCAACCAGTTGTTAAGGTCGCAGAAGGAGGAAGTTGCTGATGACACCCCAGCACTGCCAACCAGTTGTAAAGGATGGGGGACTACCCGGTCTCTTGTGGTAGCGTGGTGTAATCGGGTGGAGGAAACGAACACTGACAAGAAGAGGATACGAAAAACAAACAGGTTTATGGCACTATTTACACATATTTACAGAAAAGAAAGGTAAGAGGTTTCACAATCCACGAGCGTGGTGGCTGAACCGTTACATGGTTCAGAGCGACGTCCAGCACTCGGCGGCGTCGTTTTAAGCCCTGTCGGCTCCTCTTCTCCGAGTGGAACACGAATCACACACACACAAAACAGGTGAGGGGGACGAGCATGCACGGCCCACGTGCACGTCCAATATTGAGTTGTTATCACTTCACTGCAAGGTGGCGCCAGTGGGGCTTTTCCTCATCGTGTGTGTGCCGCTAGTCGAGCGGTCCCACGATCCTGACAGCTTACATCAAAGGGTCCGCCGATTTGTTCGCTTAATTAGCGGGGTGATTCGCGGTGGCCGCCACTGTCTCTTCCATGGAAGATTCTGTCTTTGTTGACCTCTCTGGAACGGTTTACGATGTCGTGGCGACACGACGTTTCATCCTCGGGACAATGCCTGGCGGGCATAGGCAGCCGGCCGGTTGGCTACTTGATTGAGGATTAAAAGAGCGCCACTCCCCCGTCAGCTCTGGCGCCGGTCACAACAGCTTCCCCGTCTCCAGATGAGTCGCCGAGGTTATCAGGCACCACTTGCTCTTGAAGTGACGACCATAGAGTCCGCATTTGAAAGTTAGGAACTCGCCTTTGCTTGCCACATTGTCTGGGTAATTGCCGAAATCTTCGACATCGTCTGGCAGATTAGGCTCAGATGGAGCTGAGAGCCTCCCCAGTAGATCGGCTTACGTACAATGGCGTCTGTCCAGACGAATCGCCGGGCCGAACGTAACAGCTCCTCCGCCGCCCGGAAAATCTCGGCTGGCCAGCGCTTCCAACCGCTGGGCACAAAGAGAATGGCTGGTGACGAGGACGATGGCCTGGCTTTGACCCTCCAGCTGCGAACTCGTAACCAACTCCCACACCAGCTCACAATGATCGACAACAGCAAGGCTAACCACACAACACAATACCATGCTGCAGTCAAGCACATTGGACCCGCTTAAAACCCTCCAGGCTTCTCAACACAAAAAGGAAAACCTGTACGCTAATATTTTGAGACAATTTGGTGCCGCCAAAGTTACATTAATCATGGATGTGGAGATGCTTACCAAAGATGGAACGAAATGCCGTGCGAGAAAAGCACACAAAGGCAAATACAATTTGTCCCAATATAACCATGATTACACTCTTTCAAAATTAACTTCCTACCATCCGCTCTATGTTGTAACTTACTCTGCTAATTTCATGACTAACTTCATTAAACACAACCAACTACAGTGGTTTTCGCACAAATGCAGCCTGAACCTAACTCAATGTAACTGTGCGCATTCTTCACTCTCCTAATTACACACTTACAAGGCGTAGTCGAGAGTACCCACTTTTATGTCACTCTGACGCCAACAAATCTCTCTCACACATCAGATCAAACTGCGTTTTTATACATCGGTAAAATGTATTTCTAGCCTCCGAATTCGGTGAACGCAATGCTCTCAGCTCAAGCGATCATACGATCCTTATAAGCAATCACTAAAACAACAAAATGAAGAGAATAAACCTCTCATACTACACGCACACTTATTGAATGTAGCTTCATGTCAGCCCATGTTTTTAAAGAACGCACATGACTGCTGTGCGCCCTAGCACGACATCATAGTATCATCTAAAGAGCACTAGCATACCAACACACACCTAATCATAGGTCATATCACTAAAACCTATAGCCACCACTCTTTCAAATTTAGTGGGCGTACCAAATCTTCATTCGTGAACTACATGCTTTTATCTAAAAGAAAAACTAATTTCAGGCAGTCGGCAGACTAATTGCGGGCCACTGCTTCCGCATATCAACCTAACTGAAAACGCTTACAATGCTTACAAATACGAGAAGTGAAATCTGTAGCTAAACAAACTAACCGTGGAGATGACACAGGCATACTACTGTAAAATCAAAATTAAACAAACATGCATGCTTCTAATAAAACTTCTTTGTCCGACCCTCCAGCTTACAGCTGTCCCTCACTTCAATCGTACACGTGGCGGTCGAGGTCTTGGCGGATTTCGAGAACGCACGAGGCAACGACGCGTATGTGCTATCCAGCTGAACGGCGCAGTCACGCATAACTCGCGCTTTCAGCCTGCCTCTGTCAGTCTGGCGGAGGGGACCCGAGCGATGCGTGGGACAAAGTGGCCACGCCTTCTTTGGGCTAGCTCCCGTGTGGTATTTAGCTATTGTGGCCTTTCTTCTAGGACCCCTTCGACTATCCTGCCCCCGTAAAGCTTTAAATCTCCTGCGTACATCCCGTCGCGAGGGTGCGTGCTGTGGCTAGTCCCTTTCGCCGCTGGCGCCTTACTTCCTCACAAAGGCATCTTCGCTGAACTGGCCGATGAGCTACCCTCTTGCCTTTCTCCCCGATGCTTGCTTCCTCCTTCTTGCCTTCACTTTGTCGCGCGCGTACCCTTCACTCCTCCACGGTGACGTCTGCGACCGACTTTTCCTGCACCGTTAAGAAACTGGCCTCGGGTTGCGTCATCGGTAGTTTTACAGCTCAAGGGTGCTTCTGCACCACCTGCCACAGTACTTCGGCACTTTGATTTCTTAGCTCTGTTGCCTTGTCTGGCCAATCCACCTGTGCTAACGCTGTTTTCAGGTGCGCCCTGAAACGTTCTGCGGACAAAACGGAAAGACCGGCGCTCTCCACGCAATTCCATTCGCGAACTCGCTTTTCTCTTACTTTTCGTCCGGTTGCTCGGGCGCATGCAACGAAGTTTTGACGCTGCTGCAAAGCTCTTATTTGCTACGCTGACAGGTTTTGCGCCTTCTTTTACACGCGTAGTATTGTTCGTCTTTCTCGCGGCTTCGCGACGTCTCTTTCGTCTGCGCCGCTTTTTGCGTCTCGTTTCCGAGCCTCCCGATCGCATCTCACACTCGTGAACCCTCTCACAGCTTTTGTCAGCTGTCTCAGTCGCGCGGTCTAAATGATTTTCGACCAAATCATCTTTATTCTCACCCTCTAGACCAGTGGACTGGTTAACACACTTAGGAACAATGCCCTGCTTCCCTTCGAAAAAACTTGTTTGCATTCCTGAGAGCTGTCTGCAACTGCAATGATACCATTCTCTACTGTTGCTGCTTCACCTCAGCTTTCTCCGGTGTTCGTGACTACTTCCACATTGTCTGCAAGATCAACCGTCGCGACAAACACAGCTGAGGTCTGTACCAGCCTGTCTACCGCTATTCTAGCTGTCTCGCTAGTATTAAACTGGCATAGCACCTCGTCGCATTCGCTCTGGCCTTCGTCGGCCTCTCTATGCAGCGCAGCATCTTTCGCGGCTGTCACATTTGGTTCGTCTTCGAACCTGCTGCGCTTTTCACACTTGCTAGCCTTCTCTATAGCTCTGGACTGCACCTTACTTGTTTGAACATCGTACTTCTCTTAAGCTACACTTACCGATGGCTGAATTTTCCATCTCATTGCCTCGATTTTCTGTTCCAATTGTTCGATCACCAAGGCGCGTGCTCGATCACGCTCTTTTCTATCCCTTATTTTCTTTTCTTCTCTATCTCGTTTTCGTGCCTCTCTTTCGCGTTCCTCTCGTTTCCGTTCCTCTCTCTCCCGTTCTTCTCTTTTCCGTTCTCTCTCTCGCTTCTCCATTTTCTGTTTTTGTTCTGCCAAACTTTTTGAAAGCTTTTAAGGCGTATCCAATATCCTCCTCACTGGCGCTTTCCAATATTAGCTCTAAAATTACTGACCTGCCCATTCCTTCCTTAAGCTTAATACCAAGGTCTTCAAAAATGTACAAAAGACCATCTTTTAGCAGTGTCTTCTCCTCCATGAATGCCATTGTACTTTGGTCCTGCATTTCACACATAATTAGGTGATTTCTACAACTCAAAACTCGGAAAAGGTAATCTCCCTAATTCCCACACAATCCAGTTTCTACTGAACTCACACATTTAAAGCCTGGAAAGTCAAAGCAAAGACGAAGCACTCACCACAGCACAGCACCACGTCGTGAAGTTCATCTCACCACTGCCAACCAGTTGTTAAGGTCGCAGAAGGAGGAAGTTGCTGATGACACCCCAGCACTGCCAACCAGTTGTAAAGGATGGGGGACTACCCGGTCTCTTGTGGTAGCGTGGTGTAACCGGGTGGAGGAAACGAACACTGACAAGAAGAGGATACGAAAAACAAACAGGTTTATGGCACTATTTACACATATTTACAGAAAAGAAAGGTAAGAGGTTTCACAATCCACGAGCGTGGTGGTTGAACCGTTACATATTTCAGAGCGACGTCCAGCACTCGGCGGCGTCGTTTTAAGCCCTGTCGGGCTCCTCCTCTCCGAGTGGAACACCAATCACACACACACACAACAGGTGAGGGGGACGAGCATGCATGGCCCACGTGCACGTCCAATATTGAGTCGTGATCACTGCACTGCAAGGTGGCGCCAGTGGGGCTCTTCCTCATCGTGTGTGTGCTGCTAGTCGAGAGGTCCCACGATCCTGACAGCTTACATCAAAGGGTCCGCCGATTTGTTCGCTTAACTAGCGGGGCGATTTGCGGCGGCTGCCACGGTCTCTTCCAAGGAAGATGCTGTCTTTGTTGTCCTCTCTAGAACGGTTTACGATGTCGTGGCGACACGACGTCTCATTCTCCGGACAATGCCTAGCAGGCATAGGCAACCGGCCGGTCGGCTACTTGATTGAGGATTAAAAGAGCGCCGCTCCCCCGTCAGCTCTGGCGCCGGTCACAACAGCTTTCCCGTCTCCAGGTGAGTCGCAGAGGTCATCAGGCACCACTGCTGCTTGAAGTGACGACGAAAGGGTTCGCATTTGAAAGTTAGTAACTCGCTTTTGCTTGCCACATTGTCAGGGTGATTGCCAAAATCTTCGACAGCGTCTGGCACACTTGGCGCCGATGGAGCTGAGAGCCTCCCCAGTAGACCAGCTTACGCACAATGGCGTCTGCCCAGACGAATCGCCGGGCCAAACGTGACAGAGTTCAGAAGGCGAGTACCGGTGATTTCACGTGCGTGAGCGGCCCGAGTGGTAGCGTCATCGGCATATTCTCTGCTCGGTACTCCATGGGACGGTATGACGGTGTCTAGAGGCAATGTTGGTTCTCGGCCAAACAGCAGAAAAAATGTAGAGTATCCGGCAGTGTCATGGCGCGAAGAATTGTAGGCAAATGTGACGTACGGCAACGCCAGATCCCAGTCGGTGTGGTTGGTAGAAACATACTTAGCGAGCATGTCTGTAGGAGTCCGAATGAAACGCTCCGTTAGTCCATTGATTTGCGGGTGGTATGACGTAGTCAGCTTGTGTCTCGTTTTACAGGACTGCAAGATGTCGGCTATGACCTCCGACAAAAAGGTGCGGCCATGGTCTGTAAGCAGCTGCCGTGGGGCTCCGTGTTGCAAAATCACGTCCTTGAGGAAGTCGGCGGCATCTGTGGCGCAGCTTTTTAGAAAAGCTCGTGTGATTGCATGACGCATGGCGTAGTCTGTGGCCACGGCTATCCACTTGTTACCCGAGGAAGACAAGGGGAAAGGGCTAAGTAGGTCCAAGCCAACGCGGAAGAACGGTTCTGACGGAATATCAAGTGGTGAAAGGAGTCTCGCGGGAAGTGTCCATGAAGTTTTGTGGCACTGACATCTCTCACAAGCCGCAACGTATCTTCTAACTGAGCGTGGAAGCCCTGGCCAAACGGAGCGTAGGCATATTCGGTCATAAGTGCGTGACACACCAAGGTGACCAGCAGTCGGAAGGTCATGACGTTCATGTAGAACTTCCGAGCGAAGGTGTTTCGGAATGACAAGCAGCAGAGCTGGTTCATCCGGCTCAAAGCTTTGGTGGTATAATACACCATCGTGGAGCACGAATGAGCGATGGGACTGATTGGAAGATGGTAATTCGAGGCGCTCAATGATAGTACGCAAGGACGCATCATGGCACTGCTCGTCACCGATGCATGTCATTTGCAAAAGGGAAAAGACGTAAGGATTGGTGTCGGCGTCAGGCATAGTGCTCGACTCAGCAACCGGGTAGGGGGACAGGCAGTCTGCGTCCTAATGTAGGCCTCCGGACTTTTACGTCACCGTGTAGGTATACTCTTGCAGTCGCAGAACCCAGCGCCCGAGCCAACCAGTAGAATCCTTCAGTGACGTAAGCCAACATATCGCATGACGGTCAGTTATCACAGAGAAATTTGTGCCATATAAATATGGGTGGAAATTTGAGACTGCCTAAACAAGAGCAAGACATTCACGCTCTCTAATGGCATAGTTGCGCTCAGCAGCTGTGAGGAGGCGGCTAGCGTAGCCGGCAACTCGGTCGTGTCCCCGTTGGCATTGGGCTAAGACAGCTTCGATTCCGTGACCACTAGCATCGGTTCGGACTTATGTCGGAGCGAATGGGTCAAAGTGAGCCAATATAGGTGGAGTCGTCAGTAGCGTGATTAGGTGAGAAAAAGAAGCAGCTTGGTCGGTACCCTACGTAAATGTGGCGTCTTTCTTCGGAAGCTCTCTGAGGGGTCGAGCGATGGTTGCGAAATCTTTCACAAACCTTCTAAAATAGGAACAAAGTCCTACAAAGCTCCGGACTTCTTTGGCTGACTTGGGTACAGAAAAACTGGTGACTGCACGAATTTTCTCATGATCCGGCTGCACACCATAGGCGTCGACAAGGTAGCCCAACACTGTAATTTACCGGCGTCCGAAGTGGCACTTCGACGAGTTTATTTGAAGGCCTGCAGTGCGGAATATGTCGAGAATAGCTGACTAACTCTGAAGGTGGGTTTCAAATGTTAGGGAATATGCCACGACATTGTCAAGATAACAAAGACTTCACTATTTGAACCCTTGTAGCAGAGAGTCTATCATGCCCGAACGTGGCTGGGGCGTTGCATAGCCCAAACGACATAACCTTGAACTGATATAGGCTGTCTGGAGTTAAAAATGCAGTCTTATCTTGGTCTTTTTCGTCGACAGCAATCTGCCAGTGGCCGAAAGAAACGAAGGTCTATTGTAGAAAATTATCAAGCGCCAAGGAGACAATCGAGAACGTCATCGATGTGGGGCAAAGGGTAAACGTCCTTTTTTGTGATTCTATTCAGATGACAGTAATCCACGCAGAAGCGCCGCGTGCCATCTTTCATTTTAACGAGCACAACGGGGGACGCCCAAGGGCTCGAAGAGGGTTCAATAATTCCTTTGGCTAACATCTTGGTGTCGTCTTGTTTAATTACTTTACGCTCGGTGGCAGACACCCGGTACGGTCGCTGGTGAATGGGATGAGAATCACCTGTGTTAATGTGCTGCTTGACGAATGAAGTCTGGCCGAGTGAACGGCTGTCGATGTCGATTATGTCGCCGTATGAAGCCAGAAGGCGGCATAGCGCGGCTGACTCTTCAGGTTTGAGGTACGGGGCGCTCATGGAGTGTAAGGTCGCATCAAGGCACGTGGTAACCTACGAGTGATGTGGGTACTCAGGACATACGTCTGCCATAAAACAGGTGATGTGGTCGTCAATTAAGGGTCTTAGTATGGCGACCGAAATTCCTTGGGGTAGCACTTGTTTTATGAAACCGAAATTGATAATAAGTACATATATTCGGTTACAGGTCATGGCTACGACAGAGTGTGGGGCAGTAATGTCACGCGCCAGGAGAACATAAGTGATCGGCGTCACGATATAATCACCGTCTAGCCCGGGAGAGGCTGTTATCAATTCAACGTATGTGAGGGCTTTAAGCAGCATCCAGAAGAAATCAGTGGTGCACAGGCTGTTCGGGAGTTCAGGATGAGAATCCGGGAGAAGAGGAAGTTCTAGGCAGGGAATACCAGCGGCACAATCTATCAGGGCAGAATGCATCGATAGGAAGTCCATGCCGAAGATTAGGTCGTGAGGGCAATTTTCAAGCTATGTAAATAAAACAGGAACATGGCGGCCGGTAATAATGACACGAGCGGTACACATTCCACCATCAGCTATTCGGAGGGCTTCAGTCGCTGCTGACGTGAGGACTTTTTTGTGTAGGCGACACAGGGGAGCACTCATTATGGACACTTGACCTCCGGTATCAACTAACGCCGTCTAAAAAATACCATCCACATACACCTAAATCAAGTTCGTAGTAGCGGGGAGTGTCAACGGAGGATTTGGACCAGTCGCACTATTTCCTGGAGCTGCATCTTTTTTTTGAAAAATGTCTGAGCAGGCGACATATTTACTTTATTTGAGATATGTTTTCTCCTAAGGTATACCACTTTGCTTTTCATAACTTGGTGGCATATTACAACATAAATTTCGCAATATTGTCCGCCAATACCATTGAGGTACCTAAATACGCAATTTTGTAAATGCTTTGAAGCTTTCAATTCTGCCGACAGTTAAGCCTATCGAAAAATTGTTATTTGAAAATTCATATGAAATTTTGCTTAACATTCCACAAAAGGGCCTTCGGGTTTCATAGAAAACATTATTAAGAAACGCGTTGCAATATTTTATTTGTAGCGAGAACATTACGGGTGTGAGTCCCAGCTTTTCGAGGATGCACTAAGGCAAAAACACAGGATAAGTCGGCCTCAGAAAATGGGCACCACCTTGTGGGTCGTTTGAACGTGACCATATTTACAGAAGAAAGGCAGTTGAGGTAAACGGGGAGGACCATTTTAAGCAAGTTCTTCTGGAATACCTAGATTTACGCTTTGAAGTCGATGCTTGAGATTCCCAACTTATTGGCACCTCGGTTACTGACGTCCTCACATGTGGTAGCTATGACAGTCATCTGTTTTTTTTTTACGTTTGGGCTCATTACATTGAAATTTGAATAGGCAGCGAAAAAGACAACTGAAGCATTACGAATATTGAAATGGAGTAACGCTGCTTTATCAATCATTTTGATGTGCCGGTTGCCTGTTAAAAATAATAATGCACCCCCTTTTGGAGACAATGTTTGATATCATAAGGCTTCAATTCTAGAAAGCCGTAAAAATCTGCAATTTTAACAGAACATGGGCTAGTAAACGCTAACAAGGCACCCTGCGATTCAAGAGTGGCAAGCTCGGATGTTATTAGGCCGGCATCTGAAATCCAAAATGGTCACATGGCTGAAGAATGTCGAAATGTTTCATGCAAATGCTGATGACCTAGAAACAATCTGTTATTTTAGGATAGTTGAGTGCATATTTTTGCGACTTGTAGCACGGCCGTGTTGTCGGTACGTTTTCTTAAGATCATATAACGACGGATCATGGCCGTGCTTTGCTAGTGTCGACCACTGCTTTAAGAGATCTGAAAAACATGCAAAGTTTTGAGCACACCATGCCTTTCGTTCAGCGCATTTATAAGCTTAAGAGAGAAGAGGCGAGAAGGCCACTCCAAGTTTTCATGTTCTACCTCCTGGGGTACTATTCTGGTGTTGGAGCATTTTACTTTATCGCTTTGTCTGCAAAGATGTACGGATTGCCTGAGCGTGTATCACTCTTATGTGATTTCCAGCATTAAAACTGAGCGAAGAGCACCGGCAATGCACCTTCACAGTAATATGTTCCTTAAAGTGTCATAACAGCTTATGTAGAACAAGAACACTTGGTCGTGTCTCTCAACGACGACGTTTACTCGATCAGGGCTAGCTCCGCCATTCTACTTCCTTCTTCCATTTCTCTACCTCCGTTGCGCGTCCCGCCAAGCCCATGCCCCTTTATTTACTTTCAACGCTGCTTATACTCTGTAACTATGGTAACGTTGAAACGACTCGAAAGCTAAAGCCTACCCGCCTTTTTTTTTGGGGGGGGGGGGGGAGAGGAGGTGATTTGTCATGTGTTTATTGTCTTATATAGTGCATCCTAGAAAAGTTGGATCTCGTACCCGTAGTATTCGCGCTGCTAATAAAAGACTGCAACATGTTTCCTAATATTATTTCTGTATGATTTGCGAGGGTCGATCATGTGGAAGTTTAGTAAAAATCGAAGATGGCATTTAAAAAAATTAAATTTTCAATAGGTTCACGCCGAAGTCGAAAGTTTGAGGCCATTTATAAAAATATTTATTTCAAGTACAGCACAGTATTGGTAGGAAATAATTCCAATAGTGTCGCAATGCAACACGATAAAAGATGATAGTGACTTGTGGAAGCGAAAGAGCGTGTTCAAGATCTAACACAACTGAGCAGGAAGGTATATCTGATTCAGAATCAATAAGTAATCGGGATGTAGATATGAATGCTCGCCTTTTGAAACGCACCAGATCACCCACTAGCAAACATAATAATTCTTCTCATCCAAAAAACAAAAAAGAGTGCGAAGGAACCTAGAACTGCAGCGGACTTCTTAAAAAATAGTATCTTAGATCAAGCAGTTGATACTGCTTACTTATCATCATAGGGTGCCTTAGAGTACTTCAGTGGAACTGCCGTTCAATTCTTTCTGCAACTACAGACTTATTATACCTAATTTCTCAACAATCTCCAGACGTCATAATTTTACAAGAAACTTGGTTGTCTGCTGATCAAAACTTCTATCTAAAAACTATCAGTGCTTTCGACTGGACCAAGACTCATGTGGTGGAGGATTAATGTTTTTCATTTGATCCGAAATTTGTCATAAAACACACTTCGTTTACCAACAAATAACACACGATTATGAAGTATTGGTTCTGGAAATTCACTTTCCCGGATGCGTGCCACTATCTATAGTCAACAACTACTTTTCGGCTGGAATACAAGATGAAAGAGCCCTTGAAGTGACTGTGAGTTTTTGCAGAAACAGTATACTATTTGCGGGAGACTTCGATTCCCATCACGTTTCATGGGGATTCCGCACTGATTCATCAGGAAAACGGTTGTGGGACTGGACTAATCGGAATAACCTTATTTGTTGAAACTCCAGAGTTCCGACATTCGTTCAATGTAATTCGAGGTCCGTCTTAGATTTGACATTTGCTAGCTGAAGTGGGACAATATCGTCTTGGACTGTTTTGATACCGCTACAAGTAGTGATCACTGCCCCCGGGTATTTGAAGTCAGCATTCCTTTAGTGACGGTAGATCGCCAGGTGCAAAGTTTTGTAAAGTACTCTAAATTTGAAAAGAACTTACAGTCAACGCTGTCTTCCTTGCCCAATATGGAAGCAAATATGAAAGCTATGAGCCTTTGTTCCACCCTAAAGTGTACAATTAAAAAATCACAGTTCATTATATCTTCAACAAAGGGAAAATTCATATCTGCCTGGTGGAATGCGGATTGCGCCAGAGATTATAGATGCCGCAACGCTGCATGGAAAAAACTCCTCTCCAACCAATGTCCGACTAATTGGAGAAATTATTCATTTGCTAAAGGTACCTTTAAGAGAACAGTTTCATTGGCGAAAGACGATTATGAAGAAAAACGGTGCAGCTATTTATCCAAGAGTGGCAACAAGAAAGCTCTATTCAGATTTCTCCGTAATCGTAAAGCTATTACAGCAGACGTAAATATTGACTCAGTCATTTGTTCTCCAACTGAGTTGGTAGATACATTAACTCAAATTGCAATAGGATTGGAGAAGAGATTTACATCACAAATCAAAATAAAGTGTGCAAAACCGTCATTCGGAAATTATTTTATTGAAGTAAGGAGGGATGAACTTGCGCACGTCGTTCGTATTCTGCCAAACACAGGTCCTGGACCAGATGGCGTCACTTCAGAAATGTTAAAAATGTTATTCGACATCTCTCCTGAAGACCTCCTTAACGTTGTCAATTATTCACTTGAAAATAGTTGGATACCTCCTGACTGGAGACTTGCAAAAATAATACCGCTTCTTAAAAACAGGGAGTAGAAATGCAGATAGATTAACCTGGTTATTTAAACCAGGTTATTCTATATGGTGGGCGCATGTTGATTTAGAGGCTCGTGTAAAGCTTGCTCGGCACAGACGACAACATGCGGCCCTAGTAACCCTTGATTTAGCCAAGGCTTATGACAGTGTTGAACATGCTATTCTTATCAATGTCCTGAAAGAGCTTACGTTCCCGCAGTACATAACAAATTAAATATACGAACTTTTAAAAGACAGAAAATGTTATTGCTTCCAACGAGGTGTTTCCACGCCGAAGTATAGTCAAACGAGAGGTGTTGCTCAAGGCTCTGTTCTATCACCTGTGCTATTTAACATTTTGTTAAGTTCAATACCACTGAGTGATAAGGTACAAGTATATGTATATGCAGATGATATCGCGTTCTTTGCATCTGACAACGATATTTATTCACTACATTCGACTTTACAGTGTTATTTGGCAACATTGAAAGCCTGCTTTCAGAAAATTCATATGAACATGAACGTAACTAAAAGTGCTATAATAGTTTTTCTATTGGACGCACCAGTTACTATTTCTCTTCGGTACCATCAATAAATAATACCCCAGGTTAATTGTATTAAATATCTGTGTGTACTGTACGATCAAAAACTGAGCTGGCGTGACCACATTGAATATATTAAAATTAAGGCTACACGCACTGTTGGAATGATAGGTAGGCTTGGCTGCCTCCATTCCGGCCTTCGCAGAGATACGCTGATCATGATTTATCACATTTACGTTCGTCCGATTCTTGAATTCGGATGTGTACTATTCTCTGGTGGACCAGCATACAAAATAAACCCCCTTATTCTCTTAGAGCGGGAAGCTCTACGTAGTTGTTTAGGCGTGCCAAAATTCACAGCTAACAATGTTTTGTATCAAGAACCTCGGATACCCACCCTTGCTTGCAGATTTCATATTTTAACAGTAAAAACCTATTTCAAATTTTCTGAATCCACTTTAGGAAGGCGACAGTTTGTATTCTTTGCCGAGCCTGGTGTCTTCTTCAGTGAGCATTGGTCCCGTGCATATAAACCCCAAGTGCTATTTGTTCAAACACTTCCAGATGCTTTAAATGTTATTATATTTGAGATCATACCATCTGTCAAACCAATCGGCCAAGTGCAAATAAAATTTGGCGATATCTTCCCCATGAACGCTAAACATTTGCCCTCCAAATATTTGATTGGTTTATTAGAACAACACCTATGTCAATTAGGTACTAATATAGTAATTGCAACGGATGCATCTATGAGTGGCGAGAAGGCAGGTGTGGGTATTTTTTCTCTCTCATTATTCTGGTCATTTTCATTACGCCTCCCAGATTATACACCAATATTTGAAGCGGAAATAATGGCCGTTATACTTGCTATTCGTAAACTTCCTGCGACTCATTCGACAGCCGTGATAGTGTCTGACTCGTATTCCGTGTATTCAATCTTATCATCGTCGTCGACATCAGCAGTACTAGAAACTTTTAAATCTTTAATCTCAGCAAACATTCGTCTAGTGCGAATGATATGGGTGCTAGGCCATCGTAGTATATTTATAAACGAGGTGGCTGACACACTTGCGCGAACATCTCTTGATCTTCCGATTGTGACAATCATGCCTCCTACAGCTTATGTAACAGCAGCGAGGTTTAGAAAACTTTCCCTTCTTGAAGACTCATCAGAAATCATAATACCGAATCCAGATTTCTCGCACCTGCACTTCACATGGAATAATAAATAATGTCTCACGCGTAAATTGGAAGTCTTGATAACAAAATTACGTTGCCGTGTACCACCTCTTAATTTCTACTTGAACAGGTCTGGTCTGGTGCCATGCCCTCTGTGCTCAAACTGTAACGAACCTGAACATATCGACCATTTTCTTATCACATGTCACCGTTTCATAAATCAAAGAAAAAACTTCTTCGAAATTTTATTCAGAAAACTAGGAATATCACCTAATACTCCCAATATTTTGTCTTTTGGAGCCACTTCTTTGGGACACAGCGACAGGAACATCTGCGGGGCTCTCTGCGAATTCATATATAACACAAGAAGATTACCTTGCTGAGTCAGTGATCAGCTCTCGAATTTCAATAGCCACACTAACACTTATTATTTAGCTGATACACTACAATGATTCAACTTTCAGGAAAATTTCATATAATGATTCCACCTCAGATATTCAACAAATTCTATTATTTCTCTCCCTTCCTTTTTTCTTTTTTTACATTGCGCCAAATTAGGTTCACAGTCAAAACACAGTAATCATATTCCCCTAGTCTACAAAATGTATAGGTATTGCATTAACCACTTGCTTCTTGGCCAATCCCCCTTAGTGGGTGAGAGCCACAAAAGAAAGGAACAAGCAAGCAAGCAAGATCACTTGTACAGCTTGTTTGTTTGTTTGTTTGTTTGTTTGTAGGCTGGAATTCATTGGACATACCTACCCTGCGGGATTGACAAAACCAAAAACATATAGTAATGTGTGGACGGTGATCACACTATTGTTTACCGAAAACAGAAAAAGATGTAAAAGAATGAAGACAATATAAGAAAACATCCAGAGAGTGAGAAAAAAAGAAGACATTATTTACTAATATAATCACTATAATTTATTTTAGGTGCCGACCCGACAGCCGAGTTTACCAAATCTGATTATATTGGGATGTATGTCTCATATTTAATCACATTTTAACAGTGATAATGCATGATGATGATTCCACAGCCAAGGCTCGTACCCACTCAGGGGGATTGGCCAAGAATCAATGACTTCATTCAGTGAGATGTTTTTAATATTCAATATCAAGACCACCTAACGGAGAAAAAAAAAGAAAAAGAAAAGACACCGTCTGCAGAGTGAAAGAAGTGCAATAATTGTTTGTCACTCATTCGGATCAGACAATCATTCATCGCCTTGAATAAGAATAAGCGTAGTTAAACAAAGCTCCTGTTTATGTTGGAATATTTTTGCAGGAATAATAATCACGCAATTAAAAGCTTCCATCTTTTACTTTCATTAATGTACTTGCAAACTGCATAGAAAACGTTCTCGTGGCTGAAGCCCAGATCGGAAGCACCGAAGGAAAGTATATTGTGAAGTGCAGCCCCAGGCTAACGAATGGGATTAATAAAAGTCTTTTTCTGAGCAATTTTTATCGGCGCCATGATAAAAAATAGTGTTCTATTGTTTCTGATTCTGAACAAAAGTTGCATAGCGGTGATATCGCCAGACCAGCCCTATGCGAATAGAAATTGAACAGGGGGACACGACATCGAAATCTGGCGAATATGGCTTCCAACTGTTTTTGAACACCTATGAGTTTTCCATGGCAATCCTAATTGAGTAAATTCTGGTGCTGACGTTATTGCTTCCATAGCGTCTGCACGAAGCGAAAGTTTTCTTTATCTTGTCGCGGTTATAGTGGCCCCTTCGGGGAGGACTGAAAGTACTGGCCCTTGCAATGCTGCTCGTGCTAGATAGTAAGTGATTTCATTTATTTCTAAGCCGCAATGACCAGGTACCCACACTAATTTCAGTAGCTGCAGCTGAGAAGAACTAGCATAAGGAGCGTCTTTAAGATCATGAATTTTTTTGACGCCGTAATTGACGTACATAATGACAGAAAATCCGTGTTTATGATCGCGTTACAGGCATTCAAAGGTAGCTTTTGCAGCGCTAGAACTATTGTAAACACTTCAGCTTCAAAAACTGGAGTGAACTTCAGTATTCCTAATGAAAAAGACCAGTCAAGCCAATTAGAGTATATACCCACACCTGTCTTTTCTCAATTATTGAAGCATCTGTGGCTTTATTGTTGTTTGTTTCTGCATGTGCAAAATAATCCTGCAGTCGGCTATTTAGGACCCTATAAGATTGTAACTTGGGCTTAGAGGGAAAAAAACTCATCGAATTCTGTCTTAAGAGTCTGCTTTGTGATCTGCGCCGCAATCACATCTCAAAATTTTACATTTATCCCATCTAGTTGTTTCTCGACAAAAGCAATCTGAGGTGTTCGAAACCGTGGCCAATGGGCAAGAAAAAAGGTGTATGGGTCGTTTATAAAAGCATATTTAGATCGTCTTGGCGCATATCTACAAAATTTCAGAAACGTCTGAACCGTTAGGATACGAAAACGAGAAATTAATGTAGGTAATCCTGCTTACTGACACAAAACATTCTTTGTTACAAACCTAGGAAGCCCTAGACTCAATCTCAAGGCTTCTTGTTCATGCATAACCAGAGGCTTTATTTTGTAAGCAGGGCCACCTGACAACAATAAGCACCCAAATTCCAGCATTGGTCGCATATACATTTTATATATCATCACCATTGTGCTTGTACGTAGACCCTATCAACGGCTGCTAAGCTACGAAGAATTCCTAAGACACGTTGTGCTTTAGATGCCATGCTTTCTATGTGGGAAGTCCAGTTTAGGTTTGACTTATAAATTACTCTAAATATTTAAGAGATTACACCTGCGGAGTGGGCTCTTGTTTATAACATATTGAAATTTAGATGGTATCTGATAACAGGAGTATCAATACTGCACTCTTACTTACATTTTAGGTCATGCAGATTGCATCTAGTCATCTCTCCAGCATATTTACACATCTCTGTACATTTTGATATAAACAATATATGTCACTATGTGCCATGAAAAATGCAATATCAACGGCATATACAAACACGCTCACGTTCTGGCAATGCGGGATTGTGCTCATTAACATGTTAAATAGAAATGGCGACAATACATTGCATTGGAGGACAACACCGCGAGTTTGTTTGCACTTTGACGTTGCACAACCATCTTTAAAACAATAAAACTCTCTTCCACTCAAAAATTCTCCAACCCACGCCGATATATATTTTGGGAGATTATAACTCTCTACTATGTATAATAAAACTGAATGTTCTACACTATCATATCCCTTAGCTATATCCAATGTCACTAGTACCGCATGTTGTCTTCTTTTGCGAGCAAGCTGAATGCAGCTTTCTAAATCTGCGTGTGAACACCAGATTGAACAATCTGTTCTGAAACCAATTTAATTAGGGTTTATTATCAAGCACAGGAGTGTTTAATATCAAGCAGAGGAGGCAGCACAGGAGCAGATAGCCAGACCACTAAAAGGCCAGCGGGACGGGATGCTTGCGAATAGCCCTAATCTCGTAGTGTTGATTTTTACCCTTTAGATGAAGACACTTGAAGG
Source organism: Rhipicephalus microplus (assembly GCF_043290135.1). Taxonomy (NCBI): domain Eukaryota; kingdom Metazoa; phylum Arthropoda; class Arachnida; order Ixodida; family Ixodidae; genus Rhipicephalus; species Rhipicephalus microplus. The sequence continues at coordinate 2,414,998 of NW_027464614.1, read as the reverse complement.
TATGCTTCAGCCGTTTTCAAGCACCCACTTTTGCTTTCTAGATTGTATGGAGTAATAGCTGGACATAATTTTTAAGTGCAGGTCAAAGAACCATCATTATTATATTCCTTATTCTAATCATGCAATGATATCAGTTCATCGCTGCTGAATGCATCGATAGATAGTCACCGCATCGACCCACAGTGACACATTTCCTCTCGGATAGCATCAAGCTCTGTGGCTGTTGATGTGACTCTACCTCGATTCGTCGAGTGATATATATTTTTGGGATGACAAAGGCGGAGGTATATAGCGGAGGTATGTAGGTATATAGGTATATCGGGGTATAGTACATAGGTATATAGGTATATATGGTATATAGGTATATAGGTATCAAGCGGAGGTATATAGCGTAGTAGCTCTGTCGGTGTACACGTGCACGGTACATTAGTTTGCTGTGTAAAGGTAATTGATGAAACTAGAGACTTCTTCGTCGAAGCGAAAATCATATCTAACAGACGATTTGGGTAATACCCACGGTCGTATTCGAGGAACACTTGGGGGAGAAAACCTAGCTGGCAGAATGTTCGCGTGCCATGAGGCTGCTCTTGAAAAAAAAAAACTGCAGTCTGCGACGAGCTGACGGCGGGTGCTGCGTCTGCGGGTCAACAAGTGAAGAAACATACGCAGTGGGTTGTGGCGTATGTATAGGCTGATGGGACAAGTCTGAGTTTCCTTATTGGATCCGTTCGTCGACGTCATGCGTGGTGGGCCCAAGCATGGTCGCAACCATTGAGCTTGAATGATAAATCTCCTCTTTGAGAGCATGGACATGCCTTACCGTATATATCCTATAAAAATAGCAGTGTGAATTGAAGAAGTGACGATTATGACAGGTATCATCTTGCTCCTGTCACAGTCCGAAGAACGAGAACAAAACTTTTTAATTATTATAGCAGGGCTGTGACGTTTATCGACCACGCCAGATCCCTCTTTATGATTACCCAAAAAAACTTGTAGTGCGTTACAGCTGGTATTATTGTTCTATTAATAGTTATAAGGTATCTTAGCAGAAGACTACGCCTGGGACAAGCACTGCGCATTTGCCAATTCAAAGAATGGGATCCTAAGGCCAGAGCTATTTGTCTGTGAATGTCACTTCACGTTGAAGTTGAGCACGCAGTTGTACGGAAGAAGCTCCGGACGCCTATAAGCATATGTCGTCTTTCTGTGCCCTCATCTTCACCGTGCTTTAAATTTCTGCTTTCAGTCCTGGAAGTTTACTTCTAGTCCAAACATTGAATAAGATTGGGCTGAGAACTCTCCGTTGTAGAACACCACGGTGAATGTTACATCGAACGGTGTCTCCATCCCAAGTGACCCTGTAAATTCGTTGGCCACAAAGGTAATTTACCATCCAGGTGCACGTCGTCCACCGAAGTTTATATCTTCCAGAGCGTCAAGAATGGAATATTCAGGTACACTATCGTAGGCAACATTTATGTCTAGGAAGTCAGTTGACTCTAGTTTGCGTCGGCTTCTTTCCGCTTCAACATTTTAAATCCAGTCGACCATGCCATCAACTGCAAATAGGTCTCTTCTAAAATCAATATTAAATTCAGAAAATAGATTATTGCTCTTTAGAAGCCAATATAATCTTGACAGGAGCATCTTTTTCATCACTTTTCCAATGCACCTGGCAAAGGCTATAGGCCTGAAAGAGGAAAGTTGATGAGGGCACTTGCCAGGTTCGAGCGACACAAAAATGCATCTGCATCTCTCATTCAGCTCGAAGATTTCTTCACTGTCACGAGGTGTTAAAGTGAGATAGCTGTTTATGTCCTTATGTCGTGCTTTACTGAAACGGCGGTGTGCAGCCCACGTTGCCGTCAGGTCCTGGTACCGGTGAATGCCGGGACACAGATTGCAGCGTCCATCTCATGCATTGTGAAAGGCATATCGAGGCGCTCACCAGCAAGTGGGGGCAGAATTATGGTAAGAGACTCAGTAATAACATAAGCGGTGGTCGCCCTAAGGCTATAGCAGTCACGGGCTACGTCGATTTTTCTCCAACCTTGGTGTAGAGTCACGACTCGAAATGATTGACTGCGTTATGGAATTATCTGCAGACTTCGTACCAACCTTTACATCATAGAGAATGTTGCGTTGGGTCCAGATGTCTGCAGAATGTTCCCCACCGCTGCCTGTCAATCTTGTCAAAATGCTAAAGAACATGAAGTTGAGCTCTAATGGTGATTTTGTATTTCTTTGACGTCATTCTTCGCGACGATGGATTGCACGAAGGACATTTTTTATTGAAATTCGGTTCCTCATATCTGCAATGGTAGGTCAGTTTGTCATATTGTGTGCCACAGGGAAGTAGCATTGATAAAGCCGTGTGGTGACAGCTCGTCTTGACAAATGTCTTCAACAATGTCGTGTGTGTTTTACGGATGTAGCATGAAGCTGAGACGCAAAACCACTTAAAATGTACATAGGTTGAAATGATATTTTGTTCTGGTATTTTACCGCGTAACTAGTTCGTATTTTAGACAAAATTAGCAGCTGGAAGGTGATCGCTACCACGGGCATACAAATGCGTCTACTAACATGCGATACACGCAAGGCTCCCAAATACAAATGTAAAGTCTAGGCAGCGGCTCTAGGAAGTACCGCGATAAATGTAGGCGACCAGTTACGAGTACTTTGGGTGCAGATAAAGTTTGCCAGGTCTCTGCAGTGCTATCCGAGAGAAAATGATGTGCATTGAAGTCGCCAATCACAATATGTGGGCTTTGTGTGGCTTGCGGTGCTGTATTCAGGTGAGTGCCGTCGATTTTAGCGCTTGTGTAAATGTATCCTCCGATTGGTGCAAACGTCTGTATTTCATTCGTAATCGTCAGGCTAAATAATCCTGTGTGGCGTGATTTCGCCTTTTAGGTATGCCTGGTCGTGTCGTTGACAAACTAGTTCTTTGTTTGCTCGTTGATCACTAGAAGATCACATTTTGGTATTAGGTCAGTTTGAGTCTTGTCCCGCAGACAAGAAGCCCTGAAAACTAAACCAATTACGTGTAGTCCACCAGCTGACCATGTAGACCTTGAGCATCCTTTTGCATGACGAGTGTCTGCCGCATGCGTTCAACAAATGTAATTACATATTAGATTATTGAAGCACCAATATGTACAAGTGGCTTCAACAGCTGTAAATCAGCACTATTGTCAGGGATATTTAAGCCACCAAGAATATTACGCATTGAGCCAATCAAACGTTTCAGCATAAACCTGTTTTCTCCATTATCCGCCTTATTGTTGTATTTATTGAGTGTAGTAGCATTATCCAATGAGGGCATACGTGAATATTGATGGGAGCAAACGCCACTGTAGCTTCGACGTATTCAACACCAATGAATGACTGTTTGCCTTGCACTTGCGTAGACTCTGGAGTTGTTTACTTGAAAGCAGGTGAAAGCAGGCAAAGAAGTGAAAGTTCGTATTCGGTTGTTTATTTTTTACGCAATGACCGCTGCTTGTTCGCTTGTGTCAAATTAAATGACGTTAACGACACCGCACAGCCCTTATGGGGTTTTTACGGTATAGACGCATTTTTACGGGATTGAATCGTACCGGCTTAAAGCCGCTATGCACCGATGATCTCACCAGAGAAGGATTGGCCACCCTGGTGCAGTATCTGGCCACCCCCTCCCGTAGGCATTCGTCAATTAACTCATGGCCCTCAGTCCCCACCAGCTGCGGAGCAACTGACCACGGCGGCGGTCAGATCTGCAAAGCAGCAGAGGGTGCTAGGAATCTCTGGATACGGACAGGCCACCATTGGAACTTGAACTTAGCAACTTTTAACGTTAGAACGTTATATAGTGAGGGAAGTCTAGCTGTATTATTAGAGGAGCTAGAAGGCATTAAATGGGATAAAATAGGGCTGAGTGAGGTTAGGAGGACAGATGAGGCCTATACTGTGCTACAGAATGGGCATGTCATTTGCTATTGGGGCTTGGCAAACAGAAGAGAACTGGGAGTAGGGTTCCTAATTCACAGAAACATAGCTGGCAACATAGAGGATTACTATAGCATTGTTGAAAGGGTGGTAGGCATTGTAATTAAACTGAATAAAAGATACAAAATGAAGGTAGTACAGGCTTACGCGCCTACATCCGGCCATGATGACGCTTCAGTTGAAAGCTTCTATGAAGACGTGGAATCGGCAATGAGTAAGGTGAAAACACAGTATACTATAGTAATGGGCGACATTAATGCAAAGGTAGGGAAGAAGCAGGCTGGAGATCAGGCAGTAGGAGATTATGGCATCGGCACTAGAAACGCCAGAGGAGAGCTACTAGTAGAATTCGCAGAACGCAATAATCTGCGTATTTTGAATACCTTCTACCGAAAACGAGAAAACCGCAAGTGGACATGGAGGAGCCCTAATGGCGTAAATAAGAACGAAATAGACTTTATAATGACTGCACACCCAGGAGTCGTGCAGGATGTGGAAGTGGTTGGCAAGGTAAGATGCAGTGACCATAGAATGGTACGGGCTCGAATCCGCTTAGACTTGAAGAAGGAACGACAGAAACTGATACGCAAGAAGCAAATCAATGAGCTAGTACTGAGAGGGAAAGTACAGGAATTCAGAGTGTCACTGCAGAACAGGTACTCTGCTCTTAGCGAGGAAACCAACCTTAGCGTAGATACAAAGAATGATAATCTGACGAGTATCATCACGGAGTGTGCAGTGGAAGTTGGAGGCAGGGTAGCTAGACAGGACACCGGCAAGCTTTCCCAGGAAACGAAGAACCTAATTAAGAAGCGTCAAATCATGAAAGTGTCAAGTACAACAGACAAAATAGAACTGGCAGAGCTTTCGAAGCTGATTAATAGACGTAAAGTATGCGATGTAAGAAGGTATAACATGGAGAGAATTGAGCACGCTCTGAAAAACGGAGGAAGCGTCAAAGCAGTGAAGAGGAAACTTGGGATAGGCAAAAGGCGGATGTATGCACTAAGGGACAAAGAAGGCAAATTAACTACCAATATGGATAGGATAGTTAAAATAGCGGAGGAGTTTTACAGAGATCTGTACAGTAGCCGAGACAACCACGACCTTAATACTATAAGAACTAGCAGTAACCCAGACGACACCCCACCGGTAATGATAGAAGAAGTGAGAAAAGCTTTGGAGAGCATGCACAGAGGCAAAGCTGCTGGTGAGGATCAAGTAACATCAGATCTGCTGAAAGATGGAGGACAGATTGTGTTAGAAAAACTAGCCACTCTATTTACGAGGTGTCTCCTGACGGGAAAAGTACCAGAGTCTTGGAAGAACGCTAACATCATCTTAATACATAAGAAAGGAGATGACAAGGACTTGAAGAATTACAGGCCGATCAGCTTGCTCTCTGTAGTATACAAGCTATTTACAAAGGTAATTGCTAGCAGAGTAAAGAAAACATTAGAATTCAATCAACCAAAGGAACAAGCAGAATTTAGAACAGGCTACTCAACAATTGACCACATTCATACTATCAATCAGGTAATAGAGAAATGCTCAGAGTATAACCAACCACTATACATAGCCTTCGTAGATTACGAGAAGGCGTTTGATTCAGTAGAAATATCAGCCGTCATGCAGACACTGCGGAATCAGGGCGTAGATGAAATATATATATAAACATTCTGGAAGAAATCTACAGGGGATCAACTGCTACCATAGTGCTTCATAAAAAAAGCAACAGAATACCAATAAAGAAGGGTGTAAGGCAGGGGGACACAATCTCCCCAATGCTATTCACTGCGTGCTTACAGGACGTTTTCAGAAGCCTAGAATGGGACCAGTTAGGAATAAGAGTTAATGGAGAGTACCTCAGTAACCTGCGCTTCGCCGATGACATTGCATTGCTGAGTAACTCAGGGGACGAATTGCAACTCATGATTACGGAGTTAGACAAGGAGAGCAGAAAGGTGGGTCTTAAAATTAATCTGCAGAAAACGAAAGTAATGTACAACAACCTCGGAAAGGAGCAGCGCTTTGTGATAGGTAATAGTGCACTTGAAGTTGTAAAAGACTATGTCTACTTAGGGCAGGTAATAACCGCAGAGCCTAACCACGAGATTGAAGTAACTAGAAGAATAAGAATGGGGTGGAGCACATTCGGCAGGCACTCTCAAATTATGACAAGTAGATTGCCACTGTCCCTCAAGAGGAAGGTATATAACAGCTGTATCTTGCCGGTACTTAGCTACGGAGCGGAAACCTGGAGACTCACAAAGAGGGTTCAACTTAAATTGAGGACGACGCAGCGAGCAATGGAAAGAAAAATGGTAGGTGTAACCTTAAGAGACAAGAAGAGAGCAGAGTGGATTAGGGGACAAACGGGAGTTAAGGATATCATAGCTGCAATAAAGAAGAGGAAATGGACATGGGCCGGGCATGTAGCACGTAGACAGGATAACCGCTGGTCATTAAGGGTCACCAACTGGATTCCCAGAGAAGGGAAGAGGGTAGGGGAGACAGAAGGTTAGGTGGGCAGATGAGATAAAGAAGTTTACGGGTATAAATTGGCAACAGCAAGCACAGGACCGGGTTAACTGGCGGAACATGGGAGAGGCCTTTGTCCTGCAGTGGACGTAGACAGGCTGATGATGATGATGATGATGAATCAAGTATGAGTCATCGCCCAGCCTTGTTAGCTAATCAACTATGTTTGTATTACGCTATATGTTGGTAATGGTGGACGACTGACTCACCCAGCAACGAGTATTATTGATGAAATCGTGGGATCACGAAGTAAAGCCCACTGCAGTCACAATCATACTAATTCCCCTATAAAGCCACCTAAATCCAGCTCCGTCATTCACTGGTCTTTCATATAGCGTCGTGGAGGCAACCTAAATGTATGTATGGTGTACTGTGGAATAAGTGCAAGACTATTGCCTGGGGGTGGGAGTTGCTGTCAAGACTGCACACACAATTGCTACAAAAGTGCCTACATTAGCAACAATACTAACAAGCTAGCCTCAATTGCAGTCGAAGCTGCTGTTCCCACTTTACAACGTAATAGTGAACAATTAGGAGTGTTTCTATTGTATTATTCGAGGTAAAAGGCGCGAAGACACTGACCGTTGAACAACAAACTGTGTGTGTGCAGGCTCGTGCAGGAGTGTGTCATCTGTCGTTGTCTTCGCACTTTTTACCCCCAATAAGACCTATTTTAGTTTCCCGACACTCACGGCCACGCACAATGCCATTATAGACTCGTATATTGCTGTCTTGCACCCGTGCGGATGAGTGTGGACATTATTCATGTTACCTCTTTTAGCCGGGACTTTCGCTTAGTATTTCATTGGGTGCTGAAATGAATGATTAAAAATATAAATTTGCCAGCACCTGCAGCGCTGATTTACTAGTAAAGATATTACTGTTCCTGTGATTCTACTCTTTCGGTGGCTTACAACCCCACTTGGTGATTTCGCGAAGGCATTGCGGTGTTTGCCTCAAGACCTCGTGCTTAGAAGTCAACCGAGAGCTCGAATTCTGCTTCACAACTGGGCTTATACGCACGAACACCAGCGTGAACACTAGTTGTTGGTCAAGCAAACTGTATACTCCGTTTCATGCAGCCGGTGAAACTCAGCGAAAGCTGTTCAAGAAGTTTGGCCAGGAAGGTGTTTGAGTATACGCATCTTGCAGTACAGTTTCGTCATTGTAAACGCTCATGTGAGCTGAGCAAGAGCCTATGCGAGATGCGTAGCGACGTGCTGCTGATGAGGCGCCAAAAAAGTCTTTACAAAAAGTTGTTAACAAATCCAAAATAACTTAATAAAAACCGTATTAGCGTGGCTTGTTTGTATTTGAGGCACAAAACATCTTCATTTAATAAATTCGAGGCATTTCGTAGCGAACTTCGGCGACTTTGGGCGTATCTATCTATCTATCTATCTATCTATCTATCTATCTATCTATCTATCTATCTATCTATCTATCTATCTATCTATCTATCTATCTATCTATCTATCTATCTATCTATCTATCTATTTATCTATCTATCTATCTATCTATCTATCTATCTATCTATCTATCTATCTGTCTATCTATCTATCTATCTATCTATCTATCTATCTATCTATCTATCTATCTATCTATCTATATATCTATCTATCTATCTATCTATCTATCTATCTATCTATCTATCAATCTATCTATCTATCTATCTGTCTGTCTGTCTGTCTGTCTGTCTGTCTGTCTGTCTGTCTGTCTGTCTGTCTGTCTCTCTGTCTGTCTGCCTGTCTGTCTGTCTGTCTGCCTGCCTGTCCAGCCGCCTACGACTTTTACGGCCGTTTTGATAATGGGATTTATACCAGAATTGACATGGCATAACATGACTGCATGACGTCAGTGACTATTCATAACATGAAAATCATGGCATCTATGGCATAATTTACATGTCATGGTCTTGCTGCTCTTGTGGTGGTTTCGTTCACAAGACATATTACAAACGTGGTATCGTATGACATGACTGCATTGTAAACATAAGTGGTAAGCCATAACGTAAAAATCATGACGTGCAAGTCACATAAGTCAAGACTGCAAGCCACGCTTATGGTGCGCTTGGGGTCGTTTTGCTAGCTTTACATATACCAAATTTGGTGTAACGTGATTTTAGTGGACGAGAAAGGTATATGACTGGTACAAACATGATAATTATGATATGCGTGACATGTAAGAACACGACTGCATACCACGCTCGTGATGCACTCGCAACCATTTCGCTAGCTCCACATATAGCAAACTTGGTATTAAGTGACGTGAATGGGTGACAAAGTTAAATGACACGTCCAAACACGATAATCATGACATTCGTGTCATGTAGGAACATGGCTATATACCACGCTCATGACGCGCTCACTGCCGTTTTACTAGGTTGACACATACCAATTTTGGTATTACGACCCCGCCGAAGTAGCCTAATGGCCGAAGTACTCGGCTGCTGACTCGAAGGTGGCGGGAATAAATCCCGGTTGTGGCGGCTGCACTTTCGATGGAGGGGAAAGTGCTGTAGGCCCATGGGCTGAGATTTCGGTGCACGCTAAAGAACCCCAGGTGGCCGAAATTTCTGGAGCCCTCCACTGCGGCGTCTCTCACATACATATGGTGGTTTTGGGACGCAAAACTCTACATATCAATCAATCAATCAATCTATCAACTTGGTATTACGTGCCGTGTAAAGTAGATGAAAGTAAACAAAGGGAAATTGGCATGCAGCTTGCGAAAAAGTACGTCAATAATTTTCTGCCGCATACTACAGACACACTGCTCGCAAATTACTGCTGCAAAGTGAAATAGCTGGTGTCACGCTTGAATACACGCAGTGATTGGACTTACGCGTAACATTTGCTAGGCTCATAGTTTTTCTGGTTCATTATGATTGCCCAATGGTGATGGAGCTCGACTTTTATTGTGTGGATTTAAATCTGACCAATCTAAAAACCGCGCACCGGCACGATTTCTCTGTCGTGTTGTGATCGTCACAGACAGTGCTGAGTAAAAGTTTCCTCTTGCGCTGATTGTTTTTGCAACTAAAAACGTCGGATTCGTGCCCAGGTGACTTCTTGTAAGCGGGAGCGGCGTGAATAGTCGTTTTCTGATATTAAAAAAACTCAAAAGCACCTCTTGCCATCTTAACATGGTGCAACAGCTACCCGCCTTAACAGTGCAGAACAAAGTGGGCATTTGGGCGCGAGGTAAATGTGTTCTGGTCTATATGCGTGACCAGACAGAAACATACGCGCGAACCCATATAAATGATGGTTACATTCACTCCCTTTCCGCCATCCTAAAACAAATTTGTGGCCATGTACGCCGCTACACTCATCCACAATATCCATTGGCGGAAAAGATAAGAGCAGACTTTCGAAGCAACCCCTGCATCCAGTATCTTGTACAAAGTCGGGCACGTGCTAGTTAGCAATTTGTCTGTTATATCATCAACAGGTCAGTTGGAAAACAACGCTTGCTCTAGCCATTTCGCTTTTGTGTGCCTCATCTTGTTTTTTAGCTGTTTACTTTTCCCTTTTTATGCTAGTTACGTACCAACTATCCCGCTAGAACACTTCGACAATATCTCTGATTCATGACGTATGATTGAAGGTAGTTGTAGTAGCTGTAAAAACGGAGACAAAACTGTAGGAAACGGTATCTGACTCTCAATTTTCATTCCAAGAAAAACATTTTTAAAGAAAGTACAAGTGATTGAATTTTTTTTAAAAAGCTTTAATAGTTTAAACTGACTTAAAGGTTAATTGCAGGAAGTGTTATGCCAAAAGCTACGCTTTATTTTCTTGGCTCACCAGCTTTTTGGCATGTGGTTGTCTGTCTTACACATTTGACAGTAGGTACGAGGGAAAGCCGATGACGATCGCATTTATCAATGTCAGGGAGCGTCACGCCCGTGACCTCGTACTCCCCCGGCAGCAAGTGACAGGCACGGCGTAGCAACTCCGCAGACTGCGCGGCCTCCACGCTAGCCCTCTGACGTCATCTGTCAAACTAGCGTACTCGCGCATTCCTTTTCCTCTCGCGAACGCTGTTCCGAGCAGCCTGTCACCCTTTGTGAGAACGAAGGAAGTGACGTCCCGCGCAAGCAGCACGTGCGCTGTTCTAGCACGAGACAGGGTGGCCATGAGACAAATGGCAGGGTGGCCAGCAGCAAATGAAATAACATTATTTGACGTTTTACGTAGTAAGACCACGGTATGATTATGAGGGGCGCTGTAGTGCAGTACTCCTGAGATTTCGAAGATCTGGAGTTCCTTAACGCTCCCTTACTTCGCACAGTACACGAGCCTCTACCATTTCCGCTCCACTGATCGAAATGCGACTGCCGTGGCCGGTACCGAACCTGCGACCTTCAGATCAGCGGTGGAGCGCCCTAACCACTGATCCACCATGGTGACCCAGCAAATGAACCCGAAGTGCAGTTTGCAAATATATACTTAGCAGCTGTGGTTACCGGGAGAGGCGCCCACTTGGCACCGCGATAAGAGACGAAAGAATCGTAAACGACGAATGAAGGACCAAGGAGCACTCCTCGCGTTAGCGACATGCCCGAGGCGTGCGGGACTGCTGTGTACGCCAGAGATAATCATCCCAGCATCACGTACAGAATGCGCGCGAGTGTATTACATGTTCAAGAGAGAGATAAAGTTGAATTGAATACCAGGAGGTTAACCTGAAGAATTTTTTCAATTTTTTTACCCTGCACTGGGAAACGGTAAAGGTGGAACAGAAAAGTGATGAAGGAAAGTACTTGAGAAAATATAAGTGAGTGAAACAACTGTATTCGTGCCTCGAAAAGCGCGAGTTGACTCGACGTCACCTGGCTTGCCCCCCTTGGGAACTGTCAGGTTAATTCTGATCGCCCTCGGGCAGGCCCTCTGGACGGTCAGTATTTGCGAGGCCAGGTCCTCGGCCTTTCTTCATTTGCTCTTGCCGGAAAGGAGAACCGGCAGAGGTGCAGCCCTCAGGACATGCTCGAAGTCCGCATAACCACCGCATAGGCGGCAGAGGGGGCAGTCCAGGATTGGGAACCATTCGGGGTATATTGTGTGCAGTGCCGCAGGTCCTGAATAAGTGCTGGTTTGGAGCAGTCTGAGAGGTACACTTTGGTCCTCGCACATCGAAGAGTGTGGTAGGGGGAGCACTCGTCTTGAGAAATAATGGTTCTTGCATATGTATAAAATGGTGGAAAACAAGAACAAAACTTGCACACACACTCAAGCAAAGGAAGGCCGTAGTCGTTTAGGAAATGGAAGTTTGTGTGGTTATACATTAAATAAATTAAAGTGGTTGAATTTTCCGTGCAATGTGTCTGGTTTCCTTGCTCTGCAAAGAAACCGATTCTTGGATCACTCACTGTAGCTATTGCTCATGCGAGGTATGAAACGGCTGCACAACGAGTAGAGGGTCAGAATTCCAAGGACAGTATTTCAGTCTTATCGGGATAGTTTCGTTTCCAGAAACATTGAAGGTTCTAGGCACGAATGCCCCACGGAACAAGGACTGTTGCGAAGGCCACTCTCAGAGTACAGGTCAGAGCAGACAATGTAACTGCAAGTGCACAGCGAGAGGAATTACTAAAGAAGCAAACAAGGAAGAGGGGTTCATCATCTAACATGACACGCTTTACTATTCTGCTACACTTTTTAATTTTTTTTATTTCATTCAGGTTGTTATGAACACATTTTAAGAAATGTACAACACTGATTGGACCCATAGCCATAGGCTAGTAGAGGGTCTAACTGGAGAAAGTATACAAGCAGAATAAAATTTGTATATAAAAAATGCAGAACATCAAAAAACGTTGAGTTTTCAAAAAAACGAACAAAAATACAATAATATATCATTTGGATTTAAGGTTACGTAAATGCTTGAGAAAACGTACAGAAATGTATATAGAACACATTGTTGCACTTTGCTCATAAATAATGAAATAATCAAGTACAGACAAAACATCAAACTGTGTGTAAGGCTCAGTACATGGTCATTACTATAGATCTACATGTAGCAAATATTTTTTGAGTGGGCTCGAAAAAGCCCTAGAATCTTTAATCTGAAGTGGTATGTTATTCCACACTTTAGCTCCTACGAACTGTAGTAAGTGTTCACCATACACGTTTTTAGTAGGTGGAAGATTAAAATTCCGCAATGTCATGCTTCTAGTTACACGGGGCGAGGAAGAAAAGATAGATACATCGAAAGGTACACTGTGTGCAATAAAATTATTGATGGTGACTGCGGTTTTATGCTGCCGTAAGTAATCAAAAGGTAGAATATCCAACTTGTGACACAAAGACGCACTGGGTTCATTATATGCCGCATATTGTATTATTCAAAGCGCACGCTTTTGTAATATTCGAATAGGATCAAGGTAGTATTAAAGGTCCGTCCCCATGAGTCTAAGCAGTATGACAGGTGACTATGAACAGCCCCGCCGCGGTGGTCTAGTGGCTAAGGTACTCGGCTGCTGACCCGCAGGTCGCGGGTTCAATTCCCGGCTGCGGCGGCTGCATTTCCGATGGAGGCGGAAATGTTGTAGGCCCGTGTACTCAGATTTGGGTGCACGTTAAAGAACCCCAGGTGGTCAAAATTTCCGCAGCCCTCCACTACGGCGTCTCTCATAATCAGAAGTGGTTTTGGGACGTTATACCTCACAAATCAATCAATCAGGTGACTATGAACAAACGAAAAATAGAGGACTGTGAGAATATTTCTGCTAAAATAATATCTAGCAGCCAGTAGCATACTGCAGCCAGATGCTAGCTTAGTACAAACAGATAATTTGTTTTTTCCAGTGTAATTGGCTGTCGAACACTACACCGAGATATTTAAATTCTTTTACATGCTCAAGTTGGCAGTTGTTCATTGTAATTCGAAATGACTCACAGTTTACATTTTGGTAACGGGAGTGAAAATTTGTGTATTTGGTTTTCTTTGCATTGAGTGTTGATTTGTTCACTGTAAACCACTTAAAAATATTTTCTAGTTCTTCATTAGCTCTATATTATAGAAAGGCTATGTTATCGGCGGTAACTATTAAAGCTGTGTCATCAGCGTACATTAGCAACTCGGCCGATTTGAGTATGCATGGCAAATCACTTACGTATAGTGAGAATACAGTGGCCCCAGGACCGACCCCTGAGGTACCCCTGTCTTTATGTTTAATAATGACTACGAAAGATCTTGCATGTTGACCATTTGATGACGTCCATCAATGTAGTTAGAAAAGAGGCTAAAATTTTCACCGCGGAATCCATAGTGCTTTAATTTCGTAAGCAGAATAATATGGTCGACGGTATCGAATGCCTTTTTTAAATCAATGAAGACTACTGCGACAAGAAGGTTGTTGTGCAGGGCTTTGTCAATCTTCTGTGATAACGATAACACAGTTGCTGATGTGGAATGGTGTGATCTAAATCCCTGCTGCTCCGGGCAAAAAGCATTATATTTTTCTAAGAACAGGTACATTCGTTTTCCAAGAATCTTTTCGAATATGGTGTTTATAATGCTTAACAAAGATATGGGCCGATAGCTTGAAGGATCAGAGCGATCGCCCACTTTATATACCGGCAAAACTTTGGCATTTTGTAAACAAGATGGGTACGTCGACGTACGCAAGCAATGGTTAAATACGTGGCACAAGATGGAACTCAAAATATCAATGTTATCTTTCACAAAGCGAGCAGTAATACCATCTATTCCACTGGCTTTGTTCGTGCTTATATTGGCAACAGTGTCACGAATTTCATCCTCACTGATCTAGTATAGCAAACGTATTTGTTAAGGAGGTTGAAAAACATTTCATTTCTCTACTAGAAACATTTCATTTCTCTATTTCGCGGCTAAGGTAGAGCCGATTTCAGTAAAGAATAGATTAAATTTATCAAGTATACGCGCATTGACTACATCAGGTGATACATGCTGTGTTGGTTCTTTACCGACAACTTCTTTTACAATTTGCCATGTTTTCTTTGAATCTCCTTGTGCTTGGAAAATGAGTAGAGAATAATAGACCTTTTTTTGTTGCCTCATTAGATTCACGCATTGATTTCTTAACAGTTTGAATTGACCTAAATATTATTTATTTTCTTGGTGCTGTCTTCACTTGTGGTACAAGAAGTCTTTCTTTTTCAGCAATGCAAGAATCTCTGTTGTCATCTAAGGAGTTAGCGGGGTGTTATAGGAGCATACGGACACGTTTGAACGACTGCATTCAATGGCATAGTGAAGGGCTTTTGTTATGTTCTCTAATTCAATGTTGACGTCATCGTCATACAATGTTTCAAATTCGATGGAGAGAAGATGATTCCGTAATAAGTTGTAATTGATTTTGCTTGCATTGTTGAAAAATTGTGCATTCTTGTTTGGAGTTTTCCTTATGGAAACAAAGGTAGAAAGGTGATCTGCTATCGGTTCATTACAAACACCAGCATTCACTTTCGATGATACGTTAGTTAATATGGGATCAATCGTTGTTGCCGACGTACTGGTTACTCTCGTAGGGGTATGTATGAGATCACGAAAATTGAATGAACTGACCAATTGTGTGTAATGAGTGTAGCTATGGTTTGCGGTGTCTATGTTCATATCCCCAACGATGACTGCTCGGTTCTGATACTTAGTTGAAAGACAGAAAAGAATTTCTTCCATCCTAGTGAGGAAATGCGCTGCATTGGAATTTGGTGGACGGTAAACCATGCCAATTATGTCAAAACAGTGGAGTATGATAAAAAGTGCTTCTAGATTGGGAGAGCTGTGGTTCACGAAGGATATAACTGCATATGCGCAGCCTTTTTTTTTACAAAAAGCGCCACTCCACCATCACGTGAAAATGAGTCTCGCTGATGTGATATGGTTTCGTGTCTGGGATTGTTGACATTCTCTCCTTTTTTAAACCATGTTTCTGTAGTTGCTAGCACATCAAAGTGATTTGTGTGTTTAGATAAAAATGCAAGAAGCAAATTTAGGTTTTTCCGTATACTGCGGATATTGCAGTGAAATATGTTAGTGTATGTCTTATCTATGAGCTGATCTACTTGAGTTATCGTCACAGCCATTTCTCTGAAAGTTCTGCGGTAGGTGATCAAGAAGAGCAGCTACACTAGTTTCGCGAGATCATCGTCGCATGTAACGTGAACTACCTTAAAGTTCTCAGACTTCGTAGCAAGGATTTTTCCTTCGGATACCCAGACGAATCTCCAGTTCTTATCTTTCTTTCTCTGTATAGCCTTACCTAATGGAACCTTATTTTCAAGACACAGATGTTCGTTCACGAACACAGGTTGATTTGTACTGAAACCAAGAGTTGACGTGTTAAGCCTGTTCTTTACTATTAGATCACGTTTGAAGCGAGACAAGAACTTAGCGACAATATTTGGAACATTGTTTGCCTTCGTCGGTACTCTGTGAACAACATCAATATCTTTGACGCTCACCTCAACACGCAAACAGTCGGTAATTTTTTCCACAATCTCCATTAGGTTTTCTTTCTCAACATAGGGAATGCCTTTCAGTTCAATGTTGTTCTGTCTCGAGTATTGCTGTAGATCTATCAACTTTTTCTTGTATCTCTTAATTCCTTTTTAATTTCTATATTTTCTTTCTGACGCTCGATGCTTCCATTTCTCGCCTCAATCAGTTCCTTACGCAGCGACATTATTTCAGTCTTTAGTTTTTCAAAGCTGTCCCTAGCGAAGCTGACAGATGCCCTGATGGATATCAATTCTGCATTGATAGCACTGTACAATGAATCAGTAGTGTTCACGTCTGTTTTGATAGCAGAGAGAACGTCAAGAAACTTCGTGTTCATCTCCTGCATTGTCTTCCCTATCTCCTTTACAGTACTCTGTAGTTTTTCACCTAAGGCATTGGCAAAATCTGTCAGGGCATCCATTTTTCTTTTTTTGGTTCACACTTTGTTCACGAATAGCCACAACAAAATGACAGAGAAAAACGAACGCAATGTCGCAATGACACTTGGAAAAACAAACGCAATGTTGTTTTCAATTATTAGCCGTGGCAAATACGAAGGGCGTCCCTGCTGGCCTCGAGTCTACCCTTCTAGGAACATTCAAACAGGACGTTATTTTAACTATATTTATTAATCAACAGTGGCCGTAAGCAGAACGCTTTCATTTCCGAAGTTGCAGCATTGGCCGGTTGACGTCGTTAAGATGTCCCTGATGTCACGCTTGTCTGAGAATTTCTCTGGAAAGGCAAAGGTAATGTAAAAGGTATTGTGAATAAAGGCTTGCAGTTCCATTTTTTAGTAAAACGCTTATTAAGAAACGCCTTCAGTCTTTTAAGGTGCAATGGAATTTCGTATGATATCTTTCAGGCATTCCTTGTGGCTCCAACTCCATTAACACACCATTATTTCAATTTCCTCAGGTTGAGTTCGCTGAAAAGACTTTGTAAAAATGCCCAAGAAGTAATGAACACGTGGTATCACATCCTAAGCCGCCTTGATGGTCTTGTGGTTACTGTGTTTGAAGGGTTATTCGCAGGTCACGGGATAAAATCCTGGCCTGCGAAGCCACATTTTCGCCGGAGGTGAAAATCACCGAGGCTTGTGTACCTCTGATGCATGTTAAAAACTCCAGGCGGTCTAAGTTATTGCAGCTTTCCCTACGGCGTCTTTCCACAACGGCGCCTTTTGTGGGTAGTTTTACACCCCCATATATCATTATTGTATCCGGCATTTTTCTTCTCTGTATCGTGTCAGGTTATTGGCGATGAAAATCGGTTCACCAATGTTAGCGACAAAAGCCTGCCAGTTTTGTTATTAAGAAAATATGACAATAACGCAAAAAGCCACTTTTGCTGAACCGTGCAGAGCACGCGCATGAACTAGAAAAAATATTGATCGTCAGTCAAGCGTACCTTTGCTAGTGCTGCATACAATATTGTTTAGCATACAATGCATTTTACGTTCTTTGGTGCCACTGGGAGACGCTATATACTTAGGAATGCGGGCATCACCATTCGAGTTCGCGAAAGTTTTGTACAATGGGAAGAAATTGTGCACTCCGGAATGCTGTCGGCAATGCCTTTTTCGTACCTGTTCTGTACCGTACTTTTTCGAACTGTCCCGTACCTCTTGGCTTGGGAAACAAATTACTTGATAACTCTTAACATGCCTACTGAAAATTATCACCGGTGATCAACACTTATGATCGTCAATTTTGGCACGCTGGATTTATTTTTTTGTGCACTCAGCACTTTCTAGTAGTTCGTCCAGGCCCTACTCGCGGTGGTCTAGTGGCTAAGGTACTCAGCTGCTGACCCGCAGGTCGTGGGATCAAATCCTGGCTGCAGCGGCTGCATTTCCGATGGAGGCGGAAATGTTGTAGGCCCGTGTGCTCAGATTTGGGTGCACGTTAAAGAACCCCAGGTGGTCGAAACTTCCGGAGCCCTCCACTACGGCGTCTCTCATAATCATATAGTGGTTTTGGGACGTTACACCCCACATATCAAACAATCAGTAGTTCGTCCAGCCACTAGACCTTGAGAATCTATTTGAATTCACCCATTTCGGTAGCTTAGTGTTTTTTGACAGACCTTTGTGCTTACCCATGTGTGTGTGTTGTCGGGAAAACTTTCATGCGGCTGGTGCCAAATGTGACGTTGAAAGAAACCCGGCTGGGCCTCCAGTACCATAGACGCACTCAGTATCAATAAAGTTTTGTAATAAAAAATATTTGCAAATCAAATGTAAAATTAACGTGTCTGCTTCACCTCAGGACAGTGTTTGGCAGTAGTAATTCCTGAAATTTACGCCACCAATTCAGTGGAGAGCTGTTGCTAAATGTCATAGAAAGGTTATTCCACAAAATATAATTGTGAAGGTCCGCCGCATGTGTAACGTGTGGAGGTGGTCCTCTCGATTATTCTCCGGCAGCTTTGATTTTGAATCGTTATGTCATACACATTGCGGCGTCCAGTTTCACTAGGCACTTTCAGCGGACCGATATTACGCTCCATTTCCCATTGCGCTCAAACGCCCAACGTTACCGAAGTGCAACGCACGTTTTCGCCTTCAGCCAAGCGTCGTTTGGTCTACGCAATCGCGATGTCACCGGTGCATAAAATTTGTTGTAAAGAAAAATAAAATTTGTTCTTATCTTACTGCAAGATAGTAAATGCTGTGTTAAAAGAGTGTGGAATCATTTACTGTTTGACGCATGAGCATTTTTCTATTTTCTCTCACCTTCACTTGGAGATCGACTACAATTGAAGCCTTCAGGGCAGCTCAAGTGCGTTTCAAACACCCTGCCCTCACGCACCACGCTCACCGCGTTGCCTTATGGTCAACCAAACTAAACAGCTTTTGTAAATAAGTGGAAGAGTGGCTGCGTTCAAAAACAAAGTTGGTATGACTGTTATGCAAAATTGTTTACTATCATACATTCGCGAAATCCCTTTGACGGAAGTACCAAAGAAGCATCTCGAGACGCTACATTGTGGTCCGTAGTGTCAGCTCAAAATCTTTTCGTGGAACTTGATACCAAATGTTCAAAATATTGAAGGGACTGGCTGCGACGACTTCTCGGGCGAGACATAAATTCTTTTGTGTCCTAAATGCCTTCGTGGCTTGTGTGTTTGCCGAAAAACCACTGCGTTTTTGAGCAGCGCGGACTCACGGCAAAAGAGGCCGCCATGTTGGTCGTTTCTTTTCGCATCACATGATCCTATGCTCGTTACGACGGTCAGCTTACACGCTCAGCGCCTGACCGTCTAGCGCAACCACCCACTGGCTCAGCATTGTGGGAGGCAAAATACGGTCAGCTCGAAGTGCGTAGTACTCGTTCCTAACGCGTCATTGTAGCACAGACATGGGTGCGCACCTGCACAGCGAAAAACACGCACTGCCCGAGACTGTCTCGCAACCCCACCTCAATTGAGTGAGCACGAGCCTAGCGTCCGATGATGACAGCACCTCAGCTTCAAGCTTTATTGTTACGATGTTCTGTGTAAATCTGATACATTCTCAGCCATTCACAGGTTGCTTTATTTACGGCTTAAAGTTTTGTTCTGCACGGCAAGTGCGTAGCTGCTGACCTTTCTGCAGAATCTTACTGCTATTCTGGTTACGTGCGAGGTCCACACGTCGCTGGGGCGCGGTGTGCTGGCGCTGGCTGCAGAGCTTTTCTTCACGACAGGAAGGCCATCGGGGCACATCTTGGTCCCAACTACGGAGCAGCGCGAAACGTTCTAGAACTGAGCCTGATATGGGTCTTTTTTATTAATACGTGCAAAAGTGCAAATAAATACGTTTCGATACATATTGTCACGTACCAAGAGCCATTGAGAAGGGACAGGAACAGCGGGGCAGAAAGACACGAGCGTGTATCTTCGAAACGAGGCGCTAACCACACTTCTTCTTCGTTCTCCTTGCCCTTTTCGGCTCGCTAGGGCTTGCCGGCTCACAACTCTAGGTGGCATTATTCCCCCTCCTATTAGAGCATCGACCCGATGCTCATACACAAGGGGACAGCAGGGTCGGTAAGAGGAAAAAAAAAGAGAAACGGTAGCTATAGTGCACAGGGCATATGCAGGTGCAAAAAAATTGTCCGAGGTTGGTCATAAGAGAAAAAAAAAACCATTAACAGAGTTCACAGTTCGTTCGAGACCCAATGGGCAATGTAAAAAAACGAAAATGTTTGCTGCCCAGGCATAATAAGACGAGTATCACCGCTTAATATAAGGTTTTAGGCGGACGATATGCACAATCTCTGTTCGTGGTGAGTGGCGCTGTGTCGTTGCCGAGCCTCCGTCTGGAATAACTTCATAGTTGACCTCGTTCAACCGCCGTAATACTTTGTAGGGTCCGAAGTACTTGCTCAGGAGTTTTTCGCTCAGACCTCGCCGTCTAACAGGAGTCCAAACCCACACTTGGTCGCCAGGTTGGTAGGAGACTTGTCGGTGGTGGATATTGTACCTTCGGGCGTCTTCACATTGCTGCGATCTTATGTGCACGCGAGCTAATTGACGTGCTTCCTCTGCACGCTGAATGTAATCGTTGACATCAGGAGTTAGTAGCTCGTGCTGGTCGATGTCACAAGGAATCATAGCGTCTAGCATGGTTTGCACGTCTCTACCGTAAACGAGGCGGAAGGGTGCGAACCTTGTCGTTTCCTGGGTTGCGGTGTTGTACGCAAACGTTACGTATGGCAGGATTTCGTCCCACGTTTTATGTTGCACATCCACGTACATAGAAATCATGTCCGCCAGCGTTTTGTTCAGCCTTTCTGTTAAGCCGTTACTCTGGGGGTGGTATGCGGTTGTCTTGCGGTGGTTTGTGTAACTGAGCTTGAAGATGTCGTCCAACAGTTTTGCCGTAAACGCTGTCCCTCGGTCAGTGATGATGAATGATGGGGCACCGTGACGAAGCACAATGTGGTGCATGAAAAACTGGGCGACTTCAGACGCTGTACCGCGTGGTAATGGCTTCGTTTCAGCATAACGCGTCAAGTAATCAGTTGCGACGATGATCCACTTGTTTCCGGAGTGAGACATAGGAAACGGTCGAAGAAGGTCCATCCCAACTTGGTCAAACGGCGTACGCGGTAAATCGATGGGTTGTAAGAGGCCTGCCGGCTTCACAGGTGGTGACTTGCGACGCTGACATTCGCGGCATCCTTTCACGTAGCGTTTGACACAAGCTGCGAGTTTTGGCCAGAAATATAGCTTTCGAACCCGGTCGAGTGTCCGTGAGTATCCCAGGTGGCCGGATGTCGGCTCATCGTGGCAGGCTAATAGGATGTCATCACGAAGGTCATGAGGGACGACTAGAAGATAAGATCTGCTGCCAACACCAGTGTTTTTCTTGTATAATATGTCGTGTCGTAAGCAAAATGACGGCAACGTACGGGAAAGGGGACGAGGAACAGACGCGGTGCTGCCTTCTAAATGATCGATGATGGGTCTTAACTCGGGGTCCGCTCGTTGCTTACTGAGGAGGTCCGCCCCACTGAGAGTCCCCAGGAAGGTGCTGTCGTCTTCTACAGCTGTAGGGTCGGACTCCAGAGGTGCTCGTGATAGCGTGTCGGCGTCTTCATGTTTTCTACCCGACTTGTATACAATGGTGATATCGAACTCCTGAAGTCGCAGACTCCATCGTGCTAATCGCCCAGAGGGGTCTCGGAGGTTAGCCAACCAACATAAAGCATGGTGATCACTCACAACTTTGAATGGGCGCCCATATAGATAAGGCCTGAACTTTGTAATCGCCCGTATTACCACGGGACATTCCTTCTCTGACGTTGAATAGTTGGTTTCGGCACGTGATAGAGTGCGGCTCGCGTAGGCAATCACACGTTCAATCCCATCTTGTGTTTGCAGCAGGATAGCTCCGAGACCAATGTTGCTTGCGTCAGTGCGCACCTCTGTGTCAGCGTCCTCATCGAAATGACCGAGTAAAGGAGGGGAACACAATCGATGTTGCAGTTCCACAAATGCAGTCGCTTGTTCGTCAGTCCACTGAAATGGGGTGTCGTCACGCGTAAGTCTGATGAAAGGCTCCGCAACCTTAGAGAAGTTTTCAATAAAACGGCGATAGTAGGCGCAGAGCCCCAGAAATCGCCGAAGACTTTTTTTGTCTGTCGGAGCTGGAAAAGAGGCCACAGCGGCAGTCTTCTCGGGATCGGGCCGAACGCCCGCAGCGCTCACAACGTGACCGAGGAACTTCAGTTCATTGTAGCCGAAATGGCACTTCTCTGGCTTGAGGGTAAGGTCAGCGGATCGTATGGCTTCAAAAACACTCCGAAGGCGATGAAGGTGCTCATCAAACGTTTTTGAAAAGACAACGACATCATCTAGATAGACGAGGCAACTTTTCCACTTGAGGTCAGCGAGAATGGTATCCATCATTCGTTGGAATGTGGCCGGAGCAGAACAGAGGCCGAATGGGAGCACTCGGAACTCATACAGGCCGTCAGGAGTTACAAAAGCCGTTTTTTCGCGGTCACGTTCATCGACTTCAATTTGCCAATAACCACTTTTGAGGTCGATTGAGGAAAAGTACTTTGCTCGCCTCAGCCTGTCAAGAGAATCGTCCACTCGAAGCAACGGGTACACGTCTTTCTTTGTGACGTTATTCAGCTTCCTATAATCGACACAAAAGCGAAGTGTACCATCCTTCTTCTTTACAAGGACCACTGGCGATGACCAAGGGCTACTTAATGGCTGTATTACACCGTCTTGAAGCATTTCCTTCACTTCCTTTTGAATCGCGCGTCGTTCGGTTGGTGAAACGCGGTAAGGCTGTTGCCGTATAGGGTGCGCGTCGCCGTAGGTGATAATACGGTGTTTGGTAATCGATGTTTGGCGGATTCTCGGTGAACGTGCAAAACAGGCGTGGAATTCTATCAAGAGGTCGTTAAGCCTTCGTTTGTTTTCGTCAGAAAGCGCTGGATTTATGTCGACGCCCCGGAGAGGTGCTTCGGTATTATCGGTTGCCTCGGAAGCAAAACAGTCAGTCACATTAGTTACTGGGTAGGCATAGGCGATGACAGTACCAGGGAAAAGGTGTCGGCGCTCGTAGCTGAAGTTCGTAACAAGTACCTCGAAATGGCCATCCTGAAGGTCTACTAGGCTTCGTGCTACGCAGACACTTCGGGAAAAGAGCAGGGATCGATTGTTCTCCGCCACCATTTCACCGTGTGCTGATTTGTTACCAGCCACTTGAACCATAACACTTGAGCGCGGTGGTATCGTCACAGCATCGTCAATTACCCGCAGACATACTCGATCGTGGTCGGGATTATGCTCTGGTGTGGCGCTTTTTGTTGAGAACGTGACGAGGCGTTGTCGAATGTCGATGAAAGCACCGTGCTCCCTCAGGAAGTCCATGCCAATGATCTGGTCTCGAGAACACTGATGGAGAACGCTGAAGCTGATAACAAAGGTTTAACCACGAATCTGTATTCGTGCTGTGCAAACGCCGATTGGCATGACGATGTGCTTGCCAGCAGTACGAATTGGCTTGAGGTTCCAAGGCATCGTCACTTTCTTTAGAAGAGCAGCCTGTTTTTCACTTATTATAGAAAAATCCGCACCCGTGTCAACTAAAGCAGTGACTTTGCGACCGTCGAGCAGCACTGAAATATCTAATGAAACCTTTTCGGAACCAGCTGGTGTCGTCGTCGTCATCGGGGAATCTTCAGTTTGCGGAAGCGTCGGTAGGAGGCCTTGAGCTAGTCCAGTATGAGCGGCCTCACCCCCGAAGGTCGCTGTGGTTAGTTTTCCCGGCGCGGACTGGGGAACCAACCCTGCGCCACGCTCGAATAGGTGCGGCGATTAGGAGAAAATCGCCGCGGCGACGGGGAGCGTGACTGGTGCAAGAATGACGAAGTTCCGCGCTGTTGAGCCACATACTCTTCAATATCAGGGGGCCGCTGACCGAACCTGGGTGGTGGTGAGTTCGTCGAAAATCCGCGTAGTCCAAGTTGCCGGTAAGAACAGTGTCGGTAAAGATGCCCAGCTTCGCCACAGTGGAAGCAGAGAGGACGTCGATCAGGCGCACGCCAGACGTCTGATTTTCGCGGGATCAAGCGAGGTGCGCTGTAATATGGCGCCGCTTGGACCGTCTGCAGCATGGCTGGGGCCACGGTGGGATGCGGGATCGCGGGTGTTACAGGTTGCTGCAAAGCTTGAGCATACGACATGCGGGGGAAGTCACCGGGTGGTTGATAATCCCGCATGCAAGATGGTTCTCTTAAAGCATGCTGGACTTCATCTCGGACAACGCTGGAGAACGAAGAGGTAGGGGGCTGCGAGGGCACTGACAGCTTCTGGAGTTCTTCGCGGATGACTGAACGTATGAGCTCTCGGAAAAAATCCATTTGGCCACCGAAAACTCCAAAGTAGTCCGTAGTTGAAGCATTGACGTGACGCTCGTATGACGGGGCCCGGTGCCTAAGGGTGCTTTCGATGGTGACAGCTTCCGTGAGAAATTCTGACACAGTCTTGGGTGGACTGCGTACAAGCTTACCGAAAAGTTGCTCTTTCACCCCGCGCATGAGGTAACGTACCTTCTTTTCTTCTGGCATGCCAGGGTCAGCTCGGTGGAAGAGGCGCGTCATTTCCTCGACATACATCGCAACCCCTTCATTTGGTAGTTGTATGCGGGACTGCAGATCGCGCTCAGCTCTCTCCCGACGGTCAGGGCTTGCATATGTCGCAAGAAGTCGGCGTTTGAAGTCTTCCCATGATGTAAGAATACCTGCCCGGTTCTCGTACCAGACACGTGCGCCGTCCAAAAGACTGAAATAGACGTGCCGCAGTTTGTCTGCGTCGTCCCACTGGTTGTGCACGGCAACGAACTCGTAATGAACAAGCCAATCTTCCACATCCTCAAGTGCAGTGCCATGAAAAGGATTTGGCGTTCGCGGTGTGAGTAAGGTGCAATGGAGCGGCGTTGTGCCGTTCGTACCGGTTGGGCTGGTGTCGGCATGGCTGTTCGGAGCTGCCATATTGTTTGCGAGCAGTCCAAACTCAGGAGATTGCCCTCGGATCCTTCTGCTGGCGCGGTGCACAGGAGTGACCACCGGTACGACGCTTGTCTTCCTGGTATGTGGAGGGGTACGGTGCATAGATCACCCAGCTCTTCCACCAGTTTGTCACGTACCAAGAGCCGTAGAGAAGAGACAGGAACAGCGGGGCAGAAAGACACAAGCGTGTATCTTCGAAACGAGGCGCTAACCACACTTCTTCTTCGTTCGCCTTGCCCTTTTCGGCGCGCTAGGGCTTGCCGGCTCACAACTCTAGGTGGCAATATATTAGAACACCAACCTAGGCGGAGATTAGTGGCTCAAGTAACGAGGTGACGACCAACGAAATAGCAAAGTTCATTTGGCATCTCATCTATAGAGGCATTACTTATACCACGTGTATCCATCCATATCGGACCATCTGCAGGCTTTTATTAAAAAAAGAGAGAAGAAAAAGATTTATCGAAAAAAGTGTACGAGTTCACTTGTGTCTCACGCGAAATCAAGCAATGCTCCCCCACATGGCACGAGCAATGAAGCAGCACCTCAGTTGTGATTTTCTTCGTCTATGTGAATAGGGACATTCTGTATAACATTCATAATTTTATACTGTTCTTGGATCATTTATCCATAAATGTATATAATCTGAGCTTTCTTTGTGTAAATATTTTTTCATATGTACGGTTTTATAGCAATGTTTACCCGCTGGAAACCACAAATCACACACTTGTCGCATTTTTATTCATTCTAAAATGTTTTTCTTGCCCTACAGCGTGTATTTTTTCGAGCCAAATTTGGCGCGCTGCAATGAATGCTGGGGTACTTTGCAAACTGGCAAAATCAATTTTCCAGAGACATCTAAAAAAACATTTTCGCGTGGTAACGAAAAAGTTAAGTACAATACAAGAAGGCGCAAGTACGGCAGAGATGCGAAAGGGGCCTGCCTCATTATAGCAACATATACGTTTTGTTTTAGTACAGGGACAGGCATTTGGCGTTTTATCCATGTGAGTTCATTTTACGAAGCCCAATTTTAAGCGTAATACGTAAGACTTGAACAGAATAAAAATTTTTTCTAGACGTTAGAAAGTAGAGTAATATATTTCAAGCACACGGAACAATCGCATTGCAATACTCTAAAGAAAAGTAAACAAGATTTCACGAGCAAATTTCTATCATTCGCTCAGTCATTGCTGTAGGTACATCGTTATGCACTGAAGTGCTGGTGAAACATTATTGACTAACACGCTTATGTGTCTGCAACAACTATCCTCATCATTGCGTTTTTTTGTAGTACTTACTAGAAATTCTTTTGTCGAGCATCTTGCCCAGTAGTTTGGCGTTGTTTTTCTTAAATTAAGAGTGCGAACTCTGGTCGATCGAAATGTTCAAAGCCCTCCACTATGACGCCTCATAGAATCATATTGTGGTGTCACGACGTTAATTTCCACATATCAATCAATCAATCAATCGATCAATCAATCAATCATTAAGCGAATTCTGGCCATCTTTACCGGAACATGAAGAAAGAATACGGTGATTTACAACGCGATCATGCGCGAAGCGCTTTTTGCCCAGTTTGCTCCTGCGCATTCCGCAAAGTCCTTATTTTCGGCATTGTGCAGGCAAAAACGTAACAAAAACGTTAGACTGCAAAGTCTCTGTTTCGGGCTGCCTTAGACAAAGCTTTAAATAAAAAAAAAACATGTGCAATTTCGCACAGGGATTGATACTTATGCTCGTAGCATAATTTTATTGGATTCTGAAAAATATTCTTCAGGACGTTACTACAAGGCAGGCAAAAATCCGAACCGTTGATATAACTTTGCACATACAGACATCATCAAATACAACGTTTACAGCTCACAAAATCTGAGACCGCCTCGCGAGGCGTGCTGAACGCTAATATTTCACTCACACGTTGGTTCATTGTCACTACCAGTCAACGCTATGTGCAATCTTGGGTCCTAGGTACTTTTTACGTGTTTTCTTTTTCTCAAGTCGCCACGTGCGTAGCTCACTGCGTACTAGGTGAGGGATGGAGGCGGCTCCGTTCTGCAATAAAAACACATGCTATCTTTTACCCCAAGCAGTTGGAACACACCGTTTGCGCTTGCCCTCCCGACACTATTTTGGCGTTGCACATGTTATTGCGTCGGTCAAACGTTACGGAATGCGTCATTGGCCGGTGTGGTGATTTGTTGTTTGTGCCTCGCATATGTTCTCGACAGATTTGACTGCTGGGCACGCCGTGCTCCCACTTGTCACCTGACTGCTGAGCTCTCACGTGCCATGATGGCACATCACACGGAGCTCGCCTGCGTTCTCTATGCTCTCTGGGAGTCTTAGCTGTGGCAAGCTTCCCTACCTACAAGGTAAGAGGGTCATTTTGCAGTTTTATCATTTTTTTATTGGGCTCAGACTTTTGCAATGCCAGCCGGCATAAAACTTCTCACTGAGAATAAACTAGCCTGTTCTTGACCTAAGACTATGCATTGCCGTGTACACCGTATTCGATCCGCGTCGTATATCAGCATTGAAGCTGCAATAACTAATAGGCTTTTTCTGTATACAGATATCCTTGAAAGTTTCTTGTCTCGTGTAGAAGAGGAAAAAGTTGGGGGAACCCACCGTAAGCTATGCCTATCAGTTAGAAACCTCTGTTTGCGTGAATACGACTGCTACTCATTGGATAAATATCGAGATTTCGCACATCTAAGATGCCGCTGGAATAGACAGTGGTGTGCAACACGGCACTTGGAAGTTACTTTTACAAGATTGCGTTGCAGAATTCCTCAACTGAATTATTATTTGCATAAAGTTGGTCTAAAGGCGTCACCTTTATGTCAGACTTGCGAAACAATGGAAACGATAGATCACTTCTTTTTGTTCTGTCGCCGGTATTCTCATCAGCGGAAAAGATACCTGAAAGCTCCACTTGAAAAATTGGGAGTAGAATTAAATGTGGCAGTAATTTTGTCGTTTGGCAGCATTAAATTCGGTTATAGCCACAGGGACGTCTGCTCTGCGGTATTTCAATACATAATTCAAACAAAGCGATTGCCATGTTAATATGCCTATATATATATATATATATATATATATATATATATATATATATATATATATATATATATATATATATATATATATATCATTTTAGACCCACCATTACCTCTGTCTCAAATCGCATCTGATGGCCTGCATCGTTCCCTGCTCAGATATACTCCTTTTTCGATTTTCGGCTTTTCTTTCTATATTTTTTTTCAGCCCAAAATTACGTTTTCTTTGAAAAACCATTAGCCTTTTAGTTAAGATCCTGCCGCCCGGTTCTTGGCCGATCCCCCTTTGTGGGTGTGCGCCAGAGTGTCAAGGATCATTACATCATCATCATCATCAGTTGAACACAATCGCGATAGTCTCTTCCTAGGGCGCAGTTTAAATACTTACCCTCGTATTCGCAAACCTAACTTAACCTTCTCCTTATGACTTAAGTCAACCTTAGCCATACGTCCTTCCTTAAAACCTACCTTGTACTTATCGCGTACTTTCCTCGTACTTGTGTAAGGCTCGGTTAAGGTAGCCCATCACCTACCTTAGGGCTTCCTTAAAAAACATGGTAGGGGAAGACAACTTTGCGAATTCCGTTTATTATGTGAGCCGCAATGAAGAAATGTTGAACGGCACAGCGTACGCGTACACGTCCCCACCGCGGCGAATCCTCCGCGATTGACGGAACCTGGTTGAGACTTATACGACGAGCAGGAGCAGGAGTTTTCGTGACGCCCCTACTTTTGTGCTCACACACACACGCACACGCACACACGCACTCACGCACACGCACACACGCACATGCACACGCACATGCACACGCACACGCACACGCACATGCACACGCACACGCACACGCACATGCACACGAACATGCACACGCACATGCACACGAACATGCACACGCACATGCACACGCACATGCACATGCACACGCACACGCACATGCACACGCACATGCACACGCACACGCACATGCACACGCACACGCACATGCGCACGCGCACATGCACACGCACATGCACACGCACATGCACATGCACACGCGCACATGCCCACGCACATGCACATGCACACGCGCACATGCACATGCACACGCGCACATGCACACGCACATGCTCACGCACACGCGCACACGCACACGCGCACACACGCACATGCTCACGCACACGCGCACACGCACACGCGCACACGCGCACGCGCACACGCGCACACGCACACACGCACACACGCACACGCACACATGCACACGCACACGCACGCACACACACACACACACACACACACACACACACACACACACACACAACGCCCGCCAAGCGTGGCAGGCGCAGACAGTCACAACGAAAACTAGACGAGCGACCTTTCAGGGCCTTTTCAAAACACTCATTGGGTGACTACTGCAAGCACACTTGCTTGGTACCCACGAGGGCCTTAATAATGCTTGTTACCCACTATGGTTATAATAAATATCTGGGTAGAGGCCGGTATTCGCTATGCTATTTTTTGTCATTCTTCTGAGAAGCGTGGATCTGCTAAGCACTTGCATGGAATTTTGTGCAAGATTTCTATGCAGTGGCTGACGAAGATGAGGAATGAAGGCTCAAGTGGGTATGCACCACATTTAATTGAGGAACAAGAACAAGCTTTTGTGATGATTTGGAGCATTGGTCGGCCAACTCGACACGCTATGCGCACTGTGGGATAACTGATTGTTTTTTTCTCTTTTGTAAAACGCTTTATAAGTCGTAATAACGCGATTGCTTTCCTGACATCAAGCAGGCCTTCCTACACCCGGGGGACGCAAGTTCGAGCCCCACTGTGCCATTGGTGCTAGGTCGGGCCTGATTAAGGCAAGTTTGACAACAAGTTACAAGCACGGGCGTAACTCAGCGGTAGAATATAGGGCTGGCACCTAACAGAACAGGGTTCAAGCCCCACTGTGTCAGTGGTGCAATGCTTTTTTGTTCTAATTTCGCGCGATGTGGTTACGGACATCGGCGGTGGCGGCGGACAACAACAACTGCGCGTGACCCAAAAAGTGATCTTAACGGCTTTCGCTGTAAAAGTGCCGCGAAGAATGTGCTCGCTGTGCTGTTTCTGCAGGAAAATATCCACAGTCATGAGTTCGTTGTGCCCCGTCTCATGCAGCTGCCCATCGCATCGCGCTTTTATGGAGTTGGCACATCTCAACTTGAGAGCAACGGCCTTGTCACTGGTTCGTAGCTGCCCGTGTCACGAGTATACAGCCCAGCAGATACCTGCTTTGGTTGCAAAAACACTTTTTCCCGTACCGGTAAAACTTCTCGAGGTGGCACAAACACTTTTCTAGTTGTTTGATCCGCTGTTCACGGATGCACAGTGTGTCAGCTGTGGAATTAAATCGTGAGCTGCTCCACGTTTTTCGTTCTCTTTGAAGGCACGCGGCGTCCCTCTTGATACTTGTTCACAAAATTCGTCAGGACAAAGCCACTTTGTCGGTGAATTTCACCTCAGTGCACCGTCCCGCAATAAATGCTACTTCGTAAAGAATGCTGTAAACTGCTCAAACTACACTAATCTAGTGAAATGAAAAAGTGAGAGAAAACAGCGATAGTTGAAGAGCCCAATAACACCACCAAACACAACTAAACCATACAAGACGTCGAAATAACAAGAAGAGTTGCGTCAACGGGTGTTACGAAAAGGTGGACAGATGAAAAACGTGTATTTCACCGAAAACTGCCGGTGCTTAATCAGACAACGCTACCGTTTACGTTTGGCTGCTTCTGTGCATACTGTTGTTGGTTTCTTGCAGTAGAAGTAATGAACTTGTAGCGAAAATTTACCTACCCTAACTCCCAGGGTCTATACTTGACGAAATAAGGGCGCGTTTCTCAAAGTGCCCTTATGACAGAATAAGGAAAAGTTTCTGAAACGCACCTTGTACTTTTTTTGTACTTATAATTTTCCCGTCCTTTTGTAGGTAGTCTTACCGCCACATGTAAAGATGGGTTTATGAATAGAGCGGTTAGTGTATGAAATCTATTCGAACTGTGCTATTCACCCATAACGTGGCCTTAAGGGTGCAGTTCCGTGTGTGTTTTTTTGTGGAGGGCCAGTGGCTTTAATTTATGAATTCTTTAAAAATAATCTTCTGACGCCCGAAGACAATGTACGCTTCTCCTGCGTATTATTACGGCAGCATTTCAGGTTGTATTGTGAGACATGTACACAGAACCCCGTGAGTGTTTGTAAAGCATGAAAACTACTTTCACTGCATTTCTAAGCAAAAGAAGGTATTTTCACTGCATTCACAAAGAAAGGCGTGGCTATGTACGAGAGCACCCGCTTGTCCCGGAAACGAACCAAGCTCGATTCCCAAGCAGACCCATAATTTTTTATTAGTCACTTTATTTGCATCTTTCTCGATTTTCCGGTCGGGCTGGCCGACTTTTTGGTCACGCAAAGAAAATGATTTTTTGCTCACAACCACCTACTCCGCAATTTAAGTGAAACGAGCTTTTCAACGCTATCGCGATAAAAATGTTTTAATGTGCTGTTGCAAGTGTAGCCCATGGATGGATGGATGGATGGATGGATGAATGGAAAGATGGATCGATGGATGGATGAATAGATATATCCGGCTGTGTCCTTTAGATCGGGCGGCGACTCACGCCACCTAGCTATAAAATTAAGTACTATCACTGTGTGTTTAAGGATGGAATTTCACTCACGCCTCGATTGTAGCCACAAATCAGTTGGCCTCCTCCTGGTTATCTCTACCTGTTATAATCTATTTTGCTTTCACTGTCTCTACACCCCAATGCTTTGACGTAATAAGCGTTCATGCTGCCACCTTGCGTTCAGAGCTTGCATGCCTTGTTCAACCGAAAAGGCGAAGACGGCGAGGAGTAGGAGCGTTAGCCGTTCGTATATATATATATATATATATATATATATATATATATATATATATATATATATATATATATATATATATATATATATATATATATATATATAATATTATTCGTTTTAGACCCACAATTCAATTACCTCTGTCTCAAATCGCATCTTATAGCCTGCATCGCTCCCTGCTCAGATATACTCCTTTTTCGATATTTGGCTTTTCTTTCTATATATTTTTTTCAGCCCAAAGTTACGTTGTGCTTGAAAAACCATAAGCCTTTTAGTTAAGATCCTGTCGCCCGGTTCTTGGCCGATCCCCCTTTGTGGGTGTGCGCCAAAGTATCAAGGATCATCATCATCATCATCATCATCAGGATCATCATCATCATCGTTCGTGTGTGGTATTCCTGCTTTGCTGCTCGTAGGCGCATGGTGCACAGATTACCCAGCAACTCCACCAGTGTATTGCTCACTAGAGCTGGCTACGCCGGGGTTGTCTAGTGGTTATGGCACTCCATTTTTATCCCGAAGGCTGTGAGATTTAATCATGGGGCGGCGTCTGCGTTTTCAATTTGGGTGAAAATGTTTGACACCGTCTACTTCGATTTCGGTTACAGTAAATGTACGATTGTGTTACGCTGGAAGCTTTCCCAAGAAAATATTTCAACCAAACACGGTGTGGAATATGTAATTTCCAAAACCGGTTTCTTAATTTGTAAACACAGTTAGGAGAAAAAAGCTTTGAAGATTCGGCCCCTGCAATACTTCTGCACTCACGTGACTGTGCGGTAATAAACAGATATTAGAAACATTGACCCACTGTGCTACGCAATCCCTTGTTAAGCATAAATATGAAGCGCCCATGTTTTATATCTGCTAAATATGCCGCACCTTTCACTCTTCTGTGTCTTCGCTTCACACAAAAAAAGGAACTTTAGAATAGCCCACGCAAAGCATGCTACTGCGCATCGGTCATACGCTTTGTTCTTGCGGGCCTTCGTTCAATCACAGAAATAGCAGTTGGCCGTGCCGAACGCTACCATTGCGCACTGCATCCTAAAACTGCCTATTTTATTGATGAGTTTTGATTTTAGCTTAGATCTTCGTACTAAAAGCTAATTGGTTAAAAGTATTACATGCACTACATCTGCGTAATAAAGAAACGCGGAAGTAACACGATGTCTGCCTCAGAGATGTAGCGGTTGCAGTTCTCAGCTGCTGACGAGAAGGTCCCCGGTCTGACCTAGGCAGAAGTGGTCGCATTCCAGTGGAGGCGAAATGCGAGTGTGCTGTGCTGTGTAAAATCATGTTAAAGAAAATAAGATGGTCATTTTTTGGGGAGCGCTGCACCATGGCGTCTCTTATAACCATATTTTAGTTTTCGGGCGGACTTGTGATATCATCAAAAGAATGCGTTGCGTTCTTTATTTCTGCTCTTTCAACTCCCCTTTGCTGTAGTTATTGTCATCGTAAATATATCAATCGTTCTTTTTTGGCACCCAGCTGTACTGTAGTGTGGGGTCATCGTTACCTCAATTATGTTACAAAAGAAGCTGCTGTTGAAACATGCAATCTTGCGGATACGATGGCAATATGATGGTAATGTATCCAATTTCTTTTGGTGGAACGTACAGTGTAGTAATACTATTCGTCTGGCACATTTTGCTAATAGAGTACGAATCTGTGTTGTCTCTATACTAGCATATTCATATAAAAAATTATGAACTAGCGCCCCGAAGGGAACCCTGATTGGATGTGAAAGAGCGGCGGTGTGGGCGGCGTTGACCCAATTGAAACGGGCGCCGACGGGGGGGCTGGAACAACGGTGTGAAGCGAAACTCGTTAGATTGTTTACTATAGTAGACATTTGCTTGAAACGCAAACACACGAGTGGTGGGCTGGTGTTTCGGTTGCTGTCATCGCCGGTAAACGCGCTAAAAGAGTGTGTTTCCACTCGACGTGCGGTCGAAGGTTGCGGGTGGTGGAGTGGGTGAAGCGAGGGAGTTCGCGAGCGGGCTGAGGAGCCGGCAGCTGCGGTTGCCGATGGATCCTCCGCCCGATCGTCATGACGTATAGTGGGTTCTGTGCCGTGATGACGTACAATGGTAGCTGGGCCGTGATGACGCAATAAGAATGTGTTATCTGGAACGCGCGTTTTTTTTTGTCATCGGCATCATCGTCATTGCAAGCGGTGGCTATGGTGCACGCCAACGCCGGACAACGGACAAGGCTCGACTTTCAGCAGCTTTGCCCTCCGAATGTTTTATTGCAAAACATGCCCTAGAAATCGCCGGCTGCTAATTCTACGCAACGCGGACAACCACCATTTTGCTGTGAGGCCTGGGGCGTTGCGTGCAGCAAGGATTGATGCGTCACCTTCTACCACAGTGTCAGCCACAGGAAATCATTCAATTTCAGTGCGAAACAGAAATACCCTAAGATATCTCTGTTTCTGACCCAGCTGACTACGAAACAATATCGTTCGCCGGAAGGCTGACGCTCGTATACAACCAGTTACTTGTTACGTCACGGCACGCGATTGCCGCAGTGTTCACGACTCTGAGGGTGCTCCCGTGTTTGTCAAAATATTCAGTTATAAATTTAGTGCAGACCAAATGCGCTTAAACGTCGTCAGCCCACTAGGGGATGCTAAAGCATTAAGCAACCTTACGCAGACTACGATAAAAAATTGTATGTTATGGGCCCTCTAACTCAAAATATTCATAGTATAGAGTGGTGGAGTGTTGTGGAATTTAAATAATTTTCGTGCAGCATACCCACTTATGATGGACCATGGCGACGATATGACAAGCCAACAAGCAGAAACGCTTAAGTGATTCGCCCCTAATTAAAACAGCGTGGTATTTAACAAAAAGCCACTTACATCATTGCAGCATCAGGGATATGGAAGCGTCCATGCACATAATATTACTTGACTCAAGGTCATTCATATAATTAGCATATTTACGCAGGCATGTTCACAGTCACGGTGATTAGCAAACTTCAGATGGACCACGCTCAACATGTATATCCATGCCCATGTCATCCTTTGAACGTTTGAGCTAAGCAAGCGTGTATTAAAGTTGCAAAGAGTTAACGGTTTCCTGCTATCTATCGCAAGACTAATTTGCTACACCACCATGCGTGTACATAAACCAAGATAGAATAGTGCGAATGCTCATCATCTCGGAGAACGCTAATTCAATGTTGCATATAAATTGTTGTTACCAGGTTATACCATTCTGTTATTTTTCGTGCTAGTGTCAATTTCTACATGCCCGATTTACTAGCGTGACTGTTACAGAATGTGGACCTGTTTCGCTGTAACCCTTCTATGTAATGTCCGAAGAAGGCCTTCCTTATTCGGAATAAACTATTCCTTAGAATTGGCTACTAAGTTTCAGCGAGCTTGGGGAATTTGATTGCTAAAGCTTTCCCTGAATGTGGGCTCAGTGCACACACAAAACGTGGAATGGGACTTGCGCCCGCAAGAGCTTATAACTCAGGTTTCTAAGAAGC
This sequence comes from Rhipicephalus microplus, assembly GCF_043290135.1. NCBI lineage: Eukaryota > Metazoa > Arthropoda > Arachnida > Ixodida > Ixodidae > Rhipicephalus > Rhipicephalus microplus. The sequence continues at coordinate 2,379,494 of NW_027464614.1, read as the reverse complement.
AAACACCGTACTAATAACCACCATTGCAATGCGGTAAATACACGTGTCTTAAAACACATGTTAAATGGGCAACTCTGCAGGAAAGTTTCGAAGAGAAAGCATGATTGTAATAAGTGAAACTTTCACTGTCACGCTAGCGCATCCAACCGCATGAAAGCAGTTTGCTTCTTTCGTCGAGCAACCAAAGGTTTATTTAGCCACCTGTTTCCGATATTCTCGTTGCGGCAGGCTATGAACGCCTGTGCGTGGCCGGAGTTGCTATTTTTGTGGATATTGTTACAAAGCCGGGTGTGGGACAGTGAGTAAAAAAGCGTGGAAGTGGCGCCTGCAAAGCTAAACATGTTCTCGTTTTTTTTTTCGTTTTTTTACAGCTTTCGACTGTAGCCTGAAATAGAGCTGTTCAAATGCAGGTGCATATTTCGTCGATTCAGCCCGTGTCGGAGTTTTTTGCTGCACGACACCCTCTTTTTTTAATTTTCACTGATCACATGTGCTTGCCGTTGTAAAAGTCGAATGGTTGTACGCCTCCACTGTGACAACAATAGGCTTATATACAGCCAGAAACTGCTCGACGGGTAGAGTCACTGTAGTAAACTTAAGGAAACATCTCAGTAATTTGTTGCCTCTTTCACCTAGCGTGAATCGGTAGCCAAGCCTTCAAGAACACCGCCATTTTTGTTGGAGTTCGTTCAAAAGTATGTTTCGTCTTGGTGGTGGCCGTAATCACTTGTGTAGAGGCCACGTTTGCTTGCGGTACTGAATGCGTTCTTACGTAGTGTAAAAACAGTCGTTCAACCACCGCCGTGACCAAGTTTAAGATTCATTTAGCGTTCCTATCGCGATGTCAAACGTTATTCCCGAGTTCTGTGCGACTTTAGTAACCAAGTCGATGTGAAGTTTAATAACTAAGCTCGAGACTCTAGGTGTGAATTGCGCCCTCTCCTACAACATTATTACAAGGTGATTAGCAAAAGGTGTCGCCGGCTTCTTTTCGTGCACAGCTTAACAGTGTTCCACTTCGTTAGAAAATTTCATGCTCTCCCCTCTCTCCTCAAGCAGCGTAACTTTTCGCAATACTGTTGCTACGCGAGGTTTCTCTTAATAGATGAGCTCCTATCACATTTTCGCAGCCGTTGTTCATATCTTTCACGCTGCGCCAGCAACGCTGGCTTGTTTCCCAAGAACTGCATGAAGCATAGCTGTGGCGTAGTACAAACAGATACGCAGCAGGAACAAGCACGTCCGCTCTCTTTTGTTGAATATCGCAAGGGGAAATCGACTTGCTGCGCAAACTTGAAGGAAAACGAGAAGAGGAATAGCAACGAGCATAGGTCCCTTCTCGTTTTCCTTCAAGTTTGCCCAGCAAGTCATTTTTTTTCAAGTATGAACCAACTAGTATGCAAAAAAGTATTGCTTTGGAGGGGGTTTTGAGTGATGCGTTACACATGGTGTTGTCGTGAGCCTAGCAGTGCCGTACTGTACTACTGACACCGTATAAAACATATTATCCACAAGCGAATGGAAAAACGGTATTTCATGCAGAGCTATTTAAAACCTGCACACTATCGCACTCTGCTTGATTAGTATAGTATCAGTGCTGTACGCATCTTAATGAACGAATATTATACTGATCGCGTTGTACAAGTACTGCATAGAACGAATAGTAACACCGTATGACAAGGAACAAGTGAGCTCGGGGCAAATAGCCCCAAACCTTGGAAATAGCGTGAAAAGCTACTCATGAAAATAAAGTAAATTGGGCATCGAGGTATGCCGGCAGGCTCGCCTCGCTATTGCTGATAAAAAAAAAACGGCAGCTAACTGCATGTCGCGGGCCCTCGTAGCTATATAAGATGTCCATGAGTGCGCTAATCGGCTGTTTATACCCCCCCCCTAATTGGTACTACCATTTTATTCATTAGCTTGTGTGTAACACATTACCATATACGCGATGGACCAGCCGTTATCACAATAATAATTTATAATATTGATACGGTATGAGCCGGGCCATGGTTTACGACAAAAGTAGAGGAAGACGAAGTTAGTTGATTCGGCCTATGTTCATAAAAATTAGACATATTGGTCCAATACACAACCTAAAGTCAATGCTTAGCATACACTTCGATGATATATTTCCTCATAACGCGGAACAATTGGCATATATGCATTTAAATGACCAGTTAGCAGATTATCTAGCTCACCTAGAGATAAGCAATATCATAGCGACTGATGCATCTGTGTCAAAAGAAAAGGCTGGGGTTGGCATCTTCTCTCCTTCTTCGGACTGGTCCTTTTTGATTCGACTCCCAGATTATACCCCGGTATTTATTGCAGAATTATTGGCCATTGTTTTTGCCCTACGCAAATTGCCCTCAAGCGAATCATTAGCAGTTATCATTACAGATTCGTTATCAGTTTGTAATACACTTTCTGCGGCAGTAAATTCAGAGCTGATGAATACGTTTCGGCATTTAGTACCGAAAAACGTAAAAAAACTGCATTTGCTATGGGTACCAGGCCACCGCGGACTATATTTGAACGAAATGGTGGACTCTTTAGCAGCAGTGTCCCTGGGTCGGCCCACTATCCCAGTTTTGCCAGATACGGCTTACGTAACAGCGATAAGGTTCCGAAATGCTTGCATACAATGGGGAAAAGGTAATTTGGATGAATCCAAAGATTTCGAGCATTTGAGCTATTGCTGGAATAAACAGTGGTGTGTATATCGCCAGTTAGAGGTTACTTATACCAGATTGCGCTGTGCAGTTCCACAACTAAATTATTACCTTAACAAAGCTCGGCTCAAGGCGTCACCGCTATGCATTTGGTGCAACGAAATTGAAACAATTGAACATTTCTTTTTATTCTGTCATCGTTATTCTTATCAGAGAATAAGATTTTTAGTAGCCCCATTACAAAAGCTAGGAATACAAGTAAATCTACCAGTAATTTTATCACTTGGCGGAACTTCATTTGGTTACTGCACAGAGATGTATGCTCCACCGTGTTTGATTACATCAACGCAACTAAAAGATTACCGTGCTAGTGAACCCCTACATTTTCAGATCTTTAGTTTATAATTCGTAGTTATGTAGTTATGGCAAACATTTTTGTTTTTTGGTAGTATTATTTTAAGCTACTCTTTCAGATTGGCTACATTTTCATTTTAGTTTCATTCAAGTATCCTGCCGCCCTGTTCTTGGCCCATCCCCTTTGTGGATAAGCGCCATCCATCAGAGGTCATCAGCATCAGCATCAGCATCGTCATCAACGCCGATAATCAATTGATCTCGCCGGTAAATAAATATAGTTAAACTCAATCTAACAGTAACAGTTTCATGGTGGAGGCGCTTGGTGCGTAACCAAGCAACACGGTTCTGCAACAACCTCAGCTGCGCCGAAGCCGCCGCATTGCTGGGCTACCCCCGTTACCGCTGGCGGTCGAGATTTTTCACGGTGAGATGGAACCTTGAACCCCGCAGCTGACGGCACTGGTTCCAGCGACACCTGTACTACCGACCTCAGCCACGGCTGGTCTTTGGCAGCGTCAGCATCTGATAGAGCCCTGTCCTTTCGGGGGAAAATCTGGCGAGGACGTGGACGAGTGGCTCTAACATTAGAAGCGGTTGAGCAACTACTATTCTTGGGGCCCGCCAGCTCAGTTGACTAACGTGGTGTTCTTGAGGGACACGGCGCTCACATGGTATGAGAACCATGAGGACGTTCTCACAACGTGGGAACGTTTCGTGTCCGAAATCAAGGACTGTTTCGGGGACACCGTGGCAAAGAGGAAGCAAGCCGAACAAACGCTGCTGCAAAGAGCCCAGGTCCCAGGCGAAACGTGCACGATGTATATCGAGGCGATCCTGAAACTATGCAAGACCTTTTTTTGCATGTCCGAGGAGGAAAAAGTCGGCCACCTGGTAAAGGGCATCGCAGAGGACGTTTATCACTTTCTTATCGGCAAATACAGCATTGGTGCAGTAACCGTTGTCGTACGGCACTGTCGCACTTTTGAGACGCTGAAGATGAGGCGTATTGCTCCTAAATTTGGTCGATTACCTAGTGTGACCACGGTAGCGAGTATTGACAACTACGCGCTTTCTGATCTTGCGTCTGCAATACGTGAGATCGTGCGTGAACTCAGTCGACACACTCGCTTGATGCATTGTGAAGCTACACCCCTGCCTGTTCCCGACCAACATCAGCATCCTGTTTCCACTGCTGCAGCAGGCATAGAGGAGTATGACTACGTTTCTGGCATACCACCGAGGCCGCAGCGTAGTCACTACCAAGACACCAGACACCAGCGCCGCTTCTGCTACCTTCGACAGCTGGCCGCCGCCTATCAGAACCCGAACGAATACGCACCTTTGCCACTACGCCCTCGCGATGCTTTCCAAAATACATATCGTCAACCTCCTGTGTGCTACAGCTGTGGTGCTCCAGGACACATTGGTTGGTTCTGCCGTCGGCAGAGAGAGATGACATCAAGATTCGAGCCATCTTCAAGACTTCGTCGCGGTGGCCAGAGTTATGACGATCCTTGGTGGTCCACGTATCCCAATAGCACCCTACGACAAGAGAGCCGGCGTGGAATCTTCCCCGCTTCTGACAGCAGCTTGACACCTACGCCTGGCCGAACGCATCGCTCTCCTTCACCTCTATGGCGGCGGTCGCCACCACCACCGCCGGGAAACTACCCGGCGCGGCCGGTGGAGGTGAGGTCCCACAACAGAATTCACCTCATATACCTCCGCCAGTTACGATGGAGAAAAACCGGATATGTATGTCAATAGACGGATTGTGTGCAACGGCTTTAGTGGATACTGGTGCCACAGTTTCTGCTATGAGCAGTTCGTTTAAAGATAGCTTAGGCCGCAATGTTATGTTTTTCTATCAGGATTCTGGTAGATTTCATGGCGTGAGCGGGGACATACTTCTACCCTTAGGAGTATGTGCCGGCAACGTGTTATTGGCGGGAAAGGTGTTGCCAACTGAGTTCCTGGTTCTGAAATGGTGTACACATGATATTATTCTCGACATCAATTGACTTCCTGCAATAGTGTGGTGCTTTCGTCGACTGCGGTACGGGTCAAGTTTCTGTTAGCGGTGGTGATGCCCTTCTCGCCCTAGTTGAGCAGCTGCTGCCTCCGGAAGCCTTACTGATCGTTGCCAAACAGCTGACATTACCGCCATGGTCTATGAGTTTAGTAGCCGTATTTACTCCAATAGCAGAAGTATCAGTTTTTGGTGCCGTCTTTCAACCTCTCACGGTTCAGTGTGCAAGGAAAGATGTGATAGTACCTCATTTGATTATTTCAATTACTGATGGCTGCACGTTTTCGTGGGCACTTAATTCCTCGTCGGCGCCGATTATCCTTCCTCGAGGAATGAAGCTCTCAGTGTTCCATGGTGTCACGGAATATTCTATTGTTGGCATCAATGAAGAGAAAAGTGAGAAACTCGTGGGCACATTTAAACGGAGTGCCTTTCATGAGTCCCACGTTTTGAGCATGGTTAGCAAGACGCTATGGTAAAAAGAACAAGAATCCGTCCAAGTATTACAACGACATGGGTCAGTGTTTGACTTTGGCGAAAAGGGTAAACGACTATCTTTACCATGCTTTCCAGCGCAGCATACCATTGACACAGGCTTTGCCCATCCGGTTCAGCAAAAACCTTATACGGCGTCGTCATCCGAGCGGAAAATTACAGCTGAACAAGTTCAGGACATGTTGCAGAACGGCGTTATTGAAGAGTTGTGCGGCCCATGGGCAGCACCTGTAATTTTGGTTCGCAAGAAAGATGGTTTCTGGAGGTTTTGCGTTGATTATAGACGATTTAAGGCCTTGACTAAAAAGGATGTATATTTGCTGCCTGGGATCGACGACGTAATGGACTGTCAAAATTCTGCTTCATACTTTTCTTCACTCGATCACGATCAGGATATGGGCAGACCCCCATACACCCTGCTGACAAAGAGAAAACGGCATTTGTAACACCCGATGGACAATATCAGTTTAATGTGATGCCATTTGGGCTATGCAATGCCCCCGAAACTTTTGAAAGGTTTATGGACTCGATTCTTCACGGACTGAAATGGAAGATCTGTTTGTGCTATCTGGACGACGTTGTCATTTTTGGGCACACATTGGAAGAACATAACGTTCGTTTAAGCCTCGTTCTGGACTGTGTGGAAAAGGCTGGCTTGATCTTGAACTCCAAGAAGTGTCGGTTTGGTGAATGGCAGGCCTTGATCTTTGGCCATTTGGTAGAAAAAGATGGGGTCAGGCTTGACCCCTGGAAAATTGAAGCAGTCAGCGCCTTTAAGCCACCCACGTCTGTAAACGAACTTCACAGCTTTCTCACGTTATTTTCTTATTTTCGACACTTTGTGCCCCAATTGGCGGACATCGTGTACTCATTGACTAACCTCTTTCAAAAAGACAGTGCATTCGAGTGGACATCTGAATGTGACGCTGCGTTCTGTCATCTCGAATTTCTGCTGACAACAGAGCCAATTCACCGTCATTTTGACCCACCTGCTCCTACAGAAGTACACAGCGACGCAAGCGGTCTTGGCATCGAAGGCGTTCTTGTTCAGCGTCATAATGATAAGGAAGATTGCCGTTCTCTATAGAAGTCGTTCCCTCAGCAAGGTTGAAAAAAAATTACACTCTGACCGAACAAGAATGCTTGGCAGCCATATTTTCTATTCAGAAGTTTCGTTTTTACCTGTATGGGCGTCCTTTCACGATTGTAACAGACCATCATTTCATATGCTGGCTCGTTACTCTACGAGACCATTCTGTACATCTTGCACGCTGAGCTCTACGCCTCCAGGAGTTTGACTTTAATGTTGCATGCAAAAGTGGACGGCGTCATACCAATGCCGATTGTCTTTCTCGCCTTCCATTGTTTACCACTGACGACAATAAAGACAGGTTCGACATCTGCTTTACTACTGTTTCACGTGCGTTTCCCGATTTCACCACGTTCCAGCAGGATCAGCGCAATTACTTGACTTTAGACTCTTTATTCGCCACTGTCAGAAGCCCCAAGGGCAGTGGTCGATTTTGTCTTCGCGATGGGCTGTTGTACAAGGTCAGTTTCTCGGCAAATGGTACGCGGTATTTGCTAGTGGTTCTCCAAAGCCTGCGGTACAATGTCCTTCATTTCATGCATGATGACCCGACGTCAGGCCATCATAGATTCATCCGCACTTTGCATAGAACTCAAGAGCGCTTCTACTGGCCTAAAATGCGACAATGTACGAAGCAATACATCTCTAGTTGCGACAAATGCCAGCGCCACAAATGTCCTACAAGCAGTCCGCATGGCTTCCTTCACCCTATAACGCCGCCCACAACAGCTTTCGAACAAGTTGGTATCGACCTGCTAGGGCCATTTTCGCGGTCTTGCAACAACAACCGCTGGTTCATAGTCTGCGTCAATCATCTTACCAGATATGCGGAAACCGCTGCGATACCATCTGATTCAGCGGGTTCCGTCGCCTCGTTCTTGTTACGATCCATCGTTCTTCGCCATGGTCCACCTCGTGTCATCATCAGTGATCGTGGCCGCCAGTTTGTCGCCGACACTGTAGATGAATTGTTTTGTCTCTGCACTTCCCAGTTTCGCCATTCAACGTGATATCATTCCCAGATGAATGGCCTGATGGAATGCACAAACCGCACGCTAATATGCTGGCCATGTATGTATCCTCGAATCACAGGAACTGAGATGACATTTTGCCTTTCATTACCTATGCTTTTAATACAGCGAAGCACGAAACTACGGACTTCATTCCGTTTTACCTACACTACGCTCGACAATCGCACAGCTGCCTCGATACAATACTTCCGATCGAGCTCCATACGAACGATTAAGTTGCTCGAACGCTGTGCCGAGCTGAAGAAGCCCGCCAAATGACCCATACTCGCACACTGGCATCACAAGACCGCTCCAAGCAGAGGTATGATGCACGCCATGACACTGTTTCATTCGAAAAAGGGGACCTCGTGTGGTTGTGAACACCTCAGCGGAAAGGTGGCTGATGCCAGAAATTTTTAGCGCATTATGTCGGTACATTCGTTATCGTAAATCGGTTGAGTGACTTACCTGCGTGGTGGCACCATTGACGTCAGCTGGTTGTCGGTCAAGCCAAACACAGTTGGCGCATGTAGCTCGTCTCAAGCAGTACCATCCCACACTACGCCAATGATTCGCCTCGCCCAGCGAGCTTCGTCTGTGAACCGGGGAATGATACGGTATGAGTCGGGCCATGGTTTGGGACAAAAGTAGAGGAAGGGGAAGTTAGTTGGTTCGGCCTATGTTCGCCATCATCGCCGATCATCGCCTGATCTCGCCTGTAAATAAACATAGTTAAACTCAATGTAACCGTAACAATATGAAACAGTTTATTAAATTCAGTGCCTGCACAACAACCTAAACTGAAAGTTCACCTGTCGCGTCGATGACCTTTAGAATACACCTGTAGCTGAAAACCTTGTGACAGCCGTTGCGTAAATAAATTAAACGCGAATGAACGAGCGTGCGAAGGGTGCTTCAAAAGTGCGCAGAAAAACGTCACTCTTTCCAATTTACTTTTCATAGCACCATCTGCGTTATCGGCTCGATTTTGTTTCAACGCTATTCTCACGCGCTCGCGACAGTACCAGGTATTTCCGCAAGGGCCGGGGTGCAGAAGTTAGGTATAATAAGTTTTAAAAGCACTTCAAATGTTGCAATGCTGCCTGCTCGCCAGAAGGCTCGAGTCTTCACAAATGCGTACAAAAGGTCATGGAGAGTCGGCAAACTTACTCATGAGTCGACTCACTCAGGTTGACTCAGAGTCACAGCTCGATGTGGGTTTGAGTCCGAGTGAGTTCGAGGGAGTAATATTCTGCTGACTCTGAGTCAGAGTGAGTCCGGTTGAGGTATATTTTGCTGAGTCAGAGTGTGACTGAGCCTTAGGTATATAGTATATTTGTTTCGTGTCTCTGAGTGAGAAGAAAAGAGGAAAGAAAAATAACTTTATTTTGGTCCTGTGGAACGCGATCCACATTTTTTTGCTGACCTACTTAACTTCAGCATTAGTGAGCCTCATGACAGCACACGTACATACTCGAATCTACGCTTGTTTGCTCACACATAGTTCAGCACGCTAACACTCGTACGCCACCACAGTATATTTTAATCTGAGGCGTGAATTTCATATCCCCTTCCTTGCCCCGGAATATGATTATTGAAAAAAACTGCAAGTGTGAGTCATATTTTGGAATAAACAGCCCGTTACAGGATTTCAACCAATAATCTCACGTGTTTGAAAGTACTGCATGAAACGGCCCCTAGTAGGGCGCCGATCGTAGGAGATACTGTGTTACAATGCACATACCCCACAGAGAGAAATGCTTATTATGCGCTAACGAACTCAGGCTTTCTTCTGAGTCACCATGAAAAAAAAAATATAGAACGAGTGAGTTTGAGTGTGCTCCACATTTTTCGCTGATCTGTACAGTCGTCTTTTCATAGGTCGTTTTGCCATCAGCCAATTTATTTAGGCAGGGCATAAGTCCTTGACATAAGCGCTCACCCGGTGTCTTTTCTGAGGGTTCACACGTTTTGGCGCTTATTTCATTATGAACCTACGCTCAACTGGCAGTTATCTTGAAAAAAAGTCCTACTTGAAACATTTTCTTCATTTACTGTATGCACCTGAATTACATCACAAGTTGTGATGTGAGCACCACTGTGATTTTTTAACAGTGAAGCGTATTATGCTCTAGGTGTCACTATGAGGTGTTAACAAAGACAATCTTCATCGTGAATGCCTCCTACTTTATATGCATCTCGTGTCACTTAGCCGCTGGCACAGCTGCGCCAAGCGTGTGCAAAGCAAAGCTTGAACGGCACGTGCTTTGTGCATTTTTGTCACCTTCTTCTTCGCTTCGGGCACACGTGAGCCCACTCTACCGCTGTGCCGATTTATCCTACGTGAAATGCAGCTACTCGCACAGGTGACAGAACGTGTACAAATAAAGAAAAACAGAAAGGACGAGATCGAAACACATAGACTTATAGACCCTTTTCATAAATACGCCACCTGATGGTGAGGTTTCCGTCTGTTTCGCTTCGCAAGGGATCGTGAGATAGCTAGCGTCATCATGAGGGCATGGATAGCAAGCCGTCAAATGCGCGAGTGTTGTGATGTTCATGTTGGCGGCTAGTTCTCCGTATCATACGCTGCAATCGCACCGCTTTCTAGCTTGAACGAGCTCCTAGTACTCTCTGATAAGCTTTCTTAGCTTCTTCCGCTGCACAATGAGCAATATTTTGTACCCTTCAACGGATTGTACGAGCAGTTTGGCTTGTTAGGACTGAAAATGCATGGATCCAACCTGCAAGACACTCTCATCGGCGTGCCTTCCCGACGCGCTCCGCGTCCTGGAGGAACGCAAAAGGTGTCTGTGTGTCTGTGTGTGTTGCGAAAAATGCGCATCAGCGTCACTGAGACACACAGCCTGCGTCGTCTGCTTCGGGGCCCTCACAATGCCTCACAATGGCGGCAGACTGTAGTTCACGTCCGTGGTGCTAGGGGCGCCCTTTTTCGAAAAGGATTTCGAAAAAGGGCGCCCCTAGCGCCCCTACAGGAAGCCTTGGGTTTTAGGGACAACAATGGAAAGCTGAACACACCCGCGATTGAAATAAGTAAGAGACGGTTAGAGTATTGGTGGCAGAAAATTAGAGAGAAAGGACAAAAATAAATATTGGAAAAATAAAATATGGACAGTGTGCCGTAAATGGCAGAGAACTTAAGCTGAAAATTTTCCTTTGTTTCCATTAAGATAGAATTTATCGAAGTAGAGGCATTAGGCCAACATCAAAAAAGAAAAAAGATTTTTTTTTTGTCGAGCCTGGTGGCATACTTGTCACCACCCCGTTATAAAGGGGACGCTCATAGCATCCATCCATCCATCCATCCGGTGTATACAGGGAGACAGAGAAACAAACAGGGAGAGAGAGATAAATTTAGCGAGATAGAGCGAAGTATATAAACTAAAAAGAAAAAAATTACCTGGAAAAACTGAAATAAAAAGGAACAATAAAACAGACGAATAAAAAAACATTGTTGATCCCTCCGTCATTGCAATCGATATAACATGAATGCAAAACGATTCGTAATAGAAGTAATTTCAATGCCTAATTGTACATTGATATAAGATATTTTGCACAATATTTGTTCAGATTTGACAAAGCACTGTCGAACGTTGATTCGCCCACGCTGACGTTTAGTGACACATCTCCACCCTAATCACTCACGTTAATGAATAATGATTATACTTATATTCTTGCGGTAATGGACGCCTGTGGTAGCTGTGCTAGTCACCTGTGAGAGCAGCACCAAACAAAGCGGTGTGACAGCCAGAAAAGCACGACTCGTACGCCAAACTTGGGCTAAGGTCGCCTACTCACGGCATGTGAGGCCTATTGAACACCAATGCCCAATAGGAGCAAAACGCATTGATCGTTGTGGTTTCCCTGTTGGCCGGTCGTGATTTCTCGCTGGGCGAGCGTGTGTGGGGAACGTGGTGTTTCAGATATACGCAAAGCTGACGCGTTCCAGATCCTTTATTGAAGTATTTCTTGGTACACTTGAACGCACAAATTTTGCCGTGTCTGTCTGTCCGTCTTACCGGCTAGCTGTCTGTCACGCCCTTCGAACCCCACTCCCCCAGGCCAAAAGTTAAGCACTTGCTGAACGCCCAGCTTTCTTGAATTGATGGCTGCGTTCATAATGGTTACCATTGTCAATCAATGAGCAATTATTACTCATATTTGATGCGCAACATCTCAAAATAAATATTGGGTGGTGTTCTCCTTCACTACAGAATGGGTATCTACGTAATTAAAACATCCTAGTGTTTCTTAGGCTGCGCTGAAAAAGCGATGCTAAGCATGAAACAGCCCTCTATCGACAATATAGTGCGGTCATCTGGCAGTGGTCCTCGGTTCTCCACAAGCTTATGTTTCCCGAAACCACTGCGATATGGCGTTTATATCTCACGCAGTGCCATATTTATGCGGGTGGGCCCAAGAGTCATGTAGTACGGCCGGCAGAAGACTATCGTCATTCGACGACATTTGCAGTAAACACGCAGATACGTGGCCATTTTCTAAACACGGAAAAGTTTCATGCCCTGGTTCATCAAGATTTCAGTGACATATTTCCCTCACGGAAGTGACGAGGAAAAATACGAAGACAAGCAAAAAGTTTCATCAATAGGATTCGAGCCTACGACTCTGCGTTCGCGACAACAGATGCCGGGTATGCTATCCACGAAGCCATCATCATATACTTTGCATTCTTTAAAAAATACACCTTTTATGTATACCACTGTACACTCTCAGAGCGTTCTTGTTAAAGCGCAATATTGAATTATGACCGTGGTATCCGCCATTAGCTCCTTCAAAGCGTCGTTTCTAAGTGTCCTGCCCGTTCGGCGCGTCTCCGATAGAACTAAAAATTTGTCAGCGCCTTAACACACCTCCAAATGGCGACCTTATCATAGACATCGGCGTCGCTCATAGCATCCATTCATAAAAGACTGTTATGCGGTGCCCACCGGCTTCGTCTGGTGTTAACTCCGCAGTCCCTACGTACGCTTACCCCGCTAACAATCGCGGCTGGCCAGAGGGAACACGTCGGGACGTGCGTTGGCTTTCCCTTTCGTCCCGCAGTGGTGTTTTAGCTCCGAAATGCCGTGAAAGGACGACCTGATGCTTGGCATCCAGTCAGTCACGCTCTTCTCGCTGTCACAAAGTTTGCTCTAATTTCGCACTCACCTTTAACTACTACGGCCACCACATGCATCTGTGACCATAAGGGTTTTTTGAATCATCAATGATGGATGATAGTCATCGAGTGGAGATGTGTGACCAAGCATCAACGTGTATGCATTCAAGTTAAGCAGTGCGAAAGCTCTCAAACATTAATAAACATTACGCACGCTCATTTATATACTTGAACAGTAAACAATAAAGAACTTCTGTAATGACACATTATACTTTCATGTTTTAAAGATTTCTTATATGAAGGCATCAACTATGTATTTTTTTCTATCGATAGATTTTATGAGCAACTCCGATGATTCGGGAAAGGCCACGAACTGGAGGTGTGGTCACTAGTTTGCACTTGTCCTTTTGTATGATGATGCAAAAAAAGTTTTTGATAGTTATGTACAAGAGACGCACCGAATAAGACTAACGCGTAGAAACGACGCACGAAATGAACTGATCCTGGATGCCATGGCCTTGAAGCGTTACTTCACTTTCCAAAAGCAATTTTGTAGAAGAGTGGTAGCAATAAAACGCTTGTGTTTATAGCCTATGGTGTGTGTATCCGAGGTACAGTGAATAGCGTGTCTGGCATCTGTTGTCGCTGACCGAGAAGCCGTTGTTAGATTACAGTTAATAGAAGATGTTTCTTCTAATCGTGACAATTCTTTTAGGGGTGAAGCTCCTCATGGCGTGGCTTGTGCGTCCCCCGTTATCGTAGTGCGTATTTTGTGGCACATACCCGCATACCATTGTGCACATATACCCACCCTCGGGCACATATTCGCAAGTCCACATGTTACGAAAAACGTAGCATGGCGTCGTTATCACGCCCTCAATGTTAACAAAGCGCTGACAGCAGAAATGTGGTACATACTCTCGTTTAGTCCTGAGAATGTCCGCTGGGTTGCGGTACTTGTGTATGAAGAATATATGATAAAAAGAACCGATATGGCGGTACTTAAAGTGTTCACGATATAAACGGACAGGCAGATGGACGCATGGACGGAAGCACGGACTAATTTACGGGTGCTTCGCCCCGCTATTCATCATTATTTCCGTGGATATGCTGTGATTTTTTTGACGTCACTGACGCCGTGGTCAAGTTTTGGGGGACACCGGCATAAGACATTTTCTTGTTAAGAAAAAAGCCAGCCAGCTCCGTAGTTCTTCTAGTCTTCGTTGCCCTACGGTGACACTTCGTTCATTTTTGCTATAGACATACAGGACAGGCCTTCGATGATGTGGGTAAACTGTAACCACATAGTAATACATCTAGTGTGACTCAAATTTCGCATTGATTTTCAATGAACAAGCTACGTTGGTTGTTGTTCTATATCTTGAATACCTATGCGCAGCGAGTTTTATATTTTGTTTGTTTTTTTGCTTAATTATAGTAAGCGCTGCGCTTGACCGACGTACAATGAAGATTACTGTACAACTCTCCCGATTTCTTCCATCCAGCAACTCTGTTATTCAAGCTCCCACCTACGTGGAGTTAGGCGACAACACGGGTGCGCATTCACTTAACCACGTTGCCTACATTGCCTGGGTAATCTTCATGCCTTCTCTCCTGTTGTTCTTGCGCATTTTGTCCCCTTCATTGTCCTCTTGATTTTCCGTTGCAATATTTGTCTAATTTTGATGTAAAGGGAAGCGTTAGTTTCTGGTTCATAAGCGCTTTCTGTGCAACAAGCGTGCCTCAAATGCTGCGCTGCTGCGCAGCAGTTTAAGCTTCGTGTCCCGCCTGTCAGGGGTCGTGGTATCTATGCCGCGCCTAGTAGGAGAGAAAAATAAAGCTTAACAAGAGTTATGTCATTCGAGACACAAAGCAATACGTGATTCTACATCACGTGATTGTGCGCTATTGTTTCCAGTGGCTATGTAGGGGCAATGTTGTTTTCGAGGTATGGATCATTTTGCATGGCAGGAGGAGACCCGGACACTTCTGCGACGTCATACTTCTTATAGTACGTAAACACACACGCCGCGGAACTAGCGTTGTAACCCTAATAATTCATATTATGAAGCCTGTTTGTTACGATTCTCGCCTGCACAACACTTCAAACGGAAAGCCTACTCGTCACTACAACTGGCAGTGGCCACCTGCAGCTCAAGAACTCAAAATTGTGTCACAGAGTTTGTAAAATGCGAATAGAAATGAGTTCAAAGTGCATTCCAGAAATTCATGGTATACTGAGTACTCTTCGAACACTAAACAGTTTGTTCTGCAGTAATTGCCGAATGGTGTTTTGAATCAATAATATTTTTCTCTCTATTATTATTTGGTATGTTTTTATTATTTCTATCTATCTATCTATCTATCTATCTATCTATCTATCCATCTATCTATCTATCTATCTATCTGTCTGTCTGTCTGTCTGTCTGTCTGTCTGTCTGTCTGTCTGTCTGTCTGTCTATCTATCTATCTATCTATCTATCTATCTATCTATCTATCTATCTATCTATCTATCTATCTATCTATCTATCTGTCTGTCTGTCTGTCTGTCTGTCTGTCTGTCTGTCTGTCTGTCTGTCTGTCTGTCTGTCTATCTATCTATCTATCTATCTATCTATCTATCTATCTATCTATCTATCTATCTATCTATCTATCTATCTATCTGTCTGTCTGTCTGTCTGTCTGTCTGTCTGTCTGTCTGTCTGTCTGTCTGTCTGTCTGTCTGTCTGTCTGCCTGTCTGTCTGTCTGTCTGTCTGTGTGTCTGTCTGTCTGTCTGTCTGTCTGTCTGTCTGTCTGTCTATCTATCTATCTATCTATCTATCTATCTATCTATCTATCTATCTATCTATCTATCTATCTATCTATCTATCTATCTATCTATCTATCTATCTATCTATCTATCTATCTATCTATCTATCTATCTATCTGGTAATTTTTTCTCGAGTACTGGCGGACCACTAGGCGAATACGATGAAGGACGAAAAAACGTGAGAGGAGAAACTGGGACTTTTTAGAAGTAGAAGAGCCCTAAGGCTTCGGTCAGAAATGATAAAAACCGCCTTTGTAGTCGCCAATTGCACGAAATCCCGTCTGACCGGGAAGTAGTGGTATTGTAGAAGAAAAAAAAAGGACGCCTACCAAGAAGGTGTCAAAAATATAACAAAAGACGTTTCGGTGAAAAATGTTTGAGTGAACAAAATGAAGGACGTCTTAATGAATAATGCTTCTGGGTGGATGCCTAAATGGCTTTCATTGTATTTTTGACACCATAATCATCGGTGTGCTGTCTTTTTTCCTACAACGCCGAAAACCCCCTTTAGCTATTTAGACGGAATAGAGTTCTTTCCACGGCTGCTCTACACCCTATCCCCCATATTTTAGTGCCGAAACTTTTCCGTCGTGGTAAGAGTGGCGTTTTTATGAACAATCTGGACAAACTGCTCCCAGAACTCCGTGTATTTACAAAGATACGCAGAGAAGGGCGCAATCCTGAGCTTCGTTAGCTCTGCTCCCGTCCTTTCAGATGGTGTAGTGATCGTATGAGTGGCCGTCACCGATCCATCTTATGATTGTGCACTTGAAGTGTGTTTCTGCCTGCTTAGGAGCTCGGACAGGATTGGCGTCGTGCCGTTCTCATAATCCAGTACGGTGTCGTACTCGCTCTGGAAGTCCTCGTCCGAGATGAGGTTCTCCAATAAAGCGTTGATCTGGCGTCAGCAAAGTGCGCTGATCGCAGTTGCAACAGGTCTTTTTCTTTCCCGTTTCTTCCAAGAAGTGTTCATACTCACCAGTAGCTTCCTGTAGGTGAGCCAATGCATAGCGTCTGTACGTTTTAAATTACTCGTGACGGCAGAGACTGTCAATAATCGTGAAAAAAAAAGTTCGGCTGTTGTCAACGGGAAAGGTTCTCTTGAATCTGCCTCAATTAAAGCTACAGGCGCAGAGATTATCACTTCGACCTCGGCTTTCACTGTTGACACTTCGTTGGAGTTGATATGTGATTTCTTAATAAGATTTTGCAGCGGAAACTCTATTGATCATAAGAGGAGCTCCCACCATACATTCGAAAAATAGCATTGTGTGCCATAAAAATAGCATTGTGTGCCATCAGCAGGTCTAGGTGCATTGTTTCATATTCAGCGTGCGTACAAGTTGCAACGTAACGCTTCTAGTCCCTTGTTTCCGAGTGTCGCTTGTTCGCCTGCAGTTGTTCGTGTACTTCCGCGTATGGCGTATATAACTTCGTATATATGGTCCAGCACTGACGACTTCAGCGTGATCTGCTTTCAAGTACTTTCTTATGATACGATAACTTGTTCTGAGCAGTCTCTTCTTGGTCTTCAGATGGTCGAAAATCTTTTCTTTCCGAATAATGGCGAATTTTCCGTGGATTCTGTGTTCGAATCCATCCTTCCAAGGAACGGGCGCTTCATATCTATCTATCTATCTATCTATCTATCTATCTATCTATCTATCTATCTATCTATCTATCTATCTATCTATCTATCTATCTATCTATCTATCTATCTATCTATCTATTAGGATCATTCCACGCGAAAAGTTTTGAAAACAAATAGTGCTGATTGATTACATTGGAAACTGTGAGTAGCTAGGGTGTTTCCGAAAGATTGGAGTATCCCACGTGCAGTGGAAATTGATGATATGCGCAGCACGAATGAGTAAGGTTGATGTGTCACTTGGAATTCAACAGAACGTTACGAGGCGGACGTAAATTATGCCGCACATGACTTCCGTGTCATGATTATTATGTTTGGACGTGTCATTTACCTTCGTAGTCTATTCACATCACGAACGTAATAAAAATTTCGTATATGTGGCGCTATCAAAACAATGGCCGCGAGCACACTATGAGCGTAGCAAGTAGTCATCTTTTTCATTACACGCATGTATTTTTTATCATGTTTGGACGTGTCATTTACCTTCATCGTCGACTCACGTCAAACAATACCAAATTTCCTATATGTGAAGCCAGCGAAGTGGCCGCGAGAGCCTAGTGAGCGTGGTTTGTTTTCATGTTTTTAGATGACATGCATGTCATGATTATCATGTTTGCACCAGTCACATGCCTTTGTCATCCATTCACGTACTGTAATACCAAATTTGGTATGTGTGGAGCAAGCAAAACGACTGCTAGTGCATCATGAGTGTGGCACGTAGTCATGACTTACATGGCATGCATGCCATAATTTACGTGTTTGGGTCTGTCACTTGTGTTTGCCATGCAATCATGTCATACCATACCAGTTTTTCAATGTGTCGTTTGAACGAAAGCACCGCAAGAGCAGCAAGACCATGAAATGTATATCGTGACATTCGTGACATATAAGTGATGCTTTTCATGTTTTGACACGTCACATATTTTCGTCACACAGTTATGATATGTCATACCAAATTTGGTATCGACACCACTATCGAAACGGCGAGTAGACCTAAAAGTCGTAGGTGGCTTGATAGATAGATAGATAGATATATAGATAGATAGAGAGATAGATTGACAGATAGATAGATAGATAGATAGATAGATAGATAGATAGATAGATAGATAGATAGATAGATAGATAGATAGATAGATAGATAGATAGATAGATAGATAGATAGATAGGTAGGTAGGTAGATAGATAGGCTCAGCTTTGCAGAGTTCGCTAAAAAGTCCGTGCACTGAAATAAAATTTTGGTGGCGTGAGTGCCTTCTTAACTTCCCAAAATATCATCTAGGTGTTGTGTCTGAAAAAAAATTAATGTACTCCAGTCGGAAGACTATCTTCTTTCGGGGCCATTTGCAGTTGGACATAAAGAGATGGGGCCGATTTTCACTTTTGCAAAGCTTTTAACAGCTTAAGCGGGGTGACTGCTTTTTTTTCATTGTCAGCTGAGTTGGGCGAGCATGTTCGTATTTCACAACCCTTAAAGGACCACCCACCTGGCCCCATACCAAATTTCAGTTAGACAGTGGAAGTTGTATGGTGTCTATTGAAGAACATTTTGCCACAAAAGTTTTTTCAATCGGTTCATCACGAGCGGAGAAAACAAGTTTTTTGAATCTGTGCGAAACGGAGATGAGAGGAAGCGAGCTAGAAACCGTTGCCGCTCCTCCAAGTATCCTTCGAAAGCAAAATCTTTTCTCCACGCTCTCCGGCATCCGACCAAGAGGTCACGTGTGCATGACGTGCCCAAACAAGTCCAACCGCGAGCACGCGAGCGACATTTCTTTGTTGACCAGCGTTATTTCTTGGTCTCCTGCCTGTATCTGCGGGATGGTTTGGAAACGCTGGCTTAGACGCGGTAGAAAAGACAAAGACAATGAGTGTGCGAATACGTAAGAGCGTTCCACTATAATGCCTAGAATATTCTAGGTACTCTAGTTCCACGGCGGTCGTCTGCTCGATACGCTGACCGCGGGGACACGAAGGCATGCGAAGCACCGACGCATTAGCCCACATCTAGTTGCAATTCACGGAAAAAAATAGAAAATAGACGCTCACATTCCCTCATTGCGTCTCATTATTTATCTAGAGTTTTATTGTACTCTTCAAGCAACAAACTACGTAAACTACGCATGCCGTTGTAAATAACTTTAGCCTTGTCACGTGTCACTGTTTGAAACGTCAGGACAGGGTCGTATACGTAGAGTACCAACAGCACTTCATTGTCGTGTACGTAGGGCTATTCATACGCGCACGTCATGCCCTCATTCTGTTGGCACGCGCCGGCAGAAGGGAAAGGGAGCAGCGTTCAATTTGAAGTTCGACCTATTTCCGCGGCTCGTAGCGTTGCAAATTTTGGCAGGCGTGATCATGAACGCCTCGTATGCGCATTGCGTCTGTCAACTGAAAATTGTCAAACCTGGTGGGTAGCCCTTTAAGTTAGCAATTTTACTGGCGGAAAAATGTTTATGAATGCATGCTGACTCACACCTCGTTAAGCGCTAGCCGTCAAAGTCAATTCGCGGTAGCTCCACCGCTGTGTTTGTGAATGTATTCGTGATTATAAGTACACGCCCTCAACTGCACTTTTTTTCCAGCGTCCTCGTGTCCATAGAAACGCAAGGAGTCCTTCTGCTACTGCTGACCTCACTTATTCAAGTTGCTCTTTCGTGAGCTGAAGCAAAACAGACATTGTAAAGAAACACGCACACGATAGCTTCTTTTTTGTGATTTCAATATTATTTTGTGCTTCGAGGGACTGTCGGGAACATCGACCCCCATGCGATAAACGCTGTCAAACATCAGAGGTCCCTGAAGCATCCGGTGGGATACATGTTCTACAAGCAGTTGTTTATTTATAGAACTTTAGCTGTGCGCTAGCGTCATGATACGGATAATGATCCCATGATAACAACACACAGCTGCTCTTCGGCACTTGTTCGATTCCTCTTACGCTTCCACTGTTTCAAGTGCCGATGTTGCCGCAACATATTGTGTTGAGCGATCGCCAACGGCGCAGTGTAGTACTACTGTACGTGATCACTATGTCACGACGTGATTGCAATAAACCAAACCTAGAAGTTAGAAACTATCTCCTATAAAGTTGGTAAAAGATAATTTTTAACTGAAACGTTATTTTGAATAGTTTTAGTCTCTATAATCACCTATTTACCTCAAGAAGTAATGGTATAACACGTGTCATTATTCACGTACGGGATGCAAAAGTGATAACTTGTATAATGTATAGTGGCATTGTGAGACAAGAAAAAAATAAGCACGCACAAGGGAAGCACGGCACGCTAATAAGGTTCAAAGAATGCGCACGTCTAATCAGCTAGTGTATAGCGTGCCCAATGTGGTAAGGGCTTAGTAAAATTTATTGGAGAACGAGGCCACTGGACTTACACTTGATGCAGCCTGGTGCCGCTGAAGTCGGTCACTAACGTCCCAGAAATTTGGATACACCTCAGCGCTCACACTGTTTTTTGTATTGGAGCGCTATTTTACAAGAATGTACATTCCTAAAGTTTTCTATGGTCTGCTCTGCGCAAACAAAGGCAAATGCAATATACAGTGGGAATTTCATTGGTTTTATGTGGTTTCATGATATGCTTCCAAGGAATGCAGTAATCTAGATGTTTCCGAAATTTTGAGCATCTGGTGTTTTTTAGCGTGCATACAAATATAGGTGTACAGGGCTTTTGCAATCCACCTCTATCAAATTGCGACCGCTGTGGCCCCGATTGAAACCACTTCGGGTTTGCAGTTGAGCATGATAGTCACTGTACGATCTCGCGGTGATAAAAAACCCCCAGGCCCGCGCGGAATGCGCAGCACGGTCACAGCCAAAGCTGAGAGAGTGGCTTTTCAGAGCCTTTTAACGCACTTCCAGATCATTTGTATGGGTAACTGCTACAAGCACACTTCCAGGGTACCCACTAAGCCATAAATCGTCATAACGTTTGTTAGTTGGTTGGTTGTTCCTCAAAGTCCTGGCGCAACCCACCACGAGGGATCGGCCATGAAACGGACGGTGCCTTATTTGTGAGGTAGAGTTGTTTTACCACCCTGATTATTTAGATAACGATGTTTAAACAAAGAACCAATTGGTAAACGATAGATTAGAAATACAATGGAGGTAATACAAAGAACGAACAGGAAAGTATGGTTAGAAATAAAGTGAATTTATGCCTCAGCTTAACATTCTAATCGTTTTGTTGCCTTTAGAAAATCGCATATGGCCTCACAAACATTTCTGTGGCTAAATCTTTTTTCAGTTGCTCCAAAGGAGAGGACCTTCGGAAGGTCGGAAGGAATAAATTTAGAAACAACCTATGGAGAGGTTCTTCTAACAGTCTCTTCCTTTGGTTTGTGTATAATCTGCATGTTAAGTCGAAATGGTGAAGGGATTCAATCTCGTTGCAGTGGAGGAATAGGGAAGACTGTGCCAGACCAGACCTGTGTAAATAAACGTTCAGGGGGGGGGACTCGGCATCTTAGTCTCGTAATTGATATCTCCGCCATTCTAGAGGAGCACCATCGATTTTTCCAAGGGTACTTAAGATGGGAAAAATCCGATGTTGCCAAGCGAGATTTTTCAAACTGATCTGACATGACAGATTTTTTAAAGCGTGCCACGGCAATAAATGCTAGCGTCAACAGTATAGAAATTATGGGATAATTATGTGAGGCCACTGCGAGTGCATCTGCATATTCATTGAGGGTTAATCCTTTATGCCCTAGTATCCACACCAAGCGAATGAGTCGTAAATGTCTTGGGGCAAGGTCGTAAAATACTTTTGCTGCATCATTCTTTGGTGATGCGTGATGTCTGCTACGCACTTGCAAGGAAGTTTGTGCATTTTTAGGGGCGAAGCTCCATACGCCATGGGTCGTATTCCTCGTGTCGTCATAGTTGTCGTAGTAGCAAGTTGCATAGCATGTCAAGAACAATGGTGGCACAGCATATACACGGAGTGAATAATAATGAGTGGGGCGAAGCCTCCATCAGTCCATCCATGCGTCCATCCATCCGTCCACGTGTTCGTGCATCCGCCCGTTTGTACGTCCATCCGTCCGTCAGTCCGTATGTGCGTTCGTACGATTGTGTGCTGATTCGTCCGTCCATCTGCTTCGCCCCACTCATCTTCTTTCAACTCGTGGACATGCTGTAGTTTTTTTTTATGTTGTGGATGACGACGAAAATGATTATGCCTGGTGCCATTGTAATAGGATTATACCAGTCGACGACACACTCATTCGCGTTGTCTGACGCCTGGCTGTTCTTTTTCTCTTCGAAACGCCTTATTACACATAATAATGCGATTTCTTTCACGACATGCAGCCTGCCTATGGTAAGTTTGCCGCGTAGTTAAGGGGCATACTCGGCGACAACTTTTCTTGGCACTGATAGGAAAGCTGCGAAGTCGGAGCTTCTGCGCATGTAGCACTACGCGAAGTAGTCCGTTTTGGCGCGCGTCTTGTGATGCTATGGAAATTAATAGGGGTGCACCATCAGCGTTTCGTGTAGACGCAGACGCCTCATAGCGATTGAGGTGCACGTAAAAGGCGGGACGTTCTCACGCGTTCGTAAACACGAAGTCACAACGAATAAATTAAAGTAAATATGACTATTTAAATGGTGGGAGATTCGTCCTGTCTCAAATAGCTCCACGTGGAAAATAAAGGGGGAGCTTCTATATTTCACTGTGACAATATGGGCGCTGCTGTGGAACTACGTTCACTGGTGATGCGATGCCCGCTATTTGGCTCTGAAGCCTTCGCTCCAATGCCAAGAAAAGCTGTCGCCGAATAATGAATACTTGGATGGCACACAAGAACTCGGGTTTGAATCCCATTGGGCCTTTGTGTTTTTATTTACTTATTTACATCCTAGATTCAAGAGCCATTCCAACTCACGGGTGCCTACCGTCCTCAATAGTGTGCAGCAAGAAAATCAGCACCAGGCCTGGGCATCTAAGATAAAGGACTCCCAACCACAGGTCAAGGGGGGGGGGCACCAATCCAGAGCAACACTCGGATATATATGCACAGATGCAAAGGGAAAACGACAATCTTAACGTTATTGTCGACTAACTCAACGCAGAAACAGCCTACTTAAGGAAACCACAAGAAGTTTTGTCTCTGTCTCCTTCAAACACAGTTCCCTGTACAGAGGCTGCATACGATGCGAGTCAAAATGAGGTTCCCATTAACGTCCAGCCAGGGGTGAAACCGACAAAAAGAGGAGTGCTAGAACAACTGGCCAAGAACAATGATACAGATTTCAAAACACAAAGCGATGATACCTTGAAAGAGATAAAAAATGCTCTCAGGGCGGTGGTCGCGTCGACTGCGGTATTGGACAGCAGAGTCACAAAGATCGAGGCTGACCAAGTTAAAATTTTACAATCAGCCGAGGCTACTCAGGCCCAAGTAATACTTAACGTCAGGATCGCGATGAAGGTGGCAACCCGTAGCGGCTCCAAGGAGAGAGCTTTTGAGAGGCCAGCAATGGCGGGACAGCTTCACAATTTCGTAATTTAGCAGTGGAACCGCCGGGACTTCCAATCTAAGAAGGCAGCCCTACAGCAGTGTAATAAACCACAGCCAATTCGACTACATGTTATTATGCTACAGAAGGTGCTTACGGAAACAGTGATATTGTTAGGCTATACCCATCACGTCACGAAGCATCCAGATAGCTGCAGTATCTGCACGTTTGTGTACAAGAAGACCACTGAGCACAATTTGCACTTGGCACATAACAAGATTGAACACTCTATTTTAAAAGTTATACCCGGGAGCAAACTTAAAAATTCCATTTTCATATTTCACATATATAGCTCTTCAAGAGGCAAGCACCATCGCTCTCTCTCATTGTTATCAAAAGCCATTACGATCGCTAGAAAAGTGGACGCACCCATAGTGATAGCGGGAGATTTAAACGCAACCCATCATGCGTTGGGCTACCCTCGCACCACTGCCAAGGAAGCCGAGCTCTGACAAGCGGTATCAGATCTGAATGTGACTTTGGTCACTGACCCCCGGTTTACTATCGCCACTGGGAATTCTGGCTCTATGGGTACTACCCTGGACTTCACCTTTGTCGCAACCATGGGGGAGGTATCATGGTTAAACTTGGATGAGAACTTGGGGAGTTACCATTGTATTGTGAGTACGGCATTACGAACTCAGGCTAAGCCCCCTAAAGCTTTAAAATTCACAGATTGGGACTTCTTCTGTAATAAAAAAGCGGAGAGCGCAGAGGTTATAATGACCCACCAAATTTCGACAAGTGGCTGTCTTAGATGGTCGAAGACGTCCAGTCGGCCACGAAAGCGATAAAAACTTATCTTCCGGTCAATTAAATGAATAGCACGCTTGCCAATCTTCTTTGGGCTAAAAGCGCCCTCCTTGTCAGGTGGAAAGCACATCGTCTGCATCGAATACTGCGAAAACGCATCACGACTTTCACCAGGAAATAATCGCTCACTATCATGCGCTGGAAAAACAGCACTGGGACGAGATGTGCAATGCAGTAGATGGTCAGACGAGAGTTGGGAGGAAATAAAACCTCCTGAAACACCTGCAGTAGGAGAGCATATCTAAATCCAACGAGACGCGCTTGATATACCAAATACTGCACTCAAAAAGAAAGGTCAAATCGGGCACGGAAATAACGGAGCGTCTGGCACAGAGCTACCTTCCTTTGGATACAACCCAACCTTCTTCTGGCTACGTGCAATACACGGGATCACAATCCTTCAAATTGGACAACCCTTTCCAGGAAGCAGAGGTCCGGACCGCTTTAGACAATCTTAATGGGAACTCCGCCCCGGGCCCGGATAGCATTACAAAAAAAGACACTACGCAACTCATCTGATGAATATGTCACCCCATGCGCTAAAGAAATCAATCACATTTGCAAGACGGGGACTTTCTTTGAGCATTGGAAAATGGCGTCGATTATTCTCATACCAGCTCCTGGCCGGAATCTCAGTCTTAGCAACTGTCTAGGCAAGTTGGCCGAGCCAACTTGCTTGATATCAACCATCGGATATCGAAGCATATGGAGAAGACTAACTTGTTCCCGTAAAACATTATATGTTCTAGACCTCACCTATCTACTCAGGACGTCATGAGAATGCTGAAGCGTCACATCAGATCAAATGACGAAAGACGTTAGAGTCACTCTCAGACTCCATCTTGAAAAGGCCTTTGACAATGTATCGCACTCCCACATACTTGCCTCCATCTCTTGTCTCAACTTAGGAGCCAACTTTTACAAGTTCACCAGCTCGTTCGTCAGGAATAGAGAAGCCACTATACACCTAGGGAATCTCAAGCCTAAGCCTCATGATCACACTGTTTCTTCGGCACCCCGCAGAGCTTAGTCGTCTCCCCACAGCTTTTTACCATTGCAGTGTGCGGCTTTGCAGCCAAGCTCTCTAACCAAGAAGGCATCAAGTTCACCATCTGCGTGGACGACATCTTCATATAAAGTGTCAGTGGCTCGGAAGGCTCTGTGGAGATCTCTCTTCAACAGGCCATCAACTATGTGCTGAAGTCTACACAAAGGAAATCGGCCTCAAGCCCTCGCCGTCTAAGTCCAAACTTATGTTATATCAACCCATGAACCCAAAAACTGGCAACTACAGGGCGACATCGACATTAGGCTGCACACAGCATCGGGGCAGCATATTCCAAGGGTGGACTTCATAGGCATTCTGGGTACGATTATTGAGGTCCATGAACAAAACGGTGGCACGATCGACCGTCTGACTTCCGAGGCGGAAGGGGTCATCTGACTAATTTCCCGTATTTCCAACAGTCACGGTGGTCTTCGAGAGGACAACCTCCTAAAAATTTTACGTGCATTTTTGATGAGCCCCGTAAGCCTTGTCGCATCTGTGCACAGGTGGCAACTTCATGAGAGAAATAAATTGTACATCCTCATAAAGAAAAGCATCAAGAAAATTCTTGGCATTCCTATGCGCACAAGCACTGAGAACCTTATGAAACTTGGAGTTCACAACACGCTTGAAAAAATTATCAAGGCTCAACAAACGGCACAGGTTGCCAGGCTTTCGATCGCACCAGCGGGGAGAAAGATCCTGTTTGACACTGAGTCACCCCTGTGACGCTCGAAGTGCGAAATACGCCACTTGATGATCATATACGCTCTCGCATCAAAATATGTCCTCTTCCACGAAATATGCATACACAGTGAAACAAGGGCAGGCGTGTCGCTCAAGCCTCTTCTCTTTTAGCTCAAGCTCATACCCACTCGTCTGTTTCATGCTTTGTTGATGCTGATCAGTACGGCGTTTCCGCTTACTTTGCAGTAGTATGCGTAGATACCAAGGGTCAGATTTTATCCCCAGCGTCAGTTAGAACCACTTCTTTTTACAAAGCAGTACAGATGGCCATTGCACTAGCTCTCCTTGATTCACAAAGAACTGATATTTATACGGACTCTAAATCCGCTGCTAGGGCCTTCGCTTCTGGTTGCGTGTGGAAGGAAGTTTTTAGCAGGCTCACTGACAAGGAAATCACCCACAACACTATTACTTGGTTCCCTGCTCACCTTGGCTTGAAGGTCGGGGCCTTCGCAATGTTAAAGAGCTAGCCCACTCCAAGGCACAAGGCTTCACTTACCACGCCGGCACTTGTGCTTCTCAGACAGAAGAATCAGCCCCAAACCTTCATTTCAGAGACATTTTGACTACTCTCAAGCGATCACAAAGCACCATCAAGTAGGCCGTAGGTCCTTTCCATTGCAACACGAGAAGTTGTCTATCCCACAAGCAATCTGTCTTCGCATTCTTTAGACGGGAACATACCCTAGCCTCTTAACCAAGAGCCATTACTCCAGTATTTCAGAACTTTGTCCGGGCTGGCACAATCGCAGTGATTTTAAGCACATGCTCTGGAGGTGCCCCTCTTCACAAAGGAAAAATGAATAATTTTCCTAAATTTTTTTTCGGTTAATGCTCACGAGTCCCGTTCTCATACAACAACTCAAGGCTGTCCAGAAGGCCCACGATGCGTCGGTGAGGCTCGGCCTCCCCATTGCTACGTGGGAGCGGCCCGCAATCTCACCCCTATACAACGAGGGCGCAATTCTTCAGGACCCCAATAAAGTTTTTCATCCACCTATTCATTTGCAAGCCAGCGGTTACGGACACCGGCGCAGCGGCAGCGGGCAACAACGGCGCACGCGACCCGTGTTGTGTTCCCATAAGTGCTTTCGCTACAATAGTGGCGAAAATACGCAACACTTACGAAATAATATTTGCAAGTGAGCAGCATCAATGCCCATATTTACAAAATGCTCTGATGCTATAATTATATACAAGAGTAAAATTCAGCCAATCCTAAAGCGCGACACATCATGAAAAAAAGGTCTGTTAGTTAAGCATATGGTATTTTGATGGCGGCACCATGTCCGTTTACGTGGATAGTAGAATTTCCTTTCAAGAGACGTTTTGTTGGTAATTGACCTATTTCCTGACGGGTCGTGCAAACTTGTAAACTCTCTAATGAAGAAAAAGTCAGTAAAAGATTCCACAAACACTATCCAAAATTTGATATCTGGTTAATAAGTGCAGTACTCTGCGTAACTGCGACAAACACAAAACAAAAAAAATGAAGAAGCGCGTTTGCTGACCTAAATAAGGTCGCGAAATTGAATCTGGTTGTTGCGACAGTATTTCTATTAAGGCACTATGCTAGGAAGCCATTTGCTTAGACCTAATGCAAAAATAATGGTCGGGGTTTTCGAGGAAATTTTACGTTATAATTATGTGAAACGCTGTAGTGGAAGACTCGAGGAAATTTGTATCATGAGGTGTTCTTTACACTTATGTCTATGTACACAAACGTCCACCATTTCGCCTGTATTCAAATAAAGCCGCTACACCTGGGACTAAATCACGCGACGTGTGTGCCTGGACCTAAGTGCACGTTAAAGAACCACCGGTGGCTAAAAATGATCCGGCTCAAGCTCCCTTTCCTATTGTTATATGGTAGCCATTTCTATGCAAAGGCAGCTGTAGGCATTACTGAAGTATGGTAACCATCACATCATCTCCCACTCGGCCGAAACGCGGTGGAACAGGCGATCAGATCTGATGAGTGAGAATGGCTTGATAGGTATCCATCACTTTGTTTGTCACCTGATTGCTCAGAAAAGACTGTGGAGCTTTTTTATATTCAATATCAGAACCCTCTACCCGGTTACTGGGCTCTGCAGATTCTAGTCACAATATTGGGGCTATGTCGTATTTCCTTCCGTTCACTTGCGGTGAACTCTCCATAGCTCTGCGGATTCTAATCACATTATTGGGGCTATGTCGTATTTCCTTCCGTTCACTTCAACGAAAGGAAATACAACATAGCCCTAATGATGTTATTAGAATCCGCAGAGCCCAGTAACCTGGCAGAGGGTTCTGATATTGACTATAAAAAAGCTCCACAGTCTTTTTTGAGCAATCAGCTGACAAACGAAGTGGTGGATACCTATATAGCAGCCATAGTCACTGAGGTAGTGTTGTTTCATGTGACGAACAGATAGGGTGAAAGTAAATATTGATGCTACATAAGAGTTTATGTCCAAATGAGATTGCATTCATGATTTAGGTATGGCTTATTTCCCGCAGCAAAAGTTATATTTGGGAAGATCAAATACATTACATAAAGTGTCGCAATGCATCATCTGTAATACAGAAGATACAGTTGGAGCTGATGATTTGGGAGCAGGTTAAACGAGGAGGCAATCCGCGTCCGTCTTTTTTTCGTTGTTGTTTACAACTTGAGAGAGAGGAGTTGTTAAAAAACGGCGCTATGGTTTTCCAGGTGCTCTCATTTTTGGCGTGCCTCTCTTTCCTTTCTGGAACTCAAATACGCTATGCAAAAATGGGTCCCAAAAAGAATACTTCAACTAAATTTTACCTTTTTATTTGCTGCCAACATCCAAGCTACACTCGCGACTGACCACAGTTTTGTCGTTTTTTTTTCGCGAGATCAAGAAGCGTACTAAAACCGTCACACTTTTTCTCTCCGAAACAGTCTATCGTTCTCGCCAATGTGCGGTACACCCAAAGAAACATTCGAAAAGGGGAGTTTGCATTTGTAGAATGCGCTTTATCTATGTTTGCGCTAATATACTGCGTGACGGCAAAATATACAAGAATTATACGACATGAAGCATGCTTGCACAAGCTTGCAAACATGCTTTGGGAAGCGTCTGGTTCAAAAGTGAAGTTACTAGGAAACGACTTATAATTTACGCTATGTAGCCTCACGCCATACACCTCATTACACTTCGAAGGTTACTATACTAACGAAGGCGTGCTAATTCAGCGCTCTTGCTCCATTTTGCTTATATCGCCACAATGACTATCCACCTTATTTATTCGTTAAACAGCCTCTGTATTCTGAAGGATTTCAATTTATTACGATCTCTCGGCTGTGTTCTGAAGTCATACTTCAGTATGACTGCCTGCCAGAAGTTATTACAACTTTAGTACTCTGCGTTTACGTCAATAAAATGGTCGGTCCGTATATCAAGGTCATACGCCTCGGTGATATAGATGATTTGACTGCGTGCCTAATCTCGCACTATCTCTAAGCGAGACTGCGTCCACAGAGTGCAAGACTCCGTTTCGTGTCACAGAGAACTCGAGAGCAATCTACGCAAACGCAGGCAGTATCACATGATTAGCTTCACGTAAAATGTGGAGGAGCGCTTATCTTTTTTATTCTCGGCTCTTTGTTGCTTTCCTGGCTGTCATCTCTTTGCGTCGTTGCGAAGCTCAGTGCATGTAACGCGACACACCTGCAACAGGCAGTTCATCTCATGTCGCCCCACAGGTGCTGGCGCGGTGCTCTGGAGCTGCCTGGTTTGTGCCGGTATTGCGACATTGCCTGCGTCGACGGACCCAGCAGCTGCTATAGAGAAAGCCCCTGCCAGTCGTGAAACAAAAGAAGGGAGAACCTTTTTAATTCCTGCTGCCCTACTTTTCCGTGGTTTTCAAGCAATAATCAAACTCTCTAACCCGTTCCAAATCAAACCACTGTCCATACAATGGGAGCCGACAACTCGGATCTGGCTGTACCGAGCCAGTGTCTTCCGATGTCCGCTGACTATTTAGGACCTCGGCGTTCGCCATTACAAGTTGGCCCGCCT
The DNA here is from genome assembly GCF_043290135.1 of Rhipicephalus microplus. Lineage (NCBI taxonomy): Eukaryota > Metazoa > Arthropoda > Arachnida > Ixodida > Ixodidae > Rhipicephalus > Rhipicephalus microplus. Next base: position 2,349,057 of record NW_027464614.1, on the reverse strand, counting down.
GGGTGCGCTAAAATGAAGAAACGAGGTGAGTTTCTCAAATTATAGAGACAAGGCTTGTATGTAGTTTAAGAAAAGGAGGGTTCGGCGTTAATGTTATGAAGTTTGGCGAACTTGAATGTTAGCAACAACACTAATTTGAGAGATGAGATAAGGTGCGATGTCATGCTAAAATGCTTGAATTCAAGTGATAGATAGCAAGCATTATAGGGAGTAGTGAAACTCGCCAACAAGTTGGCGCTGCGGTGTGTCAGGCCCAGCGCAAGTTTTGAGATTTTAACGCAGCGGACGAACCAAGTTAACCTTCGTGTTTGCTGCATGGGTGGTGTGTGTTGCTCCTGGCTTTTTGTTTTCTCGCTTGTTGCATTTACAACAGCGGGGCGTTGGAAGTGTCTTCAACTACTGCGTGCTGTACGCACTTGTTAAAATGCCCAGGCAAATGCACCTCGTTGCATTTGCTCGAGAAATCCACTGTATTTTCAACAGTGCAGTTTGCAGTTGCTCCCTCCACACGATACGCCCAATGACGAATGTTGCAACGGAATTTCGCAATGCGGCTTCTTGGCGGTGCACCCAATGGTTAAACTAGGACAGTGCGCCAACAAAGCTCAGCTGTCGTTTACGTACAGAGCTCTTAATGAGCAGAATTCATAACGATGACCTAAACGAATAGGTGTCAGGTTACCGAGTTTGCGGGCCGCGCTGCTTTAGCGTGTGAGCACGCATCAACGAGATATGCTTGTGAAGCACGCGCGCACTTCTCTAGAAAATGATTTAAACTTCTACTAAAGGTACATGAAGAACCGCGACGTTTCGGAATCGACTTTGTTCCTTTCTCAGGGGGGACTGTGGCTACGTAGCATCGGAGCTTCAAAGCACCCGTGGGGTGGTTGATGACCCTCTCCTCTCCCTTTCTCTTTCTGGTTTTGCCGTGGAGGGCCATTTTGGTTGGAGTTTGAATCATTTCCCAGTTTTCATACCCAATCAGACAGACATCTGGCGAACGTTTACATTCAAGAAATTCTTTGTGAGCCTTCATCAGTCGCTATGGTAGCCGCGGGTTTTCCTTTAATGCTTACGAGTGTCGGACCAGTACAGTGACGCAGAGATAAATCGCTCTTTAGCTTACGCAAGCAGCTACTGCGAGCGCGACCTCAGGCGTGAAAAGCACGAAGAACATATCGGTAACTTGGTTGCCGATCTAGTGAACAGAGGCAAGGAAGCACTATGGGCTGGGCGGCACAACCACGATTGATAACTTGTCCTATCGCTGACTTTATGGATAGCTATAAAAAGTACACCATTCCCTGCTATGTATACATTTGTGATGCGAAGCAGCAGGTGTTAACGCCTACACTAGCGGCGACGTTGACGCTGGCGCTCATCGCGGCATTTCACAGGAGAGAAATCAGGGGAGGCGTAAAGCACACAGTGATGTACTGTTGTTTCATAGAGACATATGGCGAGATACAGTAGACTCATATTTACACAGAGACCCGCAGTGCGCTTTTATTAGTTAACGCGCACGCTGCGATTTTTTACTGTTCAACAACACGCAGGATAAATCTCACACCAGCACCACTTTGGAGGTCAAGATCTTGTGCCTATATATACGGGGTGGCCAGTGAACGGTTGTGAAGCGCAAGCAGATGGTTTTTTCAGTCAAGAAACTAGCTAACGGACGCTTCCTGCATCGGCGTTGCGAAGTTAAAGAGGGGAAAGAGTAGGAGAGGAAAGAGAAGCAGAGGGGTTGCGCAGTAAGGGTTGTCACACCACACACCGGATAGATCTCGACCCTATAAGCTGCTTCACATTTGAAAAACCGCTCAGTCGCTTACACGCACTGCATTGTAGACGTAGATGTAGATCCTAAAATGTATACAGCCTACCTTTAAATGACGACAACGAAGAACGTCTACCAGGCCCCGCCGCGGTGGTCTAGTGGCTAAGGTACTAGGCTGCTTACCCGCAGGTTGCGGGTTCAAATCCCGGCTGTGGCGGCTGCATTTCCGATGGAGGCGGAAATGTCGTAGGCCTGTGTGCTCAGATTTGGGTGCACGTTAAAGAACCCCAAGTGGTCAAAATTTCCGGAGCCCTCCACTACGGCGTCTCTCATAATCATATGGTGGTTTTGGGACGTTAAACCCCACAAATCAATCAAGAACATCTACCGTGGTTGCTGCATGGGACTCCTCGTGACGTAATAAATTATGAGCATGTGTAAGTCTTATTGCTGCCGCGTCCCGGTGTAGTCGTCAGGTTGTGCGAAGCTGTCCTGTTGCTGCCACGTCCCGATGCAGTCGTCAGATAGCGCTAATAGGTCTAGCCACCACATTTTGCTACTGATGATGATGATGATGTACCTGTTGCGCGCAGGATCAGAGAGCGAGTTTGCCGAGTCACTGAGGTGCATCACTCACTGCAGTAACACGGCATAGTGATAGGCTAGGTTGCATTCGTTTCATTGTCAGCATGTAGCGACAAGCTGTTGCTGCCCGATCAATCATAAATGTGCATACAGCACGCAGTAGTAGAGGAGGCTTCCAACGCCACAGCATTGTAGATGAAAATATGAAGGGCTAGACAGCATCTGACAACACCCCTTACACAAACACAACAAACACAGCGGGAAACATGGGTCGTCTGCTGCGTGAAACCTCAAAAATGGTACCCAGCTTCGCGCACCACTGCGACACACTGCGTCTGAGTTTCAGTGCATACTCCCTATAGTAAATTCTACATTGAGTGTTACATGATTCATACTATTTAAGTAATTTTGTGATGTTGGCTGAATCTTAATGTCAAGGAATAACCATGAGTAGAAAGCAAACAAAAGTATCCAGTGTCGAATTGTACTTCTTCAAGTAAACTAATAGATAAGAGCATCAAGGTCAGCTTATCTACTGTAAATTTGTGACTTACAGTAACAATGAAACTTATTGTTGCTGTAAATCGTACAATAGAGTAAATTTAATGTAACTGTAAGTGGTATACTTACAGCAATATTAAGATTTACGTTATTGTATGTCGTATATCTACGGTAATGTTTAATCAAATTCATTTCCTGCAGTTGATTACTTTGACTTCATTCAACAGATGAAACTGAGAAACCGTTCATACTAGACAGTATAATTCGTTGAAAGGAAAACTACTATTCTGTATTTGCGCTGATTACTGCTTTCATACGTCTACAAAAGCTAGTTGACTACTAAATAATGGCATGCGAAGGCTTCTGACAGAACGACTGATCATTGAGAAATTTTATAGGAAGATACATTAGAAAAACGAATGAACTACAATTACGACATATTCTAGCTGAAAAGCTGCAGCGCATTCTTATGCCGTTCTGGCAATATAAAACATAATAATCAGCAAAGCAAGCACAACTACCACACGTGTGGCATGACTTTATTGATCATTGTGGTCTTGCCTTCTAAAGAGCTATTTATTTCCCACCAGAGTTCTCCACTTACGCACGCTTACATATGCTGCGTTCATGCATAGTTTGTTTTTACTTACGCACGCTTATATATGCTATGCGTTCATGCATAGTTTGTTTTTTATTTTGTACCTGAAAACGTTCACACTGATCGACCCCGCTTTGTGTTTTTTATCAGCATCCTAATACACCTCAGAGCTCCTAGTAGAATATACTTCGTGATGTTTAGTCAAACCATTTGTACAATATGTTTTAGAGAATGAATGTCCTAATGTAAAAGGATATGTTTCATTGACTATACCGGACTGCTGGAAATGAAACACGATTCGTGTTCGAAGCTGTTTGGTACGTGCAGGGGCTACTTTGTCAAAGGATAGTCTAAATTTCATTCGTGCAGCCTACCATTGAAACGACAAGTGGTGTCATCATAAACTTCGAATACAGCTTCAGAAAGTTTGCGTAGGGGATTTCCCTTTTATGTTTAAACAATGTGAGGTGACGATGTGCCTTCGTGAACTTCAATCAAAGATTAGGAGTGGAAGGCAAATTCTGCGCCGCCGCACTCCGCTCCGTTGGAGGGCAACCGTCGGCAATCTGCCTCTGGAACACATACGCGGCCGCCAGAGCAAATGGCACGGAGAAAGGGGGGGGGGGAGTTATAGCCAATGCCACGTAGATATCAGGCCTGCTCACAGCCGCCGTGACGTCAGGCACCTTGACTGAGTGAGCGCCATGGGATGCTGGAAGCTAGTGCCAACATCGTCTTCCATGAAAAGATAAAACATTCGCGGCGAGTTTTATGTGTATACAGCTTGGATTGGTACTGCTTTAACGGTTACATTGCGCTTTAAATCCTTTGGTGATTTATTTTAAGCATTTATTATTCCATGTGGACGTAAGAAAATATGATGCGTTATCGAATACGAAACCTGTTTATAAGAGTAAAATTTGGTGACCCAACAAAGACAAATGAGTGAGGTAAACCTTATTGAATGATTTTAACACACGAAGTTCAGAAGATACACACAAAGTGTTCCTATCAATTGCTAGGCTTGTGCAGTTTTCTCTGCTGAATGAGTGCGTTTGTTCTCTTGTGCATGTGTGCGAATTGGTGTACGTGGTAGTCGTCCTAAAGTATTCAGACTTGAAATGAAGCTCACACTCAAAAAATATTTTACAAAGCGATTTATGACACGTATTCTGCTCCACATGGCCCTACTTAGAAGCTACAAAACAGAAAAATCAGTGAGGTATGCATAAGGATCCCAATTCAGTTGAAGAGCAGCAGCACATATTTCAAGGACAATAAATTAGGAGAAGGTACTAGAGACACAAGGTGCATATTTATGACATTACCAGGAAATGATCGGAGCGGCTGTAAGAAATATATACATAGCATACAGAACAGATGCGTGACACCGCGTACTATAGCCCTTCTTCCCTCATCTAAACAAAGGAACTGCAGGTATTACAATAAGCCTGAGCTGTTATGCGCAAAAAATAGCGAAATGTTTATCTACCGTCACGGGATAAAGCTTGTTTCGAGTACACATAGCCTCGCGGCGATTATTGTTTTATTTTGACGTGTTTGCGGTGCGAGCAGCGGAACCTAGAACGTGGCTAGTTCAGCAGAGCGTGAAGCTGCGTCTACTTCATTGCGCCGTTATTTAAGCCAAGCAGACCGTGTCTCAGCAAATGCACTGGTCAAAAGCATGAAATCTATGCCGTTCCCAGCCCTATCTCGGGACGATACGTTATCACCGGTGTGAACGCTAGCGCCGCTCATCTAAAACTGTTCAATGTCAAGGCTTTCGCTGACAGTTCAAAAGCGTGCACCACATCACTTTACAGAAAGAACCGAACTTGTTAAAGGTGGTGCCTTTAAAAAAAACAACTCAAAATCAAGTAGTATGGACAAACACATACCTTCGAATCACGGAGAGAACGCTAATGAAAAGACAGGAAACTTCGGCACATTGTCAATATCGGTGGCAGCTGGGCCCTGCCCCTTTGCGAGCGCATGCAGACGTACGCTACGCGAACATTCAGTGAACGACGCACTTCACATAACCTCGCAGCACTTCACAGACGCATATTCATGCAGTCGCCGGAAGACTCTATAACAGGCTTTGCCAGGCTTAACAATCCTGTGATCTCGAACGGCGGGAGAATGCATGCGATCGCCTACTCGGCAGGAGACGAGTGTCAAAACTGAGTGATGTCAGAGGCCATTCCCGGTACAGTGAGCAGGCCTTAATTATTTTCCTAGGTGGCATTGGGCTAGCGCACATCCGCGATAGAAGTGCATGCCCAGATTTGCTTGCGTTAAGTACCGTATTCGTCTTCACGGGCAAGCGCAGAGACAACGAGCAAGCTCTGGCAGCACGTTCTGTAAGTCACGTGACATGCCACGCTCTGCGCACGCGCGCGAAGACTTCCGACTGAATCGACCGCTTTCAGCGGAGTGGAAAAAGCTGCTCCGAGAAGTAAATCTGGTGGCAGAGCCACTTCTTATCTGTGATGAAATGTACAGGAAGCACTTCCAGTCTGCCGATACAACGAACTTGCTCTGTACTTAGCAGAAACACAGCTGCCAGAAGTTCTGCGAATGTGACAGTGGAATGCACGATGTATGTGGCGTAAATTTAAACAGTGGTAATGCTTGTTTCACCATGCATGGAGTGGACATATTGAAGCCAGACAAATTTGTGCTGCAAAACTAAGGTTATTCGTAGAAACATTCGTAGACATCCAGCTTTTATTACCAATGACATCATGTGGCACTTCATGTTCACTCATGTAGCAATGTGCTTTGCATTATCATTGAAACACTAAATTCGCAACCAAAATGTGCAGGCATATTCAGAATATTCAAATATTAATTTGCCATTTCGAGGCGTTCAGGGTATTCAATACGGTTTTGTTTAATTCATGCCACAAATAAGGCGAAGAGAGAAGCGTTGACGACAAGTTATATGGTCGCCCTCGAAAGGCCAGAGTGAGGCAAAGTCAGCGCAGCAGGAATTACTAAAGAAACAGTGCATCTGGGGAATGGTGTCGACGCTACATCTTTTTTGTTTCTGAAGACATGCAGTATTTCCCGTGATAGAGGTGTTGCGTTTAAAAGCCTACCTCTAATATCACTCTGGGTATCTATCTGTCTGATAGTTGTTCTGATAACCAATATTTTGTTGACTTTTTTTTTCGGAAGTACTGTGCATGAAATTTTCTTTAGATCCACCACCATTTGCATTTTGATTGATATGTGGGGTTTGACGTCCCGAAACCACCATATGATTAGGAGAGACGCCGTAGTGGAGGGCTCCGGAAATTTCGACCACCTGGGGTTCTTTAACGTGCACCCAAATCTGAGCACACGGGCCTACATTTCCGCCTCCATCGGAAATGCAGCTGCCGCAGCCGGGTTCATAAATTGCATGTGGTGGCGTTGTACTTCACTGCTCTGTTAATTTCTTATTTTCGAAAAGAAGCTTCTCAACGTTAGGCCATCTTCTTCATAAATGAATGGGACATTTCATATCATCATGTTGGCGCACGGCAGTATCTATGTGACTTTTTGCGTATTAGCTGGGCCAACAATGATGTACGAAACTTGACGCTTTAAAACATTCTTTGCGCTACTTTTCCGTCCAATCCTTTTAGGATCTCCGGAGCTAACACAAAAATACCTTCATTTAGATTGGCCTTTCTGTGATCTCTGTGTTTTTTTTGTATCTCAGGGAGGCTTAACACCAGTGATGGCTCTCGTGAGGCTTTTGCCTTAAATAAGAAGTTTGTGCACCCGTAAAATAAAATGCAATATTGCGGGAAGCATTCTACTAGCATTACATTAGCGAGACAGGCTAATATAGCAAGTCCACACGATTTATCACTGTGCTTAGCTCTTATATCAATTCCTGAATGGATGCTCGTTCCTTGATTGATTGATTTGTGGGGTTTAAGGTCCGAAAACCACCATATGATTATAAAATACACCGTAGTGGAGGGCTCCGGAAATTTTGACCACCTGTGGTTCTTTAGATGCTCGTACCTCAAGGCAACAAAAGCACTGAAGCGTTTCCTCAAGAACCGTTTCATCGTTTCATCGTCTGTTTTATCGTTTGTAATGTGAAACGTGAAGCAGGTACGCGTCGGCCGAGTAATTTGTTTTTCCTTCTAGTCTTTACTTTCTCCAGTTCAGGGTAGCCTAACAGGGCTAAGGCCTGATGAACCTCCCGGTCTTCTCTTTATTCTTCCTCTCTCTCTCTCTCTCTCTCAGCCTTCACTGCTCTAACCAACAAACTAAGGTGACGCATTGGCAGAAATCGTCGAGATACCTTTCTCGAGGCAAGACGCTGCACTGCTAGTGTTGGTACACGCTTGGCACCTCCAGCAATACTTCTGGAGAGACTAGCCAACTGAGTATCGACCTCTGTACAAGATCGATCCATCGAGTGACTTCAGTTTGCCGCGAAACCTCAGGAGGTAATATGAAACATGTTTACACCACATCCGATGAAACCTTGCATATACGAATTACTTAAGGAACAAAATCAGACTGTCAGGCTCACCGTTTTGTGTACATTATAACGTTGCACAAGACATGAATCAAGTCTTCTGTGAGTGGAATAATCAGAGTTAAAAGTGGAAGTGCCTCAGACTGGCTGGCTAACGTTTCGATAGAAGGACGTATCGTTTTCAAAGGCGCCGGGTCATCCTTGGCGTGTTAGTTTCAAAGGGGTTAGTGGTGACGTGATCTCCTGGTGGTGGCGCGTGTCCCGGTCAATAATCACTGTCTGAAAAGCAAAAAAAAAACTATAAAGCAGAGGAGCGCTGTACTGGCTTCCCTTCAAGTAAAGTGGTTATTATTCAAAATTGTTCCCGGAGGGTGGAAAACGAAAAGGAAGAAGAGTATAGAAAAAAAAACGCAAAGTTGGAGCGGTGTGCTGCAACAGTGGTGGCCGCGTCAGACACGAATAAGCGAAAGAGCTTAAAGCTTCGGAGCCGAAGACGGTCGCAGTGTCCAGCTACCACAAAGGGTTAGCGGCGTACGTCTGTTCTCGAACACCTATGAATGACACGCACAAGAAGAAAGCAGATACAAACAGGGGCAGAAGCAGGCGGGTACTTTTGAACGCCAAGATGTCGAAGGTAAGTGATACTGAGTGGGGTTTGAAGAGCACTTGTTTAACGGGGAAGGCCATTTTTTTTTAAACTAACGCCAAGGATGACACGGTGCCTTCGAAAAAGATAGGTCCTCCTACAGAAACGTCGGCCAGCCAAGGCACATCCGTTGTCAATCTTGATTAACCCACTACGTTGTTTCCATCTGTCGGCTCCCATCCAAATTGTGGATGTCTTCGTGAGTGTACGATCTACGCATCAAAAAGACAGTCCCTGAAGACGGCCTCAAAGATTCAACAGGAGACAAACTGGAAGTCGCAAAATATTTTAAGCCCATGGCAGAACAGCTCGAGTGCATTAGACTCCACCAAACGCTCCTGATATTCTTACGGGCGACAGCGCTGAACGAAACGTTTTAATTATTGTGACTGTTATGCGTGTATGCAACTGTATGTGTTGTGTGCTTATCAATGTATGTATCATTGTCATCACTCGGCACCTGGAGTAGCCTGTCAGGTAAAAACCAGGCAAACCTCTCCAGCTTTTCATTAAAATAATCATTTCTATCTCTCTCAATAAGCTGATTGCGTAATGTGCAAGAGTACGAAGCGTGTCCACAGAAACTCCATCGCTCGCCTCGGTGGAACAATGGCTAGGGTGCTCGGCTGCTGACTAGAAGGTCGCATGTTCGATCGCGGCTGTGGCGGTCACGCCTTATGGTGGAGGCAAAATGGTATAGAGGCCCGTGTGATTTGCGATGTTAGTGCACGTTAAAAAACCCCCCCACGGTCGAAATTTTTTGAGCCCTCCACTACGGCGTCTCTCTTTAATCATGTCGCGGTTTTGGGACGTAAAAACCCGGATATTGTTGTTGATATCAGAAATTTTATGAAAACGGCAGCTCGCCGCCAAACAACCTAAAACACAGCAAGACACCGAATTCGGCGGTTTCGATTGTATCGTGACGAGCGACACATAAACTAAAACAAAGTTAATATACTTCTAGATCTGATGGACGATCCAGGCTGTTTTTTGTAGTAGTGTTATTTCCAAAAAATACTGCTCATTGTCATTTAATAAGGTATTCGCGCTTACAACCTTTTGAGTGATTTTAAGGCGCGTATATAGTTTAAGCGCGTTTAGTCAGGTCAGCGAATGCACATCGAAAAAAAACAATACAAAACAAAACATACTACCGTCATGATCGTAAAAGATGCAAGAACATTGTCACTTCTCCTTTAATATATCCTAAATTTATGTAGAATAGGCGTCCATCCTGGGAAACTCTTTTCCTGGGCTCATAAAAAAAATGGTGGATGCCCTATTTATATGAAACAGCTGAGCACACCCGAGAAGAATATAAGTTCGCTTGCGAACTTTAATTTTTTAAACAAGTGAAGTGAAGTACCTGCTTCTTTCCCAGAAATTTATAGCTTGCCCTCATCCGAGGAGAGCCTAATAATGTTTGTGGTCTAAATCAAAAAGCCTCCACATGAAAATGAGGGAGGCTGAGGACAACATGCAGTAACAGTAGAGGCTACAGATTTCATCTTTCTCACAGCAAAACACGTGTTTGCGAAAGTTGGTGCATACTTGATGCAAAAAAAAGGTCGCTGGGAATTCGGGACGCAGTCAAGAGGCACCCACGGCACGCGCTCAACTTTCAACTTTCAACGCTCAAATTTCAAGTGCGTATAGTTAAAGTTGAGTGCCTATCATGAGCCTTTTGTTTAGGTCCCCGTTTCATAACGCTCGTGTGTCTCGTTCTCATTCTTGTGCCACGTGTTCATGCTGTGTTCACTGACGAAGCGAACCAGACAAGTGTCTTTTTCTGTTAACGTACCTACAGGTTTCGTCGTTGCGTTTTTTTCAGTGTATTTATATACGTCACAGCTGACAAGTGAAAGTTAATTAGCTGATTGTTCATACGCGTGCCATATCTGTCATAGAATGGTGTTAAACAACAGGAGAATGCTGCATTGAGTTGTTTTGTACTATTTTGTCTAACGGGAAGATTCAAAGATGTGTGTGTGTGTGTGTGTGTTTGTGTGTGTGTGTGTGTGTGTGTTAACTTCATGCCCAAATTAGGGATAGTAAGAACAACGCGGTTATTGTCAGTTTGCAGCGTGAGCGTATAGTAAAAAGCAGGGACAGTGAAATGTTGTCCAAGGGTAACATTATAGGTGGTAGTAACAGCGGTAGAATGGAGACTAGGTAACGCTTCAGACTCGTGGGTCAAATGTTCAAAATCCAAATAGCATCCAATTTATTGCAGTGCCTTATATTTTCATAACATTGTTCCAAAAACTATTAAAAGAACTTAGGATTGCATTAACGAGCATGAACATCACTGGCAGACGTTGAAAAGTTGGAACTTTTGATGCATAACATTGTAAAATCCAATAGTGCAATCTGAAGTCAGTGCGCTTGCATAAATTTAGGAGGTGCTCAGGATCGATTTCTGGCCATGCAGGCCAGGCTAATCCGACGTGTTGCAACATCACAACCACCACCTCCACCACCGCTTGCATAAAACGGCTTTTGTGTGCATGCGTAAATCTGCTCACACTGCATTTTTTTTTACTTTCTGAAAAAGTTAGCCACAAGCACCAGCAAAATGCTGTTAATAGTGTTAGTTTTTACATTATCGGAACCAATCGGCGCGACTAACATATCTTTCTCGCATGCCTTCGCAACTTGAAATCTGCTTATTGAGGACACGTTAATTGTTTCTGTAATCATAAAACTCTCTTCACGCAATATTGGCTGCGTGGCTATATATTTGCAATCATAGGAAGACAATGTCTAGTGTGTTGGGTTCTCGGCGTCTGTAGCGTACGCTCATCACCTATTTTGGACGTGTTCTTGAAAAAATGTCATCCATAAAACATACCTACGGTTCTCATGCTCGTAACGAGCTGATTTGAAAAATATTAACAATAGGTAGTGGAAAGTAAGTATTAGAAAACGTCCTTAGTTCTTTGCAATAAATTGAGACTTTGTGCTTACATTATATCGCATTTACGCCAAAGTAAAAATGTTGCAAGTCACGCTGCAATAACGGCAGCTGCGCTCTTCAGTTGAATCATATTGCACACGCAGGGTGATTATAGAGCTAATGAACAATGACTTCGCATTCATTTGTACTAGCGAGTAGCTATCAAGCGTGGAACATAAAACAAAAAGTAAAAAAAAAAATTGCACTAGTGAAGGACTTGGTTACTAAAGACCGTTCACAGAGGGAAACATTTATGTGTGCTTCGCGCTTTTTATTCTGAAATTGATTATACACCTTGGCGACAACTATCGCAAACGTCATGCGTCGAATTTCACCATTTTATTCAAGATCAACACCATATTCAGGGTGCCTATAGTCTTCCCGCTGATACGCTATATATGTCTTCCTTGTAGCAGATCAACACCAAAGTTATTCCAATCACTTTCATTGGGGTGGCCCAGTACTTTATCGCCCTCTTTTTACTCATGTTGCTCAATTTTTTTTTACTCTGTTGTGTGTTATAATGCAGAAGAGAGACGTGGCGTCGTTAGAGTAAGCTGGGCGAATAAAGGTGGAAGTGTGCAATGTACAGCCTAGGAGAAGAGATGAGCGAACGCATCGTAGCAGCTGTGAGCCATCGCGCAGCAGATTATCAAGGGAACTGTATACGAAATACATTTTTTAATTGCCACCAAGCGTCATAAAAAACAGGCGCCAGGTTAGGCTCAGCTGCAGCATTGGGATTGCGTCTAGTCAGCGCAATGAGTCGCTCTTCTTAGCATTTGTAGCATGTGTATAAACCTCTACCAGCTCGAAAAATAAGGCCGTACTGTCACTGGCCCAAAAATCTTTTTCTGTTAAAAAAACTAACAAAGAAAATCGCAGTTTGGCGACAAAGGGCAAACAAAAGATCGAACTAATTGTAGTTTTATGCGGTGAGAAGCAATGAAGGCTAGCAGCGAACTCGTGTAGCATCTGATTGCGTGTAGCTGAACAAAACACAGGCGTAATTAAGAAATGCGGCCATTGTCTCGAGCGAAGCGACCGTCGGGCTGTCTATTGGTTCAGCGCAAACTGACTGGTCACCATAAGGTATGCACTCAAATAAAAACTTTTTGCTAATGCAGGCTTACACCCCTGTCACACGGGCACTTAATAGTCTTTTAAGTACGCGGTCTTTTTCTGAAAAGGAGTTCCTGGCAGCAGACACACGGCACAGAGCGAACTCCTTTTTAGAAGCGGTCTTTTTCGTAAACGGATTTCGTCGATCTCTTTTACGGCTCCGAATGAGTAGCCTCGAAACCAGTGGGCGCCAGCAATTTTCAAGAGGTGGAAAAAAAGAGCGAATGCTTATTTTTCTGTCACCAAAATTCTTTGTAAAAACAAATTTCATATCCTGCAGAAGGTGTAATGAACTCTTTTAATGGTTATTTCCTTTTCTACTCTCGTAAGCAGCTACAACGCGTCGGCAATATCACGTGGTGGCGCTCGGTCTCACGCCGCGCCATTTTGCACAAGCGAGGAAAGCGTGGCAGTCGTGTGTTTGCCCGTCACTCAAGTGTTCAAGCTTGTATAGGGCAATGCCGACTCGCTTTTCAGGAGTGATGGTTTCACGCATGCTGGTGCACTGTCTTTCGAGCTCACTGCGCAAGCTCTCCACAATGAAACGAAAGGTAGACGGGTACACTCGAAAATATCGCTTGAAGTTCTGCTCACCGAGGTGAGGTACAGTTCCCTCTAACCACACCTGGTTTCGTCTGAAGGCCCAGATCGATCGATCACAGGCCTTCTCCGACAGCTCCAGTGTGCACAGCAAGGAATTGCTGAACAGCAGCGTCTGCTTGATCCTCTCCTTGGCGGCTTTTGCAGCGTCTGCCTCGCTTTCCAGAGCGAGAAGGCAGGCCGTGAGGCTTGCGATCCTCGCTTTTTCTTCCGTACGGTCTCCCATAACGCGTCGAGAGCAGTCGAGAGCAGCGAAAAACAAATACGGTAAATAAAAGCCCAGTGGTGCAAGACGGACTTGTGCGCGTCGCTAGTTATGGGAATGCTTCCTTAACTAGTGCAACAAACTTTCACATTGGTGTTTCTTCATCTCTTATTCTTAAATTTATTTGAAGAAACGAGCAGTGCAACAAGTCTTTAATTTGTACATTGTGATACATCGTTTAATTTGCATTGCTTTTCTTTTAACTGCTAGCGCCACGCTTTCGCTAGCGTCTTCGAACGAAAACACTAAAAGGAGATCGTTGCTGCCGTGTGTCTGCGCCGTTTGTTAAAAGTCTTTCAACTTCGTAAAAGAACGCTTACTTAAAAGACTTTTTGCGTGCCCGTGTGACACAGGTATAACACATTTCGCAGATAACAGAACTCATTTTCTGCTGAAGAAATGCCTTCCCACACTCCTCTCTAAGCAACGCCCCCAATGGGCCTTAAGTACAGTAAAACACGGCTGGCCCTATCCATTCCGATTTAAGCGAGGGTCGTCGGCCAGACGCTTATGATTTCACTCGACCGTAGAAAGTACGACACGTGGGACTATGCTATAAAGCTCAAATTTATTAGAAACATCACGGCAACGGCAGCTAAAAACAGCCAGTGTGTGCTTCCTATGTTCATTTAAAAGCTGCCAGAAAAAAAAATTAAGGTATATATACGCAAGCTGCAACATTTTTAAAATCTTGAGGCTTTAATGGTCCACCTCACGCTCAAATAGCAGTGACGTTCAATCTGTGCTGAATGGTTTGCATTACTTACCCTGTAAAATCTTCTTTGTCACTGAGCTGGAACAAAGAGGAGGGCAAGCTAATGGTCTTTTTTTAGTGGACATCTCAAAATACAAAATTTTACTTGTTTTACTTGTCTGACCGCAACAATTTCAAAGTGACAACTTTGGTTGATCTCCTATTGAGCAAACACGATTTTTGCTTTTAATTTATACCACCCTATACTGCACAAAACAAATGATAGAATGAGCATTCGCCGTATATGGCACTTGGTAAGTCTCAAGCTTTCAATTGCATTGCATAAATTAGCGTGATTTTACGCCTCCTTAGGTCAAGTATTTATGGCCACCTCTAGTCATCTATACGAGACTTTGAAGTGAGTGACAATGCAATGGGACGATACATCGAGTGCATGAAAAAACACTGACAGTGCACTTTATGACATTCGTAGTTGATTTTTAGAGCGGGACAAAAAATACTACTAATAGCAGTTGATAGGGGAGAGGCTAACCAAATGTGGTTTGGGTGTTTATATGCTTTCCTGTTTTCTGATTTTTTTACCAGGGTCCATCTGTACCGAAAATATGCTTGAGCGAGTGATATGTCTAAGAAAAGATATGTCTAAGAAAAGAAGGAAGTACTAGAAGATCAACTAAAATTATGACATTTGATTCGCTACCCTACCTACGGGTAAAGGTGAATGAAAAAATATATATAAAGAAGAGTAGATTTAAGAGCAGGCGCAATGTGTCTGAAGTTAACAGCTACATGTTTAGTGGCCAATTGCATATATACTCAAGATGACGCTGTTCTTGTTCCATGTTTTCAGTAACGAGCAAACTGTTCCATCCGCAAACCATTCCTTCCTTAATCAAGACTTCTTGATTAAGTTGTCTTGACGAAACTTGAGATTGAATTGTAGTAAACAACACCAGATGGTCTGAGTTCACTCAGACCTTCAGAACAGCGCCCGTCATAATCATGTCATGGTTTCGGGACGTAAAACCCAGGATATCATTATTTCTTGAGGGAGTTTCTGGGGTCTCACCTGTATCAAAATATGATGTTCAATACAAATAGATGAAACAGGAAATTATACAGTTGGTTTAAATATAAACCGCGCGTCTTTTCACAAATCACTCTTTGTTCACCCCGTTAAAGAAACTATCATTATCACTTTAGGGAATAACAAAGTGCGCTTTCTGCAGCAAGTTGTCACCGCGCCTCTTATTTGTGCTGACGCAGTAAAGAGGCAGCAGTCACACCAGCCCTCGCCGTTCAATAGACTGCCACATGTCACCGCTCCTACTCAGTCTTCCGTCGCATGGGCCCCTCCCATCACTACGCCAGCCACGACTCAGCCGCATGTCGCGTAAGCGGCGCCCCTCTCTGCAAATGCCCGGCGAACGCATGATAACCGGCCGATCTGTTTTGCCTGCGGCGGCCTTGGTGAAATCTCCCGATACTGCCGTCGTCCCGTGCCCGGCTACACAGACACCCGATCACGGAGCAACTACATGGAACGACACCCTTTTGGTTATGAAAGTTCGCATCATCAGTCAAGCACGTCTTCTCGTGACTATCCGGCAACTTCGTCTCGTCTTTCACCTTCACCCAATCGTCGGTCCTTGTCACCCATGCATCCACGACTACCCCATCAAAATGAGGGAAACTAGCCATCGCAGTTCAGGAGGCAAGAGCTGCGCTATCGAAACGTTCAAATCCTCGCACTTTGACGTCAAATATCGTCGAAGTTTTTGTACACGGCGCCCATGCATTCACTCTTGTAGATACTGGTGCCACTGTGTCTGTTATAGACGCCAAACTTTGCCGAAAGCTCCGAAAGGTGACCACGCCGCTTCATATGATGTGTTTAGGGCAGTAAATGGAGAACCTGTTCGACTTAGCCACCTGCACTGCTTGACTCACAATTGCGGAGGACCACTACATTGTTGAGTTTATCGTCCTTTCCTCCTGCTCGCATGACATAATACTTGGCTGGGATTTCCTATCGCATAATCACGCCGTTATAGATTCTGCCTGTTCTGAACTTGAACTGAGCCCTACGACCACACGAATCGAACCGCGCACAAGCTAGTTGTCAAAGAAGATACTGACATTCCACTGACAACAGCTGTTTTGCTCCCTGTGGTCTCCGACGGCATGCGTGATGAAGTAGCATTTTTTTATCCATCAAGCCCCTTTCTAAGTTGTAAACCACTTCTGCTCCCTTATTCAGCTCTCTCAATTCAATTAAAATTATATGCGGGGTTTAGCGTCCCAAAACCACCATTTGATTATGAGAGACGCCGTAGTGGAGGGCATCGGAAATTTCGACCACCTGTGGTTCTTTAACGTGCACCCAAATCTGAGCAGAGGGGCCTACAACATTTCCGCCTCCATCGGAAATGCAGTCGCCACAGCCGGGATTCGAACGCGCGACCTGCGGGTCAGCAGCCGAGTACCTTAGCCACTAGATCACCGTGGCGGGGCTCTCTCAATTCAAAATGAATATGCTGCAACGCGGCGTCATTCAACCTTCACAAAGTCCGTGGGCCTCACCTGTCGTGCTCGTTAAAAACAAAGAATGGTTCTGTTCGCTTTTGCGTGGATTACCGGCGTCTGAATGAGATCACTCGAAAAGACTTATATCCTTTACCCGGGGTTGACGATGCCCTTGATACTTTCCAATATGCCGAGTTTATTTCATCATTAGATTTGAGCTCAGGGTACTGGCAGGTCCCCCTTGCAGATGCCGATCGACCAAAAACGGCCTTCGTGACACCCGACGGTCTATATGAGTTTAGTGTCATGCCCTATATGAGTTTAGTGTCATGGCCTCTGCAATGCGCCTGCCACCTTCGAGCGCATGATGGACTCGGTTCTTCGGGGTTTGAAGTGGCAAATATGTCTCTGCTATCTCGACGGTATTGTCGTCTTTGCGCCAAACTTTGCGACACATCTCGAGCACCTGAAACACGTCCTCACGTGCCTAAAGGATGCTCAGCTCCAACTCAACCTCAAAAAGTGCCACTTTGCTGCTCGGCAACTTACAATTGTCGGGCACGTCGTATCAAAGAACGGTATACTCCCAGACCCGGCTAAATTACGTGCTGTCACCGACTTCCCCAAACCAATGACCAATAAGCATTTACGGAGTTTCGTGCAGCTATATATGCACTTTTGCCGGTTGGTGCGCAACTTCGCATGTATTATTGCGCCTTTGACCGAACTTCTAGGTAGGGCCACTGATCTTTCGTCATGGTCTTCTGAGTGGGACCGAGCCTCCTGTACGCTTCGTTGTCTCCTCACTTCACCATTAATACTGCGTCACTACGATCCCACGGCGGCAACTGAGGTTCACACTGATGCCAGTGGTGTCGGCTTCGGTGCGGTTCTCGCGCAACGCAAGCCTGGATCCGCCGAGTATGTCGTCGCTTAAGCCAGCAGAACTCTTACCAAGGCTGAATTGAACTACAGCGTCACCGAGAAGCAATGCTTGGTGATCGTTTGGGCACTTGTCAAGTTCCGCCCACACCAATATGGCCGTACTTTTGATGTAGTAACGGACCACCACGGATTAAGCTGGTTGTCTTCGCTCAAGAATCCATCGGGTCGTCTTGCCCGTTGGGCTCTTCGGCTTCAAGAATATGACATCCGCGTTGTATATCGTTCTGGCCACAAGCATACCGATGCTGATGAACTATCGCGATATCCCCTATCCCCGGAAATTCTATCTGTTTCCTCGGCCAGCACGTTGTCAGCTCTTGACGAGGACATCATCTCTTCTGCACAACTCAATGACCCATGAATCACTTCACTTCTTGACGCGTTATCCGAGGCACCGACACTTTCAACCACTCGAGCCCTGCGCCGCCAGGCTCCGCACTACAGTATTCGGGATGGCCTTTTGTACCAGCGCAACTATTCAGCAGATGGTAGGAAATGGCTACTAGTCATTCCCAGAACGCTGCGCTCTACTATCTGCGCGTCGTTTTATTCCGATTCGCAATGTGCTCACGCCGGTGTTTTCAAGACCTACGAGCGCTCACGAAAAAGGTATTACTGGCGTAGAATGTTTACCTTCGTCCGCCAGTTCATTCGCGGCTGCCACGAATGTCAACGGCGGAAAAACCCGCTACATCCTGCAACAGGTTCATTGCAGCGACTTACATGCCCAGACCACCCATTCGACTGTGTAGGAATTGACCTCTACGGGCCACTACCATTGAAAACGGCAGGCAACCGATGGGCTATCGTGGCTGTGGATCATCTTACACGGTACGCTGAAACTGCTGCTCTCCCCACAGCTGCAGCACAAGACGTCGCAACTTTCATACTCAATCGTTTTGTGCTTCGTCATAGTCCTCCTCGCGAACTCCTCAGTGACCAAGGGCGTGTTCTCCTTTCCGATGTAATCCAAGCAATTGTTCAACAGTGCCATATTGTACACCGGAAGAGTATAGCCTACCACCCACAGACAAACAGTTTGAATGAGCGGTTTAATTGTATTCTAGAGAACATGCTCGCCAAGCATGTCGCTTCTGATCAAACAAACTGGGAGCTCGTTCTTCCTATTTTGATATACGCGTATAATACCGCTACGCAAGTCACTACCGGGTTCTCCCCATTTTTCTCCTGTACAGTTGCCAACCATCGCACACCATGGACACTTTACGGCCATACTCGCCAGATCCCTCCGAATGCACGCCTGTATCGGAAGCCGCTCGTTACGCAGAAGAGTGCCGCAAGCTAGCCAAGCGGCTTACTACAGCCGACCAAAAGCGCCAGAAGGAGACCCGTGACTACGACCATCGTTCTGCACCAGCGTTCGTTCTTGGAGCACTTATATGGCTGCATGCACCACCCTGCGCCCCGGGTACATCACCCAAGCTAAGAATTACCACGGTCCCTACCGTGTGGTCGAACGTACCTCACACGCGAACTACGCCATGGAACCCCTCACGCCACCGAGCGACCGTCGTCGGCGTGGACGTGATATTGTTCACGTACACAATCTCAAGCCCTACTTGGACGCGCTTGTCCCCACGTGTTAGATTGCCAGGATGGCTTCAACTTTTTCGCCGGAGGTAAAGATAGTGAATAAGAAAGACGTTGATTCCATCAGCTCAACTATCATCAACACAAGAAAAAGGCACGAGATCAGCGATTGAGCTCCGTCATCTGGGTCAACCTGCGTTCCTTTCGAACTACCACCCGCTTGCTCAGTTACTTCAATAAACACCCTTTACACCATGAACACTTATGGGCCACGACAATCAGGGTAGTTTGATTACTGATTACTAGCCTTCAAAACATGTTACAGGTGACCGCTAGCCAACCAAACTGATTATGTTCTACATAAAGTTTTGCGGCCTGTCAAAAATTATCATAATTATAAACAAGTATGCGCCACGATTAGTGCAGCCTTGCTACTTACAACTTCCACTCTGGGAAGCTGGCCATAACCAGCCAAATAAATGGCTGCAAAGCAAAGGCGTTGAGCCGAAGACCCTGAATACGTGTAATGAAAGCAATAGTGAACGGGAAAGAAAACTGCGGTTGCGAGAATCGTTTCAAGGAAGACAGCGAAGCGGCGGGAGCCCTACACCAATGACGACGTATCCGTGTAGTGTTCATAACTGCGTTTTAGTTCTCACCTCTCTGTGCTGAGAATCAACGTAGAAACAACCTAGCGTCACCTGGCTAAGGCTTAGAAACGTCCTAAAAACAACCACATTATTCTTCATATTCATGCAATTTTGCTGTTTCAAGCCTTGCTCTATAGCTTATTGCAAGGTTCTACAATTTATTTATTGATGTAAATAAAGTTCTAAAACACGTCCTTACACTTTATTTATTTCTTTTTTAATTTAGTGACTTTTCTTAGCTGATTTTCTACCCGATTTAATAGCCGACGCCTCCTTTCCGATTGATTCTAGTGCGGCGACTTCATTTCTGGAACAACAAATGGTGATAATATTGCAAGCGCTCAACTACGGCGTCTCTGGTTTCGCGACGTTAAACCGTACCTTATCATTATTATTATTATTATTATTATTATTATTATTATTATTATTATTATTATTATTATTATTGTTATTATTATTGAAAGGCGGAAAGTATTACATTGAATCTGCTGTTTTTATTCATTACGCAGCTGAAGCAAGCTCAAAACTGCCCACGTGGAAGCTTTGCCGCCCTGCCGTGATTGTTCAAGCCGGTGTGGCTTGCGGCCGCAAACAGGCATTGTCTTGGACGAGCAACCTGGATCAATGGGTCATAGGTGCTGCGTGCTTGGCCACGACGTTCATGACGGGCGCGACCCTACGCACCATAGGTTTCCTGTTCGTCAACTTCTTGGCAAAGTTTGAGGCCAGCAGGCAGCAGACGGCGTGGTCCGTCAGCTTCACCTCGGCGGGTGTAGCGTTCTCAGGTAGGCACTAATGATTCCAAACTGAGCGGCATTAGCGCCTGCACCTACCTACAGCTTCAGCATCACTGGGTGCTCCAAGGATGAACCTACAAGAGAAGGGTGGTACCACCAAAATTCGAGACTAATACAAGCCTCTTGTGGCTTTCCCCTGTATGCTAGGACACTACACAACGAACAGTCGGGCACAGCAAGCGTTTAGAAGGTAGTTGTGTTCCAACTTGTGCATTTTTTAATTTGTTTACAGAGCTCCTGCAGCGCCATAGTAGCATTACTGCAGAGCGGTATACAAAGGTAAATATGTTTACTAACATTTTTGTGTTAGTTATGCTTTAAACATTCTGGAAAATAAAACAACATACAATAATTACAGCAGGCCATCAAAAAACATTTTATACAATATGACACATGTCAAACAGGTACTAAAAGTGAATAGGCATGTCACAATGTCACAACGATGAAAAAACAAAGCACTGTTGTCACTCAAGTTTACGATACCTTGGGGAAGTTCATTCTAGTCTCTAATTGTTTTTAAAAAAAATGTGTTGGCGAAAGTTGTACTTTTGAATGCGTATTCTCGTATTTTATGTGTGTGTTGACCTCTTGTATAACGATATGTTGGTGCTGGTGTGTATACTGACTTCTCAATTGCTTTTAGGTTATATAGTATATACTATGCAGAAGTTTTAGTAGAAGTTCCCATCTTCTAGATTGTAGAATTTCCCAGCCCAATGTGACCTTTATATCTGATATACTAGCAAATGGGTCTTAATTTTTGCCGACTCAGCGGGGTGCCTGGTTTTTGAATTTTTGCTATTGCTTCTGCAAGATACTTTCGAGTCGGGTCTAAGATAACACAAGCATACTGAAGTATAGACGTTACATGCAACTCAACCAAATTAAGCTCTTGTTGAGAACATATTTTGATTCACCTCCGAAGTGTACCTTAGTGGTCATTCTTCCGACTGAAGCCCATCGCAAGCACGCCCAGAACTGTCGTATTTCTGTAGGAATGGCGATGAAAGTTGCAGTTACGTGACGCGAGATCTGTAGTATGCGCAGGCGTGTGCAGGTTTCCCCTCCACGGACAACAAAGGTTCGTCGCAGCGTATCCCCTTCTTATTATATCAATGCATTTGTCTAACTTCGCGCCTTCTCACTACATCACAGCGCCCCCTCCCTATTATGTCAATGTATCGGGCTGTGTCTACCTCCCACCCTCGGGCTGTGTCTGCCTCCCACCCTCGTAGGTGCCTAAGGAAGTAATTGGCCCCTTACCCCCCTTCTGAGCGCACGCCTATTGTAGTGATGTGGGTGACATTTTGAGACATCCACCGCGTATGTACCTGGTCCAGCAAAGCATCGCGGCTGCTACCGTTTGTTATGCAAGTGCATGTGCGGCACGTGTGTGTGAGAACGCCAGCCAGGGCAGATGACAATCAGCACGAGGTGCGTCACAACCATGTGTGGTCAGCTGACCAAGCATAGATCTACGTCACAGCCCAGTTCGGCACCAAGAAGTCAAAACCGAAAACTGTCTTCATTAAAGGCGACAACAATTTATTCAACCAAAATAATTGAATCTTGGTGCGTGCATCATAGTTCCTGTAGCTACAAGAAACGCTTGCAGCGAAGAACGCGCAAGCCACAAAAATGGTGGCCCCACTGCTTTAGTGGAGGTTTTTATTTTCTACGTCTAATCTTTAACTTTCTCGTACTGACGGAACGCGTGTAGCAAAGTATTAGCTCCCTATACGTGAGATTTAATCACCGCTGCGTTAAAGGCATAAGAGAGGTTTTCAGAGTGTGCATTATCCCGGTGTACGCCAAGGGATGAGGGAATATCGAGTTACCAGGCAAGAAGATTATCATCCTATGACACTTCGTGCTACTGTGTTCATGGACACGTTTGTTGTCATGTAGTGATGGAAACATTGGTACGGGAAGTATTTCGTAATCTTACACTGGTTGGGTTAACACTACACACAGCGCACACGAATGCAGCACAGCAGGCCAGCTTGAACTCCACCCCACAGCGACGTCGTCGTCTTCATTCATTCAGTGTCCTTTCAGTGCTCATGCCAGAGGTATCTTTCAATATTATTGACGTTACCCTTGTCAGAGAGCATCACCCCAGCGTCCATTATGGTTAGAAGGGCGTGTTTTTGTTGTAGGGCTTCAGCCGACAAAAATTCGCAATGTCAGTTTTCACATTGACAACCATCGATCAGTTCATTGTTGGGGAATCTCATAGGTGACATGTGTCATCTGCCGCACAACTCAGTAGGGCCTAACGTATCACTATAAAAGCTTCTCGCAGAAACCAACACGACTGAGCAAGAGCCATTGAAGCACAAAATAGCCCAGAGGAAAATCGGCATCTTGTATCGGCTTTTATAAAGTGCCCTTTGTGTGGTCGGTGACGATGAGAACCGAGTACGGGCTAATTATTGTACGTGCCATGAGAGCATGGGTGACGGCAATTTGACCGTATGAAATGCTGGGTGCAAGGTCAGTCGGAAGAACGGTGTCAAAATATAGTAAAGTATCACGGCTATAAAGAACATCAAATAGTGAGTAGCCCTCAGTTACATAATGCGACGAGTTGTAGGTGAAGGTGATGAACAGGAGGGTGGTGTCCCAATCGGTGTGGTCGTAAGAAAAGTACATGGGAAGCATGTCCGTTAGTGTGCGGTTTCAGCGTTCGGTAAGTCTGGTAGTCTCAGAATGCCAAGAAGTCGTAAAGTTGTTTCGAGTACCACAAGATTGAAGTAGGTCTTCAACCACGTGAGGGTTTGTATACCCTTGATATTATTATCACAAACCCGCCGGGGTGGTATAGTGGATAAGGCACTCGGCTTCTGACCAGCAGGCCCTAGGATCGCATCCCGCCCGTGGAATCGGCATTTTCTATAGAGGCGGAAATGTCTGACAACAGCGTGCTTAAAATTAGGGGCACGTTTAAGAACCCTACGGGGTCGAAATTTCCGAAGCCCTCCACTACGGTGTCTCTCATAATATCATCGTGATTTTAAGAAGTGAAGCCCCAACAACTGTTTTCCCTACAATCTGATCACAAACGCAACTCAATTATAATTCTGAGAGAATGTTCACGAGACATCCGTGCTCTTGCCGTCGCTCTATAATTGTATTAGCGCAGCCACTTGTTATTAATCTTGCCCCGACGCGTTGGTATAATGGCTAAGGTGCTCGGCTGCTGACTCGCAGATCGCGATTTCGAATCCCGGCTGGGGTGGCTGCATATACATTGGAGGCGAAGTTGCTGTAGGCCCGTGTGCTCAGATTTCGGTGCATGTTGAAAAATACCACGTGGTCAAAATTAATGGAGCCCTCGACTACAGCGTCTCTCATTATTATATAGATTAGGTACGTTAAACGTCACATATCTGTCAATCAATTGTCATTAATAATCTCCAATTCACAGACACCACGTTATTCTCATGTTTTTAGTACTAAAGTGGCAACCACTGCGTACGAACCTGCGCAGCGTCACCTTGTCACTGGTTAGGCCAGCGTGACACGGCCACTTGCTGCCACACGCTTCCGGTAAGATACGACGCCAAAGCAGTTTCACCGGAGGCTCACGTCACCACTGGCGGCTATAAAACCAAAGCTGTGAAGCTATATTTCATCATTGCTTCATTATCTCTCACGAGCGCCCCGCCATGGTGGTCTAGTGGCTATGGTACTCGGCCGCGGGATCGAATCCCGACTGTGGCGGCTGCATTTCTTATGGAGGCGGAAATGCTGCAGGCCCGTGTGCTCAGATCTGGGTGCACGGTAAAGAACCCCAGGTGGTCGAAATTTTCGGATCCCTCTTCTACTGCATCTCTCATAATCATATAGTGGTTTCGGGAAACCCCACATATCAATCAATACATCTGACGAGCGCTGCGTCAATATGCTCGATCTGATGCTTTTTATATAAATAGAATAAGCAGTTATGTTTTCATGTTTGAATTCGTCCTTTGTCGTACCGGCATTCCACATCTGGTGACCCGGAAAGCAAGCAAACTGCACTGCCATGACCAACCCCGAAGCCGATGCCACTCTTAGCCAGTAAGTGCATCAACTTCAAAAGCAACTGCAGAGCCAGCGATAGCAGCATATAGCGGCACACCTGCACAAAGTAGGCACTAGGTGCGCGACAACTCCAACGAAGGCGTCAGAGTCCTTGCAGATGACAGGTCACAAGTTGCTCTACACGACGCTTGGCGTGCCCCTGTCAAGTTTTTGCTGTTTCAGCCGAACTGAGCCGTGGTATGGTTCACCCAAGTTAATGCCAAATTCTTCTTAAGAGGCATCACTCACGATTGTACCCGCTACGAATACGTCGTTGCCAACCTGCACACCGTTACGTCAATGAGGCCTGGGATGTCCTCATCAACCCACAAGTGGCTAATCTTTACGACTGCCTGAAGACGAAACACATACGTCGCCTGTCATCTTCGGATGAAGAAAACGTGTGAATACTTGTGACCGCAGAGCTTGCTAAGCGCAAACTTTCGCAGCTCCTTCGTCACACGCACGCTCTCACGTGCAGCATGGAACCCCAGGATTCTGTCGTGCGAGAACCCTGGCTTCGACTTTTACCACACCTTCAGCTAATTGTGCAGACTCAACTTAGTATGCCTCTCGATGAACTTGCCGAGATCGCTGATCGCATCATCGTATTTCTGCAGCATAAATCGCCCACCATCCAGGCGGTCGCTTTTACGCTAAACAACGCGGAGCTCACACGCCATATGGACGATATCAATCGACAATTCAGCTGCATTAAGCAACACGCCAAACATAACAGTTGAAAAGCTATGGCCGTAACACTATCTGATCGTGGCAGCCTGCTAAAAACAGCCTGTGTTACAACCATCAAAGTTTCGGTGACAGAGCCCGACAATGTCGACAACCCGGCTCCTCCAACGAGAAATATCAACGGCAGCTGGTGAAAACAGCCGCAAGCTGCCAACCTAGAGGCCGTCGCACCTTCGTCACCAATCGAATCACTGAACAGCGTTTCCTGGTCGACAGCGGTGGCGACATTCGCTGCTACCCACGAGCCAATCTTTAAGGCTCTCGCCCGTCGGAATCTTTCGAGGACGGTGCGAAGAACGGCTCCACAAGACGTACGACTCGCTGCGCTTGCACATCCATTTCGGGAGGCTATGCTGCGACCTTCATTGGACTTTTGCCGCCGCCGACGTCATGGAAATAATAATCGACTCGAAGTTTTTGGCACATTATAACCTCCTTCCCATTTGCAGCCAGGATTGTCTCGTCGATGCGTCAACGAGACATTTTTCACCACGCTAGTGAAGGACCACCCTCCTAATAAACAGCAAAGTGCTCAGTGATGACAATAATTCGCTGTACCGTGCCCTTCTCACCGAACTTCCAGGTTTAACGCGTCCCACGGGGCTGCAACGCAAAGTGTAGCACATCACCGTTCACTACATCCGGACCAATCCAGGCTCCCCGGTTTTTGCCGCCCTCGTCGCCTTGCCGCTCACCACATGGGCATAGCCAAGGCATAGTTCAAAGCTATGATCCAAGAAGGTATCGCCCATTGCCCCGACAGCCGATGAGCCTCGCCACCTGACGCCGTCCCGAAGAAGACCGATGGTTGGCGAGCATAGAGGGGCTACCGCGCCCTCAACGCGCGCACCATGTAGGACAGATACCCCGTTCACCACATACGCGACTTCGTCCATCGCATTCAAGACTGCCCTGCCTTCTCCGTGATGGACTTTGTGAAGGCTTACATGCTTGAGGGACCCCTTAATTAGGAGGACGACCCGAAAATACCAATAATCACCCGTTTGACTTGTTAGAGTTTTCCTTGGTGAGATTCGGCCTAAGAAACAGCGGGCACAGATTTCAGTGCTTCATCATCGAAGTCGTCCTCGGTCACAACTTATGCTTCGTCTATCTTGACGACATATTGGTCTTTTCACGTAACGCCGAGGAACAACACCACGGGCAAGTTCGTCTGTTGCTCCAACGCCTTTGCCTGTTACATGCTTATGATGCGGGCCGAGGATTTGTGTTTTCCTTACCTCCAAACAAAGAATTCTTCAACGCCTTGACCACGGTCTGCTCGTCAACCCCCAGAAGAACACGCTCGGTGCTTCCACCGTTCATTTACACGGCAACGAAGTTTCGTCAAAGGGAACTTGACTTTCTTCTGAACTCATCGCTGACTTGCAAAAGTACCCTCAACCCTCCACCGCTAATGACCTTTGCAGTTTCTTCGGCATGGGAAACGTTTACAGACGTTTCTTAGCACACGCCTCCGACTACCAGGTGCCTCTTCATGAGGCCTTTTTTTGGTCCTCGAGGAAACTAGCCCGTCACGTTGACACTTATTTTGGTGCAAAGTTTTGAGGAACGCAAGGCTCTGCACCACCACGCTAATCCCCCATCCCGTGCTTGACGTGCCTGAAACTGCTTTGGGACTCTTTTCGGACGCCTCTAGCTTCGCCGTCAGTACCGCCCTGATGACACGTGGAGAACACCTGGCAACCCTTGGTATTCTTCTCCAGGAAACTCTCAGCTCGTAAGGCGACCCCTTCAAAGGCTAAGTCGACCGCCAAAAGCACAACCGCTGTCGCTATGAATTCGCCAGTTTACTGCAGGTAACTTCTGGTGATACACGAAACAGTGCAACACTTTCACCATATTCTCGAAGCACAGAACTGCACCATATACACCTATCACAAGCCTCTTACCTGCAACTTCCATCAACGTTGCGAAAATCTCCCACCTTTTCAGCTGAACCAACTCTCGTTCAATACACAGTTCATCGACATCCAGCATGCCAGCGGGAAAGAACGTGGTTGCCGATGCGCGTTCACGTGTAGCCACCATCAGCTCCTTGCAGATAACAGCGGACGTTCTCACCGAGGCTCAGACCGTAGACACCGAATGGCAGAAACTTCTCAAGTATATGTCCTTACTACAGCTACATGAACTCCCCATTCCAAGGTCGGCAACCACAATCTGTTGCGATACGTCGACAGGACGAAGCAGGCCCTCTGTGTCCCTGTCCCATCGCCATGGTCTTTTCAACCTGCTCCACAACCTCAGCCATCCCGGTATACGCGTCTCTACAAGCTTCGTGGCTGACCGCTAAGTCTGGCCCTCCATGAGGCGGGATTGTCGCACGGGGGCGTGCTCTTGCATTAAACGACAACGCGCTCAAGTAACCAGGCATGTCACGCCCCATCGGAAACATTTCCTCTGCCCTCTGGTCAGTTCGAGCACTTCCACTTCGACATCATATGACTGTTTACCTCGGCTGGGCCCTACCACAACTGCCTTTTACCGGTACACTTGATGGCCCGAGGCATGGCCCATCGAAAAGAATCACCGGGGAAGACGTCACGTCACCCTTCTTCAGTGGCTTAATTGCTCGTTTCGGCGCCCCCCTCCGTGTAACCACCGACTAAGGACGACAGTACGAGTCGCGCCAATTCAGGCCCATCATACTAACAATCGGTTTTGAACACTTGAGGGCCACCTGTTACCTCCGCATTGCCAACGGAATTATCGAGCGTTTCCACCGGCATTTCAAGGCAGCAGTTATGTGCCACCCGAATTCAACCTTACGTCGCGCATTTGCCCTACATGGCTCGAAATTGAAATTTTTTAATTGCTGACTTGTTACGCGCCTTTATTATTACGGAATTTCGCAGCGCCTTGTGTCTCGCTAATTGCATGCGGTAAAGAAAAGACACAGAAAGCAAGAGATAGAAAACTTGTTGGATTAGCCGAATGACGTACTTGCAATATGCACAAAAAACTTCGCAGAGGCAATTGTAAGACCATTGCTCACGAGCACAATAGCACATTATTTCGTAAACTCGCGTTGCCCCACCGTCGAAAACCACCGTAGCGAGACGGCAGCTTTCAAAATATAGCTTTGGCAGCCATAGAGTACCGTGTCTCGTTGCTTTGCCTGTCACGTTCACAGTCACGAATGGCGAGGGCACGCTGGCCGTGCGCTAGCGAAAGCAGTCGGTAATCACAGGAGCGGCTATCTACACAATCTTTGAGCTAGTTCAGCTCCGAAATATCCCACCAGCAATTAGCACATAAAAAATAAATAAACTGCTGAAGGTACGTACGCGCGAAACCACCACGAAAAGGTGAGTGATGCCCTGTTTACGTGACAAAGCGCCAAACCGAAGAACGCGTCGAACTAAACACAAGCTCTGCTAACAAATTGTTGATACGCCCCCAAAACCATTGGTGCATGTTAACAGACTGCCTGAATGTGCCCGCTGTTTTTAAAACCAAACGAAAAAATTTTTTCACTCAACCACATACAAAAAATAAAGCTTTATTAAAGTAAGCTTCTAGTTTTTGTAACTAATAATAGCTATTGAAAATAAATGTTTAAGAAATTTTTTGGTGTAATTCTCGCTTACTCACCTAGTCACGCTTCAATGGTCACGTTGTCGTAGATGTGTTGGGAAAAAGGTATCGGGCAACTTTTCGTTCCCACTTTCTTGACCTATTCAGATTGACTTTGGTTTCAACCTTACTCGGATACCTCGGACGAGCGTAGCGTCAGTATGCTCAATCCTATGCTTTTCCAATATATTGAATAGACAGCTATATCTTCATGTTGAGATCCGTACTTCGTCGGCCCGGCATCCCACACTAAGATGTTTTACCTGCCATTATGCGCGAGTAATTTCAGGCCCCTATAGAGCCAGTTAACATCCCCATTCCTCCCATTCAATATCAAGTACTGTCGCTCTTTGGCCGCTTCATAGTCCTTGCATAAACACACATATCGCTCATGATTCTGTCACAGGAAGACGTTTACACCAGAAGTAGGGCACTTGATATTACCACAATAACACGTTGTGCTTGCCTCGTCCAGATGAACTTCACTAGATGGCGCAATTTATCGAGCCGTCCAGAGGTCATAGGTCTCTCACGTTCACGGCTTTGCTATTAGAGGTCACTCTTGCATTAATAGTCCCATTGGAAGAATGTGGTGATAAATGGTGCTCTTCATTTTGACACGTCCACAGGAGTGTCCCCAAAACTAGTATCGTTTGCGGACACTCCATCTGTTTCGTGACAGCAACACAAGCGAATGAAAGTAGATTTGGAGATTTGAGAGTTTACGTTCCATAAAGGCCCACGAAGCGCACTTTCCCTTCGGTATCCGGTAACCCAATAACATAAAGAACTATATGTACCAGCTAAAAGCACTTCATTGCTGTCAACCGATGTAGGATTATAACATATTTTCTGGGTAATAGAGGCGATAGCATTATAACTAGAATTTTCTGCACCGTAAATGGCGTTCCACTGTACTTCACCTTTGAAACTAATGTATTTACAAGTCGTGCAAGACTGCTTTTTTTTAAAATATCTGTTAAATTGGTGTAAGCAAGAGCAGCGCGTTTGCAACACTTCCTTCTTTTCTCTCTTGCCCCCCCCATCGTCTTTTTTTGCTGCTTACTGGTTGTTAGCTACGTTCACTTATAAGGATGGTTTATTAGAACAATCAATCTAATCTGTCATGTTCCTGCTGCTTTGCCGCAGCGTATACTGCAGCCGGTATCAGAAGCATACATTTGTTTATTGTGCAAGTTCTTACCTTATGCGATAGTTATTTATAATACCAGCAGTTTCGCAACAACACTTTAGCAGAATAGTTCATCACTGCGCTACGCTCGTGGATGCCTTCTGGGCTACCTCTACGCAACGCTGTCCTCTAGAATTTTCAAGTAGGTGCCAAGCATTCCCTGCTTACTGTTCTTTTTCTTGTATTCAGTTTGTCAATTATTCCTATGAGCATGAAGATCTATAACACAAATAAAAGTTCATGTCTATTATATCTATAGTGACTATGTCTTAATAATTGTACAAATAGCGTAAGAAGTACGAACAGGCGAAAAGGAACACGTGCTCTTGCATATCGCACTGTTGGAGCATAATTATGACCTACCAGCATGGTCTTTGTAATATTCTCTGCATAAGATATATGTTATCCTGCGTTTGCACGGCTAGTATTTGCCGTATTGCAATTCGCATATTTGTACAATTCAGCATCTTCTCGGATATGTTAGCATCTGAGTACAACTGAGCTGTTACACTGTTTATTTTTACCATTGAACGGCGTTGGGCTCACTTAAAAGTTATCATAGTCAAGAAAAACGGGCATCATTATTGCTAGAGAATCAAAGCGATAGTAAGCTTCCAGATTGCGCTGAAATGACAGCCGATGAAAAGGCCATATACGTGTTGACGCCTCTAATATTACTAATAACTTGGAATACTAAAATGCTATCTCCTAACAGTAATAATATTTGGGGTTTCACGCCACAAAACAACATATTTATGTTATGTGGAACACGGTAGTGGACGGCGTTGGAAATGTCGAGCGTCTGTGTTCTTTAACGCGCGCTGACACCACATAGTACACGGGCCTCTATCCATTCCACCTCCATCAAAATTCGACCGCTTCGGCTGGGATCCAAGCCACGACCTTCCGGACAGCAGCCTAGCCACCAATCCTACGTAAAACGGTGACTCATCTCTGAACGAGGTGGCGCGTCACATGCCCCGGCGCAGCAAACACGCGTATGTGCATAGAAACCATCCAAAGCAGCCGTGGCATGCGCCATATTGGCCTCCAAGTGGGTAGTGAGAAAAGTTGGGGAAACATTCTGAAGCCGTGCCGGGGGCCGCAGGTTCCCGACCCCTGGCGTAAAACATTGCAGCCAGGCGTAGTGACCAACAGCCTATGTTCGGTTATTCCAAACCAATTAGAAGTATATGAGAAGCTGTGGTACTTGCATTGCTTTATTTGCGGTGGTAATGCCTGGTCGCAGTTGCCAGTTTGCTCTCTCCCTCTTTCCTCTGCGTCCTTGTGTATCCGTGTATGTAATTAAAACAAAAATAAACATGCCTGACAGTGTCCTTCTTTCACAGAGTGCAATGAAGAAGGAACTTTTTTTCGGTACCTATTTATTCTTTTTGTCTGTATTCAGGTGTTCTGTGCAAATTCCTGCTGCGGTGGTCAGCACCTTGGCCATTGATAGTGGTCGGCTCTGCGTGCCAAGTGGCGGGAATGTTCGGCGCGTACTGTGCCACAAATGTCACCATTCTGGCATTGACCTTCGGCTTGTTACACGGTGAGTTTATGGACACTGTTTGCGCGGGATTTACTACACCAGAATGCTGTTGCAGCTGCCAATTCGCAAGTGACAGTTTTAAAATAGGGTCCGCAGATCCGTGTGGGAGCGATGGTTGCCACTAAACATGCCTGATACGCTGACACCTTGGGTGCACGTGGTGCACCCATCCGAGCAACGCAAACGTTGTTGTAAAACTGCCTAATGTAAAATGAGCCCTCTTATTAAGAGCTAGCGTGATTTGAATGCCAGGTTTATTGCCAAGCAGCGTACTGTATGAAATGAGCGTGATTTTGTTTCGTTAATTGCGCTCAATTGGGGAATCCTTGAGATTTGCCTTTGAGAGTTGAACGCGATAGTGATATCGTGTTCCTAATTGGTGCTTTAGGCACTAAGTGCATACTTTTTATTGTATGATGTTACTCGAGAAGTTCAAGTTATGGATTACTACAATGTAATATATAAGGGTGTGAAAGTGGCTTGTGCCAGTGAAGCTTGCGCATGTGGCTGCATTCCGTGTAAAGGGTAGCATGCTTTAAATTAAAGGCAATTTTGCACGTTAATTTTTTTTTCGAACTTGAAATGCAGCCACTACGTAGCTGAAAGGAATAGTTGCTATAACGTCCGTGCCTTTTGGAGTGGGTCGCCGACTGTAGACAATGAAGTCGTTATGATAATAACAAGTTCTAATACCTGAGGGCAATCTATGCTTGTACCAAGCAGTATTACTGTGATATTAGCTGTTGTATTGTGATGGATGCATGTAGGATGCTTGTGTTTGCAAAGGATGAAAGTTATTTTTGCTGCATTTCCAAGCGAATGAACTTATTGTCACTGCATTCCAAAGCAGACGCGTTGTTGTGTGGTAGAACACTTGCGTGCCACGAAAACGACCCGGTGTCAATCGTCACTCGTACCCGTAACAGCAGATGAAAACACGGATCACGCGTGGCGTCGTAGTTTTCCGCCATCGCCGCCGCCGGTGTTCGTAACCACTATCGCAAGAAATACGACGGAGACAATGGGATTTGAACGCTGCGCGCCAGCCCAGTATTATACCACTGAGCCACACCGGTGCTTGAAAATCAGCGATAAACTGACCTCAGGCAGTCTTGATGTCGGAAAAGGAATCGTGTTATTACAACTAATAAAGCATTTTAGAACTTCTAAGGAGCACCCAGGTGGCCCCGCCGCGGTGGTCTAGTGGCTAAGGTACTCGGCTGCTGACCCGCAGGTCGCGGGTTCGATTCCCGGCTGCGGCGGCTGCATTTCCGATGGAGGCGGAAATGTTGTAGGCCCGTGTACTCAGATTTGGGTGCACGTTAAAGAACCCCAGGTGGTCAAAATTTCCGGAGCCCTCCACTACGGCGTCTCTCATAATCATATGGTGGTTTTGGGACGTTAAACCCCACAAATGAATTAATCAATCAATCAATCAGGAGCACCCAGGTGTCACACTATGTCAATTGCGCAACAAGTGGGTCGTCCAATGCTTCAAGCGATTAGAAAACTCGTTCTTGATCACCTATCATCTGTGGTGCATACTCACTTGAGGCATAATTCCTCATTGTCGTCAGTCACTGCATAGAACAGTGCACAAAATTCCTAGCTAGCATGCAGCGGATACCACGGTTATTAAAAAAATGGCAGCATATCCACAAAGTGAATGATGGATAGTGGGGCGAAGCATTCATCCGTTCATTCGTTTTTGCTTCCGTCCATCCATGCGTGCGTCTTTGTGGCCACTCGTGCGTCCATCCGGCCGTCCGTGCGTCCGCACGTTCATCTGTGCGTCCGTCCCTCCTTTCGTCCATGCATCCGCTCCTGCGTCCGTCCATGCGTCCATCCGTCCGTGCAGCGATCCGTGCTTTCGCCCATGGATCTGTCAATGTGTCCGTTCGTCCACCTCAACACTCCAAGTACCACCATCTCGCATCTTTTCATCATATATTCCTCATATAGAAGCACCGCCATCCCGCGGACATTCCAAGGACTGAACGAGAGAAGGCACACGCACACTTTTTTACGGCTTGCGCTTCGTGTCTACTTCCCACCTTTAACCACCTCGAGTTCATGGTATATACTAGTTCACTGTATTCATGGCACTGCGGCCCAACGCTCGCCCAACCTTTCTAAAACCTAGGAGGTTACGCCCAGCGAGTATAACGTAGCAACCCTTTCTTGTCTTCTGTGCGTTGTTGAACAATAAAATATTCGCATCGTGCGTGTTAACTAAAAGCCAAATTCTCCTGTCTCTTATTCCCCCTTAGCAGCCACTGGCATGTGAATTTAGCACTATCTTTTATTGTTCAACAACACAAAGAAGAAATCTCTCACCGGCACCACCTTGGAAGTCAAAATGTTATACTTGTTACACACTAATACAACGGCTACGAGGCATGAACAGGTACCGCTATTAGGAGCTTCGCCCTTAAAATGACGCAGTAGCGAACGCTGGCCTACCACGAAAAATTATGAATATTTTGGGCGTAGTAGGTACCTCGCCAAAAGCGTTTAAAAAACGCCTTGAAAGGCCGCTTTTCTAGCTTTGACTGTGCTTTGACTTCTAGCTGTGACTGTGCTGCGCGTTCCGCGAAGGCCTGGAGTTTTTTTTTATTTCCATCTTTTAATTTCGCCTATTCTATTTTCTTCGTCCAATACGAAGCTGTGTGAAATCCCGGGATGAACATGAACAATAAAACTGACTTCGCAGTAGTTACATCTATCTCTGGGAAAACAGAGGGTTGTAGGTAATCACTCTTTAAAAAAAACCCAAGAAAATTGAAATTACAAATGCACAAATTGTGCATACCTGGCGATTGAGTTGGTAAGTTTTGTGCGATTGCCTAAGCAGAAGAATTATTAGTAATTTGAAAAAAATACAGCATCTTCGCTCTAATGGTGCCAAGCCCCGAGTACATGGGGAGGTCGACAGCCTTCTTCTCGGTTATTCTCTTTCTCCACGCCTTAGAGATTCTACACTTACACAGGGAAACTTGACGCTCTGATTTGTGGGATGCACAGGAATCCTGGCATATGTGAATTTGGCTTGGATTTGTATCGTTCGCGTAGAGCCCGGCCATCTCAAACACGCGTCTGGTCTCTACGCCTTCCTTTGGCTGCGTTTCATTTCGAAGACAGCATCGTAGACAGTATACGCATACAGCTTAGAGGAGAGCATCGAGCCCGGGTCGTCTGAGAAATCGTTGAGGGTGTTATTAACATGTTACTCAACCTAAATATTAGATCTTCCGTTGGCCCCGACAACATACCCAATGCCTTCTTGCACCGATACGCTGAGCCGCTAGGGCATATTCTTACTCACCTTTTTAGGTTATCATTTGACTGTACCGAAATTCCTGACGACTGGCGCATGGCCTGTGTCGTACCAATCTTCAAAAAAGGGGACCGCCTCTTTGCAATCAATTACCGCCCTATCTCCCTGACTTCTAGCATCTGTAAACTCTTCGAACATGTAGTATCAGATTTTATTGTCTCGTTTTTAGATGCCAACAATATTCTAACGCCTTGTCAGCACGGGCTCAGAAGACGCTTATCTACGCTTACCCAGTTAGTAACCACTATTCATGAACTTGCGTCTTCACTCGATAAGGCTGAACAAATCGACGTCATTTTTTTAGATTTCAGCAAAGCATTCGACCGCGTTCCTCACAGTAAACTAATCCTAAAGCTTCAAAAAATTGGCTTACCAATAACACTCATAAAATGGATCCAGTGCTATTTGTCTAACCGCAAGCAGTTTGTTAAAATCAGTAGCTGTTTTTCCGATACTCTCCCTGTAACTTCTGGTGTTCCTCAGGGCAGCGTGCTGGGACCCGTACTCTTTTTAATTTATATCAATGATATGTCTGACGTTATCGACGCATCGTCGATTGGTTTAAAGTTGTTTGCGGACGACTGTGTACTCTTTAAACGAATTTCATCCTCAAGTGACCAAAGTAACCTGCAATGTAACCTTGATGCTGTCTCTGAATGGTGTGAAAAATGGTCCATGGAACTGAACTGTGACAAATCTGTATTGCTCCAGGTAACTAACAAAAAAAATGCATTCACGTCCTCCTACAGGCTCAATAACCACACGCTGAAACAAGTAGACGAATATAAATATTTAGGAGTTACTATAACAAGCCAACTAACTTGGTCCAGTCACATTAACAAAATTTGCACATCGGCCTCCAGAAAACTAGGGTTCCTCAGACACAAACTAAAAGCCGCTCCTCCACATGTTAAATTGCTAGCTTATAATTCCGTTGTTAGGCCGCAACTTGAGTACGCAAGCGCAGCATGGGACCCATTCCTTAAAAAAGACATTCACAAATTAGAAATGGTGCAAAGGAAGGCAGTCCGGTTCATCTTTAACAGCTATCATAGCCGAGCTTCTTCATCGCTTCTCATGGAAAACAACAATATAATGACCGTGGAACACAGGAGGCAGGTTGCGCGTCTAAGATTTCTGTTTTTGCTTAATTCCCAACAATTCAATATTAATCCAGGACTTTATATTCAGCCCCGCTTATCTCGTTCAACTCGAAGTACCCATGAGCACAATCTAACTCCAATTTTTGCACGCACTAATCTTTTTAAGCACTCCTTCTTTCCCCGCACAATCGAGCAGTGGAATAGATTGCCGGTTGATGTGTTTTCGGCGCGTGATGTGTCGGATTTTGAAAAGCGTGTACGTTCTGCAATATTTTAAACATTTACTGTACCGCTATGTTTTTTGTGTACTGCTATCTTTTTTTTTCTTTTTTTCTTTCTTCACACTTGTTGGACTGTTTTCAAAATTGTGCTTTCTAATCCCTGCCCACCTGCTTGGTCTTCGGACTGCAGTATGTCTTAAATAAATAAATAATAATAAATAAATGGAACACGCCTAGATGCCTTTTACGCGAGGAGGCACCACCTCGAGTCGAG
Organism: Rhipicephalus microplus; assembly: GCF_043290135.1. Taxonomy (NCBI): domain Eukaryota; kingdom Metazoa; phylum Arthropoda; class Arachnida; order Ixodida; family Ixodidae; genus Rhipicephalus; species Rhipicephalus microplus. The sequence continues at coordinate 2,312,231 of NW_027464614.1, read as the reverse complement.
AAAAGAAGACAAGCTAAACAAACATCACCGTTACTTCTTTAACTTATTTCGAGTTAAAGCCAGAGAAAAAAGAAACATTACTCAAATTGATCGTCTGGAGAAGTGTCTGCTTGAGTCCTAGCACTTCGATGAGCCATCATCTTGTTTGGACAGCAAAGTAGCCTGCAACGTATTTGTCTATGACATGTATTTCCTTCCTCTATGATTTTCGATGCCGTCTTCTGGGAGCTGTCTATTTAGGAAATTGGAATCCAACTTAAGATGGCTGCTATCCAATTAGCTCTGTATTTAACGGTCTATGGTGAGTATTGAAAAACACCCCTTGAGTCGAGATACATGCAGACACATAATACTATGGTGCATAGGAATGAGACAGTGTGCCGTCGTGATCAGAAAACGTGCCCCTACTACGATGAGTCCGCCTCGATGCAACAGTAACTATGGTGTTCGGCTGCTGAACCGAAGGTCGTGGGCTCACTCTCGGCCGCGCCAAGTCGTATTTTGATGGAGGCGAATCAGTAGAGGTCCATGTACTGTAAGATGTTAGTGCACGTTAAAGACACCGCAAAATAACACTTTCAGGAGCACTGTATACTACCGAACCCCTCATTACCATATCGTAGTTAGGGACGTAAAAACTATGGCCAATTACGATAAATGCTGCCAAAACCCACCGTATTACTGTGTCGCCACCTGTCGCCGCCCCGTGAAGTAGTTTAGGCGAAGCTGGGATACAATCCATGCGAGATCAGTAGTTGTAGTTGCCGCATCGGTCATGCGCGTAGCTTGCAAACTCGTCAATTGTTCCCTACTCTGTAAAATGAAACGTTTTGGTATTTTTCTCTGCGTGGTACACTCGGTGTTTCGGGTAGTCAGGTGTATTCTAGATTTCGCTGACTGAATAAAATGAAGGGCCTTTTCTCAGAAGTTTAATGCAGCACCCCGCATACGTCGGTGCATATAGCTGAATTCCTGCGCTTTGGCGCCTATTTGGGGACTGAAATGTCTAGATAATTGAGCAGCAATCGTCATTGGGTGTTAGACTTTTAGGGGCGAATCTGTAGTTTATGACTCGCTCAATTGATGCCGTGGTGTGTATATGTCCTTCTGAATAATGGTGATATTTACGCTCACCTTACGGAGATAAAAAACAAGTTTAGCGAGTATGTACAGCTTATTCGTGACCTTGACTTACATTTAAAACCACTGGAGCAACTTATGAAGGGACCAAAGCAAAGTTCTCCTTTAATTACATCGCTTCAATTGTCGTCGTTGTCCATTTATAATTCAGTTGCCTTGCAAAGCAAAAAACTTGTTCACCTTGAAGACTGCAGTCGAAGATCAAACGTAATAGTTTATGTTATTATAGAAAACAGTAGGGAAAATGAGGCTTCTTCAAAAAAAGATGTTGTTGCCAATATTTCCTAAAAAAACTCGGAGTCAGATGCGAATCTATAACCCGTATTCATCGCCTTGGCCGCCGTACCGGCCAACGCCCACTAATAGCCTATTTTCAAAAATTACTATGAAAAGCAGGCTGTCAATCGCAATATGAAAAAACTGAAAGGAACTAACATCCATAATCAAAACAATTACAGTAATGAAACACTGTGCGTGCGTAAGCTTCTTTAGGATAGCTCCAGAGATGATTGAGCCAATAAGAAGCACATATCTCTTGTACATGATAGGTTGAAAATTCATGACACTATTTGTATGGGAATAGGGTGACATTCACCGGTGATATTGAAATTCTTTGCATTGATTGGCGTAACCCTGTTTCCTATATAGGTATACAAATATACCGTTTTATTCATAACATGATCATGTATGATCTAAACCAAAGGGTTACCGTCCACACCAGAGAAGCAGGAAGTGCCCACTCAGTAATAGATTTAATTTTTATTACAAATGACAGTTTCACATACTCTGTAGATGTAAATGATGGTGTTTCGAACCATATGGCGGTGTCCCTTTTCTTTCCGCTTGGTGACACAAAGCAGCACAAAAACAACAAAAAAATTAATCAAGAATTTCAGGGAAGCTGATCACCATGCTATATTTGACCGATTGGGGGAACTGTGTGATAACATGGCAGGCAGTGCTTTGACCTTCTGAGATGCTCTGAAAAACGCTATTTATTATTGCATTGAAAGGTTTGCCCCTTCCAATTATGTTCGCACTAACAAAAAGAGCCCATGGATGACAAAAGAAATCATTATTCTACACCGTAGACTAAAACGAGCCAAGAACATAAAGAACCCGTTAGTTTAATATATCAATTAAAAGTCAGCCTTGTTTCCAAATTATCCGACGCCAACTTTAGGTATTTCACTCATTCATTTCCTGAATTCTTGACAGGAAGTCCTGAAATATTCAGGCGATATTTAGAACAAACGAATGCTGCACTCAGTCAAATGACCATTGGTGGTTCCATCGCAAATGATGTGTCAATTGTCGCTCATCACTTTAACAGAAACTTATGCTCCGTATTACTCCGCAGCATGAATCATCACATGAAAACGTTCTTAGGTAATGTCTTTTTACTTCATAACTTATGAGGGCACGTTTTCTTTGTTGCTGTACTTAAAAACCAAATCGCAGCTGGTCCAGATAATATTCCTAACGTATTCTTGCGTAGGTATGCCAAAACTGTTGCGCACATTTCAACAAATGTTTTTTGCCTCTCTGTTGAAAATTCCCTCGTTCCCGAACATTGGTGACGCACGTGTAGTCTTGGTCTTACGGAAAAGGGATCGTCTCAACGTAGCAAACTACAGGCCTATTTTCTTAACGTGTACGTCATGTAAGCTATCGAAACACAGTCACACAATACATTACCACATTTCTTGAGAAAAATAGCTTTCTGTTACCATCACAGCGTGGATATGTAAAAAAATGTCCACCACAATGCAACTTGTCACAATAATTCATGAGTTCACGTCGTCACTTGATATGGGAAATCAAATTGATGCTATTTTTTTAGATTTCAGTAAAGCATATGATCTTGTCACGCATTTTAAATAGCATTATCTAGGCCTACGTGAACCTCATTGATTGAATCCGTTTTTGCAATCATAATTGCAAGCATTACGTTAAAGTAAATGACTGCATGTCTGCTATTCTACCATAATCGTCTGGTGTCCCTCCAGGCAGCGTTTTGGGACCTGTTCTCTTTTTAGTGTACAGAAACGATATTGTTAAATCAGTAGACACATCGCATATACACATGTAGCTTTTTGCAGATGACTGCATACTTTTTGAACAATTACTACTCAAGATGACCAAAAATGCCTGGAATCCCACCTGTGTGTCATTTATAAGTGGTGTGAAGAATGGTCAATGAAATAAATTGTAATAAGTCAGTCGTCGTGCACATAAAAAATAATAAGCATCGTTTTGAATATATGTATCAACTTAACAACTGTCCCTTGACTGAGCTAGTAGAATATAAATACTTAGGTGTCACAATTACAAACCGCTTAACATGGTCAAGTCACATTATTAAAACATGCTCATCTGTTTCTAGAAAGCTTGGTTTTCTGAGGCATAAAGTAACAACAGCACCTTCAGAATAGGCCTACAGGCCTACAGGCCTACAATGCTTTAAAAAAACGAAAGTTGGACGATGGTAGCATTGTTGGCACCCACTTCTAAATAAAGATATTAGGAAACTTGAGGTGGTGCAGCGTAAAGCAGTTTGCTTTAACTTTATTGCTTACCACAGAAATGACTCACCAAAAACAATCATGGCCGTTAATAACATGTCTACATTACAACACCGAAGGGCAGTTGCCCGGCTGAAATTCCTACACTCGCTTTATTTTTGTAAATTTCTTATTCGTACGGAAACCAATACAAAAAATAGAATTTCAAGAGAAACTAGGCAAACACGTGCTTACACCCTTGAGCCTTACTTCACACGTACTAATATTTTCATTGATTCTTTTTTTCTTTGGACTATCATTGAGTGGAACAACACAAGCTCTCAACTGTTTCACAATGCACTTCATTTACATCCTATAGTTTCGATTTATATTTGTCTTGCTGTCTTCCTAATTCATTTATTTTTTGTTCTGTGTTCAGCTGTTTTACCACGTTTTTGTTGCTTGAAACTTTCTTGGTTTAAAGTAAACTGCAAAATACATTTTTATTATGCCCCTCTGCTTGGTCTATTAGCCTCAGCATACTGTAAATAAAATGAATAAATAAATAGAAATAAATAACAAGATGGCGTTAGAGGTTTTCAGCATATTCATGGAGTGAATGATGATCAGTGGCGTGAGGAGTCCATCCAGCCATCCGTACGTCCATCCGGCCGTTTGCCCATCCATCCATCTATCCGTCCATCCATGTGTACGTCCGTCTGTCGTTCTGTGCGTCTATCCGTCTGTGCTTTCGTCCATCCGTCCATGCGTAAGTCCTTCTATCCAGCCATCCATCCGCACATCTGTCCGTCTGTGCTTACGTTCATCCATGCGTGCGTGCGTACGTGCTTCCGTCTGTTCGTATTTACTTACATCTGTCCTTCCATTCGTGTGACCGTGTCTCAGTGGATCCGTCATTCGTACGCACGGATGGATGAACATATAGACAAATGGACGGACGGACACATGGACGGAAGGATGGAAGCACGGATGCACGCGTGCGCACCCAGATGAATGGCCGCAAGGACGAACGAATAGAATCACCGACGCACGGGCGGATGGATAGAATCACATAAAGATGAACGGATGGGTGGCCGCAGCACAGACGCTTTGCCCCTCTCAGCATCATTCGCTCCGTGGATATGTTGGAAAAGCTACTTACGCCTTCTAGTTATATTATTCCCAAGGACATTAGAGTTATTGTATATGCTACCTTCAGGCAGCAAAACATAGCATATACACTCTAAAACAAAAGGGCGTTAAAAGGTGTTTGGTTCGTCCTTTTGGGGTCTAATGGGGCTGCCACGACCATTAATCCCTTTAAGGACTAACGGCACTGGGTCTGACAGTTAGTCCCCACAGACTAGCTCAAGAGACTAACATTTAGTCCTCACATTTACACCTTATAGAGCAACTGTTAATCCCCACATTTACACTTTACTGGGCAACTGTTAGTCCTCACAGTTGCACTTTGCCAGGCGAACGGCTCATCCCCTCAAATACTCCAATCGGATGAACTTTTTGTCCCCAGTTCAAACATTGTTTTTTTATTATTTTCAGCCAGGCCTAATACGTTTTGCGCCTGTTTTTCTGCGCAGCGAGCAACTAATTGCGCAGAAAAGAACACGTGAAAAAGTAGATAGCCACCTATGTGTAACTGCTTTCGCAGTCACGGCAACAACGAACGACAAAAGTGAGACATTGAAATCTTTTATTTTTCTACATGCACAGGAAGTTTCTCCATTCTTTTAAGGGAATTCATGGTGAAGTGCACAAGTCCAGTCTCGTTGTCAAATCTTGTTCACTCGTTGGGGAGCTTCTCCGACGGAAGCGATAGATGACAGGCATTGCAGACGCCAGTGCACGCAGCCTTCTTCCTGTCGTGTTCCCACGGCTGCACTTACAATAATATAGTAATAGTTAGACACATGTGACAGAAGATGAAGATGCACGCATAATACAAGTACGTGCACGTTAATATAAAAACAAGCGTTGAAATATGACACAGAAATAACTTTACTTTCACATCTCGCACAGTCCTTCTGAAGCTGCTCTGACGAAAGAGATGGATGACAGGCATCGCAAACGCCAGCACAAACAGTCTTCAGCACGGTGTTTGGCCACGGCTGCACAAAAAGTATGTAAAATAGTGAGTCACGCGTGACAGAGGATGAATACAAATGCATATGAGAAATACGTGCAAGGTGAACTGAAAACATTCGTGAGATATGACATACTAATAATTTCATGGTGATGTCACACATCGTCAAAGACTCATTTTGACCCCGTAGCGCAACAGCTTAGGAGCGGCGGCCGCAGCCATAACTCCGCGAGCCACCGTGCCGCTAACAATCGGCGACTCCTAAGTGAGCGATGTCGTTCAGCTCGAGCAAGCGAACGCGAGACCAAACACGGCGCTGCACGCGGAGTGTCTGCCGCCAGCGAACTTCGAACAAAAGGGCGAGCGTACGCTTGGACGCCGCCACGAATAGCGCCGATCTGGTTTTGAGCTAGCGCCGAAGAATCGAAGGTGATGCAGCCCTTTCCCACAAACTCGAGCGAGTGCAGCGCGCAAACGCGAGTCCGCTGCCGCGGCCAGCGGACGGCGCCGAGCTGCTTGCGATGGACTGACGGGAAAGCCAACTGTATTGGCGACCAATTTTCAGTGAGTTCCGAGGCTAGCAAAAGCCCCGCCAGCCCGTGCTGGTGCACTTACAGCGTGCGACCTACTTCAACCCAGCTCTTCATGAGAACCCGCAACATGTTTTCGATGACTCCCAATACAGCGACGAGGCCTGAGCCCATTGTCGTCAGCCCGGAGCTCATCGTGGCGGCGAAGATAGGCGAGCGCTCGATGAGTGAGCGTACGGGAGGCCGACGGCAATGGCGGCCAATTTCCAGGCGGTCGCAAAGCACAGGTGAACTGCAGACGCCGAATCTGACCTTCGCGATGCATTTCGTGCGTTCGATATATAACACGACCGAGCCCGTTGCCGGTAAGTGCGATTCGTATCGCACACGCGACAAGTAGAGTACAATGAAGAATGATAACCTACTTGCCCTAAAATCCAGCGCTGTTTTCTGCCTTGAGTCGGTCTGAAGTATATATCCGATAGGCCTGTTGTCTTATCGGCCGCCATATTTGCTTTCCCAACTGTTGCTGTCATGTGTTAGTCGTGACTATCTTGAAGCCAGAGATATACAGAGCGGCGTGGTGACGTGTCGAGACTTGCTTCAGACTTCATGGGTGCAGCGAAACGCAAAAGCAGCAGCCCCGCCGCGGTGGTCTAGTGGCTAAGGTACTCGGCTGCTGACCCGCAGGGCGCGGGTTCGAATCCCGGCTGCGGCGGCTGCATTTCCGATGGAGGCGGAAACGTTGTAGGCCCGTGTACTCAGATTTGGGTGCACGTTAAAGAACCCCAGGTGGTCTAAATTTCCGGAGCCCTCCACTACGGCGTCTCTCATAATCATATTGTGGTTTTGGGACGTTAAACCCCACATATCAATCAATCATCAATCAACGCAAAAGCAGCAGCCCACGCTCATCCAAGCGTATACACAAGCGCCACGTCGTAATTCTTAGATCCCCGAATCCAGGCGGCCGTGATCAAGCACTCCGAGCGCGACGCAACGCGAACCGTCGCCGGCTACAGGGAAAGATTGAGTCAGCAGAAGAGGAGAATGAGGGCTGGTCACCTTGGATACGCTTTTCGCGCTGCTTGCTATCCCCGGGTGGTTCATCCCTTCGGAGTGTGTTTGGAGACTAAGTGGGTTCGCGCGGCACGCTCCCCTTTGTGGTTGCTCCTCAATAGTCTATCTGTTCATCGCGTGTGCCTATTGGGCTCCGTTACTCCTTTTTCGGGTAATTTTGCCTTAGAGTGTAGAGTAGCTCTAAAAGACACACGCACACAACGCCATGTATTGAGCAAATCATTAACTAGACTTGGCTATATACATATGGAGCAGGGAATGACCCACAACCCAATGAGCTTCGCATCACCACATAGTCCTCTTTAGCTGGAAATGGTGTAACTTTACTGCTGTTTACACCGTCCAAGCCTGGGCGTTGAAAGAGTTTAGCGAGGCGTTCTCCATGGGCGTTAAATACGCATCGTCTCTCCGCAGCCGACTCACTGGCTCAACGCTGATGCTTGGCTTCGACTTCGCCGTTGCATACGGGGGGGGGGGGGGGGGGTTGCCGACGGTGCCGTTGCGTTTGGGCATGTTTAGCCCGCGTTTCATTTGTAGCGGTTTCCCGCTGACGCTGCCGTGAGAGATGTGAGGGTGAGATTGAGGAAAGAAAAAGACGCAAGCCGTGCGATGAGTGGAGTAGAAGCAGTGTTTACGCTACGGCTTGCACCCCACCTCCTCGCGCCGCAGGGATGGGGTCCTCCCAGCTTCTCGCGCTCACGCGAGAGAGAATAGTTCGCGCAATCGCAGGAAGGTGGTCAAGCCACATGCATGCCGGCTTGAACTACACCGTAAGCTGCTTCACATCTAAAAAGTAGTGGGCATTTAGCTCAGATGCGCACCATCACGTGATTATGATCACGAGCACATGGCGTGCGCAAAACGTGAAGGGTATTAATTTAAGTATAAACTGTCATGGTTTTACATGGGGACAGAAAAGAAGAGACACAGACAAGCGGGGACCAGAAACCGAGTGTTATTTAACAGAGGATCTGCGCCCCCTTGTTTCAAGAAACAACAATCATCGGCAGACATCAGGACTAGCGCACTCACGAAATTATCGAAGTGCCATATTGCACGACAATGTACAATTTGCATCAGCATATCATCTGTCTGTTGAAAGACGAAAGTATTTTTGATAACAGCACGTGTAATAATTGTTTGTCAAAAAAGTTGGCATGCATTTTTATATTTTTTGTATGTTTGCCAGTATATATATATATATATATATATATATATATATATATATATATATATATATATATATATATATGTGTGTGTGTGTGTGTGTGTGTGTGTGTGGTATGCGTTAGACAAAAATTCAATTGCTAACCAGCCTTGTTTCTGTCTTTTTTTTGTCTCCAGGTGTAGAGTATCGCGCTGTTCGTACTTCTGCGCCCTATGGCTTGGTCTCTCGAAAAATGCAGATAAGAACACAGCGCACTTAGTGTCTTATGTGCCTTCACAATTTGAAGGTACTTGGGGCACTATTCTTTGTGACGCTCATAAAAGCACGAAGTGAACGTCAGAAATCTCAGTTCACATGATTACTTGGGTTCTACCGAACGCAGATAGCGTAGAGATATGGAGTAACTGCTTTCAAAACAAGCAAGTCTCAAGAACGCGTAAAAGTAATTGCATGTGATATGCCGCTAAAAAGAGAACTTCTAGGTTGCCAGTCAGCCCTTGGCGCTATAAAGTTGCATCATGTAATACCTTGGAAGCCATTATTAGGAATCTCCGACGTCAGATGGGCCTGCTTTCCCGCCGATTTCACACCAGCCTTCGGAATCCTCATGATAGCGCAAAAAAACGGCAGTTCTCGCAACGAAAAACAAAACTTTCTGGATAGTTTTTCGTTTCTGTTTGCCTTTAAATTGCGTTTTATATCATTACACAGCAAGAATGTATAAACGTTACAATATTGCAAATATTGCGAATGTCAAGTGTTATAGTGCAAGAATTTGGGGCCTGCCATTTCAGTGTAGGCCACTCATTAACTCGCAGTAGCACGAAGGGGTGACAAGTTATGGGGATCCCTCCCGCAGTATCACAGTATCCTATAGAAGCACTTGTATATAGTTACCGTTATGTTCTTGAAAACTAAAGGAATGTGACTGATGGCATGCACCCGACATGGATTACGGGAAGAACGTCGGTGGCACTGATACTTGGCGAGTTGTTAAGATTTCATGGTTATGAAATGGCGAAATGAATGGCCCTTACCCACTGACAATAAAGAAGATAAAGACAGGCACTTCTCCTCACGTCTTCTTCATCGTCAGTGTATCGTGACCTTTTGTAGCACAGTTTTCTATCCATAAACGTCAGTACTAACATCGAATTCACGCTGCCTTATCTAATGTCTCTTGTTGACGGTACGTTTTACTAGAGAGTCTGTAAATGCCCAGGACAAGTGTATGGGACAACACCTCATTGCATTACTTGAGTACATTTGCTGGCTCTAGTTTGCAACAGCGAAACACCTGCTGACTGTAGATGTATACTTGTAAATGCGCAGGAATTGGTGCAGGCATGGTGTTCGTGCTGACTGGCACGTTTATCGAGCGTACATTCCCGGTCACGAAGCGCCGTCTGCTGATGCAGCTGAATATGGTCGCATTCTGTGCTGCGGGCTCCTTCTTCCCTCGCATACTGCTCTACCTTGCGCAGGAATTCGGCTTTTCCTGGATGATGCTCTTTCTTTCGGGAGTGATGCTCAACGTGCCTGTTCTGTGTGTGCTTTTCAGGTTTGTAGATTTACTCAATGTACGTGCTCCAAAATAGCAATTCCAGTGTATTGATATATTTTTTAAACATAAATCATGGCATAACCCTTTATACAATGCTTGCCCATTCATTCAAACCATACTTGAGTCGTCTTTATTGTCTCCTTTTATCACCTTGAGCCTCCTTCCTCCTCCCACATCTGTTGTTCACGTGTTGCCTTCCGCTATACTTCTGAAATCAGCCTGTCTTTTGAGCAAGCGATCTGGTCATGCGACCAGTTCATCATATTTCATAAGAACGTCGAAAACAAAAAGAAAGCATGACTAATTCCTATAACGCAGGAATCGCTATAACAAGAAAGGGAAAACTGCCTTCATAGAAGAAGTGCTTATTGTGTGGTGAATATGGGAGCTCGTGCAACGTTTGTAGGTGTATGGCAGCTATAGCATTGTTCAAAGTGGATGCGCGCACGTCAATGCTTAGTTTCACAATGACTACCACCCATGATCATGATTTAACCGTTGTGTAAAAACTTTTTAAGCTAACCTGGACACAGTGTATTGCGAATGAAGACAACATCAAAAAGCACATAATATTCACTGGTACTTGATACGCACTTCTTAAAAGCCGGTTGTCAAACGAGAAGAGAAAAGGCTTCACCTGCGCTCCTAAGTACTAGGGTGACCAACGCCTCTGATGATGCATACACTGTCACCATGCGTTTCAGCAATACGGGGATAGAGGCTCGTGGCTTAAGCCGTGAACATGCGCAGGCAGCCCAGGCGCTCCCCGTCCCACTGGCCTATGTCTCGGTCTTCGAAGGCACGACATCCTCCCGTCAACATCATTGCTTTTCTGGGGCGCTTACTGGCACAGTTTTATTGTCGGGTGCGAAATGCCTTCGATTGATCGACAAGCCGTACCATGCACGAGTAAATGAAAAATGGACTAATAAACTCTTGGAACACTGAAATGTTGGGAAAACGTTTCATGCTTTGCAAACTGACTTAGGTATACAGAGAACGAATAAACAACGTTGCCTGAGCACTCAACAAACTGCGTAAACGGCGTTTTATACTCCTGTTCATGATTATTTGCATACGACTTCAATGACTAATTTCTATCCCATTGCCTTTATTGATTTCAGGCCCAGACTTGACCCAGAAGAAAACAACAACGTCCTCCCGAATGCAACGGTGCAGAAAATATTCAGCGTCGAGCAGGGAACCGGCAAGCTGAGCCACTCCGAAAACGTCGGAGCACATGTACCTGAGTCGATGTTTACCAAGCCCTTATTTTACGTCACTGCACTGACGCACCTCATCTTTTTCTACGTCATAAATCTCTTTGCAAGCATATCTGTTGACACCATTCTAAGCAAAGGCATTCCCGTCATTCTTGCAATCACCATCGCACCTTCGGTGTCCGTGTTGGATTGTGTTGGTCGTGTCTTAATGCCCTTAGTTACTGAGAAGGGTCACGTGAAGAGATCGACGCTTGTGATGGTGGACTATTTTTTCATCGGCGTGGGATTCATTTTGATCTCCTTCATTCGAACGTATCCTGCGATGCTGGCCACTTGTCTTGGCTTTGGTGCCTTCAGTGGCCACGCAATCGCCATGCACAACTCCCTGATGTGCGATGTCGTTGGTGCAGGGCAACTAGACACGAGCAACAGGATAGTGACCTGCATCGCCACAGTGTCCTTCTTGACGAAGCCTCTTCTTTTTGGTGAGTCTCGCTTTGTTACCCTTTTCCTATATACGCCAGAGGTCACAAACTCGCCTCAGCAAGCGGGCCGCATGAAGTTCCGACATTTTTGCCCTTCATGTACCCCTTGACAGTGAAGAAGGTGGAAGAAGGAGGGCTTTTGTTCGTACAAAATTTCATCTAAAATTGCCACAAAAAGAGCGGATTTTTCCGTAATGCTTACATGTGTAATTTCTAAATAGAATTTGTATAGATATTGAGACAGTCGGTCGATTCAGTACTGGTATCCATAATGACAAATATTTGGGCGCCGATTGTGAAGCATAGCGATTTTGTTGACCAGTTATCTTTTAAAATTTCGGGGCAACATATGATGCCCCATGAAAAAGAAATACTTGAGACAAGTCATGCAAGTCTATCTCACAATTATAATTTTATGCAAAAATATATAAACCAGAAACAGTCATGTACGGGTCCCTTTATGCTATTGACAAGTACGCAGGCCTCGTGTTAGAGGCCCCTGCTATACCCACTAGGAGATAATACCAACACATTGAGATAGGAACAACCATTACAATATATATAACTATTCTTGTGTATACACAAGGTTGTAAACATGCAAAGATACGCACTAGTTATCTCTTAAGAGATTGCGGTTAGTCTTGGAATCTATCAGTTGCCACTCCACTGGTATTGAGCCATGGTTGCTTCGGGGACCCCATGTCGACTCACGGACGTATAGTGACGGACACCTTGCAGCTAGAAAAAAAAAAGGTGGTGCAAGTTATAAATTGTCGCAACATATCGCGCAAACTAGTTGCCTCTTATTCCTCTCTGGAAGGAAGGTTCAAACTAAAGTGCCTTGGCGATTCAGTCTGAAGTAATGGTGTGTTGTACAGCCACATTCAACCTGTTTCTAGGTTTGCTCGTCAAATAGGCAAGCCTAGAGAACGTACACTCGCGTGTACATGTGACAGAAAAACACCAATAAAAGATTTACAGAAGGGGTGTGTAAATATGGGAAACATTAGATTAACGAGCCGAATAACGCTGTACTCGATTCAGTACTCAAATGGAATAGTAAATAATCGGAAATATTCAAAATACGGTATATCTTCTGAGTAATATCCATATAAACTGCAACGGCGAAAAATGTTCGAAAGAATAAGACATGTAAACAACCAGGGTAACTTTTCCCGTTTTCATCGTCAATTTACCCGCGTGTATGCAGCTTATATGATTATCGTGCTATCGATGTCATATTCATCTGCTTAAAAGATCAGTGCCACCAAAGCCGCAGGGTGAAGAAATCAGCTGTCTTCACTATGACATTCAGGAATATGCTCTCACATTAGTAATTCAGTATTTAAGTGTCAGTGTTATTTAGATTAGGGGGATGAATTGATTAAAGGGGATGAATTGCAACTCATGATTACGGAGTTAGACAAGGAGAGCAGAAAGGTGGGTCTTAAAATTAATCTGCAGAAAACGAAAGTAATGTACAACAACCTTGGAAAGTAGCAGCGCTTTGTGATAGGTAATAGTGCACTTGAAGTTGTAAAAGACTATGTCTACTTAGGGCAGGTAATAACCGCAGAGCCTAACCACGAGATTGAAGTAACTAGAAGAATAAGAATGGGGTGGAGCACATTCTGCAGGCACTCTCAAATTATGACAAGTAGATTGCCACTGTCCCTCAAGAGGAAGGTATATAACAGCTGTATCTTGCCGGTACTTAGTTACGGAGCAGAAACCTGGAGACTCATAAAGAGGGTTCAACTTAAATTGAGGACGACGCAGCGAGCAATGGAAAGAAAAATGGTAGGTGTAACCTTAAGAGACAAGAAGAGAGCAGAGTGGATTAGGGGACAAACGGGAGTTAAGGATATCATAGCTGCAATAAAGAAGAGGAAATGGACATGGGCCGGGCATGTAGCACGTAGACAGGATAACCGCTGGTCATTAAGGGTCACCAACTGGATTCCCAGAGAAGGGAAGCGGGGTAGGGGGAGACAGAAGGTTAGGTGGGCAGATGAGATTAAGAAGTTTGCGGGTATAAATTGGCAACAGCAAGCATAGGACCGGGTTAACTGGCGGAACATGGGAGAGGCCTTTGTCCTGCAGTGGACGTAAACAGGCTGATGATGATGATGATGTTATTTAGAAGCTGTTGACAAAGTATACTGCCTCGAGTACCGTAGTCACTATCATATTGCAGCCTGCTGTTAAAAAAAAAAACATTTCGAATGTTCTAGTTCCTGTTCAGTTTAAGTAATTGTAGTACTTTATTTCTATTAAATTAGTCGTAATGTTCCTTTGTTGGAGCTTTTCAGTATTCTGTTTTCAAATAAATAGCTGTGCGATTCTTGGGCTCCTCTTTAAATTGCCACATTATCGATCCAGCACTGCTTTGAAAATGGCTACTTTACTAGTTAAAAACTATACGAATAATTTTTATGCGTATTGATATTTAAGTCGGTGTCAGTACTATACGATTCGTATTAGATTCGGTGCTGAAATTCACTATTCTCACCATTATGTTTACAACCATTTCGATACAGAGAAAGGATAAGCCCGCTACACCGCAAAGCAAAACTATTAAGCAGTAAAGTTCACCAATTTTCAAAAGGGGCCACTGTTATGATATATTTTGTACCTCCGAAAAACACTTATTTTGATAGGGAATACTTGAACCCCTCGACTGATTTTTGCCTTCGCCGTCATGTTTCGTAAAAATTCTAAATTAATAACACCCCCCCCCCGTGCATGGCTTGTTGAACCCGCGACTAAATACAAGCAAGCAGGGGCGATGAAAGTGGCCGAAGCGGAGGTGAAACACCCATCTCCTTCGCACGGAAGGCGCATGCAATAACATCATCTCGCGTGCGAGGCCTCCTGTTAATTTATGCTAAAGCGAAGACGAAACGACCAGCCCGCCTTGAAAGAAGCGCGCGAAGAAGCGTTGAGCAGGGGGAGGATGTGTCGCTCGAGCACAAACTGGGAAATTTAATTGTAAGGGCACCGTCGCGATCAATGGCGTGTGCGCTATCTCAGTAGGCATCAGCAGACGGCTCGTATACCTTTCTACGCTGCGCTGTGAGTTAGCAGAGATGGTGCAATAACCATTTCACTCCCCGGTGCGACGTTAAACTCCAACCGCGGCGTTTTTTTTTCAGGAGTGGAGCGAGACAAGATTTAGAAGAGATAACTCTCAGCGTTACTTTGTATGAAAATAATATTTGTTGCTATCGCACTGAGTGCTTCGATCTAGCGGTGAAAGCATGATGCTATTATTTCGAAGACGGTATTCACGTACCCAAAATGACGTCGTGGACCCGCGACTCCCATATCAAAACCACAGCAGTAGATCGAATCCGCGAATATTGTTAGCTATGATTGCACTGTGACTACATATCATGCGCAAGTCGTCTGCTGCCCAAGTTCATCAAGCTCGTAGTTGGTTACTGGATTTACATAAATGTGTCTAAGAAAGCCCTTAAACTGGCGTCTGTATTTCTGCAATGACAGCGCGTATATGCACCATGATAGGCGGAGAGCTAAGCCCATATTTAATAGCGCTTATGTCATTCAATAACGCGAACCGAGAATGACTATTTGATCAACGACTCATGATAAGTGATCTTACTGAGACATATAATATTTTTTTGTAGACTATAGCATTTGCTGTAGTGTTATGGAAGGCCGAGAGCATCGCAAATGGTTCAAACGGTGTGCTCTGAAATGTAAGGACTACGACCGACATGAAACTTTGTCAAAAGCATGGACGGGGGAATGCTGTCGACATACAAAGACGACTTGCTTCCCATGTCGTTACATGCTACGGGATTATAATGCAGTGCACTAAAGAAGAATTTAAAAGGCATATGCAATGCACCCACGCAATACCTCCCGACGGAAACAGAAACTGATATAGGCGAAACTTGCAGCGAGCTAGCCCCGCAAACATCAACCTCAAGAACGAGATAATTGAGGGATTGTGAAGACTAATCTGGTTGCTTCTAGATTGTTGCTAGGCAATTCTAGGTGATACAATGTTGTTTCAACGTTGACTGTAAGCGGAGAGAGGTGCGGGACTACATACAAACACAGACACGACATGAGAACGTTCTATTCGGCTTAAGCCTTTCGTCGCTTTGGGTTTTGCAGCAGTCGTTGCCTTTGTCATTTTCTAGTGTTCTCATTGCACATATTCCAACCTTTCGGCTCCCGGCTTGGCTTTGTAGCCATTGGTTGGGCTCACAGTTGCCTTTGTTTTTCAGTGAAAGTTGGTTTGCCCAATTTCTGTGCCACCTGCTAGTTTTAAATGACGAAAGCTTTCCGACAGTCTTTCGGACAGTGAGTGAGTCCACATTATTTTTTCCACAACAGGCGCGATTTGACCCGACGTCAGCTGGCTAGGCCCACTCGGGGACGGTCAGGTTAAACCTGACAGCTCTCACGTGGGCCCTCTGGACGGCCAGGATTAGAGAAGTGAGGTCCTGGGCCTTAAGCAAGCTTGTTCATTTCTTCTTGGTGGAAAGGAGACCAGCAAAGGCACAGTGCCACAGCACATGCTCGAAGTCCGCTTAACCACCACACAAAGGGCAATCCGGGCTTGAGGACCGTCTGAGGTACATTGTATGCAGTGCCATCTGTGAGCGACAGCTTAGGCCCTGCACAGCAAAGAATGTGGCAGGGTCAGCTCTGCTCTTGAAAACTAGTGGTGCTTGCATATCTCATTGCACGTGTGGAGAGTCTCGGTTCACCCAGGAGATGTCGAATCACCTGGCACACGGTCAGTGAAAGTTTGTGCAGCCGAGTGCACCTCTGCGTTTGAATTGGTCAAGGCTTCCTCTATGGTTCAAAAATGTTTAGAAAACCAGACCAATGAGTGAGGTTTGAGGTATTTGGCTTTGTTAAGGACCTGTAGATCCTGGGGAACCATTATACGTATTAGAAGTACCTTGATAACAGCTTTGGAGTCTGAATAAATTGCGTCGTACACAATATCCGTCAATCCTGGAACAATCACAACCGGCTCAGACACACCGGAGCTGAAAGTGCGGATGATAGCGCAGCTGATATCATTAGAATCACAGTCAATGACCACTGAATACAAGGTTTTTTTTTAGCATGTGAAGCAGCATCTACTAAGCAGGCTCGTTCCTTCTCCAAGTGGGCACTGGCGAGCTTTACCCCTGTCTCGCCTTCATGCTTCATTGTAGGTTGGATGCACACTGTGCGGCATCTGCTTTACGAAAAGTTTGGACCTTAATTTGTTCGACAGCTTCACGGCATCAGGACATTCGACCGCGGAGTAGCGTCCCGGCATGCTGAGTTTAGCTCTACCCGCTGGTGTGCCGCACATTCTAAGAAACTGTGAAAACTCTTGTGCCTCGACTATTTCTTCGAATGGGTTGTGGATTCACCGTTTGAGGAGGTTTTTCATGTGTGTTACAACTATAATGTGAAGGGCTGACTTGAAATATCTTCTGATTAAGGCTTTGATCTTGTTGCGCTCCGACACGAGCCAGTTATGCATAGCCACCGTATAAGTCAAGGGGCACATAACAAATGCATGGATAACGCGAATCAGATTGTCTTGCCTGATTCCACCGTGACTGTTAACGATTCTTCGAATCAGCCCGAGAACGCTGTCTGTTTTGGAAGAAATGCGTTTCATCACGGCTCCATTGAATTCGTTGGCCTTGATGAACCTTCCGAAGACTTTGATAGTGTCCGCGCCCGGAACTGTGGAGCTTTTACTGGCGAATAAGCTAACGCGCATGTCCGTTGCTTGCTTTCAGGAATGGGGAAAGCCATCTTTGCGCCTCTTATTAAAGAGTAAGAGCTCGGACTTAGCGAGCGAGCACGGTAATCTGGTAGGTAGAGATAGCACTCAGGCACATTGATGGCTTATTGCGTAGCGCTCTCTACATGACCTTCACATTCCATGAAGCACCAGAAGAGACTACCGTCCTCAGAGATCGCGTGATTAGGATTGTGTACCTTGTGCGAAGGCATTGACAAGTTAATCATACAAATATTGAAGAGCATCGGGAAAATCGTCAGTACCTGAGGTGTCCCTTTTCACCTAAGAACAATTTTTTAGTCGAAAACTTGCCAATCTCTGGTCTTGCTGACTCCAAAAAAAAGAAGGAGCGCACAGAACTGTACGCCCGCTTGCCGACGTGCAACTCAAGCAAGCTCTTCAGAATAAATGCATGTGATGCGTTCTCAAAAGCCCTTTCCAATTCTAAGCCGAGAATCACCTTGGTGTCGGTGCAAAGACGAATTCAATGACCTGGCGCTTGATCAGCATCATGGCGTCCTGAGTCGAAGCTCCGACTGAAAGCCAGTCATGTTGTTTTCCGAAGGCCGCAATACATAGACGGACGGATGGATGGATGGATATGGCTGTACCCGTTAGATCGGGCGCTGGCTAACGCCACCAAGCCGTATATTGACCCTTTTCGAAAACATTGCCCGCAGCTTCCCTCGGGGGAACACTGAGGAGGATGCGGAGCATATAATTGGTTAACGGGGTGTTAAAGTGCGACTTACTTGGGTCGATGGCTAAATTGGTTAACGTGGTTGTGAAATGGGGTGTTAAATTGCGACTTACTTGGGTCGATGGCTAAATTGGTTAACGTGGTTGTAGGAGGGGGTGTTAAATGAGTGAACACGTACACACGTATGCGAAAGGGCGGCGCTGGTCGAAGGGACGTCGATCATTGTGTTTGTGGATTCGTTGGAATTCATTTCACCGCGACCTTGGACGTCGACACGCCGTACAAACCAACCGACGAGCGGCAACTGAGCGAGCGAGCGCCGACCTTGAGTATATATACAGCGCGACGGCGCATGCACTGTCAGCTGTCGAATGTTCGAGAAGGGGGAGAAGCGCAACGACGCATGCGCGCGCGTCAGCTGCCAATGTTCTCGAAGCGCGACGGCGCATGCGCGCGCGTCAGCTGCCGATGTTCTCGAAGCGTGACGGCGCATGCGCGCTACATTATACAGCTAGCGAATGTTCGTGAAGAGGAGAAGCGCACGCGGTGTGTATAGGAGGAAGGGTGCACAGATGGTGGAGGAGTGAAGCGCGCGCGGTGTGTAGAGGAGGAAGGGATGCACAGATGGTGGAAGAAGGAGGAGGAAGCTTGCGGACGGCGCCGCACTACAAGCCTCGAGTATTAGATGCTCCGCATCCAAAAGGGTGCCACGAGCGCCGCGGACGTGAACTACAATCTGCCGCCTTTGTGAGGGCACCGCAACATACGACGCAGGCTGTGTGTCCCAGCGACGCTGATGCGCGTTTCTTGCAGCGCACTCAGACACCTCTTGCGTTCCTGCAGGACGCGAACCGCGTCGGGAGGGCACGCCGATAAGAATCTCTTGCAGGCCGGATCCATGCATTGCCAGTCATAACAAGCCAAACTTCTCGTCAAACCAGGTGAAGGGTAAAAATATTGCTCATTGAGCAGCGGAAGCAGCTCAGAAAGCTTATAGGAGAGTACCAGGAGCTCGTTCAAGCTAGAAACTGGTGCGATTGCAGCGGATGATACGGAGAACTAGCCGCCAACACAAACACCACAGCACTAACGCATTTGACGGCTTGTTTTCTATGCCCTCATGATGGCGCTAGCTATTCCAGGCTCCTTTGCGAAGCGAAACTGACGAAAAACTTACCGTCAGGTGGCGTATTCATGAAAAGTACGATTGATTTGTGGGATTTAACGTCCCAAAACCACTATTCGATTATGAGAGACGCCGTAGTGGAGGGCTCCGGAAATTTTGACCACCTGGGGTTATTTAACGTGCACCGAAATCTGAGTACACGGGCCTACAACATTTCCGCCTCCATCGGAAATGCAGCCGCCACAGCCGGGATTTGATCCCGCGACCTGCGGGTCAGCAGCCGAATACATTAGCCACTAGACCACCGTGGCGGGGCTTCATGAAAAGGGTCTATACGGCACATACTTGTTTGCTGGTTTAAGTGTAGCCTCCTTCATTTTGAGTGGACCAGTGGTGTTCAGTGTTTTCTGAATTTTACAGAATTTTCGTGGCGCATGCTAGTTTATGATGATGATGATAGATTTTTGCTATGGTGTGTACAGAGAATGATTTGCTAAACAACTTGGGTATATTGAAGAGTCGAAAGACTAATGATATCAACTTGTTTATTGCCCAGATAGCGAATTTCAACGCAGATAAATTAACAAATGTAGTATAGAATCACAAAAAAGTGCAAAAAACGTTAGCATAATTTCGAAAAACATTATGCGTAAGAGTGACAATGGAGCAATCGTAAGAAAAAGTTGCACTAAAGCATAATACTATATTCACAGCAAAGTTACACTTACTGTATGAATACTGCTCGTCATTATTCAGTTTGCTATTCGTAAGAGCAGGCAGTCTACTAATACGAATAAATGGACTGCTTTGTACGCAATTATGCTGATGCTGGACCACCCAACTGTTGCATCTCCAAAATATGAAGATTTAGGTGAAGTGCTGGCAATAATATGAATCCGATGCTTTCATGTGATAGAGCTATCCTTCTCTGTATAACATCTTTGTTGTATAATGTGTTGAAAAATATCAAAGTCTAAACTCATAGAGGGCAAATTGACATCGTCAGTCTCTGTTTTTCTTGATATCACGTTCGTTTCACTCTTTCAGTTGACGCACTGTGGGGAAAGTAAGCGTTCACAACTGGCTCATCTCCAGAAAAAACTCTGGCTGCTGTACACACTTTTTTACTTCTGGTAGTGTTCTGTTCTAACTCCTGCGCCAGACCCCCTACATTAATTTTTGGCCATCCAACCAGAACAATATGCTTGTTATAGGTGCTCGTAATGGTTATTGTTCATCGCTGTTACATGCGTCGCAATTAATCAATGTGAGTGAAGACGCCTTCAAATATTACGTGTCGATTTATGCGGAAATAGTATGATATATATATATATATATATATATATATTTAGGGAAACAAGTGTATACTTAAGGGCTCGTTTTTTTGTGTTTCTACACAATATTAATGAGATCAAACAAACAATAATGCCAAGAAAGGTATAGGGGAAGTTATTAGGCCAATTGTGATGTAAGTGAGAAGAAAGAAAATTGGGTGAAAAGATAAGTTGCAGTGGGCAGGATTCGAACCTGCGACTTTCGAATAACGCGTTCAATGCTCTACCACTAAGCTACTGCGACAGCTATCCCCCAGCCACTTTATTGGGTATCTATGTCAATTTAAACGTGGGAGTGTCAGTCAGCGCCAATAGTAGCCATCGCGGTAAGTGTGGCACGCTCTTTATGAGCCTGTTTGGCGTCACGTAGCACGTGAACTTAATAACTGGCAGCTGACCAATAGTCCCCCGTATACAACATAAAGGCACCAAGTCTGCCAGCACGAGACCCTCGTTAATGAAAAAAGGAAAGAAGTGTATACTTAAGGGCTCGTTTTTCGTGTTTTTACACAATAATAATGAGATATAACAGACAATAATGCCAAAGAAGGTATAGGGGAAGTTATTAGGCAAATTTTATTGTAAATTAGAAGGAAGAAAAGTGGGTGAAAAGATAACTTACCGCGTGGAGGTTCGGATAAATGGTTTTCCATCAATCCATCCTTTAGCAACCCTAGTTACATCCCGACTGAACGGGTTTCCATCGAAATCTCGCTTTAATTACGCATATCGACAGCGGTGCTGTAATGTAGTTCTCCTTTTGGGCGTATTGGGTTGGTGCGTGTCTCTTCATAGCGTCCCATCGAATTTTTCTACCATTCCTAAACGAATATTCTAAAGTGTAACTTGCACAACATTTAGCAGGGCCAGCAGCCTGTTGGCGTCACTAGTACATAAATTTTACTCAGATTGTAGTGACATTGATTTATTCTAAACTACCTAGGGTGAGCTGATATGATTTACCCTTTTCAGCGTTTTAACTTACTCACACTTATAGAAACATAGGTTCCACAATTGGAATCATCTAATTGATTCAGTCATGGGGCGCAGATTTGAAATGTTCTCAAGATGTTTCTGTGTAACAGCATTTTCATGCCTGAATGAATTGACTGGACGGCATTTTCTTCTAACGACGCCGCTAGTGGTACATGAATTTTATTTGTCCAATTCAATGCTACTTCTAGTCAGGGTTGTTCACGTTCTTCGTGTATTGTCCATTTCAGCACATTTTCATTGCTTCTCACATGTATATATATATTAGGTCAACTGCTAAATGGTACTGCGTAATAGTTTTCTTGCGATGTCCTCTTTTTTGCTCACTTATCTGGTGAATTCCCACATTTTATGACTCCTCCAATATTGTTATGATGGTTTCATAACTGCCATTTACGTTATTAAAATGCCTGTAAATTTATGGGCTTGTTTTCAACGTTAAACACAATTAGAAAGAGAACATAGAGAAAACGATGTGAAAGTAGCTATATGGGATGATATTAGAAGTAACTGTATACAAGTAATTGTTGAAAAATAAAAGTGTACAAAAAGATAACTTGCCACGAGCAGGGACGGAACCTCTGACCTTCGTCGAATACTGTGCACCATTGAGATACAACAGTTGTCATTCCTTCGTCCACTTTGTACTGTATGTGAGTGCACTCTAACAACAATCAGCGCCACCATTAGCCCTTAAAGTGGCTGTTCCACACTTACCCTAGAGTTTTCATTAACATTGTAATTTATTTTGTCGTTCTGTAGCACTTTACTAGAGGACTTCATGGGTATTCGACTATAGATGCATCTTCTTTTTTTTTCTCTTGCAGGTTTCTTCAGGGACATGCAGGGATCCTATGACAACTTATACCGCATCATGAGTGGCCTCATGTTTCTCAACGCTTTAGTTTGGCTAGTCGTAAATCTTACAGACAGGTTCCGCAAAAAGCGAACGTGGACAACGAGAGATTCTCAACTCCAGTTGTGTGACCTTCCCACGCTCACCGGTTACCAAGTGATGGATTTGACTTCGCTGATGGCTTGAGAACACTCTCACTGAAGAAAAAGTGTGTCTCAGCTAGTCGACTGGGAGTAACGATGTTGTTGTTGCAGAGCGCGAAATTTGATAGAAATCATGGTAAATTTCACGTTCCATGTTTCTCCGTGTCGCGAAGCTTAAAAGAACACCGTTTATGATAGGCAACAATATTGCATTTACATATTGGTATTGTTCGTGCGTTGAAGTTCTGTATGTATAAGGTATTATATGGCAGCTATTGATGTGCCAAAACCCAAGGATCACAAACTTGTGCCTGTTGATCTACATATAGAAAATGTGGGTTTTCGGAGCGGAAAATCGTGTTTCAGCCTGTAAAGCACGACATGGTTTTTCTGTCTACATTTGCGAGTGAGTGTACAGGTACTTGAATATTCTTGATTTCGTTGTTTGATGCTTTGTCTCAGCAAATTTTCTACCTGTATTATTTTAGCATGAACTATGGGTTACTACTTTACGTCTCGGGTACTTTTGCTAGATTTATATATAAGTGGTTATAACAGAAGAAAAGAAAAGAAAGGTGCCGACCCGTAACTGTCTCTCCTTACAAGGACACCTCAACAGGTCAGCACAGGAATGGGATATGGGGAATAAAAGATATAGGGAGGGAAAGATTGGAAAAGAGAGAAAAAAAAGAAAGGCGAGGGTCATTCGTTCTGCTTTCGCAACGGACTCACAAGCCCTCACGTGCCATGCACAGCTGACTAGGAAGGCTCCCAAGGGCCGGAGAGGTATCGTCATCGAGAGGAGGACAACGGTTTGATTGGCGCGTCGTACAAAGCGCGTGAAGCACTCGCCGAAGCGCGTAATCTCTGTACGGAAAACACTGTACGGAAAACCATAGCACTCACTAATACGAGTCCAGTGGACATCGATGGGGAGGCACTAATGTTCTTTCAGCTCACAAGCGCTCAAATAGCGCAGAAGTCCCCAGGAAGGTGATGAGGGCAGCTTGCGCGCGCTTCACCAGGCATGCGTGCGCACGGGGAAAAAGAATCACATCAACAGTGCTGGTGCAGAGTCCCAGTTTGCTGTAAGCGTCGAATAGTGATCTGCGCGCGTCCGAATACTCCTCACACTGGAAGATAATGTGATGGAGTGTTTCGGGCTGTTTTTGCTTTCGGTATGTTTGAGCGTAGTGCCTAGTGTTGCTACTCCCGTTCATGGCTGGTAATATTTGGAACCGCGACGGTTCTCACATCATGATGCCAAAGTTTATACTCCTGCATCGTGCAGCGAAAATGTTGAATATCAATTTTGTGTAGCGGAAAAAGTTTGGTTTCGTTATGTGCAATATTTAGTGCACGACGATGTTTCCAGATACGCTTGACGTTGAATATAAATATTATCAACAAAATTATGCGAACAAGCTGAATCGATCACCGTTCTAAAAGCTGTTTCGATAAATAGGTCTTATACGACTTTGCACCATCGTCATTGTCTTGTGTCCCGAACGTTTTGTCTCCTACAAGTCCCCGTAGACTCGTCGTAGATCAGTGAAGGCACTGCCGTCTACTCTGTGATAACTGTTCAGACATTGATGTCCTGTCAATGTCGCTTCAGTGCTTACTTTAAGCAATGTTGCACTTATTGTTTGTGTGTTCTTGACTTATTAGAGATTGAAAACAATTTGTCAACGCGTGATTACAGTTTGGCCACGTGCTTACAAAAATCCTGAGCGACGACGCTTACTAATATGATTCCGACGTGGAGATGGTTCAGACGAGCCTTTAATTTTGTGTCAATGTGCATAAAGGCCTTCTGAGGTAATTATGTCTTGTACACCGATATTCCGAGTATGTATTTAGTGTGGACTGGGCATGTAGGGTATAAACTCTGCTGTTAAAAATCTATTTTAGTGTGTTATTTGTGAGCACTTGCCATTTTATTTTCGCACCATAATAGTGCAGTTATGTCACCCGTTATAGTGATTTCAGAGAACGTTAATTCTTTCGCCATTCTGTTATCGCACGTCACAAGCATAGCGTATATATCCAGTGTCATCTTTCGTTTCAGCGTAGGCTGTACAGGTCGAGACATTTGTGGTGTCAAAACGGACAAACACACAGTAATTCGAATGTTTACTCTAGCACGGCTGAGTGCACATCAGCTATACCCATTAATATAATATGTGACACTGCTATTAGCTCAAAAATGACCGGCTCCTGCTTCCTCTAAAACATCAAAATATCACGTTGTCTGGCTATTTGCACCTTTGTAGCTCATCCGCCGCTTAACATGTGCGTTGTTAGAACCCTTATCAGCATCCCGGTTGAAATCTACTAATCAATATATTCAGAAGTGACGACGTTGACGTTGTGAAGGTTGAAAGAGAGGTGCTATTCTGAGAACCTGATCAGGACAACCACAACTCAACACTTCATCAGAACACTCAACAGAACAATGTGTTAAGGATAGAACCCTGAACAGACGTTCAAGACTGTTATAAGCAATACGTTAACCGGTGAAATAATCTTGTGCATGTTCCCCAGAGGCTAGGATATATCTAACGATTATATGCGAATTGTTTCAATGAGTGAATTATTTCCTAAGTGTGCGACTCACATTTTCGCGAAGTTTGATGATTATCTTGTGCTCTAAGACGCTCGACAGTATATATTATGGGTGCAAAGTGCTACACACTTGTTGATTTACTCCGCTGTAGAGCGTTTGTTTGTGTATGTTTGTTATTTTAGCGCAATTTAGTTCTCCTGAAAAACGTGTAAACCTTTTAATTTCGAGTACCTTTGCGTTTTACTACTACATTTATGTTATTTTTAACGGGTCGCTGTTACTTCAAATTGCCCCAAATTTGGTTTCCATTCAGAGAAACTCGTAGAACATAGGCCTATTTTGGTTGTGCTCGCAGCCATGCTAGTCACTTTCTTGCCTAAAATAGAACATTTCGATGGAATACTTTTGTCGCAAGCCAAGGAAATATCCGGCTGTCGAGATTGAAAACCTCGTTTTATAAATTGTACCTGCATTGTATTTACGTGCACTGGTTTATTCAATGTGAGTTAATGTATGTGATTGTCTATGTTACCTCTAATAAAAAGTTTTAGGACCTTTTATTCATTTCTTGCGAAAAGACGGCTTTGACATGGTGCAAGTTGTGTTTCGAGGTGTCCCTTTTAACCTAAAGTATTCAACAGGTGCTTGGATTCACAACCTTAGTTTTATTTTTACTTGAAAATGCCTGTTCAATTTGTAATCATGGCTTTAATGCATTGTGAATATCAAGTAATTTACTCATTAATATTTCTTGATCACTTGCATTAGAGCTTATACTATGCCACCTCTCAGTAGCGAGAAATTTTCAGGAAGCAATACAGGACAGTTATTAACGGCAAATAAGTATTCCAAGTAAAAGTTTAGCCCCAAAGCAGACATTATACCGTCGATTATAAGTCTTTATCTTTTACACATTCATTCAAATGAGTTTTCATTTGGTAAGGACAATAGTTAGTTATTGTATTGCTTTGAGCAGTCTTTGGAATCTGGCGTCAGTTTCGGAACCGTAGCTGAAACCTTTTCTGTGGCCCGTGAACGATGATACTCGTACTTCCGTCTGAAGGACCCTTAATCTCAACATTGAAACCTGAAAAAATGAACAACACTAAGCCGATTTCAAGTTGTGTTCGGGGAAAATCTGTAGACAATCAGCAGGCTACGCCATATCTTTTCTTCGTGCGTATGTAGCATTTGGTGTAACGTTCCATATCGGAGAAATCCACATTCGTAGAACGCATCTCCGAACTACTTGCCATGCAACCACTTGCCGGCGCGCCTGTTCTTTTCAGTTGAAAGACGGTCGCGCACCTGATTTCTGCTCAATCTGCAAGTGTACGGTTGCCGGCGAATATGCACTATGCATATTACCGCGATAGCGCTAAAGAGCTCGTTATATTAAAGACGGTAATCTTTTTAGGATACTTGAACGCAGAAATATTGGTCTGTTTCTCCGTCTCTCTGCCGGCCTGTCTCTCCGTCACTTAATGCAGCCAGCCATCTTAATGTGATGACTGCGTTCATACTTGTTTACATTGTCGATCGAAATTTATGGTGCAACACCGAAACCCATTAGATGGTTAATTCAATTTCCTTTAAAATGCGTTGATACGCACTTATAAGGACCCTGGTTTTTCTTACGCTGTGCTTTAAGTGCGGCGCTTTGCTAAATAAACTGGCCCCGTATATGCATGTTACAGTGCAAATGTCGCCAAAAGATGATCTAGTCTTGCGCCTGAAGAGAGTGAACAAAACATTCATTTGATGTTCTGCGGAAGAAAATCAGTGCATGGTATTCTGGAGGCGCTGCGTTAGAGTGCCTCGAGCGTACAGCGGAGGCAAACGAGCGCATAAAGTCACGTCACACGTGAGACATGAGCGCATCCGGCAGTTATCTTGAAAAACGAAGCGCGCGCGTCCTGCGAGCCCGTTGTGGAGATGATAAGGTGTGGAACGCAAGGCGACGCGTAGGTGCCACCACCGTGTCGTCTTAGCAAAGCGTTGAAAACGCTTGCCTTTTCGTGCAAGTGCTGCATGGTCAGCACGACGTGATAAACGCTACGGTCTTTAGAATTACTCATGTATGCTTTTCTAGTAAGAGAAACATACAGAATATTGCGGTGTTGTTATGGTGCCTCAGATGTGCAGAATAATTGCTTTTTAATTGACAATCGCACAAAAATGAATGCTGAATCTTGAGCAATATTGGTGGGTGCTGCGGATGGGGTCGGCCGTTTGTAGTACTGTGTGACCACTTTAGAGCCGTTCAGTGTGCGGTTAAGGTCGGGAAAAGAGACAAAAGTGCAGACAAATAGACAAAAGACAGACCAAAATTTTTGCGTTGAAGGTCCCCAAGAACGACTACCGTGATTAAAAAGCGCTCTGCCGGCGAAAGAGTGCTGCCACGTGCCAGTGCTTCTGCAGAAGCACTGGACCCATGGGTTATGTGCAAGCACAGCTGGGCTAGACTGCACCTGCACGCTCTCTTTTTACAGCCTTCGCAACGGGTGTAGTACATACCTCTCGCCACTTTTTTGAGAAGGGCGCTGCGACCCTGCCATCTTCCGCTGCTCCGTACAGCGCGTGCAACGCCAGCACATGAGTTCAGGCGCACTTCTCCACTTACTACGTGTCGAAAAACAAGTTGCGTAATCATTGAAGACGCACAAATGATCTATGGCATTGCTCCTACCAGATGATACTGGGCTTGAACCGATACACCTTTGAAGAGTTCACCTTGCTGGCAGTGTCACACGCCCCAAAGTGCGCGCATGAACGTATCCTCCTTGTTACAAAAAAAAGTGGCATACCACACAGCCCTTACAAAATCGTCTGGGTACGCTGAATGCTTTCTTATGTTTCATTCTATTTGATGCAAAAGAAGCACTGCCTTTCTTTCTCTTTTCTGTGCATCTGCTGCGATTTCGTTAAGGCCATGACATGATTAACGCCATGTCATGATTATCATGTTTGGATGTTTTGTTTACCTTCGTCATCTATTCACGTCACGTGACGCCAGATTTAGTATATGCGGAGCTAGCGAAGCGGACGTGAGCACGCTACGAGCGTGGTATGTTGTCATGTTCTTATGTGACACGTGTCGCATGATTATCATGTTTGCACCAGTCATATACCTTCGTCGTGCACTGACGTCACGTAACACCCAAATTTAAGGCCATGACATGATTAACGCCATGTCATGATTATCATGTTTGGATGTGTTGTTTACCTTCGTCATCTATTCACGTCACGTGACGCCAGATTTAGTATAAGTGGAGCTAGCAAAACGGCTTCGAGTGCATCATGAAGGGCCAAATATACTCCGACGTAACCTTGACGCAATCGCACGTGGGGCACAGCGACACTACGTTAGCAAATTGCACTCTTTAGTCTGACGCCAAGTGCGACCGGCGCGACCATCGTCCGTCGGCGCGGCCCGACAGCATCCGGCGCGAAATGCGATATGCTGCATTTGGCGCCAATGCGTTGCACAGACAGCAGCACTCCGTCTGCCTGTTTTCGAGACGGAAGGACGCCGGATGTGCTGAAACGCGCGCGCGTCAAAGCAACGCAGCGCGCGCCTGCGAGTATATGGCAGGACCAGCGCCTGGCGTTGCAACGCAGGCGTGACGCGACGAAACGAAAGCCGGTGCGCACGCGCCGCGTCACGTTGAAGTGTATTGGCGTCTTGACTGTGGCATGCAGTCATGTTCTCACATGACACGCATCTCATGACTATCATGTTTGCACCAGTCACATACCTTCGTCATCCATTGGCGTCACGTATTAACAAATTCAACGTATGTGAAGCTAGCGGAATGGCCGCGAGCGCATCATGAGTGTGGCATGTAGCCATGTTACATAACACGCATGTCGTCATTATCATGTTCGGATGTATCGTTTACCCACGACATCCGTTTGCGTCACTTAATACCGAATTCGGTATATGTGAAGCTAGCAAAACGGCTGCCAGCGCATCATGAGCGTGGCATGTAGTCATGTTGTTACATGAGACGCATCTCATGATTATCATGTTTGAACCAGTCAGATACCTTCGCTATATATTCACGTAATGTAATACCGAATTTGGTACATGTGATGCTAGCGAAATGGCCAAGGGCGCATCATGAGCGTGGCATGTAGTCATGATGTTACATGACACGCATCTCATGATTTTCATGTTAGGGTCATTCTCTTGCGTTCGCCATGCAATCATGTAATACCATACCAATTTTGCAACATGTCATGTGAATGAAACCGCCGCAAAAGCATCAAAACCATGAAATGTAAATCATAATAACATTGACATACATGTCATGATTTTCATGTTATGACAAATCAAATATGCTCGTCATTTAGCCAAGTTATTCCATACCTATACAAACGGCCAGGAGAGCTAAAAGTCGCAGGTGCACGGCTCGATAGATAGATACACTCAAAGTCACCGAAGTTCGCTAAGAAATGCCTCGCATTTTTTTACTTATTTTTTTATTTATTACATACTGCAGTCCTATAAGGACCAAGCAGGAGAGCAGATGGGAAAGTTACATGTATTGCATGGTAGCGGTGAATACATATCAATAACCATGCTTTGTTCATACACACGTGCAGTATAGATGTATAAACAAATACACCCATACAGACATTTATGCACACATTTTTTTCAGGTAAAGAAAAAACATTGCACAGTGCAAAACTCATTGTAAACTAGAAAGTTGCAACGATCACACTGTCTCTAGGTCAAGCAAAACAAAACCATTATACAGTAGAGCTCGTATTATGCAGTAGAGCTCGTAAAAGACAAATACGCACTTTTCCCAACAAACAATGAAAAACCCACGACTAAAACATCTTCAACCGTTCGAGAGCTACACAAAAACTAGAAAAGCACCAGCAATCGGTCAGCAAACCTCTGAAACAAAGATGATAATTATTCTAGGGCAGCAAGCACCTTCGCTGAAAAAGCAGCCGCAGTTCGCGCAGAGAAAACAGAACTCGGTAATGCATTTCAATCCACAATTGTCCGCGGGAAGAAAGTGTATTTGAATAGATTTGTGCGGGCCTTGTAAGGAAGAAGATTAAAAACGTAGGCGCGCGCACAGTGAGGAACAAGTTTTCTTATGTAGAACGCAGGCACATAGTCTTCATCGCGCAAGTGTCTGCTGCATACGACTGTCAATGCAGACTTGTCATTGATGATGAGGTTGTCTCCCGCAATATTTTTTTGTCAATTGCCGCATAGTTCGGTATTGTTCGGGAATTGGTGAGGAGGAACACCAGGTGTTTTCCCCGAACGGTAGTTGCAATACGGAACCACGGTGATCGAGTGGCCGTGACAGAACACAGCACTACACCTTCATGCAGCTAATACATATCCATGTGCGTAGTGCACACACAGAAAGCTGTGTGACTGCCTTTTCGACTAAAGAAATTACTGTTGTCTGAACACTGACGAAGCACCGAATTAAATGCAGCCGTGGTGGGTAAATCACAAAGTAAAGCAAGCCACACTAGAAATAAAAGGCAATTCACAACAACCTGCTGGTAGCCATGAACTACAACAGTATTTATACTGATTTCCCGAAAAACAGCTGCTTACTTGCCGAAACGGTGTAATGTTGTCAATTTTTATTTCTAATCTTGTTGCTCTAGGAAGTAGAAAGGTAGCGCAGAACTCATTCGCACTACAGTTTTAATTCCGGGGCAAGTGGCTTGCGAGCGTAAGCAGCTGCGTACTTCGTTCGCATTCTACATGGACGGGGCTTGCAGTACAAAGGAATGAAAAAGGGTTTGGAATCTCCGGAATCAATATTTCCAGGTGGTGTTAACATTTTGACAATACACACCACCGCACTATGTGCGTGCCATCTGAACACGTTATTGAGCAGCAAGGGCCCTCTCTTTTTTTTTTACTTTCTTTCTCTTATATATATAAGCAGTTGTTTAGTCATTAGATGTACAACAACGTATGTGTTTAAAAGAGTTTTCAGGCTGCAGACAGCAGCTATTAGCCCTAAAAACACTCTCAATGTATTTGAAAGAATAAAGCAAAATGGACAACAGCTAGAAAAAAGAAGGCACGCTTGTAATTCCGTGAGCGACCTCTCCTAATTGCGACGTCGTTGTCCGACAAAACCAAGGGTCAAAGGTGTTTAGTGCTCTCTGATTGCAGAACAGGTGCAGCATTGTTCTTATACCTCTCGGATTGTAGCTGGTGCTTTATGCCTTCTGTATTATGCCTCTCATTAGCCGATTCTTCCGCATTTTGAATGAGTTACAGCTCGTATTATTATCCACGAGCACATACATACCTACATTAGACGGCAAGGCGTCTGATAAATTAGTTTTATTTTAGTAGACAATCATCTCTCTATCCTCGATTTCTTTAATAATCCCCCCCCCCTCCTTTTAGTAGAGAACCCTTAATTTGCGGTTTCAGGTCTACAAACTCTCTTGTGCTATGTGCGCGGCGCAGTAGATCTAATGTGTGGGTCGCTGCACCCCTACCGCCGTTGGGGGCTGAAACATACTCAAAAACTCTCCCATCGTAATCGCGATGCGTGAGAAAGCCGTAAGGAAAGAAGCGTCTTAGGTGCAGTCTAGCCCGGACGTGGTGCAAACTACCGTTTCCTGACATCACTGCCAGAATAAAGCAAATGTTTCATTTCTTTCTACGCAGCGCCTTCAAACAGAATACTGGGGTTTTTCGATGACATCAGCTGCACTGCACGGAGGCACGCTGCCAATTTAGTTAAGGGTTCGTGGTTATTTTACTAAATATGATGTTTGACTGCCACGTGGTGTAGAATTAATAAACAAAATTTACCAGAATGTTTAAATTTTCGAATTGACACAAGCGACGAAGTTCTTGGTCTTTATCGCAGCGGTTGTAGAAGCGCGGAGAAATGAACGGACTTGAGCATGAGACACTAAAGGCTTCCGCCGTATGTTTGTGCTGTTTCGTTATTGAGTTTATGGGGGCATTTCTTACTGAACGTTACATACGGACGTTAGCTATAGGAAACTTCAATTTGGTCTTAATGTAAACGTGAGTGCTCAGTAGGCCCGTGTGCTCAGATTTGGGTGCACGTTAAAGAACCCCAGGTGGTCGTAATTTCTGGAGTCTTACTTTACAGCGTTAAACCCCACATATCAATAAAAAACTCGAGTTCTCATCTGGGTTGCCAGCACCTCACAACATTGTCGTGATGAGCTTGCAACTGAGATGAGCACACACGAGTATTGTTATTGTGGATTATTGTCAACGCCACAAATGATTTACAGAGAGCACAGAATACTACGACTGCCACTCTACTCTGGCCACGAATGGTCTTTATTTTCGAGAGAGCACGTTCTGAACAGACGTAATATACCGATGCTCCCACATCGTTTCATTTCTTTCTACGCGCGGCACACGGGCATGATAGTGCGTGTTGTGGTCTTAGGTGGGTGCTTCAATATGACATGAAATTGGTCGCATTAATGTAGCTAGCATTATTTACACTATACGTTAGAAAACCCATGATTCAATTTCGGGATTGCGATTCACAAAAATACAGATACAGTAAACAAAACAAAACAAGAAAATCATAAACAAGTATCACATGTGAGCAGTCCTTCAACAATGGTAGAAACATCAGGACGTCCCGATGCAGACGCTACTGGTTGTGCTTGCAAACTCAGGCAGTGCCACGTGTACCTGCGCGAAGGCAGTGCGTTCTATAGTTTCCCTATTTCGCAAGACCATCCTGAGCCATTGTTTTAGGACAACCTGCACATTCAAAGTTATCAGAAGCATCTGTGCTCCGCGAACCTGCCTGTGCGCCAATCAGAGATTCATTGAAATAACTTATTTTGGTTACCTGGGAAGCATAACCCGGCAATGACTAACGGCACATTGGTTGATATTCAGAAAAGTTCGCACTATGGCTGTCTTATTTTAACATCACCACGAGCTTTCAACACAAAGATTAGTTGTAAGCTTCTGTATAAACTGATGGCACGCTTGTGACCCCTGTATTGAGTGAACATACGAAGATGAAATTGCTTTTTTGAAGACGACATCACTTTATGGGGAAATAAATAAAGATTTAAGTGACCAATTTCCGTCATAAAACTGCCCATATACAACCGACCTATATCGGTCGTAAAAACTGCAGTTGCTTCGCAAATGTGAAGCTTGAGCAAGTTCGTTGTGACGCGAATCCCCAGAGATTCACGTCACAATGTTGTTATTGTTTTGTTATTATTATTTGTGCTACGACTGCTGGTGTTGGAATGTCGGTATTATGGCGTCGTCCGTTTTTGGCCTTCTGTGGCATGTGGTAATGTGTAAATACGATTAGATGATGTTATTCTATGGTACAGTTTTCGCGCACAGGAGAGGCAGTTGGGTTTACTGGCGCATTGACGTTGCACCGCAGCTGCCTTTTTATACACCGCGGCTGTATTATTCAGGTGATGTGAGCGCCCTACTCAAGCTTGCTTTTTGTTGAGTCTAGAATGGGCTTAGCAGCGCTGACGAGCTGCCGTGGTCTGAGGGTGAACGGTGTTGAGCTTTTGTATTCGCCACTTACGTTTTGGAGATGCTCACTTAACTTTCCCTTGCAAAGGCACAGGCTGATATCGCTAACCTTGTCGCGCTTGGAAAGCTGCCGCTGTTGACTGAGCCTTCAGCTCGCGATTTTCGGGCGTCAACGCTGTCGTCCAGGGGTGGTTTCCAGATGGCGGACACTGATTTGGCGCTATGGAAGTGCCGTTAGCCGGAGGAATTGCGTGTCCGGCGAGGTGGTGTTGCCCTCTTTGTGTAGCGCCCCAGTTAGCCGCAGGTTTGTGAAACGTTTCTGACAATCTTTGGTTAATAATGCCGGTTACTTCTTGACTACTTCTGTTAACCGTATTGATTTTCTTCTTTTAGTTGATTGTTTCCATGGAAGAAAAACAGAGTAGAAAGCAACATCGCGTGAAATTTTCGAAGCTGATCGCTCAAAATGAAGCAGCAGTATGCTCGGCAATAAGCGCACCGTATAGGTAACTAGACGGGGGGGAGGCAGTGGGGGGGGGGGGAGCGACATCTGAGGAGGTTGGCTTGTGGACGTTAGAGGCAATCGTTCGTCAATTTTTGTTTTGGTTTACGAGCCCACCAAAAAGGACAGAACAGGAGCATCGTGGAAAATGAGCACAAAAGCAAAGAGCAAGTGCTTTTAGAGGAGGTAGGCTTGTGGAAGTTTGACTTGCTCCTTCCCATTTGTACATGTGAAGACGCTTATAGCAGAGCTCAATCAACACCTTCTAAAAATTTTCCTAGGAAGTGCTGGTTCAATCCGGTGTATCTGGCAGTTGACCCAAGCACTGCCATAACGCGCCTACCCACTAGCAAGTTCGAACCGCCGTAAATGGCTTTGGCCGTGGCCTCTCCCCTTCACAGGATCTCCGCAATCATGTAATAACGTCGGGGAACGAGATTCTGCAGATGCGCGATAAAGCCACGTGCTCCTGCGTGGTGTGACGATTAATCCGCGTGGCATGCTCCAACAAGATTGCGGGACGAGTAACAGCAACATCTTGCAAGGAGGCGTTAACATCGGGAAAAGTGCCCCTGATGAAGGAAACTTTTTATTCAACACATGCGCTGCTTCGCGATCTACTGATGGTTCCCATTAGTGGGAGATGGCGTACTTTAAGGGCGAAGCTCCTTAACGTGACACCCGTTTGTCCCTCGTAGTAGTAGTAGTCGTAGTGTGTAACCAGTCTTACGTTTTGACCTGCAAGGTGGTGCCGGTGGGAGATTTCTCCTGTGCGTTGTTGAACAATCGAAAATTCGCAGCGTGTGTGTTACCTAAAAGCCGAATTCTCCTGTCTCTCAATCCACATTAACAGCCATTGGCAGGTACATTGAGCACTATCTGACAAGAAAGGGTTGCTATGTTACACTCGCTGGGCGTAACTTCCTTCGTTTTAGAAAGGTTTAGCGAGCATTAGGCCGCAGCGCCATTAATACAGTGAACCAGTATATACCATGAACTCGAGGTGGTTAAAGGTGGGAAGTAGACACGAAGCGCAAGCCGTAAGAAAGTGTGCTTGTGCCACCTCTCGTTTAGTCCTTCGAATTTCCGCTAGATGGCGGTGCTTCTATATGTGGAATATGTGATGAAAATATGCGAGATGTTGGTACTTGGAGTGTTAAATAGATGGACGAACGGACACACAGACAGATGCATGGACGGACGCACGAATGGCTGCATGGACGGATGGACGCGTGGACGGACGCAGTGGCGGATGCAAAGATGGACGTGCGGACGCACGAACAGACGCACGCACAGACAGTGGATGGACGCACGGACGGTTTCACAGATGGACGCATGGACGGACGGAAGCAAGCACGAATGGACGGACGGATGCTTTGCCCCACTCGCCATCATTCACTCCGTAGATATTCTGCAATTTTTTTCTTGTCGCATAGGTGAATCACTCTAAATTCAATCAATCAATCAATCAATCAATCAATGTTTCTTTATTAGCATCAAAAGTGTACATTGTGAGTAAGTATGCAGGAGGAGGTCCCAAGGTAATAAACCGCAGGCGGGACCTCCTATGTTATCACAATGAAAACGCTAAAATATGAATAACGAAAGAGCAAGTCACGGAACATTTCGAACTTTTTTCCTACAAACAAAGCAAGATATCAAAACTTAACAAAATCTAGCAGTTATACGCTTAATAGAGACTTTTTCAATTTCCTCTTAAAAACATGAATGTGCATTAAGTCTTTCACATCATGTGATAAAGAATTCCATAATGAGATTGATGAAAAACAATGCTCATTTTTTTCATAATTAGTGCAAACTTTAGGTAATAAAAGGTTATGGGCGACCGCGAATCTGGTATTAATGGAATTATCCAACAAGGTAATAGGAAAGATGTTGATAGTGAGGGTACGGTGGAAAATTTTGAAAAACAAAACACACAAATTGTAAACGTACATTTGGGAGATCGGTAATACGTCAAGCTGGCGAAAAATCTCATGTGATGGCGGTAGACGTGAAGCGAAAGTTATGAGTCGAATTGCTTGTTTTTGCAATACCTTTAACGGCCAAATGTGCACCGAATATGAATTACCTCATGATGTAATGCAATAACTGAGATGACTGTGTATGAATGCATTATACAATGCCTTCAGAGTTTTGATGTTAAAACACATCCGTGACTTGACCAATGCCCTGATAGCGTACGAAATCTTTTTGCAAACAGAATTGATATGTTGCTGAAATTTCAGATGTGTGTCCATTATAACTCCTAAAAATGACGTATGATCACTTAAAGGAATAACTACTGAGTTCACATAAAGGTAAGGAATAAAT
Organism: Rhipicephalus microplus; assembly: GCF_043290135.1. Lineage (NCBI taxonomy): Eukaryota > Metazoa > Arthropoda > Arachnida > Ixodida > Ixodidae > Rhipicephalus > Rhipicephalus microplus. The sequence continues at coordinate 2,275,567 of NW_027464614.1, read as the reverse complement.
GCTAGTTTTTGTTTGGTGAATAAAAAAGCATAAAACAGGTTTTGCAAGGATTAATCAACAATCTATTACAGTTGCACCACTCAACAAGGCAATTAAGGTCAGCTTGAAGTCTTCACACGAGAGTCGCTAAATCCAAGTGATGAGAAAAGAGAGTCATGTCATCAGCGTAAAATAAACTAGAAGAATAATAAGGCAACGTGGTAAATCATTTATGAATAATAAAAATAATAATAGACCCAAAATTGAACCTTGCGGAACACCTCTTGTAATGGGGTTCGGAATGGATGTAAAATTATCGACCGAGACCACCTGCAACCTATTAAGAAGAAAGCTCTGTAATAGCGTTAATGCGTGACCAGTTACGCCGTAGTACTGGAGTTTGCGAAATAGGATGAAATGATCAATACTGTCAAATGTTTTAGTAAAGTCGACGAAGACAGATCCTGCGATGTTACCATTATCAATGAATGATCTGATTTTGTCAGTGAAACAAGTGATTGCAGTATCAGTAGAAAGACCAGCCCTAAAACCAAACTGACAAGGAGAAAGTATGCTAAATTTGCTTAAATATTTAGATACTCTTATTTTAATTAGTTTTTCCAAAATTTTATCCAGGAAGGGAAGGACAGATATGGGCCTGTAATTGCACATGCTGAGGGTATCACCTTTTTTAAATACTGGCACTACCTTCGCAACTTTTAATATTTCCGGGAAACACCGTTTTTCAAACAGCGGTTAAAAACGTGGCTTAATTATGAAATGGAAGCGCACAACGTAGATGCAGACGGAAAGACAGGGACAAGCGCTAACTACCAACTGAAAGTTTATTCGGAAAAAATATGAAATATATACTAAAAGATGATACAGTGTCAAGGCACATACGATAACACTAAAGCACAGACCAAAAATGGCAACACCGATAGAATATCTTAGTGCGTCAGCCCTACCTTACCATCGCTTACTGTGCTATACATTGATTAGTTAACTTCTACGGCATCTGTTAATGTTTAAAAACGCTAGCTCCTTATCGGACAAAGCGATTGATGGTTTGCTGACGCAAGCCCCGTGTTCCGCTATGTGTGCTGCTTCAATTATAAGCCTTGTGCGCTCATCTTTGTGTTTTTGGAGAACTACTGTCTTATCAAATTGTACTTCACAGCCACATCTAGTGACATGCTGGGCGAGAAAACCATCGTTGCCGCTACGAACATTGCACGCATGCTCACGCAACCTGTCGTTGAGGCATCTTCCAGTTTGCCCAATATAACAGGCACCGCACGAAAGTATGATCATGTAAACTACGTCACTAATGCAGTTGACAAAACGGTTCCTGTGCTTTGTTTTACACCGCTGTTCCCTGTGTCTAGCGCCACATGTCAGTCTAGCCAGCTGAGAAAGCTTGTGTGGTGCAGAGGAAACTACACGCACTCCCATGCGCTGCCCCACCTTTTTCAGGCGGTGGGTAACCTGATGCATGTAAGGGACAACAGCTACTCTTTCTCTTTCTTTTTCGTGGGTCCTGTTGTCACGTCTTACTGCACCATGTCCTTGGCCATCTTTAGCTCTCCGTTTTCTACGGATACTTTCGGCCACGGACACCAAGACCGCCTCAGGATACCCAGCTGACTTAAGCCTAGCCACCTGATTGTGGAAGCTGGCCTCCATTGAATGCATACAGGAACGGTCAAGTGCATTAGTGAAACACGTACTCACTATGCCTCTTTTTACAAGTTTGCTATGAGCCGACGTGTATGGCAGAAGCGGTTTCCCCTCGCGTGGCTGGAATTCCCAGCAGGTATGTTCAGCCCTAAACGTAAGCCTGAGATCAAGAAACCTGATTGACGAGTTTTCCGGCATTTCATGGGTCAATACAAGTGGACCAAGGTATTTCTTAAAGAGAGACAACACAATATTGGCATGAGACACAAAACCTCGAGGATCACACTTCACTATGACTAAAAAATCATCAACAAATCGAAACACTTTTTTCGCTGCAGTGCTCACTAATTCTTGATTAACGGCCCTGTCCATTTTCGCCAACAACAAATCACTCAAAAGTGGGGCCAGACACGACCCAATCGACACGCCCTGTTTCTGAAGATATACGTTGTTATTCCACTCTACATATGTGGAGATGAGATACATGCCCAATAAGTCTAAAAAACCACGCGCACTCATTCCTGTGCTGTTCTGAAATGACACTCCACCGAATGACACTCCAAGAGTTTAACACAGGTCTCATGGCATTCTCAATAGATGTTAAAGATCTTTACTATTCTTTACCTCATGATGCGTTGCTCACTTGTATTGAAGAATGCATTGACCAATTCGGTGGAGTGTCATTTCAGAACAGCACAGGAATGAGTGCGCGTGGTTTTTTAGACTTATTGGGCATGTATCTCAACTCCACATATGTAGAGTGGAATAACAACGTATATCTTCAGAAACAGGGCGTGTCGATTGGGTCGTGTCTGGCCCCACTTTTGAGTGATTTGTTGTTGGCGAAAATGGACAGGGCCGTTAATCAAGAATTAGTGAGCACTTCAGCGAAAAAAGTGTTTCGATTTGTTGATGATTTTTTAGTCTTAGTGAAGTGTGATCCTCGAGGTTTTGTGTCTCATGCCAATATTGTGTTGTCTCTCTTTAAGAAATACCTTGGTCCACTTGTATTGACCCATGAAATGCCGGAAAACTCGTCAATCAGGTTTCTTGATCTCAGGCTTACGTTTAGGGCTGAACATACCTGCTGGGAATTCCAGCCACGCGAGGGGAAACCGCTTCTGCCATACACGTCGGCTCATAGCAAACTTGTAAAAAGAGGCATAGTGAGTACGTGTTTCACTAATGCACTTGACCGTTCCTGTATGCATTCAATGGAGGCCAGCTTCCACAATCAGGTGGCTAGGCTTAAGTCAGCTGGGTATCCTGAGGCGGTCTTGGTGTCCGTGGCCGAAAGTATCCGTAGAAAACGGAGAGCTAAAGATGGCCAAGGACATGGTGCAGTAAGACGTGACAACAGGACCCACGAAAAAGAAAGAGAAAGAGTAGCTGTTGTCCCTTACATGCATCAGGTTACCCACCGCCTGAAAAAGGTGGGGCAGCGCATGGGAGTGCGTGTAGTTTCCTCTGCACCACACAAGCTTTCTCAGCTGGCTAGACTGACATGTGGCGCTAGACACAGGGAACAGCGGTGTAAAACAAAGCACAGGAACCGTTTTGTCAACTGCATTAGTGACGTAGTTTACATGATCATACTTTCGTGCGGTGCCTGTTATATTGGGCAAACTGGAAGATGCCTCAACGACAGGTTGCGTGAGCATGCGTGCAATGTTCGTAGCGGCAACGATGGTTTTCTCGCCCAGCATGTCACTAGATGTGGCTGTGAAGTACAATTTGATAAGACAGTAGTTCTCCAAAAACACAAAGATGAGCGCACAAGGCTTATAATTGAAGCAGCACACATAGCGGAACACGGGGCTTGCGTCAGCAAACCATCAATCGCTTTGTCCGATAAGGAGCTAGCGTTTTTAAACATTAACAGATGCCGTAGAAGTTAACTAATCAATGTAAAGCACAGTAAGCGATGGTAAGGTAGGGCTGACGCACTAAGATATTCTATCGGTGTTGCCATTTTTGGTCTGTGCTTTAGTGTTATCGTATGTGCCTTGACACTGTATCATCTTTTAGTATATATTTCATATTTTTTCCGAATAAACTTTCAGTTGGTAGTTAGCGCTTGTCCCTGTCTTTCCGTCTGCATCTACGTTGTGCGCTTCCATTTCATAATTAGTCATGTATCACCAACTCGCCCAATCAACCATTTTGGCTTAATATAGGAGCTACAAGAGATCTTACAAGTTTTATGTGCTTTGAATGGATGTTGTCTAACCCAGCTCTGGTAGCTTTTAATCCAGAAATAATTGAGGAAATTTCAGAAGCAGATGTAGGAAAAAGAAACATCGACTGAGGGCTGTGAGAAAACGGAGGTACATTGTCTGAGGAGAAGGGGACGGCAAGGCTAGTGGAAAAGTGTACATTAAAAACATTGGCCACGTCACTGGCCGCAGTGATGGTGACGTTGTCGACACGAATAGAGGTCACTTTTCTGCGCGACTGAGTGGAATTTAAAAATTCTTTTAAAAGCTGCCATTTTTTTCCTGAGTTATGTCCACAATTCTGTAGTTCCCGCTCATAATAACTTTGTTTAGTCTTTCTCAAAAGTGTGGCTAATGTGCTGAAGTAAGTTTTATAGCGTGATTTCAAGCGTGAATTAAAAGGCTGACGTTTCGTCTTTTTATATAGGTTCTCTTTTTTGCGAAGAGATCGTATCAGTGATTGTGATAACCAAGGGCACCGTGGGGCGAAGTAGCGTCTGTTAGATGATTGCAATGTAGTTGAGCGCTCAACTCCTGAATAAATAGCGTCGTAGAACCTGGTCAAACCTCTTCAGGATCATTCGCGGCATATACACTGGACCAATCTTCATCGGCAATGAGCATGCAGTACTTGTCTGAATGAAAGCGATACTTTTGACGTATTATGTTGCTACGAGTGATGACCTGTTCAAAATATAGGAATACAAGAAAGTGATCTGTGATGTCACTGTCAATGACACCAGCGTGACTGACGCCATCAATGTTTGTGAGGATGTGATCGATTGATGACCGTGAGCCGTTATCAGAACAGCGTGTTTGTACGGATATTAGCGATTTAAACCCAAATCTATGAAAACAAGTCCTATACTCGAGAGCAGAATGGTTAGAGGAATTCAGTAAATCAAAGTTCATATCGCCCATAATGATTATATTCTTGCGCTCAGCATTAAGTTTATCAAGCAAGTGATGAAGCACATTACAAAAAGCAGAGGGGTCACTGGAAGGGGATCGATAGACAGTAGCAAGAATAGTTTTTCGTTGATTCTGACAAAGACCCGGCGGATCGATTTCCAACCAAAGAGATTCACATTTCGCCACATTTAGGTTTAAATCATCGCGCCTTTTATACAGAATGTTGTTTGATATAAAAATGGCGGAGCCACCATGACGATCATCAGTTCGGTGAGCATATTCGCTTACATACCAGGGAAAGCCATACAAGTCCCCATGACCACGTGATAACCAAGTTTCGGAGCAACAGATAGCCGAGAGCTGACGATTAAGGGAAGCTAGTAGAGCGGTAATACTGTCATGATTTTTAGGGAGGCTACGAGCATTGAAATGAATCAAAGAAAAACCCCACTTTTGCGAAGAAATGTTATTAAAGTCACCCGGAAGAACATAAGCCATTATGTTTTTTTTTCAAGCTTACGCTATTTCACACCTATGAGTTGAACACATGTAGATCGACATCACTGACAATTCTGTGCACTACACTATCGAGAGTTTGTCTTGCCTTAATAACACAATTGTCAGTCCACAGAAAAGCCCACTTCATTTGTTTCTTGAGTGCAAGTGCTTTAGAAAACAGCCGCTTATTATCAGACGTCAGGTGCTCATTAACGTATATTGGCTTTTCCTGCGCTGCCGAAAAACCGAGCAAGTCTGTTTTTGGGCGGAACTTCCGAGCCTTCTTCAGAAACTCTCTGCACATGTCGCGCGAGCAGAAGCGCACAATGATGTTTTTGTTATTCATGTCGCGCGTTGGTACTCTGTGTACAGTATCGATGTCATCGGGTTTGATAGGACAACCGACCTTTTTGCCGAGAAGCTCGACAACGTTTCTGCAGTTTTCGCCTTGCGTTGTTGGAACACCCCTTATTTCCAAATTATTGAGGCGAGAGTACTGTTCCAAATGTCTAATCTTTTGCAGCAGCATCTGATTATTTTCATTTAGGAGCTTATTATCAGATTTGAGGCCGCTGTTTTCCGACTTTGCAGCCTCAAACTACTGCTCATGAAATCCATGGCTTTTTTGATGTCATCGATCTCAGATTGCAGTTTGTTCACACTTTCAGGATGACACCCAGTCACTGCAGATTTTACAGATTCCAACGTGTTATGAACGGTAGCTAATTTTCTTTCAATTGACACCTTAAAGTCTTCAAACTCTTTGGAATGCGATGCAACAATAGGAGCCATATTAAAACAAGCGATCAGAGCACTGCAGTCACGGGGGAAAATAATATAGAATAAAACGTAAGAATGAGGCACTTGAATCACCTGTGTAGGAAAGGTATACGGATTAGATGACCAAAATACAGCAGTCCGCAGGCTCTGATCGCTCGCTCAAATTGCTACCAGGCTCAAAATGAAACACATTTTTCTATGTATATGAGCCGTCAAATATAAACCACAGTGGAAGCAAGATGGATTTTTTTGTCATCCCATTAGCCATCTTGCGATGTCCCATCTTGCTGTTAAAAAAAAAAAGTCTTCTGCTGGCGTGCGTCTTGTCCCACTTTTTGCTCATAGTGTCCTGGCAGCACAAGAACACTCAAGTACCAGCGAACCAAACCATAGGTACCATCTGTGACACCACTGTGCGGGGAACTCGAGTGCTATGACTCTGCTTCAGCCCTGTTGAATTGTGTCATTGGTTTTACTTCGGTATGCCAGTTCACATCTCTCGAGCACCATCTTTGCCCTTACACAGATGACGCAGCGGCTTGGTGTTCAAGACACACTACCTAAACTCAAAAGGATAAAACTGAAAATGTGTTCAGCCATCTGGGTTATTACTCCTGTACAAAATCTAGAGTCGCGCACGTTACCGTTTCGCCACCGAGTCAGTAACGATATACGTTACAAAAGTAGACACGATACGTATGGAAGCGAAGCGCCTCCTTTATTTTTTCAATGTCACCCAGTTGCACCCGATTCCATTCGCCACTCCACCCTTTTCTCCTCTCACCCATCGCCTAGCCTTTGCGAGTGCTTTGCGGTGTAATAATATGAAAGGATTTATCGTTCAGTTGCGTATGTACCCGTGGGGCAGCGTCTTCTACTTCTCGTGATCGCAATGTTTGTGGCCACGCTGGCTCTGTAAAAGATGCGGTGTTTTGAGATAGGATGTACCCGGTTGTGGCGCTATGTGGGCAATCAATGGGGAAGCGTCATTATGACCCTGTTGCGTGCGCTGATTTTAAAGGGGTGGTGCCACCGAATTTGTGGCCTGCGTGCTCGTACTGTTTGCTGTAAACGTTTCCTTCAGAGCCAGGTAGCATGATACACGCACCAACATTCCTGTATTTTCGCGAAATAATTTAACATTGCTCTACCTATGTAAAATATTTTGGTTTCGCTTTCACGGCGCTCAGTCGGGCAGTGACGTCGATGCATAGGTGGATTAGTCACGTGACCTCACAAGGCTGTGACGCACATCGTGAGAAGTTTGGTCTGCTCTCTCACACACGTGACATACAAGCGCCAGCTAAACAAACGCCCTGACACTCGCCATGGCCAGCTGCTGTAGCGTCCAGGCAGTGGCAAGGCAAAAAGCAGCCAGAAAGAAACAAATTGTTTATATTTACAACGTATGTACATACCGAAGGCGAGGAAGCCGCCCGACGCTAGATGCGCCGGCTTTTTAGGCGCCTAGACGCTGAAGCAGGAAAGAGCAGCCACGCTTGCGGACGCGCGCAGCGTCTTTGACGGACGCCTCCGTTGTCCCTTAAAGACTCGTTAAATGGCTTTTAGAAAGCACCCAGTATCCTTGACGGACGCACACAGTGTCTCTGCAAGGGACGCCAGCACACTTGTAAAAGCAGGCATTCGAGCTCTTTCCTCGTTCACAACTTGCAATCCCATCCGTTGTACAACACAGTTCTTCAACAAAAAGATTATAGACAAGTATTTGGAAAGGAACGAAGTCTGTCCAGGCGTTTCTTTGTTGTTCGCCTTTGGCGAACTTGTGAAAATTCACTGGGTCACTGAATCTGCTCGGTCAGAAGTCTAGCACACAATAGCATACAGCCATGGTCGCTACGTGGGCAACCCACCGAGAACGCTGAATGCCTTCGCAGGTTTCGATGAGTAGCACTTCGCCAAGAAGCAATCGAAAATCGGCGAGTAATACAGAAACCGATCCTTCGTGGTACGTTGGGTCAATGTTTCCTACATTTCCCGTGCCTGCAAGATTATCGGTGGTCACTTGGGAAGCGGCCGTCGTCGGAACTACAGTGGTGGCGCTACTCAAGTAGAGCTGCTTTCAAATAGGTTTTTACATTTTTGGAGCTTATGTGAACAAAAATAACGTAAAAAGTTATTAAAAAGCGTAAACGTTGTTATGATTAACTCTACGTTAGTGACGCCGTCATTCAGCAAGCAACTTTTTAATACAAGGCATCCTGTGAAATTAGTAGCAAACACCAAAGTTGCTGATCTTAAAGGCCCAGTTAAAACACCCTTACTCCTACATAAGCAGCGCCGCCATAGATAATCGGCGTTTCGCACTCATTCGACAGGCACGGGAAATCTAGGAGGCGTTGGTTGAGTATGCTCGTTTCAGAGATGACGGAGGTCACTCACGTTACTAGAGATGAGTTTGACGTCATGACAACTGCCGTTGCTCCTCATATTCTGAAACGTTCATGTTGCTGCGCAAGCGATTGGCCTAGACCGTGAGATTGAGCGCTCAGCTACACTTTTATAAATGAAAAAAAATATATTTTAGGCGTTTGTTGTGTGTCCGACCCTTCGCGTGGAGAGTCCTTGCATACAGAGGAAACCCACAGCATTCTTGGGATAAATTCAAAATTTGGTGACCCCGCCCATTTATAAGCGCTTTGAGGCAGTGGTGGCATTGCTTTGAGCGACGGAGAAGCACGAAGTAACAAATCTTCTAAACGTAAGATATCGGAGAGGGCAACACCTCTATCGTATTTCCGTGAGAAAGTGCTCGGACGCACGTGTGACGCATCATGACCACTACCTTAGCCCTTTCCGCCCTGGATTTTTTATTTTGGTCGGATGCACTTTTTGTGCGCGTTTTTCTCGTAATTAAGACCTCAGAACACCACAAATAAAAAATTCAGTCACTGATACAAGCGTTTTCGGATTATTTAACGTGGCACCGAATCAGATAATATGAGCCCATTGATTGTAAAATGAAGAAATGGCTTCTCTTTTTCTGCCAATCAATCGTGTACACACATTAAAAACCAACTTCTTACTTTTCTAATACTCACTGAAACAGCTTCGGTACGTTGTCCTCAAAATGGCGCTTACCCATCTCAACTTACGCACCTTGTCTTGATGATGATAATGATGAACCTTCAGCTTTGCTGGCACTCGCCCACAAAGGGGGATCGGCCAAGAACCGGGCGGCAGGATCATCAAGTGTGCTAAGTAGCCGTAAATAATAACAATAGGCTAACAAGGTAATCTCTTTGTTGCCCTTATGTACTCGCACACAGCAGAGAAAACCTCCCTGTGGCTGTAACCTAATGTAATGCCTCCGAAGGATAAAATTAGTTCCACGTTTTTTTTTAAACCTAGCTTCTCAAGTGGTTCGACCAGGTATCTTTTCCTTCGGTAAGCATAACGTTGACAGGATAAAAAGAAATGATCTATTGATTCCAATTCCTTGCAAAAGAGACACAACGGAGAGGCTGTTAGTCCAGCTTTATGTAGGTAGTAATTCAGATGCGGAATTCTGCATCGTAATCTCGTGATTGTAATTTCTAACTGCCGAGATACACAGCACTGTTTGTTCCAGCAATATTTTAGATGTACGAAGTCTCTGACTTTATGCAATGATAATTTTTTTTCTATTTCTTTGTGCAAAGAAGCCTTTCTATATCTGAGTGCTGTTACATAGGCGAAATCAGGTAATGCCCCTGACACACGGGCACCCTGAAGTCCTTTAGACAAGGGGACATCTTTCGGAAAGGCGTTCGGGCGCAGTGACACACGACAAAGGTGTAGCTCCTTTCCGGCAAAGAACCTTTTCGCAAAAGCAGATCCCGCATCTACTTTTCTGGCAGGAAGGGAGTACTCTCGCATACAGTGTGCATAATTCATCAATAGAAGAAAACGTGTCGCAACACTGCGGTGCCCTGTCAGTATTTTTTTGCGCTGAGAAAATGTTTTCGTTTTCATCAGCAGTGCAATTTGTTAAAAAGTAAAGGCCTATAGTCTGTCCATACTCTCAAACACCTGCATTACGTCCCTAGCGCGATCATGTTAGGGTTGGCAGCGGCAGTTGCTGTGTCGGCGACGTAGTATCTTGTAACAATGGAGTCGGCTCAGTCGGTGAAGAAAAAAACTGCGTGTCCAGTGGACTGAAAAGGAGACGTGGGCGCCGATAAAGGTATAAGAGGACCACTTGGGCGCCTTGCGAGGGCAAAACCACAACGGTGGAGTGCACCAGGCGATTGCCGAGAGCCTCACCGACGCCGGTATTCCCCGTAAACGGGCGCTTAGTCGCAGCGTTTAGCTCATCTTCGATGGAGCCGAGGGCGACAAGAGTCAGGTCCACCTCAACTGTTGCTTTATCTCTGTCTCTGCGCTGAGACATCGCAGGACCACGATGAAACGTGGCACGCCGTCATTGACCCAGCTGGACGCAGCCATGTAAAAAGCACGACAAAAAACAAAAACAGCTAAACATCGACTGTTCATAGTTGCCAGACGAACCTAAGTTGCTGCTAAAAACGCAAAAAAGCGAACGGAAATTACAGGTATGCGCATTATAAGCCACAAGACAATAAAAAAACGGTTTTATGCTCCGGTGTCGATAAATGTGATGTACATCCATGCACCGATTCTTTTTAATATTTCCTATCTTGCTGCTTCCACAAACAGCGCCATTTTTTTCTGCAGCGTTCTTCTGAGGTACCGCCTAAAGCAGTAGTCTGGTGCCGTGTGTCATCAGCGCCACTCCTTTTTGCAAATGGTCCCCTTAAGCGACAAAAGGGGTTTACTTCAAAGTACTTTACCTTTGCCCGTGTGTCACGGGTATAAAATAGGTAAACGTTTTCTCGGAGAACCTCGGTCGCGCTTCTTCTTCTTTGTGACTGCTACCTCTGCAAACCTGCCGCAATACTGATGTCGATTGCGGTGGGGATTATTTAAGAACTATGCCCCCAAGAATTAGCAGTATTAGTCAAGTTTTCGAGATACTAGGGGAAATGTTGCATGGGGGTGTCAATCGACGCCCCCAGGGCCGAAAGGGTTAAGTAAGGCGCACCAAGGGCTCCTCTGAGCAGCACGCGCCCCGCACTGACTGCCATTGAAAGAAATAAAAGAGGCGTTAGGTGTGACCTTGCAAGAAGCTATAGGATCACACAACTATCAAAGCTCGAATAAATAACAGCTGTAGTAAAAAAAATGTTGCTGCAATTGTTCCGGATTATCTTTGTTGAAAAGTAATGAGAAATGTTGACAAAAACAAAGAAACGTTTTGTGTTGAAATGATTTCTCAGCGATATTTATTTTACTGATGTCAATTTTATACATACAAGATGAAATGGTTTTATTGTACATTCAAAATAAAATAGCGATGAAATATTTGACACTTCTGGACGAATTGATGTTTACCACTGCACTGGTACTTCGTATAATTCAGTACTGCACCATGAAGAGGTACGTTGGACGGGAATGTTTTCTCTCCTTGATGGCAAGAGGCGAGCACCTGCTGACACATTGTGTCACATTGTCTCAGTAAGAGCACGGTAAACAGGAGTCGATCGCCGCAGTTCATGGAATCAATACAGGGCCGTAATCGTGCTGGGTGCCCTCGACTTTCCCGTCTCCATGTACCGACCATCGCCAATGTAGACCAGCCGGGGGTAATAGGAGAATCTGCCTGATGCCTGTACCGATTTCTCTGCGAGGACTTTGTCTGGAGTCCACGTGCTGCGCTTTCGCCACATGAATAAGTTGACGAAGACCCACGCCAGTGACGTCGCTATGGCAACCAAGCCGCACGCCACGAACAAGAAATCGTAGGAGCCGAGCGTGTCTCGAAAGTACCCTGCAGTGAAGGCAAGGTGAAAGTGATGTAGTTAGCGTGCTTCACAATGACACTCGAATGGAAACAAATGTTACCGTCTTGTAGCGAACTGCGCACCAGGCTGGGTACAAAGAAGGCACAAGAAAATACAGGCTGCAAACATCTGCCGGTATTCGTTCCTTCTTTGTGTTCCGTCCGCGGCGCAGTTTGCTATCGACGAACCCTTGTGACCCATGATCGGCTGTTTAGTTTTGCCTGAACAGAGTGCTAGGATCACCGTGAACAGCTATTTGATGTAAGACAATGCACACGTTTTTCGGCTTTCCGAAGAATAATAATCAAGTATATCTGCCCATGACGATACAGACGTTGTACATAAAGCCAAAGGAGGCACCGTATTATTGTTACTCATGGCTATAGTTCAGCGGTGAAAAACAGAAAAAAATAATGAACAGTGAAAGCACTGGCACGAACAGAGCGCAAACTCGCAAATAAAAAGAAATGCGAAGAAAAATGAGTAAATGAATTATTCATTTCAATGTTTACACCAAGGAAAGTAATGGTTATAGTTTGCAGTCTGGAATTATTAGTGTGGAAGGGAGCGTCAGTATAGTTACACTGCTATTAGTCTTCCTTATATCATCGTGTGCGTAAAACTCCATCCGCCTTCGGGGTACGTTCAGTACAGTCGCTGATAACGTCGATCCATTTACAGCCCTTCCGACCAGCCACTTTGACTAGAATAATACGAGAGTATCTGTTATGCGTCTTGAGATAATTCTAAATAAGGTTATGACCAATGCAGCATACATCACTGTGTGTGCTTGAGAAATAGATCGGAGAAGGCGATGATTACAAACACTACTACTCGATGCCAACGCTGCCTAAAATTATAAGAAGCAGCTTCCTGTTCTCTCATTTGAAGTTTTCAAGCGCTCTCTCACCCGTAAAATAAGTAAACCAACCAGTAAATCTCACTACCTAGCTGCTGATACGCCAAGGAGAAAAAAAGTCCACCTGTAAGAGTATAGCTAATATACACACGATATACAAGGTAATGGTAGCTGACACGATGTTCCGTCGTGCTTCTGTTTGGCAAGAGCAATGATGGGACGGCCTCAAAACTGTCTCATATTTCAAAGGTTTTTTTACTTGGACAGCTGTACTGATATAAAATGTCTCCAAACAATATGTCGTTTTGCGACTATCACATCTGCGTAGAATGATAGTTTGTTGACGCCTAAAATTCCCAGATCTCCACAATAAACAGAAGGTTAGGTATATTAAGCGCAAAATGCCCTGCTCCACTGACCTGCGGGCTATCTTACTCTGGTTAAACGGGTCAGTGTCGTTATGAACGCTCGAAATAACACACTTATCAAATACGCTCATTCAAAAGCTCATAAAGTAGAAATAAAATTATGATAATCTTGCAAGAAACTGCAGGGACTACACATGTAAAACGAAATCCAGCTCATGTTTTATCGAAGATAGCTGCTTTGAAAAACCAACGCGAAAAATAATCGAAGCAATGAGAATTAGACACTTAAGCAAATTATATGTCGGCATGGTTTGTCTGTCTATATCTGAGAAGAAAATGAATAATCTTGTGTCCAGTGTGCAGTGATAAGGCACACAGCTTTATATCACGTGTACATGCACATATAACGTCCTTGTATTTACACAATTTAGAAATACCGCACCATGTTTCCTGGTCGCTTCTCGTCATGCGCGAAATACTATTTGATTCTATTGCAGAAAAAAAGCATAAAAAAGCAACCTGAGAATCAAGTACTGCAAAATAAGTGCAACTGCTTCCATTTTGGAAACTATGATTATAATTGGTCACTTTTTGTAGTAAAATAATCGCAACTTCAAATGATTGCTCTATTAAGTAGTGTGAATTATGCTGCTTTCAACTGGCTGTGTCTGAAAAAACCGGCTGCGTCTGTTTCGTATTGGGACAAGGGACATTGAAACAGCTTTCTCTATCTCGTACTAACGGAATGAGCACCCAGCAATAAAGATCAGCGTTGAAGTAGAAAAAACCTTTAGGTTCATTGCCAGACGAATTGCAGTTTTCTTCATAAAATCTGTGATAACCATATAAACGCTCTGATATGTACATATATGCATGAGCGTTCAGAGCCCTAGGACGATAAGCGATAGGTGCGACATTTTATACTACCAACGCTGCCAGGATCCATGCTCTGCCTGCGGCCGTTTTCTGCGTGGAGTGCGTAGGGCGCATTTGATAATTTGTTAGCTTTTTTTCAAGTGTATCAACTCTATAGTAACAGTAATGTTTATGCACTTGTCGAAGGTGGTGTCTTATTTATTACAACTTAAATCCAGGCTCAGGGCTGCAGAATGAAACGCCGCAGTTTCAATACAACCGTTGAGCGAGGCCTTTACGTAAATCACGGCGAAATTTTGAGATGAAGCTTTCACAGGGGTTGTTCAAAATTGTCACAGACCAGCAGAACATGTTGCTGTTTTTTTGTTGAAGTCTATGAATGCTGGTCAATAACTGTAGCTGAGGTAGCTTTTCCATCGAGTGGTGATGATCTGCTACAACAATGACTGCCGTTGCACTAAGAATGGCGATCAATATCTGCATGCCCATCTGGTGTATTTCCTTAACACTGACATGAATAGCAAATGCTCTTTCGTGGCTACGAATTCCGCCACAGTTATAGGCCACCTGTAATGAAGGACGCCTCCAACTGTAGCAGCCAATATGAAACGTGAGTAAAAGGGAGGGAGACATAGTGCAACACTGTACAGCAGTCAGTTAGGCGTAATAGTAAAGAATGATGAACAGCGCCATTAATTCTTTGTGCCTCCTGACTATGCCTATTCATTATCATATGCTTTATTATCCAACCTTCATTTAACTACACTTCATCTCTGTTTCTTTCCTAATACAGCAGTTGGGTTGGCTAAATTGAATGTCCTCTGTACCCATCATACACTTTTGGTACAATAAATTGAATAATGCAGTTGTACCACTAGATAATCAGACTTCGAAGCGTGAAAAGAGAGTTTTTCAAATGAAATCGCAGTTCTGTGTGAGCCCAGGTGGTCATTAAAGCTGCTTCAACTAAACAAACGAAGAAAAGTCAAATTTATTTGCTCTAAAAGAAGGTCAATGTGTACGGTTTTGCTGTAATTTTTTTACAGCAAAACAAAGTGACACTCCACTGTCATGAAGCGTTGTTGTTATGTTCTTGTGAAATTCAGAGACCGTCTGAAACACGGAGGACCAGTACCAATAGATGTGCGAGGGTGAAACAGAATGCATTTGAAGAAACGAACGCGGGATTATGTTTCATCGCCATTCCATTTTTCTGTTGATACAAAAGGAACAATTGTATAAAACACTTGGCAATGCTTTCAAAACCTTTTTTTTGAAAAAAAATTGTTATGAACATATTGCTGAAGGAGTATACTTAAACCAAGTTTATTTGCTGAACAGCTGTGGGAATGGTAATGAGAGCCCACAATTTTGGAGCATTGTTAATATGTAAACTTACCCGTATTGTCAGTATTCGATATATGCACCATGCCCACAGTGAAGTTTTAAAAAAAAAAACTGAACAGTTATATGTGGTGAAAAGCCATGAAGTTCACTCGAAATCACGCGAGAAGTATAATGCACAAGCAGGAATGGTGGCATAGTAAATGGTGACAACTAGAGCTAAAGCTCGTTGCCTAGCCTGAATGTCGGGAATAGGAAGTGCGAGGGCACGTTATCGGTCGCCTTCTTGAGTCGCCTCTACATAATAAACAACGTATCTGAACAGGCCAAAACATTTGCGAGAGAAGTTAACTGAAATTCCTGAAATGGAAAAAAAGGCGCCACGACAACTTCATTGGGAATATAGGGTAAAAATATTACACCTGTACGTTTGCGCAATGTTCTGCGTTATACGCGGATAGTTCATTCAAACAACAAAACCCCTGGGCTCGCTGAAATAACTCTCGCTTCAAAATATGGTGTTGCAAAAACCATTGAAAATCAAAAGCGTCGTATGAGACCGAAGTTACTTATTTCGCATAGCACCATCGGACGGCAATGCTAAGTGCGGTGTGACAAGCAACGAAGGCACAAGAACTAAACAAGTCAAGCGCACTGTTGAGTGCCCTTGTATTATTAATCGAGCATTCTTATTGTGCGACACTCTCTTCACACGGCCATTAGCTCACAAAAACGTTATATTCACGTTATTCAACCTGTTTTGCCTCATGAGTAGGAGCTCACGCAGAGCATTACATGATGCGTTCTACCACTGCGTCTGGTGCGACTGTGCGTGATTGGTGACACCTCCTCCCGAGTAGACGTTGGGCAGCGTATCAGTGTAACATAATTCTCCGTGTCTATCAATAAGAAAAAGACAAAAAGAGTACGCTGCCAGACATTTTTTTCCTTTAAAAAGAACACGTCATGCGAATGCGAATTTGAAAACCACCTGTTCGCTTATCGGAAGTTATCGCTGTCTCTGATTCAAAGCATCTAGGTTTTTTTTTCCTTGCAAAATAAAGGGTACATCCACTGACCTTCAAAGAAAAAAAGAACTGAAGTGACACTTCACCAGGAATTGCTGATATCTGTCATGCCATCATTCCTCCAATTGTAAAATCAAATACATATTTCGACGTGCTTGGAATACATATTATTGGATTGGTGGCACTCTCTTATGAAAATTAGGCTATATTGCATTGATGAAATAGCAACCTATTGTGGTTTAGGTTACAACATGACAGACTGCCGTCATAGTCAGCCCTACGTCTGCTAAAGTGGTTCTGTTGAAATAGATGGTTTGGAAAACGCTGATTATTTGGCATCCAGTGCACAATAGATAATATTGTGGTGCTACCGGTAAAGAAGTCGTGCGCAATATATGTACCAAGTGTACACTTTTTATTCCCATCAATGGCTTGAAAACATGCTCGGAAATTATTGACCAAGCCTACACGTGAATTTCGCAAGCCCTATTGAGTGATGAAAGACCGTACTGCATCATTTAATAAATATTTTACCTGTACCTTTATACGTTACAACAATGTAGCTCTAGCGGCACCGCTCTTGAAGCGTTTCGTATCTGTAATATAGTTGTGACATTCGAAAAAGGTAATACTTACGGTCTATACACTTTACCTGAATAGCAGCAATTTGCAGGTAGAACTGCTCCCAACTTTCGTTAACACTTTACTAGCTTGCTGAAGCTATAGGCGCTTTCATTAATTTAATCAACCTCAAAGGCTATTACAGAATTCAAAGAGCTGGATTTTCGACAAGAGGAACTTAATTGTAAACTTCTTAAATCCTCTTGTACTGTTCGTATTGAACCAATTATGTTACTCAGTGGCAACAAATAATCCTTCCTGCCGCTATTTCAAAAGATCAGTAGTGGTGGGGTTAGCATTAACATAATACTGCCTGAAATAATTCCAGACTTATGTTGCAAAGGGATACCCACTAGTGAGAAAGCTTAACCGCAATGTTAAGACAGCCTGGTCTTCGCAGAGTGCATTAAACCAAGAATGCATTGCTACATACAAGGTCCTATGTGAGAGGAATCAAGATGTGGATCAAATCTCGGCTGGTCGAGATGAAATGGTACGGCATATATTAAAACAACATACGTGTTTTCAAAAAAAGTTAAAAAATAAAGTAACGACACCCACACGGAAGCCATCGGCTTATGTTCGAGCTTCCGCGCAGAATCCATGCAAAATATTAGAGCGTGGGTAACAGTAAAATTCCAGATAAGCTATGGTAATGGTTAGGTTGTCACACGGAAGCCAATGGGTTGTGTTTAGGAGCCGAAATTCTATCAATCTTTGGCATCCTTTTGGTGAGCTTTTGCTGTTTTTATTTTTCTCATGATATTGATGCAAGCCATGATGATTATCAGGGAATCGTCATCTTTGTCGCCTTGATGAAGCAGTCCTTGATGTTCATCATGGCTTGTATCATACACCCCGTAACAATATTTTGTACAAAAGCTCTGCGGGCCTACCAATAAAGCTGTTACCAACCCATCGCCTTCGGCAGCAAAGTAAACATGGTTCTATGTTTCTCACGTGTATTAAAATAAACCACACAATCTCATTATCTTCTTTTCGAAAACACTGGTGAAAAGCGAAGCTGGTGCTCCTCCTTAATCAGGTCATTGTAATTCTACGCGATTCAAGCTTTCCGTTCGTTGGCGCTCAGCATAGCCTTTCTTGCAGAAAATTCACTGGTGCCTCAGCTTCGACATGCCCGTTCCTACCCTAGCTTACGCTTCTAACGTGCGGTGGCTTCGTTTTGAGCACTATTGGTCATTATGAAAGTGCAAATTCGCAAATAACCAACGCCCTCCTGTGGACACCGAGATATTCATTCATTCTCCAGTGACCATTTATATAAGTCCACTAATATGTTCAGAAAGACTAAAGCGCACTGGAAACAAACTTTCGAAGCGCTTACGTGAACGGAGAAGCCGGTGAGAACGAACCATGTATTGTCTCCCGTTTTACTCCTCGGCGCATGAGCATGCTACAAGTCAGTGAAAATTTGGCAACTGTGGGTACGTACATATCTCTCGTAACTTGATTTCAATGATTGGTTCTTTAACGTGACCATAAAGTGAAACAAAAGTTGCTCTTCATTTAAGAAAAGTTGTCTGAAAAAGTTAAACGTTGTCAATCTTACTTTCATAAGTTCATAATTCGAGGAGAGGAAAATGCACAAAATACAGTTTTTAAATTTCGCTCTGATACATGCATCTGGGACGTGATGAATGTCAAAGTGTGTCTATTTTCTCAATATTGCAACGATGGAAATTCCCTGAAACTTTCTATGGTATATAGGCCTCTCACTCCATCAGCAGTCATTTTGCTTCATTTTTCACCTATTAGGAGCCAAGTAGTCAGGCGCCCTAGTAGTAAACACCATCAAAATTTATGACATTATGATGTTTAGAGCAGGAACTTCAAAGTGACATCGCGACCCAAATTTTTTGCACGTTTTCTTGCTTACCAAGCCTCCTCTCGAGGTGAGTGCGGTGATTGTGGAACAGTGTAAGGGTAATTCAATAATAACTAAAATACTTTTCCTCATTAGCATCCGTTTTAGAAGATAATAAACTTTCAGCCACTTCATTGGCGTTTGGCTGGCATATGCCAATTATGTCGAAGACCGAGCTTGTAACGTGGGTTGGGTAGGCACGGTGAATTACTGGCAGTACCAACTGCTATTTTTTTGTTGCGTAAATGCTCGTAAAAAAAGAAACAATTCAATAGAGTGCCATTTGGCACTCTATTGAATTGACACTTGCATTGAGGGTCAATTCAATATAAGTGTCACCTTATAAGAGACTGGGTAGGTCGTGTGCTTGCGAAGGTACAATTATATGCACTAAGTTGCTGCTTACAAAGCTTACACCCTAATGTTTATAAGTAATTGCAGGGAAAATGTACGTCCCAGACTATGGTGGCGAATTTTCTAACGATAATTCAATATGCGGGGGGTTCATGAGCAACGTGGCGATGGCATGCAGTGCGAAAGTTTTTTTTTTGTTCTGTGTGTGGATCAATGTGTGGGGTGCGTGTTCTAACCTGTAGAATACGTGTGACGCTAAGCACATGTAACCACCACTACGTATACATCTACTATGCACGGCCTTTCTCCCACAGCGTGATACGCCGTAGGAGCCGAAGTGAAACAAAGAACAAAGAGTAGACCTTGAAAGCTAAAGGCGAACTAATGCGGCTTGTCGGAAGAGGTAAACGACGGAAGTTTCGACACGTTTTGCGGATATATAATCTTTTTTTGCCGCGTAGGTTTTCCCGAAAAGAATAGCTTTGCTGTGGAATGGCCTGTCAACGTCAGCTTCAGAACACTGACGGCTGTCTTTTGTACTGTTAAGAGGCACATATGACATTGCTTTTCGAGAATCAGCTTTAGTATGTAGTTCGACCATGACAATACGAATGGTATAGCAGCATAGAAAATGTGGTAAGCAATGAACACTGAGGCAACGCTAAATCGCATTTGAACACCGTTCAATAGTGTGAACGTGTTCTTGTCCGAAAAATGTGAATTCTATGTTGCGGTAAACCAGTGGCGTTTTTTTCGTTACCGTTGCGTACAAAGCCCAGTGTGAGACCTCGATCGCATCTCCGTGCCCGGCCCCCACTTCTGATAAAGGATCCAACCCCTCCCTGAAAACTATTTCTGCCTAAGCCCCTGCCACGAATAGAAATTAGTGAACTTCCATTCCATAAAGCAGTGTCGGCAATGACCTAATCACACGAATGCATTGCTTTTTGTACAGAAGAGTGTGCTTCTAGATTGTTGTGAGCCAGGTAATTGGTTCCAGCCACTCCTTCTCAATATCGAAGTGATGGCGGTGTTTCCGTTTTTTTGCTTCGTCCCCGTGTTACACTTCTGAGCAGCAACTTTTTTTGGTTGTTCAGTTGCTTTAGGGTTTATTTCGGCACAAATTCTATTTCTTATACGAGGTGCCTCGAAAAATAACTCCGTGTCAATGCTATGATTGGGCAATATTAGTAAAACATAAACAGTGACAGCTTTAACGAACGACGTCATTGTTTTTTTTTTACATTAGGTCCCTGAATTTGACTATTAAGAAATTGGAAGACTCTTGAGCTTCGCCTTGAAGAGCAGCTCGCGAAAGCGTAATCGGGTGTCATGCACATCGCATTCGGAACTCCTAGCTTGCTTCTGCTCCCGGTGCACGCCTCAATGGAAACGAACAACTGTGCACGTAACACTGACCGTTCACAAGTATCAAAGAACACCTACTGCAGGCACAGTCTGAATTGCCCAGTAGGCCATAATTATTCCTTTTGCGAATCGGCGGAGCACCCTATACTGCAACTCGTGAACCTATGCAGCTGTTGAACTTGTTGAAAGCTCTACTGCTGAGGATCGAAATACACCAGTGCTTTATGATGGAAGAGCCTTTAAAACACCCACTATTTTCTGAATACACTGTTTTAACGCCTGCCGAGAATATCCACGTCTCTTATGTGGGATGCCCTAAGAACACTCATTCTGCTAAAAGACGTTATAATGGTGTTCTTTTCCAAAGTATTTTTAACAAACACGGTGGCTCTGCGGTTGAACTTATGCACTCCGTCTGTCTGTCGTTTTTACCTTTTCCGTTGCTTTTGTGCTTAGTAGAACACCTGCTAGCCGCGCAGATGACTTGGGTGTGATCATCACTCGGGAGCGAAAATTTTTACTGATTATTTTATTTGCATTTTTTTAATTTTTCGCTCACTGACAAGGTGTTGATTTTCGCTCAGAACCAATGACAACGACACCGATGTCGATATTTCGGCAAAACGAGCTTTTTGCCGCTCTTGCGGTGAAGTGTGGGCCCGCACAGACATTTTCTTAGGTTCAAGTTACCATTACACCTGCTACCGAAGTCCGCCGCAGGTGTCGCAGGAATGTAAAAAGCTTCATAGCTCTGCAATGGAGTAAAAAAATTACGCACACCACGTGAGAAGTCGATTTTTTTTAAACTAATGAAATCACTACACTTAAGGTGGAAGACTAGATTCCGAGAGTATAAAAGAGGACGCGGAATATCAGTAGATCGATAACCGATTATTGTATTCGCCCCTATACTTGCACTGAATAATGTTTTCCTTTTTGCCGCCATCGCAAAATGAAACAACGCCTTCCTTAGCAGAGTAGTCTTTACAGAATAAACTGTTCAGAAGGAGTGCTGGCGATCATAAGCGGCTGATCTATCTTGAAAACAAACTTAGCGCTACCAAAAACAATGTTCGCAAGGTCAATGCAGCACACAAATAGGATAAAAAGTAACATAAAAGAGCGTGTTGCAGAAACAATGGCCATTTTTGTGTATAGTTCATGAAAACGCAGAGTTATTAGCAACTGCCTCTTCGCCGCAATAAAATTGGCCCCTTTAACTTCCGCGAAGACTTAACGCCTAAGGGGTAGCAAGTCCATACTGATTTACCTTTTGCCAATTTGAAGTGCGCGAATGGGGATTTTAACCCGAATAATATACAAATGGAATTGTGATGCCTTCGAATCAAATACGAATATTCATCAAATACAATTCCAAGAGTTTTCGAACGCTGAGGTGACAATTTTTCAAACAGCCAAATAATTTCTTATAACTGATTTAAAACAAATCATCACCTATTTACTAATATAATGCTATGATTAGGCTTCACCGACAAAGTACAATACATTTATTCAAGCTGAGACGCAACTATATAGAGCTTTCGTTATAGTTTTGACGGCAAGCTGAAATATAGCAGTTACTACAGTATTCGAAATGAGAGCTTATCAAGAGCTTTCAAATCAAGGTGATGCGCACTATAAAGCAATTTTTACAAGTAGAATGATCATAAACTCTACTGTAAAGATCGCTTACAGCTGACCCTGCAGTTTTGAGGAAACTGCAGTTTAAAAAAAAACGCCTTTATCTCTTGATCAATATGGCGTCAATATAACCACAGGTGCATTCTCATCGACTGCCGAATCGAAAATCGAATAGAGTGCTTAATATATATATATATATATATATATATATATATATATATATATATATATAGTAATAATGAGATCAAAATGACAATAATGCCAAGGAAAGTATAGGGTAAGATATTAGACCGAATTGTAATGTAACAAAGAAGAAAATTGGGTGAAAAGATAATTTGCCGTGGGCAGTATCCGAACCTGCAACCTTCGAATGACGCGTTCGATGCTCCACCACTTGAGCTACCACGACAGCCATCCCCCCAGCCACATTATTGGGCTTATATGTGAATTTAACGTGGGAGTGTCAGTCAGCGCCACCAGTAGCCTTGGCTGCGAGTGTGGCGCACTCTTTTGAGCCTGTTTGGCGTCACGTAGCACGTGAACTTATTACGAGTGGGCAGCTGACCAGTAGTCCCTCGTATACATGTTCACGTGCTACGTGACGCCAAACAGGCTCAACAGAGAGTGCCATATATATATATATATATATATATATATATATATATATATATATATATATTACATATTATATATACATATATATATATAAATTTCGTTTTTTTTCCTTTTTCAGGATTTTCGAATACTTGCACACCTACTACATTCTATCGCAGAAGTACCTTGCAGCACTGTGGCAGTCTCAAGGCTCTTGTTAGCCAATAGAAATGGCGAAAGCCCTTCCAAGACGTCTTCATCCGTGTCGCATCGTCTGCTCGTCGTCTCTTTGGCGTCAACTCGCCTAACTTGTGGACACTTACTCCAAGCACACGCAAAAACTTTTTTGGTTACGCCACCTCACCGCTTATTTGATGTTCAGAAACCCACTTGTACGGAGTGTGTGCTGCCGTTTGTGGTAAGGAGCACTTTTCAAATGCGAAGCATTTCTTAGCAAACTTCGGCGACTTTCAGCGTATCTATCTATCATCGATATATCTAGCCGCCTAGGTCTTTTAGCTCTCCTGGCCATTTCGATAATGGTATCAATACCAAACTTGACATGGCATAACGTGACTATTTGACTAGTCATGTTATGAACATGTTATGAACATATTTGATTAGTAATAACATGAGAATTGTGACATGTATATTATGAATCTCATGATTTACATTTCATGGTCCTGCAGATCTTGCGGTGGTTTCGTTCACGTGAAATGTTGAAACCGGTATGGTATGGCGTAATTGCATGGCGAACACAAGCGACAGACCCTAACATGAAAATTATTATATGCGTGTCATGTAACATTATGAATACATGCCACTCTCATGATGCTCTCGTGACCGTTTCGCTAGCATCACTTATACCAAATTATTACAGTGCGTGAAAGTATTACAGTGCGTGAATGGATGACGAAGGTACATGACTGGTTCAAACAAGATAGTCATGACATGTGTGTCATGTAACAACATGACTACATTGCACGCTCTTGATGCGCTGGCGGCCGTTTCGCTAGCTTTACTTATACCAAATTTGAGATTACGATATTACGGGACGTGAAAAAATGACGAACGTATAATACGGGTGCAAACATGATAAACATGAAGTGCGTGACATGTAACAACATGACTACATGCTACGCTCATGATGCGCTCGAGGTCTTTCCACATGTACCAAACTCGGCATCACGTGACGTGAACGAACGAAATAGGTAAATGACACATCTAAACATGATAATCACGATATGCGTGTCATGTAAAAACATAACTACATGCCACTCTGATGATGCACTCGCGGCCGTTTCGCTAGCTTCACATATGCCAAATTTGGTATTACGTGACGCTAATGGATGACGATGGTATGTGACTGGTTCAATGTGACTAGTCAGACAATGTGTGTTACGTGAGAACATGACTACATGCCACAGTCAAGGCGCCCATACTTTCCAACGTGACGCAATGCGCGTGCTCGCCGCCGTTAATTTCGTCGCGTCAAGCCGGCATGGCGACGCCAGGCGCCGTTCCTTCCATATACTAACAGGCGCACGCCGCACTGCGTTGCTTTAACACATGTGCGCTTGAGCGTGTCCAGCGTCTCTCCATCACGGAAAGAGGGAGACGCAGTATTGTGTAACGCATCGGCGCGAAATTCAGCATGTCGCACTTCGCACCGGTTGCCGTTGGACCGCGCCGACGAATGCTGGTCGCACCTGGCGTCGGACAAGGCTGTGAACAAGGCTCCCGTGTGCGTAGCTGAAACATCTTTTTAAATTTGTGTATTTCCCCTTGGTCGGCGTTTTGTTTTTGTTATTTTAGACTATAGAGTGCTCGCGTTTTGCTAACGTCGTTGTGCATATAACGTGCGCGCGCGTCAGCGCTACTTCGGAGTATATTGGTCTCTTGATAATACGCTCGCGACTGTTTTGCTAGCTCCACATATACCAAGTTTAATGCTACGTGACGTGAATAGATGACGAAGTATATGACTGATGCAAACACGATAATCCTGACACACGTGTCATGTAGGAACATGGCAACATTTCATGCTCATAGCTTGGTCGTGGCCGTCTCGCTAGCTCCACATCACCTGACGTGAATAGATGACGAAGGTAAACGACACAATCAACCATAATGATAATGACACGGAAACCATGCACGGCGTTATTTACCTCCAGCTCGTAACGTTGTGCTGATTTTAAAGTGACATATTAACATTCTTCATTCGTGCTTCTCATATCATCGATTCCCAGTGTACGTGGGATCTGCCAATTTTTCGTCCCCCTTGGTTTGTGAGAAATGCTTTTCCTTTCGTAACAATATTTCTTAACAACACTCCAGTGCTTTTTGCCTGGTTCTTTTCTGCCAGCACAAACGAATCTAGCGCTAAGAATCCCACTTTCAGTGCAGTCTCAAAGGGTCTAACCTTCGGGTGTCGCTGCAATTCGTCAACCGAAGCCATTGTACCTCTTTGGTAAGTTACGCTCAGTACTGTGCTATGGCCGTCTCAAGTATACCGCGCGTGCACTCGTCGTAGCTTGGGCAGTGGTGCTAGGTAGCTGCGAAACTGAGTATGGATGAGAGTGATGCGAACATTACTAATACTTATTGCACAATTACTGAGCTCAGTTTCTTGCCTAATGAATGTTACAGATGCCATTTTTTTTGTAAAACAACGTTCGTGTACTCGCTGCTTGGTTACAACCAAAGAAATATATTTTCTCGGTCCACAGTCCTCACCCTAACACGCAAAATTAACTGTCCTATTCAATACTAGTTGGTCCTTTTTCTGACGTCGACAGTTCTTGCACGCTTCTATACAGTCCAACTTCGCCACTCACAGAGGTGTTCGTGCAGCTGTAATTACGCATGAAGCTTGATCGTGGGAATCAGCATTACTGGATCGTTCTGGCGTCAATATTTAGGCATTGTGGAAGAGGTCACAGCAGTGCACTCCACAGGCTCAGGCAGACCCAAAAGCCTGGCCACAGCCTGGCCCACGATTAAAAGTGCCTTCTGGCGGTCCCTGGTCGGGCTTGATCTTGAAAGAGCGGTCCTGGGCCGGGTCCTGGCTTGGGGCTGCAGGCCGGGCAGGACTCGGGTTCACTCAGTAAATGCCTGAGTTGGTTCGTCAAGAACACGCTATCATTATGTATTACATGGTCTAAGGCATTCTGTGCCAAGCGGAAGTGACACGTGCAAAGTGCTCGCTAAAGCCTACGTAAGTATGTAAGCTTTCAAAAGAGAATAGAAAAAAAGCAGTTATGATGCTTTCTCTTATTTGCATAAAAAATGGCTTAAATGTGAGGAAAAATATATTATACAGAATACCACTCGACAGGAGATTTCTTCTTTGGCATTTTGCGATTACACTCGATAATATTACATTATTATAATGCTAAGCGCTTTTATATATATAAATATATATATATATATATATATATATATATATATATATATATATATATATATATATATATATGTATACTGTTACACAAGGTAACTTAATGGAGGTTTTTAATGGGCCCTGAGCCCGCGATCACAGTATAATGATGATGAGCTCCACCGCCATGGCTCGTACCCACTCAGAGGGATCACAGTGGAAGCAACGTCGCCTTCATTCTCTACCCGCGCTTCCCTTGTTTTTCCTGGAAGTGATACTTCTTATCATTCCTCTGGTCTCAGACGAAGCCCTCTGGGCGAGTCATTCTTGCATCCTTCGCGTAAACGGCTTCAGGCGGGCAACATGCGTCACCCCTGTCTTGCATGAACGTCGGCCACTAGTGGTGACACGTGCAATTTCATAGTTGACCTCGCTGAGACGATGGAGTATCACGAAAGGACCGGCGTAGTGTGCCAGTAGCTTTTGGCTCAAGCCACGTCTGCGTATTGGGGTCCACGCCCACACTAGATCACCGGGGGCATAGGTTACATGCCTGTGTTGACTGTGTTTAGCGAGTTTTGGAGGACTCTTGCGCTGCCAGTGTACGCAAGCAGGAAAGTCTACGTGTCTCTTCCGCACGACACAATGTTTCCACAATTGTTAAATCGTCATGGATGACAAAAGGAAAGATAGTGTCCAGAGTATGCCGAGGTGAGCGAGCGTACGTAGAGCAGATAGAAAGGGCTGTAGCCTGTCGTTTCGTGTTTCGACGTGTTGAAGGGATACGTGACGAATGGTAATACTTCATCCCAGTTTTTGTGGTAGTAGGCGACGTACATTGACAACATGTTGATCAGCGTTCGGTTTGTGCGCTCGGTGAAGCCGTTAGTTTGTGGATGATACGCAGTTGAGTGTCTGAACTTGGAGGCACACAAACGAAGTAATGATTCGACAATATCCGCGGTAAATTGTCGTTCACGGTCACTTATTATCACGCGAGGAGGTCCGTGTCGGAGGATGACTGAATGCAACAGGAACTCCGAAACCTGGACTGCTGTGGCGGAGCATAATGCAGCCGTCTCGCAGTACCGCGTCAGGTAGTCGGCGCATCCAATTATCCACCGGTTACCTTTTGAGGAGCGTGGAAATGGTCCCATCAGATCAATGCCGACCTTTTCAAAAGGGCGAACCAGGAGGCTTTACAGGTTGCAGGTGACCAACTGGACCTGAGGAGAGCCGCTTGTGGCTCTGGCACTGCGGACAGCTGGCCACGTAGTTCTGCATTGTTTTGCTCATTTTCGGCCAATAGAACAGTTCTTTCGTGTGACTAGGTGTTCGTGTGGTGCCTATATGGCCAGAGGTGGGGTCATCATGCGTGAGACGCAGAACAGACGTTTAGAGGGGCGCAGGAACAACCAGCTGAAAGCGGGCGCCCATCGTGGACAAGTTTCTGTGGTAAAGAAGACCATTTTGGACGCCTAATTGCCCTTCGCTCAATGAATTTCTCGCTCCAGAGAATAGAGCTTTCAAGCTTGGGTCATTACGCTGCTCAGCAGTGAAAGGTACGGCATCGGGAAAGCCAAACGATAGAGAAGCGATAAGGTGGTCAAAGTTATCGGCTTCACAATCTGTCAATGGTAGCGTCATTCTGGAGAGGCAATCCGCATCAGCGTGTAGACGGCCAGTATTGTATGAAATGGTGAAGACATGTTCTTGTTAACGAATGGCCTATTGTGCAAGGCGGCCGGATGGGTGACGAAGGTTGACCAGCCAACATAGTAAATGTTGATCTGTGACGATAGTGAACGGGCGACCATAGGTGTATGAGCGAAACCGTTGCACGGCAAAGACTACCGCTAGGCATTCCTGTTCGGTCACTGTGTAGTTGCGTTCAGGCTTGCTTAAAGAACGACTTGCGTACGCCACAACGTACGTGTTCCTTCTTGCCAGAACGCTGAACGAGAACGGCACCGATACCGATTCCACTTGCGTCTGTGTGAATTTCCGTGGGCGACGAAGGATTGAAGTGCCGAAGTATTGGCTGTGAAGTTAACAAACACTTCAGCTTGTGAAAAGTGGCATCACACTCGGAGGTCCACTGAAACGGGCTGTTCTTGCGTAGAAGGCTCGTCAGGGGGTGAACGACATCCGCAAACCTGGGTACGAACCCAAGTTTGCGAGCGGAAATACGAGCAGAGCCCGATGAACCTATGCAGTTGTTTCACAGATTTAGGACGCTCGAACGATTCAACGGCCGCTGTCTCTTCTGGATCAGGTCTAATGCCATCTTTGTCAACGAGATGCCCTAACACCAATGTCTGTCGCTCACCAAAGTGGCACTTTTTGGAATTCAATACAAGGCCAGCTTTTTCAATGCAGCTGAGCACGAGGTCTAGGCTAGTGTTGTGCTCCTCAAAGGTACGTCCAAAAATTACATCATCAAGGTAACACATGCATATATGCCATTTCAAACCACGCAATATAGAGTCCATAAATATTTCTAATGTCGCATGAGCATTACATATACCGAATGGCATAACGTTGATCTCGTAAAGTCCGTCGGTCGTAACGAATGCCGCCTTTTCTTTGTCAGCTGCATGCATCGGAATTTGCCAGTAACCTGATCTCAGGTCGACAGATAAAAAGTAGGACGCGGAATGCACAGTCTAGAGCGTCATCGATGCGCGGCAGTGGATAGACGTCTTTCTTGGTAACAGAATTCAGTCGGCGGTAGTCAACGCAAAATCTCCACGTACCATCCTTCTTCCTCACTACAATGACGGTAGCAGCCCACGGACTTGCCGATTCCTGTATTATTCCCTTTTCCAGCATTTCTTTGACTTGCTCGTTGATGATCTTGCGCTCTGATGGTGCCACTTGGTAAGGTTTCCGCCTAATGGGATGCGCCGACTCGGTTTGGATCTAAGGACGCATCCGCGTCGCTGGGATTAAGGGCCTTCGGCTGTATTTAGAAAAATCGAACACTTTCGAGTGCTTAGATAGAACGTCGAGCGGTGTATGACGTTCGCTTTGGTCAAGAGACTTGCTGACCGTTTGTAGCAATTAGGCATCTTCTGAACCTTCTAAGCCTAGATGTTCATTTTGGTTTGTAGTATCAACAAGCGCAACCAGCGTCGTACACGACTCGGGTCTCAAGTCTGTAAGTTTCATGCCGCCTGGCAGAATTGCAAGTTCCATAGAACTGTTCATCGTCCACACACCTGCCAGTACATCAACGACTGACACTTTACAATGGGGAATGAGAATTTTCTTTTTCAGGCATGCCAAGGGAATCGGTTTGAGCGTGGCGTCAAACGTGCCACAGTTTTTACTGGAACATGCCACGGGAACACACACAGCAGAAAATGTGGGAACGACTGTATCCACGGAGACGAAACAGATGCGTTCCTGCGGACAAAAATTCTCCAAGAGCGTCGTTGGGAAAGTACCGTGTATAGAAAGATGCCTACTTCTGCAGTCTACAGTTGCCCCACACTCACACAAGAAGTCAGTACCCAAGATAACGTTATGTGTAGACCGCGGAATAACCGCAAACTGTGCAAAACACCTTGCCACACAGCGAGACGTCCACAGTACAATATACCACCGGACACAACACGTCACCACTTACACAACGAAATGTCACCCCACGGTTCAGGCAAAACATCACTTTTGGTCCTAGCAGGCTCTTAAAATTTACACCCATCACCGAGACTGTCGCGCCTGTATCCACAAGTGTCATAGTAGCCATCCCATCGACAACTACATGAACTTTGTTTTTCAACATAAACGCTGACGGTGGTATATCTGTAGATAGCACCTGTGATTTCTCAGCCTGCACCGACTAGTTTTCTGGCGGCAGTGTACGTGCGCGTCGCCGTGGCGACGGCGATTGTGGAGCACAGGGAGCTTGTGGTGGCGTCAAACTTCGATCAGAGGCAGCGAGGGGTAGCGTAACCCGGTAGGGGCGCGTGGTTTCCGTGACGTGGAGTGCGGATGGTCGAAAGGTTGGTGAGACATGTGCCAAGACTTTCGCTGATATGAGCGGTGGTCACAAAAACGTGCAATATGACCCGGGACACCACAGTTGTAGCATACCAGAATCGGTCGAGGGGCATGTGGCTGCTCAGAGTAACGACTCCTCTCGGAAGGCATGGGATAGTGGTGCCACCCTTCAGGGGCACTGTAGGCAGGCGATGTTAGGTAAACAGGCGGGCGAAAACTTCGTTCGTAATTGGGAGTTGCTTGACGGGGGAATCAAGCCTGCCGTGTACCTTGATATTCACAAGCGTCTGCTGCGTTGATCGATGGTTGCCATGGTGGAAGAGAAACAGGAGTCCACACACGTTCTGGTTCGTTTACATACACGTCCTGAAAATCGCTGGGGCGATGATAGGTCTGCTGACATCGAAGCGGCTCTTCTCAGACGATCTGCCGTATGGTCAAAGCAAGGACGTTAGGTGGCACTGTTTCAACACTAGCCACAGTGGGGACGTTGGACAGGCGGCCGTATTTCGGAGAAGTTCGGCGCATCTTGAGGGATTCAAAGGTACGACAGTGCTTTATCACGTCGGACACGGAGTTCAAGCAGTCTTTCCCAATTAAGAAATTGTACACCTCTTTGGCTATACCATTGAGAACATGTCCAATCTTGTCTCATTTAGACATCCTCCCATTCACGATCTTGCACAGCTTCAATATTTCTTCAATGTATGTAGTTAATGTTTTTCCTGGAAGCTTTGCCCTTTGAGACAATGTCTGCTCCGCGCGCTTCTTCTTTGCGTCCGAATCACCGAAACACTTCTGCACTTCTTCAACAAAACGTTCACGACTTGTGAACATGTACTCGTGGTTCTCGTACCACATGAGGGCGGTGTAAGTTAACGAGAATGCAACATGACTGAGCTGTTCCTTCGAGTCCCAGCCATTGCTTCTGCTCATCCGCTTGTAGTTCTTGAGCCACACGTCGATGTCTTCACCTGAGGTCCCGCCGAAGTTTGGTGGCACTCTGTAGTACGGCACGGAACCCATCGGAGTTGGCCTCGAAGCGTTGGATGGCTGCTCTTGGGCCATTACGATCGGCGAAGGTGGAAGTCCGGCGAGGTGGCATCTGCGACGAAGTCCTGGTAGTGAAGCTGCCTTCTTTGGGTTCATCCTACCCAACACCTTCCACCAAATTGTATAAGGCAAGGTGACTTAATCGTGGTTTTAATGGGCCCTGACTCCGCGATCACAGTATAATGATGATGATCTCCACCACCATGGCTCGTACCCACTCAGAGGAATCGCGGTGGAGGCAACGTCGTCTTCATTCTCTACTCGCACTTCCCTTGCTTTTCCTGGTAGTGAACTTCTTATCAATGTATATATATATATATATATATAGTGGGAGTAATAATTCAATTGGCCAGTTAGTCTTCGTGAAGGTATGAGATATGGCACAACGGGAGCGTTGTCAACAAGGATAAATATATTTATTTCCCAACAGTTCCGGGAGGGGTCCTCCCTCCCCTGATGAAGGGAGGACCCCTCCCGAAACTGTTGGGAAATAAATATATTTATTCTTGTTGACAATGCTCCCGTTGTGCCATATCCTATATATATATATATATATATATATATATATATATATATATATATAAACTGATGTGTTTTGTGAACTATTCATATTTCATCTGCATTTGGTGGCTTTTCACCGTATATAACGCTAACCTTTTATATTTTCAGCAAGAAATCATTTATAGAAAATTATATGTCAATAGCCTCATTTGAAGTAAATGTGTTTTAATGTTTTGAACACCAGTGTAGAAAGCAGCATTAAAGACAATGTCTGTGGTTTGCTTGCATCAGTCTTTTCATGTCAGTTGTACACTTCTTTTTAATACATTTTGTTGCCATGCTTTATTGGAACTAAACTGTCACTGTAAGGACTTGTCTTGTGCCATATGGGCAACATTTCATGTACAATTTTTGGTATTCCTCGATAAAACCACGACGTGAATACAAGGCACGCCATAGTGGGAACCGCGTTAACTTACACCACCTGGAGTTGTTCAATGTGCAACTAAAGAGAAGTACACGGATGCCCTTGCATTTCGCCCCCATCAAATACGTCTGCCGTGGCTTCGAGAATCGCATCCAGGTATTAGGAGATAACAGTAAAACAGCTTAACCGCTGAGATACCACTTCGGGCAGGCAAAACAATATTTCTATGCATGTACAGGTGATGTTCCGTCCGATCACCTGCTACAAAGCACAAGGCATCAATAAAAAAATCATCAACAGCTAATATCCATTAGCGGGCCCGGACCGGGACAGGGTTTAGAACCATGTGCCCTGTTCACGCTCGCGCTCGGTTAATGTACGCCTGGGCCCAAGTCGGGCCTCAGAGTACGGGCCCGGGCTTGGCTTGGGCTTCATAAAGTGGGGCCAGGCTGAGCCCGTGTAGTGCTCAAGGTCAGAGTGCTCGAATAATGACAGACAATATCATCCACAAAGCTGAAGAAGGCGGAACCAAAACGCATTGTGCTGGTAGTCTTTTGTGCTCTAGAAAAGTGGACTTGCATATTTCAGATGGTAGATTGGTGGAAGCAAACGTTCGTGCGCTAAGAAGCATGCTACGTCGTTTGTGCTTCGCGAGATGGGTGTTGAGTGCAAGATATAGCTTTCATTCGGTAGATGCCACATCGGGCAAAACAGGTGCTGTCTTGTAGACTGCGAGAGCATCTTGCGGAAGTTTATGCGCAGGCAACAGAGGGACATACGGCGGACCGTACCTGCAGGTCCATCTGTGCTCCGGAAACTAATGCAACACGTGCGCTTCGGAATGGCAAAGACCCAGTGACGCCGAAATAACAGAAGCGTTTCCTCTCAGCGGGAACAAAACATCTCAGTCGGTGTTCTTCTGGTTGCTCTAACACAGAAAGAGATTGACTCTATGAATGTATATCTTGCACATCCAAAGGGCTCACATGTGATGTCGGCGAGCAGGAGAGCGTTGCTGCACGCAAGCGCCGGCCTGTCCAATGGGTTGTGTGTATTGTATATTTCCTTGCAGCAAATTCAGTCGATGCCGAGTGCCCGTCCTGTTTCGCCACCCTCTCCTGTGTCTACGTCTTTATATTTTTGGCTACGGAAATGAATGTCGCAAAAAACCCGGTGCTAGCGAACTTACCAAAATGCGGGCGGACACAAATAGGTCCTCCGTGGTGCGCCTGTCAAAAGCATGTTTCTATGGCCTATTTTTCAATAACTGGTGCTCTCTCAGCCAAGCGCTTTTCGGTGATCGGCCGTTTCTGATATGACTATTATATATTTGACCATAGACACCTGTCGATTACTTTGCTGGTATTGCAGTGTTCACTTTCAATGAAATGTTTCACGCATGGCCATTGTTCTTCCCTGTAGCAACAGAAGTGTTTGGCCGCTAAGCATGCGAGTGAATTTGCGATTCCCAGAGTATACAAAGAAGTGCTTTCATAAAGGATGGACTCACGTAGAGTAAAGATGGCGACGAGGAGGTTCCAATGAACATTCTTTGTCTGCGTCAGCCTTTCGCGCTTTCAATGCCCCGCATAAAGGAATGAGTTTTCAGCGAACACCGAGTAATGTTGAAAAAGTACACAAATGAATCAATGAATAAGCGAAAGCGGTTGTAGAAGGCGTGCACATGCCAAGCTTCTCTTGCTCACACTTTCCCTGTAGGGAAGGCTTTGTTATGTTTACCTCACCGTTTGTTCAAAAGATTGAAACAGGGAACTCTTCTGCCAAGGGAACGCCTCTGTTTTGACGAGTCTAGTGCAATTAAGAAATATCTAGCAGGTTGTATTGCGCAAAAGACATTTTCCTCCAATGTTACAGAAGAGCATGAGGAGACTGGTTGCCCGAATTGTGCTTGCAATGACATATTCACCTTGAGCTCTTTTTTCCTCGACTTGCATGTTCTTGAAAATGTCGTACCATACAGTACGTCATACAACAAAACATAGGCGTCCTAAAACACATTATTCCATAAAAAATGTAAATTGCAAATTAAATGTGCAAATCACTCAGCAGAGTTTAGCCAACGATGAACCTTACCAATAAGAGATGGTTTGGCGAAGGAGAACGTGGCTGACAAGGCCGTCAGCAGGCCCGTTGCTACGGCGATTCGGTCAAGCCCGACACAGTCAACGAGTATCACGGGAAACAGGACGACGCCACTGCCCAGCAGGAAGGCGACAGCCGCGGCCAGCGCAAACAAGGACCCGTACCCCGAGCACTGGGGCATAATGACGTACATCAGTCCGACTAAGGCCAACACCATGGCCATCAGGGTGCGCCTGGTGAGCAGCCGTCGGTCGGCAAGGACGGGCAGTCCCAAGCGGCCCACGAGGTCGGCGAGGGAGCTTACAGACGTCATCGTGACTGCGCTGCTCTGAGCGATTCCTCTGTCCACGGCGAAGTCGACCAGCAGCGAGTTGTAGCAATCGTAGCCGAGGTTGAAGGCCACGCAGGAGAACATGACTAGATACAACATGGGAATCTGCAGCACGTCCAGACCGCACAGCAGGGAGATATTCCTACGGTGTTCATGCACGACTGCAACGGCTTGATCCAAACGTGCTTTGGCTTCCGGGTCTTTCGAATCTGGACAGAGCAGTAAAATTTCGAATTACACGTAAGGGTACATGAGATAAATTCCTATGCAAAGTTGCTTGCTGCAAGCACGCTTTGTTAAAATAAGGCTATCTTCAGTTTTCTTTTTTTGTGTGTGTTCACATAAACAGTATCAAAGGAGAGCAATGCAAGGACAAGCACTTTCTAAGAATTGGTTTATACTTTCAAAAGTATCCGTTGTGTCCACTTGTTTGGTAGCGCTGATCTGTATCCTATGAAGCGAACATTTTTGAAAAAAAAAACAATTTCGTAAAAAGCGCTCACTCTCATTATGCTCTTTTTTGTTCCTGTGTTTTTGTACGAAAAAAACATTGTAAAAAATTTTTTTGAATCGAAAGGATGACATTCATTTTAAGGGTCATCGTAGCTCTTGAAAGGCAGGCCGTCAAATCAAAGCAGTTGCGAGGTATTGAGTGAGTCTACAGTTTTAGGCAGTTTGGCTAACGCTTTCGCAGTAGGACAGCTTGAACTTGAAAACGAAACGGCAGGAGCAGAAAAGCTTGTTGAACATGCATAGGAAATGCGTTGATATTAGAAAAAAAAAGAATCCGCGCATCATGTCGAGTAGGCGAAGGTCTGGGTAATGTATTAGAGAGTAACCGAACGTTACTAGTGTGTTGTCCCATATAATGTATATTGAGTCATGTAAAGTGTATGTAGAATGGTATATTTATTTCGCCTTCCAATAGTTTTAGGTCATTCAAGGAGGATTTAGAAAATAGCGGGAGTGGATGATACGCCTCGAAAGTGAATCCAAGAACCATTCATCTTATCGATGGTTGGATAACATTTTATTATGATTAATTTGTTGGCACATGCAGTTCTCAACGTGTGCGTTTGTTTTACATGGGGCCTCAGGGAGCCTCAACGTCTAGGCACATTTTAGTAAAGATCAACTAATCAATACTCTTTTTGGTATGTTATTTTTGCCGAGAAGACTGATCTCGTAACTTATGACTAGCCTATGCTTGCGTTAAAGTATATTGTATAGCTTTTTTTGCGTCGCACACAATTTTGACTACACAACGGCTCTATACAGTAAGCACGACAAAAGACAAGGCTATATGTCCCATGGAGCTCCCCTTCTAATAAAAAGCAGTGTGATGTTAGCAATATTGTTATAGGGGATCCCGTATATGTCGTTAGTGCGTCGTTGAAAGGAAAACTCGTTAACTATCAAACGCTTTTTTTGTCTTTCTTCTTTCTGAAGCTTTCACGAGGCGCCATTTCACATTTTTAATCTACACGCAGCCTTCCCATAGTAAAACACCTATCTTACAGCATCACCCGGTTGTCTTTTGAGCCTCAGTTTATCAATTTCTGGGATGGCTTTATATAATTTCTTGCACAAAAAGTGCACTTTGAGTACATGTTTAAATAGAAATGCCTGTTAGAAAATGTATCCTGTAAGCTCCTTGCATTGACAAAAAATAAACAAAACTACGCCTAGATACAGGACACAAGGAGAAAGAAGTCGGTCGGAGGAGCGCATACTCAAAACAGCGCTGGTCCCATTCACTTGGTAACAGTTGTTAGGCTGCGCTGGTCCCGTTGACTTATTTCTCCTTGTGTCCTGTATCTAAGCTTAGCTTTGCGTTTTCCATTTGTTCACCAACTAGATCCCCACCGAACATTCCTTCAGTTCACCAACCCGGGCTGGCATTACGAAGTGCACCGTGTGGCGTCTGAAACTTATGAACTACCATCGTGCTGTCTCTTTTGAAACCGTTTATTACAAGAGCGGATGCGCTTCTCTGCATAAACTAGCCTCCAAAGGAGCAGCAAGGCAGTCACTTTGTAAATGTATTTACACTAGGTGACGACGAACCATTTCTTGCCAAAATTACTCCGTATACTGAGAGCGTGATAGCCTCGACTCCAAGACTTGCGTCTTTTCAACCAGGAATTCTGTCCGAATTGTTGGATTTGATCATCGCCACTATTACTTCGCGCAATGCCAATGGCTAAAATGTGGCGTTAGGGGTTCGAAATGTATATTCTACACAGAAGGGAATGCGTTCAAGTTTCTGCACTTTGCTGGAAGACGCGCTAGAGCTAGCACGGATTGCTAAATTCCCCCACCAGGGAAGGTCAAGTGATTACAGTGCTTGACAAGACACGCAGGTCTTGGGGTCAAATCCTGGTCTCGGCGGTCACTTTTTTGGGGCGAAGCTTTTTAAGGTGTGGGTCTGTCCTTCCTCCTGGTCTTGTCGTGCGTAGGCACCAGCGGCACATACCCGCTCTTAAGCGGGTATTCGCCACAGGGGATGCGAGACGGGAAAGGGCGGTACTTGGAGTGTTCACTAGATGGACACACGGATGGACGCATGGACAGACGAACACACAGACTAGCAGACTGACGGACGCATGGATGAACGCGCGGAGTGGGTATGTGCGGCAGGAAATGTGAGATGTGAGATGGCGCTACTTGGAGTGTTCACTAGATGGACGCATGGATACACGGACAGACTAGAAGACGGACGGACAGATAGAAGCACGCGCAGATGTACGGACGGATGGACGCACAAACGGACGGACGGATTAACGGACGTACAGATGGACAGACGCATGGATGGACGCACGGTTCGTCAGGCGGGCGGACTGAAGCAAGAAAGAACGGACGGATGGAAGCACGGACGGCTGACGGACGCTTAGCCCCACTCATCATCATTCACTCCGTGGATATGCTCGAAGCCTATGTATTTAGATTTAGGTGTACATTAAAGAACCTCAGGTAGACAAAATTTCTACAGGCCTCCACTACAACGTCCCTCATAATAAGAAGACCGTTTTGGTATACGTTAAACCACAATTCCTTTCCATGTTCTTCTTCTTCCTATAATTATTATTATTATTATTATTATTATTATTATTATCATCATCATCATGGTAACTCAACTCAAGCCCGGACATATGTTTTGTGGCCATTTAAGTGGGTGTATATGTTACCCCCGCGTATCTTTTGATGCTGACTAAGGCTGCCACGAGCGCTAACTTTTGTGACAAGCGATACATGTATTTAATAGTTT
Source organism: Rhipicephalus microplus (assembly GCF_043290135.1). Classification (NCBI taxonomy): domain Eukaryota; kingdom Metazoa; phylum Arthropoda; class Arachnida; order Ixodida; family Ixodidae; genus Rhipicephalus; species Rhipicephalus microplus. Next base: position 2,237,633 of record NW_027464614.1, on the reverse strand, counting down.
CATTGCCTGAATCAAATCTCAAAAAGCAACATTGAACGAACACTAGCTTACCTGTATCTCGACCCACTGGAATGACGTAAGGCAGCTGAGCCGAAGACTTCTCGTCAGTGCTATCCACAGTGATGAGTGACTCCACCGAAGTGCCGCATCGCTTGAGCCAGTGGGGTTGACGAAGGAAGAGGCTGAAGGCAGCCGCATTCAAGATGACAGCGCCGAAGATCAGCATTGCTTCTTGGAAGCCGTACCATGCGATCAGCTTCTCAATTAGTTTGGGGAAGACGAAGCTGCCTAGCGTGGAGCCGGCAAAGCACACACCCGTAGCCATCGTTTGGTACTTCACAAAGTGTTCGCTGATCAGCACAGGGTTCATAGCATACACAATTCCAGAGCCAAAACCTGCCAAAAAATGCACCCGGCAATAAGTTCAGCAATTTGTACAAAAACTATCACGTTGTAATGCGTGGTTTTTGAGAGAAAGAGAGTGACAAAGAGGAAGGTTAATTATATGCTAGCAGACAATTTGCTACCGAGAGTTGGGGTGGGAAACTGCGGATGACAGTGTAGGTGCTGTTTTGTCTTTTCTTTTCTTCTGCGGTATGATCGGCTACCTAAGGTTAACACTTTCCATAGCGCAGTCAGAAAATTTTGTAATAATACAGAATGGCGACAGTATTTAGACTAGTCACTACCGCTTCTTTACAAAAAAAATTGTGACAACTAATATGCTGACTATGTGTCCTGCGTGAGCTATAGTTAGACGGAATGAGCCGAAACCGAGTTAATAGCCGCGTCCGGCCAGCCGTGGCAGAAACTAAGAATCGTAGAGCTCCTTCATCTTGGGAAAGTACCGTCAGCATTTCTTTGCGACCTTCGGCGACTTTGAGTGTATTTATCTATCTATCTATCTATCTATCTATCTATCTATCTATCTATCTATCTATCTATCTATCTATCTATCTATCTATCTATCTATCTATCTATCTATCTATCTATCTATCTATCTATCTAGCCACCTACGACTTTTAGCTCTCCTGGCCGTTTCGATAATGGTACCAATACCAAACTTCGTATGGCATAACACTACTGTATGAAGAACATATTTAACTAGTCAAAACATGAAAATTATGACATTTACGTCATGAATATCATAATTTACATTTCTTGGTCCTGTAGCTCTTTCAATGGTTTCATTCACATGGCATGTTGCAAAACTGGTTGGTTTGGCATGATTGCATGGCGAACAGAAGCGACAGACCCTAACATCAAAATAAAGACATGCGTGTCATGTAACAACATGACTACATACCACGCTCATGATGCGCTCGTGGCCGTTTCGCGAGCGTCACATATACCAAAATTGGTATTACAGTACGTGAATGGATGACGAAGGAGTGTGACTGGTGCAATTGTGATAATCATGAGATGCGTGTCATGTAACAACATAACTACATGCCACGTTCATGATGCGCTAGCCATCATTTCGCTGGCTTCATTTATACCAAATTTGGTATGACGGGACGTGAATGGATGACGAAGGTACGATACTGGTTCAAATATGATAATCATGACATGCGTGTGATGTAACAACATTACTACATGCCAAAGTGATGATGCGCTCGCAGCCATTTCGCTTGCTTAACAAATACCAAATTTGGTATTACCTGACGGCAAAGGAAGACGAAGGTATGTGACTGGTGGGAACATGATAATAATGAGATGCGTGCCATGTGAGAACATGACTACATGCCACAGTCAAGGCGTCAATACATTTCGACGTGACGCGGTGCATGTACTCGCCGGCGTTCATTTCGTCACGCCGGCGTTGCCATTCCAGGCACCGGTCCTGTCATGTACTCGCAGGTGCGCGCTGCGCTGCGTTGCCTTGACGCATGCGCGTTTCAACGCATTCGGCGTCCCTCCATCCCGAAAGAGAGGGAGACGCAGCGTTGTCTCGGTAACACATAGGCGCGAAATGCAGCATGGCACAATTTGCACCGGTGGCCGCGCTGACGGATGCTGGTCGCGCCTGGCGTCAGACTATAGAGTGCTCGTGTTCTGCTAACGTAGCGTCAATGTGTCCAGCGTCCGTGCGCATCAGCGCTACATTGGAGTATATTGGGGCCTTCATGACGCACTCGCTGCCGTTTTGCTAGCTCCATATATACTGTTACGCCTGGGAGTCCACACCAAACGTCAATGCCTCTGCAAAGGCAATCTGTTTCAAGGCCAGCGGTCGAGCCTGCCTGACGCGGTCAACTTAACGACGTCGTCAAGCGGCGGCGCTGGTCTGTCCTACGCATCGCACAGCGAGTTCCCTCAGCCCACGAGCCCAATAAAGCAATCGACGCATTCCAGTCTGGCGAGTCTTACACAATGCGTGGCAACCTCACTCGTCTTTGGGTGCAACCTAGCGCAGCGGCTCCGAATTCAATGATGATGGCGCAGCCCAGCGGCTCCTATTGGAGGATTCTGACATCACGGCCAGCGACGCTTCTGGTGGGACGTTGGTGACGCAAAGGTCCACCGTGTGCCTATAAAAATATGGCAGCATGTCCACGACGTAAATAATGGAGAGTGGGGCGAAGCATCCGTCCGTCCATTCGTTCTTGCTTCCGTCCATCCGTGCGCGAGTCTGTGTGGCCGCGCGTGCGTCCATCCACCCATCCTTGCGTGCGTCTGTTCGAGCGTCCGCACGTCCTTCTGTGCGTCCGTCCTTGCGTTCTTCCATGCATTCGCTCCTGCGTCCGTCCATGCGTCCATCCGTCCGTGCAGCCATCCGTGCGTCCGTCCATGCATCTGTCTGTGTGTCCATTCGACCACCTATTAAACACTCCTAGTACCAAGATCTCGCACCTTTTCATCATATATTCGTCCTATAAAAGCACCGCCATCCAGCGGACATTCGAAGGACTGAACGAGAGGAGGCACACGCCCACTTTCTTACGGCTTGCGCTTCATGTCTACTTCCCACCTTTAACCACCTCGAGCTCATGGTATATACTAGTTCACTGTATTCATGGCACTGCGGCTGAACACTCGCTAAACCTTTGTAAAACCAAGGAGGTTACGCCCAGCGAGTATAACGCAGCAACCCTTTCTTGTCAGATAGTGCTGAATCTACATGCCAATGGCTGCTAGGGGGGAATAATAGACAGAAGAATGTGGCTTCTAGTTAACGCGCGCGCTGCGAATTTTTCATTGTTCAACAACGCACAGAAGAAATCTCCCATCGGCACCACCTTGGAGGTCAAAATGTGACTGGTTACACACTACTACTACTACTACTACTACTACGACTACAAGGGACGAACGGGTGCCGGTATACGGAGCTTCGCCGCTAAAAGGCCAAATGGCACGTCGCCAGCAGCTGACTTATGCGTCAGAGAGCAGCCGACGTATTCGTCAGAGAGAACACATCTCGACTCTTCGCGTCCCTAAGGTGTTCGCCCCAGTGCCGAATTGGTAGCACCCCTATGCTGTACATAAACCTCGCCTTAACTCACCGTCGTCTTGTCCGCTCGTCTATCAGCTCTGCGCAGAAGCAGTCGCGAGCTGAGAAACAGACGCTACCAAACGGATGGTGACCTAGGCGGCGATTTCCGGAGCAGTAGCGCCTTCGAGACCGTATTGGCGACGTCGCTTCGTATCAGTGGTCGCAGCGGTGGGATTGGCTGGCATCACCGACATCAATGCGTTGAGTGCCTCATGTTTTCCCCCCAGTTCACCAGACTACTCTAGCACAGGTTATAGCAGTTTATAGAAGGGCTGTGTGAAGCATTAGAGTGAGCTTTGATTGTTTCAAGCCAAGTCGGAGTGCTTTGAAACCAAGGTAAGGCTGAGGGTGTAAACACTGCAGTGTTAAAAACTGCCTGCACGTCTTGCTAATAGACTTATAGTGGGTACGGCAAGTAGATTCTTAATAGGGGCAAACACCAAGACGCTAGTGTGAACGATGGAGAACTTTAAGGTGAAGGAACTAATCGAACTTTGTGAGGAACTTGGCCTCATTTTGGGCCGTGTGAAACAAAAGCAAGCGATGCTTGAGATCATGAGTGATGCAGGAGTGACGACTGAGGAACTTGATGAGGCCTAGGCAGATATCAAAGCACGCAACGAGGAGGCTGAAAGGCGAGAAGTTTGCGAGCACGAAGAAGCTGAAAGGCGAGAACGCCGTCAGGAGGCCAAGAGACAGGAGCGCCTTGTGTTGAAACGAAAAGAATTGGCAATCCTACAGTGTTCGCAGGTGCCTAGCGAGGTTTCTGTGACAGTTCAGGTCAGTGGTCAGAAAATTCGCTACCAACTGCCACCGTTCATAGTAGGCGAGGACATGGCGAAGTATCCCGTCAAGTTCGAACACATGTGTGAGCGAAATGCCTTGGAGCGGTCTCTATGGGCGCAGAACTTGTTAGCTCTTCTTCCCGGCGAAGTGTCCAACTTGATAATGTGCTCGTCGAGGTAAGCGTTTGAGAGCTATGCCGAAGTTAATGAAGTGCTTTTGAGACGTCATAAGTTGTCACCCGAGGCTTTCCGGCGAAGGTTCCGGTAAGCTAAAAAGGGGAATGAGTCGCACGTTGACTTCGCGTTTCGTGTTAAAGTCGATTTAATTGAATAGCTCTAGGGTGAAGGGGTTTATTAGGATCGCGATAAAGTGGTAGAATGCATTGCATTGGAGGAATTATACTGCTGCATCGAGGAGGATGTCAAGCTTTGGCTGCAGGACAAACTAAGTAAAGTACAGATGAAGAAGGCAGCAGAGTTAGCTGAGGAGTATTACACTCAACGAAAGTTGCATAGCAGCGCAGTGTGCGTTGAAAAGAATGAAAGAAACGAGGGCTTCTAAAAAAACCTGATCAATGAAAACCCACTCCGCACCGTAATTTCTGGAAGGACCCGTCTCCTACGAAGAACACTGTTGGGGAAGGGCAAACGAAAGTGGAGAAGTCGAGTGAGGTTCCTGAACAACGCACTGATACCATACGGGTGTTTGAATCAAGGAAGCCGCTAGTCTGCTACAACTGCAAAAAGGAAAGGCACATCGCGATAAACTGTAAGCAAAGTGTGCTTTCGCAACAATCCGAGAATAGGAAAATAACATGCGATATTTAGAGCCGTATCTTCAAGAAATTAGTGTAAGATGAAAAACGTGTCGAGCACTTTGAGACTCAGTGGCAGCCATGGACGCTGTCCACCCTTTGTTGGTGTCTCCGGATGACTTTACAGGAGAATGCGCGTGGATTAGGCAAGTCGCCGAGGAGCAGCGTGCTTGCTCACCAATCGCTACGGTTGTCATTAAAGGCCCGTTCCGTCAGCTTCGCACCGAAGCAGCTGTGTCTGCCGCGCTTCCCGATCGTTTTCCTCATCTTTTTTTAATAACTCTGAACAGGTCGTCAAAGAGCAGGGTAAATCTTTGTTCTTCAACTTAGCGTACATGGCCCTCACGCGATACGAAGCGCTGAAGCTTTCGCAGGAACTTGATCTTGTTCAATGTGGTGAAACACCACCTCCAAAAGCTGCTGATCTTTGTGACGGCGAGTCGATGGAAACTCAGACAGGAAATTTTTCGTGTAAGTCATTTGAGCAGTCACTCGAGCGGCGCGTTGCCGAAGCGACTGGAGTGGTCTCTGTCGGTGGAGGAGACGACATGGCACCATTGAGTCAGAGCGAGAGGGGTGCAACGCTCTTTCCTGTAGCGGAAAGTTGGAATGAGCTGTCGAAGGCTCATCGACAAACATTCATTCGAGAGCAGCGTGAAGACTTCTCGAATAAAGCGCTAATGGAAAGCGTAAACTTGGGGAAAAATGAAGGCTTCTGTATTTGAGAAGGCAGGGCTCCTGTATCAAAGCTACACAACTGTGCAAGGTCGCAAGTATGAGCAGCTCTTGGTGCCACAAAAGTATCGTAGCCAACTATTGAAACTGGCGCATGAAAATGCGTAGGCAGGGCATCTCGGCATAAAAAAGAGCAATGTTATTGTTTTCCTTTAGTTTTATTGGTCGAAATGCTGGAAGCATATCGAAGACTTTGTACGTTCACGTGACACTTGTCAGAAAGCGGGGAAATCCATGGACAAGTGGAAGGTACCTATGAAGCATCTGCCAATTATCACAGAACCTTATCGGCAACTAGTGATTGATATCCTCGGGCCATTGCCAGAGTCAAGGTAAGGTTGTCGGTACATCCTGACGGCCCTCTGTGTCACCACAAAACTTCCGGAAGCCATACCACTCAAAGGGGCCCTGCGACACTATTTGAGCATTTATTTTCCATTGGTTCTTCTGGTGCTGCGGAATGCGCCGATATCGTTGCGCACATGGCAACTCCAAAATTGACGCGGTCATAATTTCAATTCACGGGATAAACTACCTTGATTTCACCCTACTGCGACACACATCGGCTATTTTTTCATGGGAAGGGGCATCGTGTCGTGTGACGTGACGACAAGCACCACTCGCTTTTGATTGGCTTCACGCGAGAAATGGCGTGCAATATTCATACCGGGGTAGCTAGGCCATACGTGTTGATGCTAATAACAGCAAAAACCTTTTTCAATAGTTTCTCAGGAAGTAAGCATTTCTATTTCTAAGTGATGTATTTTTAGAACAATGAACACAACACTTAGACTGCGAACCAGGCTACGGTACGCCAGCATTTAGAAGTGGAAATGTATGCCACGTTTTTATTGAGCCGAAAATGCGACAGGGGGTAAGCGCTCGCGTTGCCGTCGAACCCGTCGGGTATGCAAACCGAGAAGTGACCCCGCACAAAGCGTATGTGTGTATCTTGCACAGTGTGACCGTGGGAGCGTCTGCTACCCAACACACGTTGTTCGTGATAGGCATGCTAACAACACCGTGAAAAGAGTGGTAGCGAGGTATTGTGTGAAGGCTACAATGAGGCGACATTTTCGGAACGTCTTTTTGAGACGCGCGCTGTAATTGGAAGCGGTCTTTGACGTCAGCAGGCGAGTGAAATGCAAATAATAGCGTTTCTCGTCATCGCCTGCTCCAGTTTTCCACTTTGAGGACTCATAACTTCACTTTTCGTGCACACATTTCCATCATTATGAATGAATTCATCTCAGTAATCATCGCTACACGCGTTACGGTGATAAATAAGGCTGTCCTGAAAGTGTCGCAGGGCACCTTCAAGGAGCTCAATTCCCCTCATGTCGTGGATGCACTGCTATCTATATTTTCACGCGTCGGATTTCCTTCTGAATTCCAATGCGACAACGGTAGTGTCTTCACCAGCTGCTCTACTTTTACCTTTTTGAATAAATACGGGATAAAAGTAGTGCACAGCTCGATCGATCACCCGCTATATAATCTGGTAGAGCCTATGCATTCCGTTCTAAAACGGATACTGAAAGCTCTTTTCTACGAGCACAAATGTGACTGGGAAGGGTGTATTCCTGCCGCTATGTTCGCTTTGAGATCAGCTCCTCATGAGAGCACTGGTTTTAGCCCTGCAGAGCTCATGTATGGAAGGAGTTGGAAAACAGCATTGCGAATGCTACGTGAGTCTTGGGAGGGATTTGATAAATACCCTAATGTAGTTGCCTATGTTCTAGACCTCTTTCAGAGGCTTGAAACAAGGAAAAATCTTGTGGAAAGCCTCATGAAGGCCGCACAAGTATTGTCGAAGGTGTACTACGACAAATCGGCCAAGAAACGCACCTTTGAAGTGGGTAGTCAGGTAGTGCTGCTGCGGCCGTACAAAAGGAACAAGCTTGAGGTTCATTGGGAAGGGCCTGCCAAAGTAATATTGAAGCTTCCCGATACCAATTATGAAGTGAAAATAATAAGGCGGACGAACAAAACTTACCACAGTACCGTGATGAAATCCTAAGTTCTACGTCAAGCGGTCGTAAATCTGCTTTTCCATGCTTCAGAGGAAGAGGGAGCAGAAATTTTGAATTGTAGTGAAATAATCGAAAGGGGATCCTATGCAATCCTGGAGCAGTTAAACCTGGAGCCAAGCTTAAGGGCAGTCCAGAAGGAGGACTTGAGAAGGAATGTTTAGGGGTTTAAAAACATGTTTTCGGAACGTCCCAGTTACTCGACGGTGATTGAACACGATAACTAGCTAACTTGTGAGGAGACAATCCGTAGCAAGCTGTATCGAAGTTCTCCTATGCAAAAACAGATAATTAAAGAGGAGATCGATAAAATGCTAGACATGGGAGTCTTAGTACCGGGTGAGAGTGACTACACATTCTCTCTAATACTGGTTCAAGTGCTAGGAAAACATCCGAGGCCATGCATCAATTATCGGCGTCTTAACGCCATATTTCGAGACCAAACTTACCCGATACCAAATCTAGAGGAGAGGGTACAAACTGTGTAACAGTCTAGTTTTATATTTACGTTAGACCTCGTGCGACGGTATTTACAGGTCCACCTTACGGAGTGCGCTAGCCACTATGCCGCATTCGTTTCTGCATTCGGGACGTATTGTCCATTTAAGCTGAGCTCTGTATTGAAAAATGCGCCCTTTTGTTTTTCAGTTAATGGACCGCGTGCCTAATGGCCGCTCTGAGTTCGCTCTGCTGTATCTTGACGATGTCGCCATCTTTTCAAATAACTGGGAAGAACATGTCGAGCATTCACGCGTCGTACTGAACTGGTTGAAAGCAGCTGGTCTTACCGTGAAACCTAATAAATGTCACCTAGGGTTCAGCGAGGTGTATTGCATTGGATACGTTGTGGGGCGTTGCCGGCGTAGACCTTCAGAAATTAGAGTAGCCGCCGTTGCGAACTATCAACGACCAACCACAAAATCTGGGATAAGGGCATTCTCGGGCCTAGCTGGATACTATCAGCCTTACGTGCAAAACTACTCGAGCATTGCCAGCCCTCTAACTGACGCACTTCGAAAGTTCGAGCCGGTTAAAGCAGTATGGGACTCAGAAAAGGAGAAGGCGTTTTGGAAGCTTAAACAGGCCTTAAGCGAAAAGCCCATTCTCATGACACCCGATTTCTCTAAGAGATTTGTCATTCAATGCGATGCAAGTGATCGTGGCATGGGAGGTATATTGTGTCAGGAAGGCAGTGCTGGTAAGGAAAGTCAAAACTCAACTGCAGGGAAGAGGCATACCTCTGAGAAGCAATGAGCTTGCCTCGTGTGGGCCATTGAGACCTAGCCTGTTTTGTCTGCGGTTCGAGGTTTGTGGTAGAAACGAACCACTGTCTTCTAACCTGGATAAATAACACGTCGCCTAAAAGTGGCCGGTACTGTGGTGGAGCATGATACTCAAACACCACGACTTTGATGTTCGCTACAAAAAAAAGAAAGCTAAATGCTATATCAGACGCATTGAACCGTGCGTTTTAGCATGTACCTCTTTCACATTTCGGTCTCTCGCTGGCGAGTCGGGACAAAATTTTTTCCTCATCACGGCCTTGGCTGAGCGCTCTTGTTCGTAGTTATCTCAAGAAGTGGACTTTATGTTGTATTCTATTTCATTACGTTCTTGTACGTGTGAAAATGAGTTCTAATTTTAAGAGTAGTGTGTCACACATGTGCCTCTTGTTGTAGAGGGAACGAAACCGATAGGCACGTAGCTAGGTCTATGTTGAACTATACTTTGTGTGGTGTTCTGTAGGGTAAGCGAGGGCATTTGCTCGTGTCGTGTGTTGTCTGTTGTCGAACCGTTCTTGACAAGTTGCAGAACCATCTACAAGTGCTGAGACCAAAAATCGTCCGAAGAGACTACCGAAGCTAGCAGACAAGTTGTGGCGACAAGCCAGTAGAGCTGGAATCCGTCCTCAAGAAAGGCACGTGTTAACGGAACTGTGCCTGGAGCTACATCCTCCCCATGGCCCTGAAGGCAAACCTGGAGGGATCCGGCGAACGAGCGCGCCCGACATCCGGGCCACGTTAAAGCATCTCGCCTTTCCGATGCATTGTCTGGCGGGGGGGGTGCTGTTACGCCTGGGAGTCCACACCGAACGTCAATGCCTCTGCAAAGGCAATCTGTGTCAAGGCCAACAATCGAGCCCGCCTGACGCGATCAACTCAACGACGTCATCAAGCGGTGGCGCTGGTCTGTCCTACGCATCGCACAGCGAGCTCCCTCAGCCCACGAGCCCTATAAAGCAATCGATGCGTTCCAGTCTGGCGAGTCTTACACAATGCGTGGCAACCTCACTTGTCCCTAGGTGCAACCCAGCGCAGCGGCTCTGGATTTGATTTTTTTATTTATTTATTCAATACTGCAGACCAAGAAATGGTCCAAGCAGGACAGGTACAAGAAGCAGGATATAAACAAAAACACATGTGATAACAAGAATATATCACGAGAAATGGAATCGAAACACCTACTAACAGAGCGCATAAAAGATAACATGGCAAAATATTACATTTAATGGATACATAACACAAGTTAACAGTGCATATTTTAGCTCTAAGCAACAGAAAATTGGCTAAGATCAGTTAGACAGTTCCACTCTGATACAGTACGCGGAAAAAAGGAAAACTGAAACGCGTTGGTTTTAGCAAAATACGGGGTTAAAGAATGGGTGTGATGATGACGTGTATGCCTAGTGGACAGAGGAGATACATATGCACGCGGGTCAAGGGCTAACTTATGATTGACAAGAAGATACAGAAGGTTAAGGCGGTTCCTTTTTCGCCGTAATTCAAGTGTTTCAATGTTGTTAGCAGTCATAAGTTCAGTCGGCGAGTCCGTAATTTTAAACTTTGAATAAGCAAACCTAACAGCTTTTCTTTGCACTGCTTCCAGTTTTTTAATGTTAGATTTAGTAAAGGGGTCCCATACAACGCAAGAGTATTCTAGTTTTGGTCTTATGTACGTAAAGTAACTAAGTAGTTTTATGTTAGAAGGAGAATTTCTAAGCTTATGTTTTAGGAAACACAGTTTACGGAAGGCAGCAGAACATACGTTGTCTATGTGTAAGTTCCAAGAGAGGTCATTAGTTATTGTTACGCCTAGATATTTGTAGTTGTTAACCTGTTGTAGTGATGATGAGCCGAGATTATAAGTAAATTGAAGAGGTGTTTTTGAACGAGTTACACAAAGATAAACAGTTTTTTGTGCGTTGAGTGCCATACCATTGTCATTACACCAGTTTAGTATGTTATTAAGACTTAAGTTCAAGTTCTGTTGATCATTAGAACAGGTAATTTGACGAAATAGCACACAATCATCCGCGAACAGTCTGATTTGAGTTCCTGGTAGTACTGTGTTTACAATGTCATTTACATAAATTAAAAATAATAGCGGCCCCAGAACACTCCCCTGTGGCACGCCTGATGTTACAGGAAGAGAGCTCGAATTGATCCCATCTACTGAAACAAACTGTGAACGTTCTGTTAAATAGTGTTGGATCCAGGCAATGAATATGTCGGGTAGATTGATGTCCCTGAGTTTTGCAAGCAGTTTGTGATGAATAACTTTATCAAATGCCTTACTAAAATCAAGGAATATGACGTCCATTTGACCATTTTTATCCAGAGTTTCTGCAAATGAATGAACCACTGAGACTAACTGAGTTACGGTTGAATAACCTTTTCTAAAGCCATGCTGAAAATTAGTTAATATAGAGTTTTGTTCGAGGAATTCCACAACGCGTTTGGATATTACATGTTCAAGCATTTTACATATTGGTGATGTTAACGAGATGGGACGGTAGTTCTCTACGAGTAAATGGTTGCCTTTCTTAAACACAGGAACAACACGAGCCCTCTTCCAGTCACTGGGTAGTTTTGCACTCGACAGCGAACATCGAAAAAGCACAGTGACAAAATGAGCAATACTTTCTGCATAACGGCGAAGAAAAACATTAGGGATATTGTCTGGACCACAAGATGATTTAGTGTTCAACTTCAAGATCATTGCAAAAACACCAGAATATGAGATAAAGTCCACTTCATTAGGCTGAAACACTCTTTTCTGAGGCGTATTAAGACTCGCCTTAGCAAACACGCTATGAAAAAAATTGTTAAAATGCTCTGCAATGAGCTTCAGATCTGTAACTGTATTTCCATCGACTAATATATGTGATACCTGCTTCTTACTATCGCTCAGGAAGTTCCAAAACTTCGTAGGATCATTTTTTAAAAAGTTTGGCAGTGTTGTTTTAAAGTAAAAATCCTTTGACTCGCGCAAAGCACGTGCCAAATTTATTTTAAGTTCATGAATAACAGCTGACTGGGGATTACTCTTTTTCAGCCGTTTTAATTTGCGTTTTAGATGAATGATTTTACGCGTAATCCATGGGGTGCTTTTAGCAATCTTTTTAGATTTGGTTGGTACGAATGAGCTTATACAGTGATGGCACATTCTAGTAAAATGGTTCCATAGGGCGTCAACATCACCCTCATTTTCAATAAAGTCATCATAACAACTTCTCATGTACTGCACAATAGACGCGTCATCGGATCTTGCATAATCCTTGAAGCTTCGAGTGGCTGTGCGTTTGTGACCGACTGAGCTTAATAAAGGAATGGTGACACTTACAAGATGATGGTCAGACAGACCACTTTCAATTAGAACTGTATATTCATAAAAATCGCGGCTTAGGAACGCTAAGTCCAGTATTGCACTAGACGAACCTTGTTCTCGAGTAGGCTGCCTAACCACTTGAACTAGGTCGTGAGTAAGCATGATGTCAAAGACTATGTTAGCATTGTTGTTCGATTTGCGGCTTGCCTGAAGGAGTTCCCAATCAACATTCGGTAAGTTGAAATCCCCGATAACAAAAATTCTTTTACTGCGAAATTGGGTCATATGTTCTTGCAATTTCAGCAAATATTCAGGAGCAGCGTCTGGTGGTCTGTAACACGCGTATAGCACAAAGCATTGATTCCAAAAAGTTATTTTGATACACAAGCACTCGAGGTCAGTGACATCCGCTAAAACAATCGCTTGTATTGAAGGCTTGACAAGGATAGCAACACCTCCGCCCTTATTCGTCCGGTCCTTACGAAAGACACTGTAACTCGGAGGAAAAACTAAGTCATCACTTATTTCATTTCGTAACCAGGTTTCGGTGAATACAGTAATGTGTGGGTCGTATTCGAGTAGTGTGGCCTCAATAGAATCTTTTTTGTTTACAATGCTTCGTGCGTTTATATTTAGGATTCGCAAGTTCTTTTCCTTCGGTTTCGTAGATTTGCGGGTATTCTGATCTACTTGACGAGATAAATGAACGCGTTTAACGGATGTTGAAGGACCCTCGTGATCACCCCTCACTCTCAATTCTTGTTTTGCTTCTGCGTGTAGCCTCTGGTATTCGGGCGGTTCATGCCCGCATTGCCGTTTTTTCCCAACGGAACTTTATCATTCAAATCATGATCCCAGACGTAAGGCACGTTGTTTATGTACAGTTTATCGAACGCTAGTGAAACCTTCTCTCTTTTGTCACGGTTATGCTTTGCACTAGCCCACAATTTCCTTCGGATGTCGCGAATTCTTTGGGAAAAATCTTCACCAATGGAATAGTCCGTGCCCTTGAGTTTAAAGCCTTTTTTTAGTATTGCATATTTACTTCTTGAATCTAACAGTTTAAGAATGACAGGTCTGGTCGAGTCATCTCGTTGTTTGCCTAGTCTGTGTATACGCTCGATTTGTACGCTCTCAATTTCAAGAATATCCTGAAAAATGCCTTTATTTACGGCAGTTTCAAGTGCGGTGTTAGTTTCATCTTCTTTTTCTGGAAGTCCATAAACGATCAAGTTAGAGCGTCTGCTATAGTTTTCCATGTCGTCTATTTTTGATTCAAGTACTTTTATAGTGTTTTGCATGCAGTTAATTTGCTCTTGAAACAATGCTACCCTTTGTTCGAGAGCGGAAATTGAATCTAATTTTCTTTCAATGTCTCGAAGACGAGATTCCTTGATTTCTTTAATGTCCGAAGCAATTTCCTTAAGCTGTTTAGCAATTTGCGCTGTGTCTGGGCCCGGATTTTCTTCTATGTCGCCTCCAAGCAACAGCAATTTCCTGGCCGAGTAAGTGAGTACATTTAACATATCACACAGCCGGGGGCACGGCAGCATCAAAAGAAAACGGTTATCGGAGCGAAAGCATTTACCATAATGCCCTCTTACCTGCGCAATCAAGACAAGCGGGTTTTGAGTGATCCGCATGTTTTCGATGCCGCCGTGCCCTGTGGCCGTGAAGTAAGCTGGCAGCCCTTTTATAGCCGGCCAGCACAGTGTCGCCGCCTGTGGTGGTGCTGCGCAGCGCTCCACGTGCGGTGACGTAGAGCGATGATTCAGTCGTTCCCACGGCGGCCAGTTGAGATCGTGAAGCACGCACCGAGGCTGTCCATCGAGGTGAAGCATCCCGGTAGCAGCCATGAGCGGTTCCGAGCACCATGACACTGGATCTTGCAGAAGGCTAAGGATCTGCGCAATCAAGACAAGCGGGTTTTGAGTGATCCGCATGTTTTCAATGCCGCCGTGCCCTGTGGCCGTGAAGTAAGCTGGCAGCCCTTTTATAGCCGGCCAGCACAGTGTCGCCGCCTGTGGTGGTGCTGCGCAGCGCTCCACGTGCGGTGACGTAGAGCGATGATTCAGTCGTTCCCACGGCGGCCAGTTGAGATCGTGAAGCACGCACCGAGGCTGTCCATCGAGGTGAAGCATCCCGGTAGCAGCCATGAGCGGTTCCGAGCACCATGACACTGGATCTTGCAGAAGGCTAAGGATCTGCGCAATCAAGACAAGCGGGTTTTGAGTGATCCGCATGTTTTCGATGCCGCCGTGCCCTGTGGCCGTGAAGTAAGCTGGCAGCCCTTTTATAGCCGGCCAGCACAGTGTCGCCGCCTGTGGTGGTGCTGCGCAGCGCTCCACGTGCGGTGACGTAGAGCGATGATTCAGTCGTTCCCACGGCGGCCAGTTGAGATCGTGAAGCACGCACCGAGGCTGTCCATCGAGGTGAAGCATCCCGGTAGCAGCCATGAGCGGTTCCGAGCACCATGACACTGGATCTTGCAGAAGGCTAAGGATCTGCGCAATCAAGACAAGCGGGTTTTGAGTGATCCGCATGTTTTCGATGCCGCCGTGCCCTGTGGGCTGCGTCATGATTATGACGCAGCCCAACGGCGGGTCCCCATCGGAGGATTCTGACACCATGGCCAGCAGCGCTTCTGGTTGGACGTTGGTGATGCAAAGGTTCACCCGATGGCTCTAAAAAAGCCAAGTGGCACGTCGCCTGCAGCTAACCAATCCGTCAGATAGCAGCCGACGTATTCGTCAGAGAGAAGGCATTTCGGCTCTTCGAGTTCCTAAGCTGTTGGCCCCAGTGCCGAATTGGTAACGCCTCTATTTCTATGCCGTAAATAAGCCTCGCCTTTACTCACCGTCGTCTTGTGCGCTCGCTTATCAGCCCTGGCAGAAGCAGTCACGAGCTGAGAAACACACGCTACCAAACGGCTGGTGACCTAGGAGGTGAGTTTCGGAGCAGTGGTGCCTTCGGGACCGTGTCGGCGTCGTCGCTTCGTAACAATACCAAATGGGTGTTATATGACGTCATTGAATGAGGAAATAAATGACTGGTGCAAACATGATAATCCTGACACACATGTCATCTAAGAACATGACAACATGCCACGCTCACAGCGTGCTCGCGTCCATTTCGCTAGCTCCACATATACTAAATTTGCACCTGACATGAATAGAAGACGAAAGTGAACGACACATCCAAACTTGATCATCATGACACGGAATTCATGTGCGGCATCATTTACTTCCACCTGGTAACCTTGTGCTTTTTTCAAAGTGACATATCAACATTTTCCATTCGTGCTTCGCATATCAGCGATTCCCACTGTATGTGAGATCTGCCAATTTTTTCTGCACCATGATTGCTTTCCTTCACGGTCGAACTTCGAGACACGCTCATCTTGCGCTTTGCTTGTGCTTTTCTTTTTTGCTTGCGCCATTTTTCGCCGACGCTCTGCATAACAAACCTAACGCGCGCTTTGTTTTCTGTACTTTGTATGAGTGCTAAGCCGTGCTGTTGCGCCTATGACTGCAACAAATACAGTGGAAATGGTTACGCACTTGTTGTGATACCCAAAGGTAAACACGATGGCCTGCGCAAGCAGCAGTGGCTGCACAACATCGGCCGAAAATCTTCGTCTCGACAAAGAACAGTGAACTTCGCGCCTTTCTTTTTGCTTGTATGAAAGCAACAACGAATGCTACGTTTGAACTATTGTTTCGACCTGCTCATCCACATGCGTGTTTTTAGGGGCGAAGCTTTTTGCGCCGTGGGTCGTATGTCCCGTGTCATCGTAGTAGCCGGTTGCATGGCATTGGATGTCAATAAAAATGGTGTCACAGCATATCTACGGAGTGAATGATGATGAGTGGAATGAAGCGACCGTCCGTAAGTTCGTTCATGCTTCCGTGTGTCCGTGTGTACATTCATGCATTCTTCTATGCGTCCATCCGTCCGTCTATCTGTGCGTCCGTCCGTCCGCACGTTTCGCCCGACTCGTCATCATTCACCTCGTTGGTATGCTGTGAATTTTTTCTCGACTATTCGCGCGTTGCTTCAAAGTGGAATGGTCATGAATTGGCTGAATTTCTTTGGTAGAAACAAGGAGAAAGTGGAATCGTTTAACGTTTTTTTGCAAAAGTTATGTCAAAGAAGTTTGCCCTAAATGTACCTTGTTGCGTTCAGTCAGCCACTTCCTGGAATACCCGCCGTAAACATGATCGATCCTTGGCACTGATATTTGAACAAAGTAATGCTTACAAATACAGTTATTTTCCCAGAACAGATGATAAATGCAATTCCCTGGCTCAGGAGATTTTTTCGGCTTACAACTTTGCTATGTCAGTGGAACGATATGTACTTAGTAATTAGAGTGTTCAAATGTGTTATAAATTTTGTTGCTGTTTCGCAGACATGCCACTTCCGTTAGCGTATGGATACATGTTTTGTTTTTACTGTTACGAATCACTTGACGTGTCTTATGCTTTTCCTGCCTGGAACAAAATGCTTGTCTGCAGTATGTCTAAATAGATCAATAAAATAATTAAAAATATTTAGTTCATACTTCTTCACCTCACATGCACCTTGATAATTGTCGAGAATGCACAACTGTAGTTTGCTTTCTGTGCGAACAATTACGTAGGATGACACAGCTTCTCGATCACGCTTTTTGTGATTGTGAGGAGTTGTTTACGAGAAAGTTTATTGGAGAAAACAAACAAATGAATGAATGAATGAATAGAGATGACAGTGATTGGCGCACGTTTCTATAATGATATTTATTTTGTTATTTGTTTTTGGAGGGGGGCATTAACACAAAATTCTTGAAAGAGATGTTGTCCATCGAAAGAAAAAAAATACAGAGATGCAAAAAAAGAAAGCTTTAGCACGGTGATAGCGAGCGAGCCATTTTATAGGCCGCAATCGTTTTGGTCACACCTGCATTAGCATGTCTTCCATTCTCCAAGAAAAATTTATAGTACCTTTTATACATGGGTACTTCAGACTTGAATCAGTCAGTCCTAATAGAACTTTTGGTCGCTATCAAGGCGCAGAATTTGATGACATTCCTGATGCAGAGTTTCTCCTCTCACAAGTAACCCTTTTGCTAGTTTCTTTGACAAAAACGTTAAAACGTAGTTCTAAATATTCATTTTCTTATGTTTCTGTTATTGTGGTAGATGAGTCAATGTTGGCAACACTTAATCGTATTAAGATTCCTCAAAAGACTTCTTCAGTTTGGAGACCAGTGCACAAGGCTACTTTCACGCCGAGAAGATGAACACGTGGCTGAACGATCCTCCATGCACGAAGTCATTGCAATATGTGCAATGTGTGCAGTCATTGCAATATGTGCAATATGTGCAAGTCATTGCAATATGTGCAATTACCCGTGTCTTATACTGGCGCAAAAGCACGAAAAAAAAATCCGAACACAGACGGAAGAAGCCACAAGTTGAACTATATCAGATGCAAACGTACAGCTCGTTATCATACGGCAGAAAAACATCCGCATTGTAGAACTCCCCATAAAAACTTTTATATTATTATAGCATGCCCCACTTAGACGACGTTTGGAAAAATCTCATTCTTTATTGAACAGTTGCCTCAGCGTTCTTACTTTTATTATCACCATTAAGTAATTTTCAGCACTACGATGGTGCGCAAGCTGCCGCAAATAAACCACCTCCACTGAATGCTGCGGCGCCCCAGCGAGAGTGTCGGCAAAAAATGGCGCCGCGCGTACCGTAAACGGGCGCGAAGAATCGAGGAGGAAACGTGCGTGGAGAAGAGTTTCGTTACTTTCCCGGGATCAAGGGGTTTTAGTGACTCATGGTTCGAGGGGCCAGCTAGGGAGAAACACAAAAAACTTTATGGCTCTCAGCCAATTACTTCAGCAGCTGCTGCTCTTTTTGCCCCTGCATGTGCTACGCAATGTGCTACGCAATGCGTAGCAGCTGCGCATGCTCGGTGACTCTCTTGCCAAGGCACCTAGTGGCTAGGCAAAAGTTTAGCAGCTTTTTTGCCGGCGCTTGGTGATCCGTGCGTGTACTGCGGCACACGCGACAGGTTGAATCCAACCGTCCAGTACATATCGCAAGGACAGGCTGATAAAGCCTAAGCAAAGACAAATACGCCTGTTGAAATGCAGGAGCGAACGGAGGCCAGATTGGTAAGTCATACGAAAGCTTAAAAATCCCGGAAGCGGGCCAGGGTCGAAGATACCGAGGGTGTACGCCGTTTAAATGCTCATTGTGGGAGAAAGCCATACATACATTCACCCATGAATGCTAAGCTTACCGGAGGTAAACCTCAGTGAGTTTTCTAATTTGTACACAGTGCACGGTGTAAGTTCGTCGTTGCTTCTTACAGGTAAATTTGTTTGATAGCTTACACTCTTGATTTTCTTGGATCTTAGTAAAGCATTAGTTGCGCACGACTCGGGCAGAAGGTAAAGTCAACCTAACTTGATTTGTCCACACATGCCATTTTATAAGCTTAAAAAGTAAGCAAAGTGTGTATAATCGTTAATGTGCAGATACTCGGACACCTAATTGAAAGTTTACTCAGTTCCAAAATATTAACTTACAGATGGGTCGCTATAAAACTTCACAGAACATCAGCCCTAAGTTGCGCATAAACTTCGCCAGCGCATCAGTAGACCGTTTGCATGTTCGAAAAAAGCGCGCAAAAACTCTAACCGTCTCATCTGAAGCAGTTTATTCTAAATTTGAGCGCACCAGCGAAAATTTCAACAGTAGATCAACAAAAGGTCCAAGTAGACCTTCTACTTCCCATTTTTAGAAAGTGCTAAACTTTCCTTATATACCTATTTTGATTTTCTAGTTTAGAAAGCCCTTTACCTGGCGTCCGATTCCACCTGCGTAACAATCTTAAGCACTCCGTCGATGTCACTCATTCATAATGACAAAGGCATGCGCACGAGGAGGCAGGGGGGTACCTACCCTTCTCGTCATTAAGATGGAGGCACAAAATCGGCCCTTACTATAACATATTACAGGGGGCGCTGTGACTCATGGGGAAGACGGAAAGTC
Source organism: Rhipicephalus microplus (assembly GCF_043290135.1). Lineage (NCBI taxonomy): Eukaryota > Metazoa > Arthropoda > Arachnida > Ixodida > Ixodidae > Rhipicephalus > Rhipicephalus microplus. Next base: position 2,218,112 of record NW_027464614.1, on the reverse strand, counting down.
GGTCCCGTTGATTGGCATGAAAGGAAGGGGGCGCTGCAATCACCCATCGCTCCCTCACCCTCCCCCCTCCTGGAAAGCCTGCGCACGCACAACTGTACATGCTGAGGTAGTTTGCCAGAGCCAACAAAGGCAAGTGACCGCTGTCACTGACCACCATGTCACGCACAGCTTCCGAATACTCCCGCCACCTTCAGATACACAATCGTAATTCATGTAAACGTGTTATATTACAACATGAAAGGAGTGTCCGCTACGTTTGTTGACATTTCACTCTTTATGTCATTGTAATACTGAGCGCAATACAATAATCCGACACCGTTCTTGTAGATATTTTCTTTAATGTGTGAAAGTACAGTGCAAAGTAGATTTTTAATGATGATGACTTCTTCAATTTACTTACTACTCTTGAACATGTCGTCAGCGCAGACTGGCAAGTTAGCATTTCATTACTGTAGCTGCCCACAAACGATGCACAGAAGCCTGAATACACAAAAGCCTACGTGTTCGAATGGAGAAATGTCATCTAAAATTAAATTTGAATGCAATAGTGCTGAATAGTGGCCGGAAATAGAGACTATAGAATGAAATACCCAGTGAAATATATCCTATACAATATGGTGAGAAACAAGAAAAAAAAATCTCCTCATGTCTCCAAGCACACAGCGTGTTGAGTGACTGCTACCAAAAAGTTATGAATTGTTATGCAGAAACACAAGCTGCTCTACATGAGCTGGCTTTAAGCTCTCTTGCCGTGATGTTATGATGTTTCGTGCAGTTCAACTGATGTGCTCCCATGAAATCTCAATAGGAGACATGGGAAAACATTGCAACGCTGTTTTAAAGAAACGTGGATAAACTGCTGTTCGATGCTCTTTTGACTATTTCAAAAATCGTCCATTATTTGATCTCGAGGGTTCATTGACGTATTGTTCAACATATTGACGGTAAGGTCTCAGCTCAGTGCGTTAGGTATTTTTGAAGCTAGCAGTTTGACACGCTTCCAGCCTTTTTCCTGCAAGTCTTTTTTGAAGCCATCGTGCGCAGAAATGTATTTGGTGACGTGTGTTCAGACAACGTAGTGTGCATATCGGGCGTTTGCCAACGAGCAAGCTTAAGGATGACTTTCTTAATGGAAAAAATTTTCTCTTGCAAGCCTTCCTGGCATCGTCTACAAGATCCTATGTACACTACTGCAATTCGGTATAAATCAGTTAAAGTGCAAATTTCTGCACGCGTCTGAAGCAGCAGCGTAAAAAAGACTCCACCAAGGACCATGCAGAGCATGTCAAGAAGACGGGAACACGAGGTCAGATGGAAAAGCATGCGAACAATGGCCACAAAGAAGAGCTTGACAACCAGGCAAAATCTCGAATATACTGATAATTCACACATCTGACGCCCCAAATCACGTGTGCCCCCACAGTTTGTGTGATGCGCTCCACAATACCTAAAAGCCTGCCGCTCAGCCGACATTCAATTTTGAACCAGGTATTGTCACGGATCCAGAAATGTCACTTTGCTTTGTTTTGTTTTATAACATTGAAAATTCGACCACGTTTTACAACTCCTTTTAGGGGGTTTACGTTTTACTATCAAGAGCATTCGCTTAAAGCACAAGAGCTACAAAGACAGCGCCTCACCACGGCGCTGTGCACTCACCGTGAACAATGCCTAGCGTAAGGTGTAGGCTCCACATGTTTGTAGCGAAGTAGGCCAGCATGACGCCTCCAGCTGAAATGATGCTGCCCAAGAGAATGACCGGCCTTGTCGTGAAACGGTGCGCAAGGGGACCAGCCAGCAGACCTGCGAGGAGCAACGCCTGGTGTTCACTATCAATCACCTGAACAGGAAAGCGTGCATGCACACGAAAACCCGCGTATGGCATCCATGAGCAGTTCATCGTGCTGATGTACTTAAAAAATATTACCCCAACAGAGTGTAAAAACAATATCAATAAATTTATTAGATACTGTTGACACACAACTCTCCTTAAACGGACTATCGATAGCACCAATATCTTGCTTTAGAGGGACCCAGAACTCGCCAAAACGGGGGATTAGATTCAGGTGGAAAATAAAAGAGCAAAAATTATGGTGGCAGGTAGCAGCAAACTTTTCGCCATCTGAGTAGGATATATATTTTTGAATCGCGTTCAAAACTAACAAATACCAGAATGTCGCGCCCCTAGCACTAGAGCTTTGAAAAACAAATGTGAATTCCTAATAACTTTGTTGTGTTTTTTAAAGCGCACCGGAATAAGGGCTTAAATTTGTAATATGTTTGTTATTGTTCATTTTCGTTTGTTTCTACTAGGCTTACTAGTTAAAAGTACCACATAAAAAGTGGCGCTGCTTTCGTGGCCTCTGCTTAGAAACGGGTGCAGTTGCGCATGCGCGCAACCACGGGTGGTTTCCAGAGTAGCTCGATTCCCGCCGGGTCGGGCGCGTCGGAAGAAGCACGCGAGCTTGTGAATGCGATTGCTGCGGCACGCGAAATGCCATGGACCTACTGCTCTGTGGGGAATATCTTCATGCGTGCTGCTGGTGGTGGCGATGGTGGCGTTTCGTCGGATTCATCGCTACCGCTGTCGTCCGTCGAAGCATGTCACTCTCGTCCTACCTAATAGGGGTCCAACTTTTGCGCTTGCGTGAGAGCCGAAATTCATTCTTCTAACTCGCTCAAGTTGTCAAGCGATGTCATATTGAATCCATCCAACTACACTACTATGCGTGAATTGTGGATTACGTGTAAACGCGTCATTTTGTTTTCGAAGACATGGCTTAGCTAGACTCGGCTAAAGCCTAAAAAACGATCTATTCGCAACCAAAAGTCCTTGCATGAAGAGCCCCGGAAAATCGCTGTAGTTTTGTAAAATAATTTAGCCCGCTATAAAGCAGTGGTCACGGGACCGCAGTCGTGAGAAACACACCATTACGTGTTTGTGCTTAGGTCTTCACTTTTCATCATTGCTGGCGTTACACGTGCGTATAAATTGCTATCGCGATCACATTCACTGTTTGCAGCATACCTACTTAAGACTGCATAACTGCCACAAAATAAAGTGGAGAGTGAATAATTACGTTGTTTCGGTTGAGAATAATGCCAAAACATC